>NW_027362761.1:31954427-32613427 GCF_046119375.1 Phyllobates terribilis | reverse complement strand
TTTACCCGCAACAGCCAGCGTGATTAGCAGGTCATCATTTTCTTTGGAGGTGGTAACACCAGCTGGTGTTGAGCGCTGTCCGACATCGATAGCACCACCTTTGGATCAAGGCAACCTAACATGTCCGCCTGCATCTTCCTCACAGACCGGCAGTTTGCCGGGGACACCCTTATCAACCCCGTCTAAGCACAATAGCCAGCCCTCGGTCCCTCAGATGTGGACAAGTAAAAGACCATTTCCTCCTAGCCATGAGAAAGCTAAGAGGTTGAATTTCACCATCTGCAAGCTCTTGGCTACAGAAATGCTGCCTTTCCGCCTGGTGGACACAGAGGATTTTCGAGACCTTATGTCCGTCGCAGTGCCCCAGTACCAGATGCCCAGTCGGCACTACTTCTCAAAGAAAGGTGTGCCTGCGCTCCAACAGCATGTCTCACACAACATCACCGCTTCTTTGAGAAACTCTGTGTGTGACAGGGTGCATTTCACCACAGACACTTGGACGAGTAGGCATGGACAGGGGCGTTACATGTCGCTGACTGGGCACTGGGTAACTATGGTGACAGCAGGACAAGGGGCTGCTGTCCAAGTCTTGCCGTCCCCACGAGTTGTGCGTCAATCCTCTTTATGTCAAAGTTCCTCCACTGCTTCTGCCTCCTCAACCTCCTCTCGGTCTTCCACCTGCACCCAAAGCCTGTCTGGTCATGCCACAAGCTTTCTAACTGCGCAGAAGGGATCCTGCACACCTCCTTACTATGCTGGCAGTAGGGCTCAACGTCATCAGGCGGTTTTTACATTGAAATGTCTGGGAAATGTGAGTCACACAGCTGAGGAGTTGTGGTCAGCTCTGGAGAACCAATTTCATGAATGGTTGTCTCCACTGGACCTGAAACCAGGGAAGGCCGTGTGCGACAATGCTGCAAACCTGGGTGCGGCCCTTCGCCGGGGCAATGTCACACACGTGCCTTGTAGAGATGAGCGTTGTTCTACTCGAACTGTTCGCCAATCTCAAATTCGAGCTGTTTTGGGCGGTGTTCGAGCCGGTCGGCGAACACGAACAATTTGAGAAAAATTCGGCTGTTCGAGGTTATGTTCGATAACTGTTCGTGCACCAAAATCATAACTGGATTTTTTCTCAGTAATGATGAAAATTAATGTTAATACGCAGTTTGAGTGTACAGCGGGGCGGGGGGAGGGGCAGGGGATGGATCTCTGCAGGAACAATGAAGATCTCCATTTTTTTTTCTCTTTCCCGCATTTGCAGTGGGGAGGTGCAATCTGTCAGCCTATCAGCAGCGCACACACGGAGCGAAGTGCTTTTTTTCACACAAGCAAGGGCATGTGTGATTGGCAGTGTATGTCACATGTCCTTGCCCTATAAGACCAAGCCATTTTCCCCGTCGCCACCATTTTCTCACTGCTGCAGCTGCGTGTTAGACGGCACCGCTGTTGCTGTGTGCGCTATACCTTGTTAATTTCAAGCCAATTTTCGCACAAATATACAGATAGCTTGGGAGTAGGGAATAGTTGTGATTGCAGTCCTTTTAAGGACTAGGTTACAGCATTTCCTACGACTTTTATCAAGCAGGTCTGTGCTCTTAAATAGATAGATTGTGGGAGTAAAGACTAATTGTAATTGGAGTCCTTTTCAGGACTAGGTTACATCAGTTCCTATCAGTTTTTGCCAGGCAGGTCTGTGCCAGTGCTGTGCAAGTTTTTTTCACAGCATTTGGCTGAATCTAGCAAAGCTAATCCTTTTTGGCCTATTGCAGAGTGTGTTAGTCAGTGGAGTAGCCTATCTGTGTTGCAAGATATACCACCTGTGTATAGAATACCAATTTTTTTACTGCACCTAGTGAAGTAAAATCTTTTGGGCATAGCATCATTCTATTAGTCCATCTATACTGACCTCCATCAGGTTGCAAACTGAATATAATTTTTTTCTGCATCTAGCTCTGAAAAAATATTTGGGCTTCTAGCAGTGTGTGGGACTTGGTCTATTAGTCCATCTATACTGACCTCCATCAGGTTGCAAATTAAAAATAATTTTTTTCTTCATTTAGCTCTGAAAAAATATTTGGGCTTCTAGCAGTGTGTGGGACTTGTTCTATTAGTCCTTCTATACTGACCTCCAGCAGGTTGCAAATTGAATATAATTTTTTTCTGCATCTAGCTCTGAAAAAATATTTGGGCTTCTAGCGGTGTGTGGGACTTGGTCTATTAGTCCATCTATACTGACCTCCATCAGGTTGCAAATTAAAAATAATTTTTTTCTGCATCTAGCTCTGAAAAAATATTTGGTCTTCTAGCAGTGTGTGGGACTTGGTCTATTAGTCCATCTATACTGACCTCCATCAGGTTGCAAATTAAAAATAATTTTTTTCTTCATTTATCTCTGAAAAAATATTTGGGCTTCTAGCAGCGTGTGGGACTTGTTCTATTAGTCCATCTATACTGACCTCCATCAGGTTGCAAATTAAAAATAATTTTTTTCTGCATCTAGCTCTGAAAAAATATTTGGGCTTCTAGCAGTGTGTGGGACTTGGTCTATTAGTCCATCTATACTGACCTCCATCAGGTTGCAAATTAAAAATATTTTTTTTCTGCATCTAGCTCTGAAAAAATATTTGGGCTTCTAGCAGTGTGTGGGACTTGGTCTATTAGTCCATCTATACTGACCTCCATCAGGTTGCAAATTGAATAAAAAAATTTTCTGCATCTAGCTCTGAAAAAATATTTGGGCTTCTAGCGGTGTGTGGGACTTGGTCTATTAGTCCATCTATACTGACCTCCATCAGGTTGCAAATTAAAAATAATTTTTTTCTGCATCTAGCTCTGAAAAAATATTTGGGCTTCTAGCAGTGTGTGGGACTTGGTCTATTAGTCCATCTATACTGACCTCCATCAGGTTGCAAATTAAAAATATGTTTTTTCTTCATTTATCTCTGAAAAAATATTTGGGCTTCTAGCAGCGTGTGGGACTTGTTCTATTAGTCCATCTATACTGACCTCCATCAGGTTGCAAATTAAAAATAATTTTTTTCTGCATCTAGCTCTGAAAAAATATTTGGGCTTCTAGCAGTGTGTGGGACTTGGTCTATTAGTCCATCTATACTGACCTCCATCAGGTTGCAAATTAAAAATAATTTTTTTCTTCATTTAGCTCTGAAAAAATATTTGGGCTTCTAGCAGTGTGTGGGACTTGTTCTATTAGTCCTTCTATACTGACCTCCAGCAGGTTGCAAATTGAATATAAGTTTTTTCTGCATCTAGCTCTGAAAAAATATTTGGGCTTCTAGCGGTGTGTGGGACTTGGTCTATTAGTCCATCTATACTGACCTCCATCAGGTTGCAAATTAAAAATAATTTTTTTCTGCATCTAGCTCTGAAAAAATATTTGGGCTTCTAGCAGTGTGTGGGACTTGGTCTATTAGTCCATCTATACTGACCTCCATCAGGTTGCAAATTGAATAAAAAAAATTTCTGCATCTAGCTCTGAAAAAATATTTGGGCTTCTAGCGGTGTGTGGGACTTGGTCTATTAGTCCATCTATACTGACCTCCATCAGGTTGCAAATTAAAAATAATTTTTTTCTGCATCTAACCCAGCCAATAGTTTTGGCCTAATACCACAGTTTGGCCACTCAGCTCTGCTCGGTTACCATCCATTGTTTTTTTGTGCAAACAACTCCACAGTTGTGAATTAGTTAACCACCAAAATGAGTGGAAAAAGGCCTGCTGCTGGTGGAAAGGGGAATAGGCGTGTTGGGAAGGGGAAAAAAGGTTGTGTCCGTGGGGTAGGTGCAGAAGAAAGACCATCTTCCAGCCAAACTAAAATGTCTACTTCTTTTAGCGGACAATGTGATAAGATCCCTTTCTTACGGCCACGCCAATCGCTACAAATTCCAGATGAGGCACAAAAACAGCAGGTGCTTCAACGGATATCAAGTGCTCCTTTAAGTGGGCTCTCCTCCACATCAACTTCAACATCACAAATACTCCAGTCCTCAAAGGTGTCACCCAAATCGCACTTGCTTCCTCACAGCTCCCAAATCTCCAGCTGCCCGTCTGAGTATGAGGTAGAACAGATGGTTGAGTCTGCAGAGCTGTTTACTCATACTATAGCCTGGGAATCAGAGGTCGACTCCAGCGCTTCTGTGAATCCAGACGAGGAAATGATCTGCACTGATGCCCAGAATCTTTATGAGTTGGATCCAGGACCAGACGCAGAAGGTTCTGACCATAATGTAGACCCTCATTCCCAAACTGTAACTCCTGTTGGTGGAGACAATGAGGAAGACGATGATAAGACTCAAATACCTGATTGGAGCGACAACTTTAGTTTTTTGTCAGGGCAGGAACAGGTTGGCTCTGAGGACGACGGGTGTGATAACGCACAGGGTGATGATGATGAGGTCGGAGATCCCACTTACTGTCAACCCACAGTCAGCCAAGAGATGAGGTCAGCAGAGCAGGTGGAGGAAGATGCTAGTGACGACGAGGTCAGGTTGCGCCTTCCTGGACAGAGACGTAGTACTGGAAGCACATCAACAACTGCATCCTCAAACACAACTCTGCCTCTCACCACAAGTCGTGGTGGCTCTTCAGGTCGCATGGGTGCTAAGCCTTGCATAGCCTGGGCATTTTTTCAGATCGATAAAGATGACCCAACTCGTGTTATCTGTAACATTTGTCAGCAAAAGCTAAGTAGAGGCCAAAAAATACATAGTTTGAGTACTTCATGCATGAACCGGCACATGGACATGAAGCATAAGTTGCAGTGGGAAGCTCAGTGTGCTACAATGCGGCCTAGCCGGCCGGGCCAACCACCGTCTGCCATATCTTGTGCATCCGCGGCCTCTTCATCCTCTGTGACTGGGGGGACAGCAGTCACACCTGTTTTGGGGCGCAGACCTGCCATCTCTTTACCCGCAACAGCCAGCGTGATTGGCAGGTCATCATTTTCTTTGGAGGTGGTAACACCAGCTGGTGTTGAGCGCTGTCCGACATCGATAGCACCACCTTTGGATCAAGGCAACCTAACATGTCCGCCTGCATCTTCCTCACAGACCGGCAGTTTGCCGGGGACACCCTTATCAACCCCGTCTAAGCACAATAGCCAGCCCTCGGTCCCTCAGATGTGGACAAGTAAAAGACCATTTCCTCCTAGCCATGAGAAAGCTAAGAGGTTGAATTTCACCATCTGCAAGCTCTTGGCTACAGAAATGCTGCCTTTCCGCCTGGTGGACACAGAGGATTTTCGAGACCTTATGTCCGTCGCAGTGCCCCAGTACCAGATGCCCAGTCGGCACTACTTCTCAAAGAAAGGTGTGCCTGCGCTCCACCAGCATGTCGCACACAACATCACCGCTTCTTTGAGAAACTCTGTGTGTGACAGGGTGCATTTCACCACAGACACTTGGACGAGTAGGCATGGACAGGGGCGTTACATGTCGCTGACTGGGCACTGGGTAACTATGGTGACAGCAGGACAAGGGGCTGCTGTCCAAGTCTTGCCGTCCCCACGAGTTGTGCGTCAATCCTCTTTATGTCAAAGTTCCTCCACTGCTTCTGCCTCCTCAACCTCCTCTCGGTCTTCCACCTGCACCCAAAGCCTGTCTGGTCATGCCACAAGCTTTCTAACTGCGCAGAAGGGATCCTGCACACCTCCTTACTATGCTGGCAGTAGGGCTCAACGTCATCAGGCGGTTTTTACATTGAAATGTCTGGGAAATGTGAGTCACACAGCTGAGGAGTTGTGGTCAGCTCTGGAGAACCAATTTCATGAATGGTTGTCTCCACTGGACCTGAAACCAGGGAAGGCCGTGTGCGACAATGCTGCAAACCTGGGTGCGGCCCTTCGCCGGGGCAATGTCACACACGTGCCTTGTATGGCTCACGTGTTGAACCTGGTTGTCCAGCAATTTTTAGCCCACTATCCCAGACTAGATGGCCTTCTGCAGAGGGCACGGTCGCTGTGTGCTCACTTCTGCCGTTCGCATCCCGCAGCTCAGCGACTTACATCTCTACAGAAGTCGTTGGGCCTGCCACTTCACCGGCTAAAATGCGATGTGCCTACCCGGTGGAATTCAACTCTGCACATGTTGCAGCGACTGTGGCAGCACCGACAAGCCCTGGTGCAATACGTTCTGACGTATAGCCTGGGCCAACGAGATTCAGAGGTGGGGCAAATCACGCTGGAGGAGTGGTCTCAGATCAGGGACCTATGCACCCTTCTGCACAGTTTTGAAATGGCGACGAAGATGTTTAGTGCTGACGATGCCATTTTCAGCATGACTATTCCGGTGATTTACATGCTGGAGCACATGTTAAACAGAATTCGGAGTCAGGTGGTGGCACAAGAGGAGGTGGAGGAAGTAGAGGAGGAGGAGTTGTATGCGGAAGGGCTAACATCTGCAAGGTCCAGACGGTCGGCAGCACCAAGGCGGCAGGCATGTGAGGGTGGGGGAGATGATTTTACCAGGGCGCATGGTAGCAGCCAAACTAGTGAGGAAGGTGCAGGAGCCCAGGAAGAAGTGGAGGACGAACTGATGGAAGACTCATCAGATGAGGGAGACCTTGATCACATTTCTGTTGTGCGAGGTTGGGGGGAGAGGACAGAGGAAGGAAGCATGATTGTTACCTCGCCACCAACACAACAGGGACTTGGTGCTCCTGGATGCGCAACACACATGAGTGCCTTCTTGCTGCACTACCTGCAACATGACCCTCGAATTGTGAGAATTAGAAATAATCCTGACTACTGGGTTGCCACACTGTTAGATCCCCGGTACAAAAGTAAATTTGCAGAAATTATTCCTGCCATAGAAAGGGATGCACGCATGCAGGAGTATCAGCAGAGACTGTTGCAGAATCTTACATGTGCTTTTCCACAAAATACCAGTGGTGCACGTAGTGAATCTCACAGTTCCAACTTGCCAACCGTGGGACCGTCAAGTGTTCAGCACTCAAACCGTAACAGAACCACAGTATCTGCTGGTAACATCAATTTTGCGGAATCATTTCACCACTTTTTTAGCCCATCCTTTGCAAGGCCACAGGAGACAAGAAGTCTGACACATAGTCAACGCCTAGAGACGATGGTACAGGAGTATCTCCAAGTAAACATTGAAGCCACGACTGTGTCACTGGACCCTTGCTCTTTTTGGGCTTCCAATCTGGATAAATGGCCGGAGCTAGCCACTTACGCCTTGGAGATCTTGTCATGCCCCGCAGCCAGCGTTCTGTCTGAACGTGTGCTCAGCGCTGCTGGTGGTGTGCTGACAGATAAGCGCACGCGGCTCTCCACTGATAATGTAGACAGACTCACGTTCATAAAGATGAACAAATCATGGATCCGAAACGACTTTTCTACCCCTGTGTCATCCTGGGGAGAGTAAAAGCTTGATGATTGGTTAAAATCACCCTACCAACCGTTTTAAGCTTTCAAATTACTAATCATGTTTATCTGTATCTTGACTGGAAAATAATTTGGGCTTTGTAGCAGTGTGCAGCACTGATCCTATTAGGCCATCTATAATAAGCTTCACCAGATTTAAAATTAAAAATAATTTTTAGCTGCATCTAGCCCGGAAAATAATTTTGGGGCTCCGAGATGCGCAAGACACATAAGTGCCTTCTTGCTGCACTACCTGCAGCATGACCCTCATATTGTCAGAATTCGAAGTAATCATGACTACTGGGTTGCCACACTCTTAGATCCCCCAAACTTTTCGATCAACCTTTTCATTTTAATAAAGACCAAAAAAATGGTCATTTTTGAAATTATAAGCATTAGCAGGTTGTTAGAAACTGAAATCAAACAGTTTTCAACTCAAAACTTTATTCTAGGTGATGTTACATTTTCACATAGGACCCCTTGTTTGAAAGGAGCTTCTGAACTCTCTCGTCCATTGAATTTGTCAGGTTTTGGATGGTTTCTGCTTCAATTGTTTTGCATGAGGACAGAATACCCTCCCAGAGCTGTTGCTTAGATGTGAACTGCCTCCCGCCATCATAGACACTCCTTTTAATGATGCTCCAAAGGTTCTGAATGGGGTAGAGGTCAGGGGAGCATGGGGGTCACACCATAAGTTTGTCCCCTTTTATGCCCATATCAGCCAGAGATGCAGATGTTTTATGTGCAGCATGAGATGGTGCATTATCATGCAGAAAAATGATCTTGCTGTGAAATACACGGTTCTTCTTCTTGAACCATGGCAGGAAGTGCTGTTTGAGAAAATCCACATACATTATGGAGTTCATCTTTAGCGCCTTCAGGGATCCTAAAGGGGCCGACAATCTCTCTCCCCATGATTCCAGCCCAAAACATTACTCCACCTCCTCCTTGTTGGCGCTGTAGCCGTGTTTGCGTGGGGTGTCCATCAACCAGCCATCCTCCACTCCATTCATCTGGACCATCGAGCGCTGCACGGCACTCATCCGTGAACAAAACAGTTTTGAAATCAGTCTTCATGTAATGTTTGGCCCACTGGAGCCGTTTCTGCTTGTGTGAAGTGGATAGAGGAGGTCGACAGGATGGCGTATGCACAGCTGCAAACCTCTGAAGGACCCTGCATCTTGTTGTTCGGGGGACGTTGGAGGCACAAGCAGCTTCAAAAACTTGTCTGCTGCTATGACAAGGCTTTTTTGCCGCTGCTCTTTCAACCTGACGTAATTGCCTGTAGGAAAGAGTCCTCAATTTGCCCTTATCAGCACGCACACGTGTGTACTGTGAATCAGCTACATACTTCTTGATTGCCAAGACACTTCATCCTGATCATCGCACAATGTTGATTGTAGTCATGCCTTGACCTAAACACTCCACAATTTGTTGCTTCTCAGCAGCCGACACATCCTTTTTCTTTCCCATTTTGGCAGAAAATGTAGGCTGCTTAATAATGTGAGAGAGCCTTCTTAAGTAGTCTTGCCTTTCATTGGACACACCTGCCAAACTAATTAGCACAGGTGTCTGCAATTGCTTACAGTGATATAAAGAGCCCTGACACACATCACCATCAATGAGTTTAACTGACAAACAAACAAATTCTTCCCTTATCACTCCTAAACACTTTTTGCATAATAATTTGGAACGCGGTGTACATGTGCTTTTCCACAAAACACCAGTGGTTCACGTAGTGAATCTTACAGTTCTAACTTGCCAACCGTGGTCTGTATGGAATTGTTCAATAAAGGGCCCAAAATTAAGATAACATAGATGGGAGAGGTCTCTATGAATAGGAATTCCTAAGTATTTGATACCCTGTGAGGGCCAGGCAAAGGGAAAGTTGGACTGGATGGAATCCTATATGGATTTAGGGAGGGAGACATCGAGGGCCTCAGACTTCGCTGCATTGATTTTAAAATTTTACCATGTAACAAAGTGATCTATTTCAGCCATAACAGCAGGGATGGATATATGTGATTGAGTGATATATACTAGGACATCATCAGCAAATAGAGAGCACTTGTACTCGGTGCCTCCCACCTCAATCCACCTAATATTGGGGTTATGGCGAATTGATGAGAGCAGGTGCTCCGTCACTAGGATGTATAAGAGAGGGGACAGAGGACATCCCTGCCTTGTCCCATTGGTGATTGTGAAAGGTGATGAAAATGTTCTGACGCACCCCCTGGGCCTTGGGACACCCGGAGCCGGACCCTTTTTGGTGGATGCTGGTGGTTGTAGTCTTCGTGGCGGCGATCCGGTTCCGTGGCTCAGGGCGGTCAAACCAGTGGCGGAACTATTTATGTGGTTTTGATGTTTAAATGTCCGACTACGCCACCCGTGGATTGCGGTCAGAGTGAACCGCCGCTACAGGGCAGACCGCTAAGGCTGGTGTTGTGGGTGCAGCAGAGCGTAGCATAACTCCCCACGGGAGGAGTATAGCCTCAGGGCAGTGTATGCGGAGGATGGGGGTGATGGTGCAGGGCAGCAGCAGTAACGACACGGAGTCAGTGATGCAGTTCAGGGCCTTTACTCACAGTTCTTATTATCCAGACCACGTCTGCAGGTAACGGCTGCCCACGTCGTACTGTGCTCACCAGGTGAGGGGCTCAGACAACTCCCAGATAACTTTGGAGCGCTTCACAGGACCCCCTTTGTGTGTCCTTTGTCTGGCCTTTCTTACCAACACTTCTGTCCGGCTGCCTCGGGCCTCCTCTTGGTAAACTTGGCGCCAGTTTCCCTGACCCTATGTGGTGCCTTCCTAGCGGGTGGAGCAAGGGGCTGCGCCACATAAAATGTCAGAGCCTCCGGTTTCTAGCTGAGGGTCGTTTCCTGCCTCCACTAGTTCGGGGACCGGTCTCCCCCTTTGGCCTGACCCCTCCACGCAGGTGGATTCGGGCGTGCGGTGGCGACTCGCCCGTCCGCACCCCTGGGATCCCTTCATTCCTCGTTCCTGTAGCCTTCTCCGCTCCTCTTCCTTCCTTCTCCCTCTTGCAGGCCTGGGCCTCTGTTACTAGGCCCGCCTCCGGAGCAGAGCTCATGCAGAGCCCCTGCTTCCTGCCACTTCTGCTCAGACTTCTCTGCACTGAACTAAGATGGTGCCCACCTTTTATACTCCCTTCTCAATGCACCCAGGAACTGCTTCCTCCCTGCTCCTGCACTGCAGGGTTCCCCTTCCTCAGTGTTCCCTCCCCCCACTCCAGCCAGGGACAGGGACTGTCGTGCCCATCTCAGGGGCATATTGGTCGCCCTGCCCCACGGCAATGTGGTGTAATGCATGCAGGTGTCGGGTCCTGATCCACACTCCATCCTTATCTGAGAGTGAGATATCACACCTCTGGGTGAGGTGCAATACGTCTGTAGCAACCGAGCCCTCGGTGCTACAGTTCCATTTATCTTCAGCCTAGGTGACGTATTGTGATACAGGGCCGTGATTTTGGCTATAAAAGGGTCCCCTAGACCCCTACCCCAAGCTTTTTAAGAGAATCATATATGGCGTGCCAGGAGACTCTATGGAATGCTTTCTCAGCATCCAACGAGAGTATCTACTTACAAATTTTTAACTGCATCTAGCCCAGGAAATACTTTGTGCCTAGTAGCAGTGTCTGCTAGTCAGCGGATTATCCCGGCTGTTAAGCAAGCTACACCACCTGTAGTTTGGACACTTAGTTTTTTCAAAGGAAATGCTTCGGGACCACGGGATACTCAGTGAAGAGCATCAGGAGGCACCCCAAGGCATAGGGGCTGGGACTGGCACTAGGATGCCTTGCGGTGGACAGCCGAGCTCGATCCTTATAAAAGCTTTTTAACTGCAGCAGCTTTAGTGGACGCTACTGGAGCTGGAATTACGCGGCTGCTGGCATGAGACTTGCCCTCCAATAGATCCTTGTAAATGGATTTAAAGTGTATTCATTCAAATTAGAGGGACAATTTAAATTAAAAAGCTTAGAGCTGCCTCCACCACAGGGGGGCTCTCTCGACCCACCAGCGGACAGGCACCAGTATTGGGAGAGGGGGGCTGGCCGTCAGGGTTCACCGCGGCTCTGGCACAAACCCGGCGACACGGAGGTGGCACGGGCAGGAGCGGACTGGCCGTCTCGGCTTCTCACTTTTTGGATTTTAGAAGGGCATGACATGCCTATATCTGTGTCTCCCCCTCCTTTTACTCCTCCACCTCTTTTCTTTTCGCATGACTATATGTACTTGTCACTTTTCCATGTGTTAGTTGTCTTCTGAGCAGTTTGTCAGCTTTTGGACACCTTTGAAGGTGTTTTCTATGTGTTTCTATGTGTTTTTGTTTGCCTGCCATTGGTTTTAACGGTGTTCGAAGGTGTTCGACGAACAGTTCGACGAACAGTTCGGCGAACACACGGGTGTTCGACGAACCGAACCGAACTCGAACACTACGGGGGTGGCTCAACACTACTAAACACACTCTCGTACTCTCGAACCACTCGATAGACTCCCTGTTTCTGGTGTGAGGGAGTGGAGTCCGTACCCAAATGCAGTTGCTGACACCAGTCCTCCATTGGTTTCTTAGAGCCGTTACCTTCCTCTGGTTGAGATGGAGGCAAGGGTTCCACGGCCTGTACAGAATTCTGGTTTATGGTGAACAATTTGGCTAGCGTGGCATACCGGTGCAGGTATACTTCTCTCTCCCCGATATTTATGATGCGAACGGGCACCCTCGCATGGCGTACATCGACCACCCCCCGTGCTGTCAAAATGGTGGGCCTACTGTCTGAGTAGACGGGTTCTACCATTGCTTGGTAGTCTCTACCTCTTAGACCAATAGCTGCCCGGCACCAAATCATCATCTCACTTTTTGGGGGCATGGCAATAGGGAACGGGTCACACATTCTCACGCTACCTATCTCACCACCAGATAGTTCCACCTGTTGCCGCTTCATCAGTGCCCGGATCTCTTTTTGGAGCACACGCTGCTGGCCGGAACTGGCGTTCTTGGCAACCTGCTGTAAAATGAGAATCACCTCTGCAAGACAATTTTCAATCACATTAGTTCCCAAGGTTATTCTAGGGTGACTCTCATGACGGTCTATGTCCACTATAATCAGTCCTTGTGCCGCCAGTTCGACTTTACCGATCTTAATGGTCACCTCTTTGAATCCCACCTGCGGCACGGGCTGACCATTGCTGGCGATGATACTCAGGTCGTCATCTGGGTAGCAGGTTATGTCCGAGTCATTCCAGTACTGTTTAAAGAGCACGTACGGGATGGTGGTCACCTGTGACCCAGTGTCTAGTAGGGCACTCATAGGAATGCCATCCAGTACCACAGGCAAGATTGGACGTCCCGCTACGTATTTATCATGCCAGTTTGATGGGCCTGATGGTCTTATGCCTGGGGGTTGACCTTCTACCCCAGGTTGTGCCCGTTTAAATGACATTACCTTGCCACATGTCCGGGTTGATTGCAGCGGCGGCAGATGGGTCGTCCGTCCTCGTTGTATCTGTCGCTGGGTCTTCCTCTGGCCGGTGGGGTCCTCCTCAGTCGGTGCCACGGGACTTCCTCCGGTCCGGATGCCAGCTGGATCTTTCCTGGAGAAGAGACCTGTAAAGACTGCACAGTTCTGGTTAGCGCGGCAACGCTCTTAGTCAGCTCTTGGACCTGATGGTGCAGGTCTGTAGCCGGGTCACTGTTTAAAGCCTGCGCATCAGCTCCCACAGGCCCTGCAGACAAGGGCGCCGTCTCCTGGTGGTAAGTGATAGCAGGGCGCCTGTGGGTCACAGCGCCACCTGGTGCCGGTTCTCGGAGCACCCGGATGGCTCTGTCCTTGAACTGTGCAAAGTCCAGGTCAGGGTCCTGTAAGGCCATTGCCCGCAACTGGGTTCGGTGGGCATTGCACAGTAGACCCTCAATAAATTGTTCAGTCAACAGTAGTGTTGAGCATTCCGATACTGTAATATCGGGTATCGGCCGATATTCGCGGTATCGGAATTCCGATACTTAATTCCGATACTTTTACAATATCGGATACCGGAATCGGAAGTTCCCATAATGCCTGCACTCTGCAGTGTCTGTGAAGGATGACAAGTTGGATGGCAGCGCGATCCAGCCTGTCATCAGAATGCCATCCCAGCGGGGGAGAATTCTCCTGATTGTTTAAAAGCCGGCGCGCGGTAAAAAGCCGCCGGCTTTTAAACAATCACACAGCCCCATACTGCTTCCCCGCAGCCTCCGACCCCGATCCTCCGCTCCCCTCGCCACCTCCCATCCCGATCGTAAGTTAGGACTGGGCGGGGAGCGCAGCACCAAGGAGCGGGGAGTGAAGGACCCGGGCGGGGAAGCCGGCAGTGAAAAGACTTCACCGCCGGCTTTCCCGTTCTGTGCTGCGCTTTCCCGCCGGTTATTTCAAATGAACAGCTGAGGTATCAGGTGATGCCGATCAGCTGTTCATTTGAAGTCGCCGCGTTGCCCTCAGAGGGTTCATGTGAGTTCATGCTTGACTGCATGAACTCACATGAACTTTCCCACGGCCGCACAGGTCAGCCTCACCTCCCAGACCCGTCATGATTAGTGTGTGTGCGGGGTGTGTGTGCGGGGTGTGTGTGCGGGTGTGCGCGGTGTCTGTGCGATGTGTGCGGGTGTGTGTGGTGTCTGTGCGGGTGTGTGCGTGCAGGCAGACATAGGCCGATGTGACACTACTACTCCCATCGGCCTATGTCTGTCCCCCGTCCACTCCTGCCAGCAGGATCAGCTCGATGGGAGCAGTAGTTCCCATCAGCCTGATCCTGCTATTTAAATTGCCCTACTGTGTCCCCAATAAATGTTAAATACATGTCATTGGTGGCCAGTGGTTACCTACAATAAATTAGTTCATACATTACCTGTCCCCGCCGATCGCCACCTAAAATAAAGTAAAAAATAAAAAACTACACCTATACTCACCTAGACACCTAATTCCCCGAAGCCATCGATCTCCTGTAATAAAATATAAAATAATAAACCACAACCTTATCCTTACCCCTCCGTAGCAGTCCACGAGTGTCCCACGAAGATCTCCAGTTCAGAGCAGCCACATAGAATGTGACCGCTCTGAACCGCTGCCGCCGCTAGAATGACGGGGCCGTAAGGGTTCACCGGAGTTCAGGCAGCGCTGCTCCGGTTAGCTCCTTTACGGCCCTGCTGTATCGTGAGAAATTCCCACGGTACAGCAGTGCCGTAAAGGAGGTCTCCGGAGCTGCGCTGCCTGAATGCACTCCGGTGACCTCAGTCAGTGGCTCCCGCTGCCGGGAGCGGACGTGTTCCCGGCAGCGTGAGCTTACAGCAGCCATGCACAGCTGTCACCATCTCCAGATGTGACAGCTGTGCATGGGAGATCAGCGCAGGAACGTGGACACGTAACTATTATTTTTAGTAAACTAAGAATTAAATAAAATTGTGTGTTTTATTTCAAATAAATTATTTTTTTCTGGGTGTAGTGTGTGTTTTTTCTTTTTAACACTTTGTAGGTTAGTAATGGGGGTGTCTTATAGACGCCCATCATTACTAACCTGGGCTTCATGGCAGCTGGCGCTGACATGAACCCCACCACTATTACCCCCTGCCACCGCACCAGGGCAGCGTGGAAGAGCGAGGCTAAGTGCCAGAGTTGGCGCATCCTATGGATGCGCCATTTCTGGGGCGGCTGACGACTGGTGTTTCTAGCCTGGGAGGGGGCCAATATTCATGGCACCCTTCCTGGGCTATTAATATCAGCCCCCAGCTGTCTGCCTAGCCTTTGCTAGCTATTAAAATAGGGGGGACCCCACGTCATTTTTTTGGGGGGGGTCCCCCATTTTAATAGCTAGTAAAGGCTAGGTATTCAGCTGGGGGCTGATATTAGTAGCCTGGGAAGCTCCGTGGGTTTTACCCCCTTCCCAGGCTTCAAACATCTGCCCCAGCCATCTGCTTAACCTCCGCTAGAGACTAAAATTATGGGGGATCCCACGCCATTTTTTTTTAAAATAAATCCTTTATTTTAACACTAAATGACATTTGAGGAGTTAATAAAGATGCAGTCCCTAAATTATTATTTATTTTTTAATAAATTTTTCCCAAAACTTTTGACGTGGGCTTCGCCATATTTTTGTATGCCAGCCAGGTACAGCATCCAGCTTCTATGAACGCGCCATTTTCCGGGGCGGCTGCGGACTGCAATTTTCAGCGGGGGGGGGGGGGCAGAAAGCTTGGGCCTCCCTGCGCTGCAGATTCCATCCCCCAGCTGCCTAGTTGTACCTGGCTGGACACAAAAATAGGGAGAAGCTCCACGTTTTTTTTTTTTTAATTATTTCATGAAATTCATGGAATAATTAAGTAAAAAAGGGCTTCCCTATATTGTTGTGTCCAACCAGATACAAATAGGCAGCTGGTGGTTGGGGGCAGCCCGTTCCTGCCTGCTGTACCTGGCTGGACCCAAATATAGTGCAAAGCCCCACGTCAATTTTTTTTTAATTATTTCAGGAAATTCATGAAATAATTAAAAAAAAATTATGTGGGGCTTCGCCCTATATTTGTGTCCAGTCAGGTACAGCAGGCAGGAACGGGCTGCCCCCAACCACCAGCTGCCTATTTGTACCTAGCCGGACACAACAATATAGGGAAGCCCTTTTTTTCTTAATTATTCCATGAATTTCATGAAATAATTAAAAAAAAAAATACGTGGGGCTTCGCCCTATTTTTGTGTCCAGCCAGGTACAACAAGGCAGCTGGGGGCTGGAATCCGCAGCGCAGGGAGGCCCAAGCTTTCTGGGCCCCACCCGCTGCAAATTGCAGTCCGCAGCCGCCCCGGAAAATGGCGCGTTCATAGAAGCGCCATCTTCTGGCGCTGTACCCAACTCATCCAGGGCCCTGGTGCGGTGGCTCACTGGGTAATAAAGGGGTTAAGGCCAGCTTGGCATTATCAGCTGGCCCTAAGCCCGAAATTCATGGGGTCACGCCAATATTAGACATGACCACCATGAATTTCTAGTAAAGTATTTAAAAAAAACACAAACACCCAGAAAAAAAGTCCTTTAATTGAAATAAAGACACAATTCTTTATTGTTCTAAATTAAACCATACTTACAGTCACGCCCATTCCAGCTGAAGCCAACGATCTCCTGCAATAAAAGTAAAATAATAAAGCAACCTCATCCTTACCTTTCCATGGTTCCCAGGACAGCTTCAGCTCTGCTACATCGAGATGACAGGCTGGACCGCAGCAGAACGCTGCCATCCAGCCTGTCATCCCGCAGACACTGAGAAGCGCAGGCATGCTTGCGCTCCTCAGTGTCTCGCTGTGACGGCATAAAGATGAGCCGAGGTCATGTCCAATGAACTCAGCTCACCTCATGCACGTCACTGACAGCGTGGGAAAATTCTCCTGCACTCAGCGCTTCAGCGTGAGAATTCTCCCACGCTGTCAGTGACGTGCATGAGGTGCGCCGAGTTCATTGGACATGACCTCACCTCATGCACGTCACTGACAGCGTGGGAAAATTCTCACGCTGAAGCGCTGAGTGCAGGAGAATTCTCCCACGCTGTCAGTGACGTACATGAGGTGAGCCGAGTTCATTGTCGGCTCATCTGGATGCCGTCACAGCCAGACACTGAGGAGTGGAAGTATGCCTGCGCTTCTCAGTGTCTGCGGGATGACAGGCTGGATGGCAGCGTTCTGCTGCGGTCCAGCCTGTCATCTCGATGTAGCAGAGCTGGAGCCGTCGTGGGAGCCATGGAAAGGTAAGGATGAGGTTGGTTTATTATTTTTCTTTTATTGCAGGAGATCGTTGGCTTCAGCTGGAATGGGCGTGATGGTAAGTATGGTTTAATTTAGAACAATAAAGAATTGTGTGTTTATTTCAATTAAAGGACTTTTTTCTGGGTGTTTGTGTTTTTTTTAAAACTTTACTAGAAATTCATGGTGGTCATGTCTAATATTGGCGTGACCCCATGAATTTCGGGCTTAGGGCCAGCTGATAATGCCAAGCTGGCCTTAACCCCTTTATTACCCAGTGAGCCACCGCACCAGGGCCCTGGATGAGTTGGGTACAGCGCCAGAAGATGGCGCTTCTATGAACGCGCCATTTTCCGGGGCGACTGCGGACTGCAATTTGCAGCGGGTGGGGCCCAGAAAGCTTGGGCCTCCCTGCGCTGCAGATTCCAGCCCCCAGCTGCCTAGTTGTACCTGGCTGGACACAAAAATAGGGCGAAGCTCCACGTTTTTTTTTTTTAAATTCATGAAATTCATGGAATAATTAAGAAAAAAAGGGCTTCCCTATATTGTTGTGTCCGGCTAGGTACAAATAGGCAGCTGGTGGTTGGGGGCAGCCCGTTCCTGCCTGCTGTACCTGACTGGACACAAATATAGGGCGAAGCCCCACGTCCATTTTTTTCTAATTATTTCATGAATTTCCTGAAATGATTTAAAAAAAATTGACGTGGGGCTTCGCACTATATTTGTGTCCAGCCAGGTACACCAGGCAGGAACGGGCTGCCCCCAACCACCAGCTGCCTATTTGTACCTAGCCGGACACAACAATATAGGGAAGCCCTTTTTTTCTTAATTATTCCATGAATTTCATGAAATAATTAAAAAAAAAAATACGTGGGGCTTCGCCCTATTTTTGTGTCCAGCCAGGTACAACAAGGCAGCTGGGGGCTGGAATCCGCAGCGCAGGGAGGCCCAAGCTTTCTGGGCCCCACCCGCTGCAAATTGCAGTCCGCAGCCGCCCCGGAAAATGGCGCGTTCATAGAAGCGCCATCTTCTGGCGCTGTACCCAACTCATCCAGGGCCCTGGTGCGGTGGCTCACTGGGTAATAAAGGGGTTAAGGCCAGCTTGGCATTATCAGCTGGCCCTAAGCCCGAAATTCATGGGGTCACGCCAATATTAGACATGACCACCATGAATTTCTAGTAAAGTATTTAAAAAAAACACAAACACCCAGAAAAAAAGTCCTTTAATTGAAATAAAGACACAATTCTTTATTGTTCTAAATTAAACCATACTTACAGTCACGCCCATTCCAGCTGAAGCCAACGATCTCCTGCAATAAAAGTAAAATAATAAAGCAACCTCATCCTTACCTTTCCATGGTTCCCAGGACAGCTTCAGCTCTGCTACATCGAGATGACAGGCTGGACCGCAGCAGAACGCTGCCATCCAGCCTGTCATCCCGCAGACACTGAGAAGCGCAGGCATGCTTGCGCTCCTCAGTGTCTCGCTGTGACGGCATAAAGATGAGCCGAGGTCATGTCCAATGAACTCAGCTCACCTCATGCACGTCACTGACAGCGTGGGAAAATTCTCCTGCACTCAGCGCTTCAGCGTGAGAATTCTCCCACGCTGTCAGTGACGTGCATGAGGTGCGCCGAGTTCATTGGACATGACCTCACCTCATGCACGTCACTGACAGCGTGGGAAAATTCTCACGCTGAAGCGCTGAGTGCAGGAGAATTCTCCCACGCTGTCAGTGACGTACATGACGTGAGCCGAGTTCATTGTCGGCTCATCTGGATGCCGTCACAGCCAGACACTGAGGAGTGGAAGTATGCCTGCGCTTCTCAGTGTCTGCGGGATGACAGGATGGATGGCAGCGTTCTGCTGCGGTCCAGCCTGTCATCTCGATGTAGCAGAGCTGGAGCCGTCGTGGGAGCCATGGAAAGGTAAGGATGAGGTTGCTTTATTATTTTTCTTTTATTGCAGGAGATCGTTGGCTTCAGCTGGAATGGGCGTGATGGTAAGTATGGTTTAATTTAGAACAATAAAGAATTGTGTGTTTATTTCAATTAAAGGACTTTTTTCTGGGTGTTTGTGTTTTTTTTAAATACTTTACTAGAAATTCATGGTGGTCATGTCTAATATTGGCGTGACCCCATGAATTTCGGGCTTAGGGCCAGCTGATAATGCCAAGCTGGCCTTAACCCCTTTATTACCCAGTGAGCCACCGCACCAGGGCCCTGGATGAGTTGGGTACAGCGCCAGAAGATGGCGCTTCTATGAACGCGCCATTTTCCGGGGCGGCTGCGGACTGTAATTTGCAGCGGGTGGGGCCCAGAAAGCTTGGGCCTCCCTGCGCTGCAGATTCCAGCCCCCAGCTGCCTAGTTGTACCTGGCTGGACACAAAAATAGGGCGAAGCTCCACGGTTTTTTTTTTTAAATTCATGAAATTCATGGAATAATTAAGAAAAAAAGGGCTTCCCTATATTGTTGTGTCCAACCAGGTACAAATAGGCAGCTGGTGGTTGGGGGCAGCCCATTCCTGCCTGCTGTACCTGACTGGACACAAATATAAGGCGAAGCCCCACGTCAATTTTTTTTAATTATTTCATGAATTTCCTGAAATGATTTAAAAAAAATTGACGTGGGGCTTCGCACTATATTTGTGTCCAGCCAGGTACAGCAGGCAGGAACGGGCTGCCCCCAACCACCAGCTGCCTATTTGTACCTGGCCGGACACAACAATATAGGGAAGCCCTTTTTTAAAAAAATTATTTCATGAAATAATTAAAAAAAAATTGACGTGGGGCTTCGCCCTATATTTGTGTCCAGCCAGGTACAGCAGGCAGGAACAGGCTGCCCCCAACCACCAGCTGCCTATTTGTACCTGGCCAGACACCACAATATTGGGAAGCCCTTTTTTAAAAAAATTATTTCATGAAATAATTAAAAAAAAATTGACGTGGGGCTTCGCACTATATTTGTGTCCAGCCAGGTACAGCAGGCAGGAATGGGCTGCCCCCAACCACCAGCTGCCTATTTGTACCTGGTTGGACACAACAATATAGGGAAGCCCTTTTTTTCTTAATTATTCCATGAATTTCATGAAATAATTTAAAAAAAAAATGCGTGGGGCTTCGCCCTATTTTTGTGCCCAGCCAGATAAAACTAGGCAGCTGGGGGCTGGAATCCGCAGCGCAGGGAGACCCAAGCTTTCTGGGCCACCCCCGCTGCAAATTGCAGTCCGCAGCCGCCCCAGAAAATGGCGCGTTCATAGAAGCGCCATCTTCTGGCGCTGTACCCAACTCATTCAGGGCCCTGGTGCGGTGGCTCACTGGGTAATAAAGGGGTTAAGGCCAGCTTGGCATTATCAGCTGGCCCTAAGCCCGAAATTCATGGGGTCACGCCAATATTAGACATGACCACCATGAATTTCTAGTAAAGTATTTAAAAAAACACAACACCCAGAAAAAAGTCCTTTAATTGAAATAAACACACAATTCTTTATTGTTCTAAATTAAACCATACTTACCACCACGCCCATTCCAGCTGAAGCCAATGATCTCCTGCAATAAAAGTAAAATAATAAAGCAACATCATCCTTACCTTTCCATGGCTCCCACGACACATCAGCTCTGCTACATCGAGATGACAGGCTGGACCGCAGCAGAACGCTGCCATCCATCCTGTCATCCCGCAGACACTGAGAAGCGCAGGCATACTTCCACTCCTCAGTGTCTGGCTGTGACGGCATCCAGATGAGCCGAGGTCATGTCCAATGAACTCAGCTCACCTCATGTACGTCACTGACAGCGTGGGAAAATTCTCCTGCACTCAGCACTTCAGCGTGAGAATTTTCCCACGCTGTCAGTGACGTGCATGAGGTGAGCTGAGTTCATTGGACATGAACTCGGCTCATCTGGATGACGTCACAGAGAGACACTGAGGAGCGCAAGCATGCCTGCGCTTCTCAGTGTCTGCGGGATGACAGGCTGGATGGCAGCTTTCTGCTGTGGTCCAGCCTGTCATCTCGATGTAGCAGAGCTGGAGCCGTCGTGGGAGCCATGGAAAGGTAAGGATGAGGTTGCTTTATTATTTTTCTTTTATTGCAGGAGATCGTTGGCTTCAGCTGGAATGGGCGTGATGGTAAGTATGGTTTAATTTAGAACAATAAAGAATTGTGTCTTTATTTCAATTAAAGGACTTTACTCTGGGTGTTTGTGTTTTCTTTTAACTTTGACTATGGGGTTAGTAATGGGGGTGTCTTATAGACGCCTCTCCATTACTAACCTGGGCTTGATGTCAGCTGGCATTATAAGCTGACATCAACTCCAACCCTATTACCCCCTGCCACCGCACCAGGGCAGCGTGGAAGAGCGAGGCTAAGTGCCAGAATTGGCGCATCCTATGGATGCGCCATTTCTGGGGCGGCTGACGGCTGGTGTTTCTAGCCTGGGAGGGGGACAATATTCATGGCACCCTTCCTGGGCTATTAATATCAGCCCCCAGCTGTCTGCCTAGCCTGTGCTAGCTATTAAATTAGGGGGGACCCCACGTTATTTTTTTCGGGGGGTTCCCCCATTTTAATAGCTAGTAAAGGCTAGGTATTCAGCTGGGGGCTGATATTAGTAGCCTGGGAAGCTCCGTGGGTATTACCCCCTTCCCAGGCTTCAAACATTTGCCCCAGCTGTCTGCTTAACCTCCGCTAGAGCCTAAAATTAAGGGGAACCCCACGCCAATTTTTTTTTAAATAAATCCTTTATTTTAACACTAAATGACAAGTACAGTAATCAACACTGTCACTATACTTCATATATATGTGACTGACATGTTTCTATCTATCTAATCTATGTGTGATTCTCTATTCTTTCTATTCTAAATTGTCGGGTACAGATGCTGAATTGCCGGCCGGCTTTCTTAAAGAGACGGTGCATGAAAACACTATTATTTTTTTAAATAAATCCTTTACACTAAATGACAAGTACAGTAAGCAACACTGTCACTGTACTTCATATATATGTGACTGACATGTTTCTATCTATCTAATCTATGTGTGAAGCTCTATTCTTTCTGTTATAAATTGTCGAGTACCGCTGCTGAATTGCCGGCCGGCTTTTTTAAAGAGACGGTGCACGAAAACACTAATATGTTTTTTAATAAATCCTTTACACTAAATGACAAGTACAGCAAGCAACACTGTCACTGTACTTCATATATATGTGACTGACATGTTTCTATCTATCTAATCTATGTGTGAAGCTCTATTCTGTCTGTTATAAATTGTCGGGTACCGCTGCTGAATTGCCGGCCGGCTTTTTTAAAGAGACGGTGCACGAAAACACTAATATTTTTTTTAATAAATCCTTTACACTAAATGACAAGTTCTGTAAGCAACACTGTCACTGTACTTCTTATATATGTGACTGACATGTTTCTATCTATCTAATCTATGTGTGAAGCTCTATTCTGTCTGTTATAAATTGTCGGGTACCGCTGCTGAATTGCCGGCCGGCTTTTTTAAAGAGACGGTGCACGAAAACACTAATATTTTTTTTAATAAATCCTTTACACTAAATGACAAGTACAGTAAGCAACACTGTCACTGTACTTCATATATATGTGACTGACATGTTTCTATCTATCTAATCTATGTGTGAAGCTCTATTCTTTCTGTTGTAAATTGTCGGGTACCGGTGTATGCCGCTGATGAATTGCCGGCTTTTCATGTCATTCTACATTATTCTTAGTTGTTTTACTTCATGTAGAATTAACCTACAAGGAAAGAAAGGGTTTATTTTCATTCCGATATTTGTGTCCCATTGACTTGCATTGGTTTCCAGTATCGGAATCGGCGATATCCGATACTTTTTGGGTATCGGCCCGATCCAATCCGATACGATATTTCCTGATATCGGAAGGTATCGCTCAACACTAGTCAACAGCTTATCTTCATTTCCCACGCTGTCAGGGTCTGCCTGCTTAATGGCTCTCAGGGCCTTTTGTAGGTTTAGAGCATAGTCTCTTATACTCTCATGTGCCCGCTGTTTACACCCGTAAAATCTGAGCTTTATTTCGGCTGAGGTGCGGGTATCAAATGTGTCTTTCAGCCGGGCTAGTATTTCTCTGACAGTCCTCTTCCTCCCTGGTGGCCAGGACTTTACCTCCCTTTGGGCTGCCCCGATTAATTGGGCCACCAGGATGCTCACTTTTTGCTCTTCCGTGAGGGGGTACACCTGGAAGAGGCTATCCAGTCTTTCTCTAAAGTCATTTAGAGTATGTGACTCCCCTGAGTACTGGGGTAGCCAGGTTGCCCCCGGGATATAGGGCATGGTGAATGGCATGACTGCTGCAGCGGTTGCGCTGGCGGTGGCTGTGGCAGTGGAGCTCCCCTCGGTATCCGGCATCCTCCTCCCCCCTAGTGGACCGTGGCCTACCTTGCGATGCTCTTCTTCCGTAGGCCTCGGCTCCGCAGTCGATCGTCGGGGTTGAGGACCTGGCGTCGCGCTCCGATGACGTCAGCGTCGCTCTTCCTCTCTTCCAGGACCTTGCGCAGCGTCAGAGCGTGGGGCGGAGCGTGGGGCGCAGCTTCGGATCTCGCGCGCTTTCGGCGTCCACGCCCCTCTTCTTCCCGTGCGGCGTCCCGAAGATGGCGTCCGAAGGCGGGAAGCAGCTGCGGATGGCGGGAAGAAGGCAGAAGACGGCGGGAAACGGTCCAAGATGGCGTCTGATGGCGGGAATCGGCTCTGGATGGCGGGAAACTTCACCACAGGTAAGTATAAAAGTCTCTTTTTCAGGCACGCAGTACCCGGTGGTTGCGGGCACGAAATCCTGCCGACTACGCCAAAGTTGACGCGCCCCCTGGGCCTGTGTTGTGCAGGGGAACCCGGAACCGGGCCTGTTGTAGAATGCTGGGGGTTGTAGTCTCCGTGTGGCGGTGACCCGGTCCGTGCCCAGGGTGGTCAAACCAGTGGCAGTCTTAATGTATAGCAAATGTCCGACTACGCCACTCGTGGATTGCGGTCAGTGGGGACCGCCGCTGCGCTGCCGACCGCTGAGGCTGATGTTGTTTGCGCAGCCGAGTATGGGATAACTCCCCACGGGAGAAGTATTGCCTCAGGGCAGCTAATGTGAGAGATGATGGGAGTGATGGTGTGAGGGTCCCAGTGCTAATGGTGCTGGTGCGGCAAGGAATCACAGAGACGTGAGGTGCAGTTCAGGGTCTTTACTGATGGTACAAGGCAGACCCTCCCGGGAGTACTGGCTAGTATAAGGGGCCTGGTCAGTCTGCGAGCAAGCAGGAGTTCCCCTGGCCAGGTGGAGTTGTAGGCCTCCCCGTTTATCTGCACTCTTCCTGGCTACCTTGCTGTCAGCGGTTACAAGTAGCCCACGTCCCTGAGTATACCGTGTGGTGCTCACCCGTATGACTGGTGACTTGGGGCCTTCTGTTAGCCTCCGCTCCTGGATGGCGGCGCTGGTCCCTTCTTTGTGACTGAGCCTCCGGGCTTCTATGGCAAGAGGACCTGGAATCCCCTGCCGGCTGGTTTCTGCTGCTGGGTATATATCAGTCCCCACAGCCTCGGACTCCTGTTTTAGTAACTTCAGCCAGGGCGAGCTATATCTCTGCTCACAGCCCCTGGCCTTCTGCCTCTGCTCCTACAGAGCTCCTGATGTATCTTTTCCTGTGTCTGCAGCTTCACTCTAGGCTCTGACTGCTCTGCTTGTTCTGCAGGCTCTGTCTCAGTCTGCAGCTTCACTCACTAATCCCGCCCCAGACCCAGTTTATAAGGGCAGATTCCTCCCCTCCCAGGTCTGGGCGGGCAGTGTTGCATGCTTAGGGCTCCTGACCAGAGAAACCTCCCACTTCCTCTCAGACATAATATCTCTATTACTGTGGCAACCAGACCCGTGGGGTGTCACACAAGCATACGGTAAGGCATGGGAAGAGTGGACACGACTAGTAGCAGGCAGACGGGTTGACCAATGTGAACAAGCCAGATTACAAGTCACCATAGAATTTCTCCACCAGCTAATGATGAGGGGCATATCAGGGGCGTCAGCGCAGCGGTGTCTGACCGGAGTAGCATTTCTCTTCCAACTACTGAATTGGGGAGATGTGACAAAGAGATTCATCATCAGGCAATCTATAAAAGGGTGGAAAAGGGGTCAGCCAAGTCAGGAGTGTAGACGTCCCGTCCCGTGTCACTAAAACTGATTTCTCACATCATATCCCTAACACCATTAACATGACACTCACAATTTGAAGCAACACAACTGTCTACTGCATTTGCGATCGCCTTCTTCGGGGCAATATGCATAAGCGAATTAGTCCCTCAATCCAAAATTACCACCAATGGAGGCTTATTACACCAGGACGTAGTCATAGCCAATAATGCAATACGTCTACGCATACGCAAATCGAAAACGGTTCCAGCGGGCAGGGGCACATGGGTACTTCTACAACCCACAAACGGTACACTGAGTCGGGTAACAATAGTAAAAACATATATAACCATCAGATCACAAAGTAATTTCTTCCTATCACACATTGATGGAGCGCCATTATCAAGATACCAGTTCCAAGCTATATTTAATAAATGTCTAACATCGGCAGGGAACCACCCCAAAGATTGCGGGACACACTCATTCGGCATAGGCGCGGCCACGGAAGCAGCAAGAGCAGGACTGTCAGAAACGGAAGTTCAGAGGATAGGGAGATGGCGATCCACGTGTTTGACTAGATACATAAGACCGGATTTGTTATCCTAACGTGGTTTGTTTCTTTTACAGGTGACGCTAAGCCAACAGTGTGGGTGATAGGCCACTCGTATATATATTGGGCAGAAAAAGGGCGAAAGTCCGCCCAGGCGGGAGGAAATTAGAGTTTCATAACACATATTTCAACTGGAGAGGTATTAGAGGCCTGCAATGGCCACAGGTACTAATGGAGGTAATCAAGGTAGGGAGAGAGGCAAGAGGTCCGTTCATCTTAGTTATACAGGCCGGGGGAAACGACCTAGGTCATCACAAGAGCGCATAACTAATGGCAATAATGAAACTAGACACTGAGCGCTTCATAGAATTTTTCACAAAACTAACTATAGTATGGTCAGAGATTGTGCCGATAGCGGTATGGCAAGGTGCGCGAGAAATCACGGCCATCGAACGGACAAGGCGGGTAATAAATATTCGGACGGCAAAATTTAGAAGAGACAGAGGCGGTGTAGTGATACGACACCGACAACTGGAAGGAGATAAAGCAGGCCTCATACGGCCCGACGGTGTTCACTAGAGATGAGCGTTGTTCTACTCGAACTGTTCGCCAATCTCAAATTCGAGCTGTTTTGGGCGGTGTTCGAGCCGGTCGGCGAACACGAACAATTTGAGAAAAATTCGGCTGTTCGAGGTTATGTTCGATAACTGTTCGTGCACCAAAATCATAACTGGATTTTTTCTCAGTAATGATGAAAATTAATGTTAATACGCAGTTTGAGTGTACAGCGGGGCCTGGGGGAGGGGCAGGGGATGGATCTCTGCAGGAACAATGAAGATCTCCATTTTTTTTTCTCTTTCCCGCATTTGCAGTGGGGAGGTGCAATCTGTCAGCCTATCAGCAGTGCACACACGGAGCGAAGTGCTTTTTTTCACACAAGCAAGGGCATGTGTGATTGGCAGTGTATGTCACATGTCCTTGCCCTATAAGACCAAGCCATTTTCCCCGTCGCCACCATTTTCTCACTGCTGCAGCTGCGTGTTAGACGGCACCGCTGTTGCTGTGTGCGCTATACCTTGCTAATTTCAAGCCAATTTTCGCACAAATATACAGATAGCTTGGGAGTAGGGAATAGTTGTGATTGCAGTCCTTTTAAGGACTAGGTTACAGCATTTCCTACGACTTTTATCAGGCAGGTCTGTGCTCTTAAATAGATAGATTGTGGGAGTAAAGACTAATTGTAATTGGAGTCCTTTTCAGGACTAGGTTACATCAGTTCCTATCATTTTTTGCCAGGCAGGTCTGTGCCAGTGCTGTGCAAGTTTTTTTCACAGCATTTGGCTGAATCTAGCAAAGCTAATCCTTTTTGGCCTATGGCAGAGTGTGTTAGTCAGTGGAGTAGCCTATCTGTGTTGCAAGATATACCACCTGTGTATAGAATACCAATTTTTTTACTGCACCTAGTGAAGTAAAATCTTTTGGGCATAGCATCATTCTATTAGTCCATCTATACTGACCTCCATCAGGTTGCAAACTGAATATAATTATTTTCTGCATCTAGCTCTGAAAAAATATTTGGGCTTCTAGCGGTGTGTGGGACTTGGTCTATTAGTTCATCTATACTGACCTCCATCAGGTTGCAAATTAAAAATAATTTTTTTCTGCATCTAGCTCTGAAAAAATATTTGGGCTTCTAGCAGTGTGTGGGACTTGGTCTATTAGTCCATCTATACTGACCTCCATCAGGTTGCAAATTAAAAATAATTTTTTTCTGCATCTAGCTCTGAAAAAATATTTGGGCTTCTAGCAGTGTGTGGGACTTGGTCTATTAGTCCATCTATACTGACCTCCATCAGGTTGCAAATTAAAAATAATTTTTTTCTTCATTTATCTCTGAAAAAATATTTGGGCTTCTAGCAGCGTGTGGGACTTGTTCTATTAGTCCATCTATACTGACCTCCATCAGGTTGCAAATTAAAAATAATTTTTTTC
Source organism: Phyllobates terribilis (assembly GCF_046119375.1). Lineage (NCBI taxonomy): Eukaryota > Metazoa > Chordata > Amphibia > Anura > Dendrobatidae > Phyllobates > Phyllobates terribilis. The sequence goes on along the minus strand of NW_027362761.1, from coordinate 32,585,583 downwards.
TGCATCTAGCTCTGAAAAAATATTTGGGCTTCTAGCAGTGTGTGGGACTTGGTCTATTAGTCCATCTATACTGACCTCCATCAGGTTGCAAATTAAAAATAATTTTTTTCTGCATCTAGCTCTGAAAAAATATTTGGGCTTCTAGCAGTGTGTGGGACTTGGTCTATTAGTCCATCTATACTGACCTCCATCAGGTTGCAAATTAAAAATAATTTTTTTCTTCATTTATCTCTGAAAAAATATTTGGGCTTCTAGCAGCGTGTGGGACTTGTTCTATTAGTCCATCTATACTGACCTCCATCAGGTTGCAAATTAAAAATAATTTTTTTCTGCATGTAGCTCTGAAAAAATATTTGGGCTTCTAGCAGTATGTGGGACTTGGTCTATTAGTCCATCCATACTGACCTCCATCAGGTTGCAAATTAAAAATAATTTTTTTCTGCATCTAGCTCTGAAAAAATATTTGGGCTTCTAGCAGTGTGTGGGACTTGGTCTATTAGTCCATCTATACTGACCTCCATCAGGTTGCAAATTGAATAAAAAAAATTTCTGCATCTAGCTCTGAAAAAATATTTGGGCTTCTAGCAGTGTGTGGGACTTGGTCTATTAGTCCATCTATACTGACCTCCATCAGGTTGCAAATTAAAAATAATTTTTTTCTGCATCTAGCTCTGAAAAAATATTTGGGCTTCTAGCAGTGTGTGGGACTTGGTCTATTAGTCCATCTATACTGACCTCCATCAGGTTGCAAATTAAAAATAATTTTTTTCTTCATTTATCTCTGAAAAAATATTTGGGCTTCTAGCAGCGTGTGGGACTTGTTCTATTAGTCCATCTATACTGACCTCCATCAGGTTGCAAATTAAAAATAATTTTTTTCTGCATCTAGCTCTGAAAAAATATTTGGGCTTCTAGCAGTGTGTGGGACTTGGTCTATTAGTCCATCTATACTGACCTCCATCAGGTTGCAAATTAAAAATAATTTTTTTCTTCATTTATCTCTGAAAAAATATTTGGGCTTCTAGCAGCGTGTGGGACTTGTTCTATTAGTCCATCTATACTGACCTCCATCAGGTTGCAAATTAAAAATAATTTTTTTCTGCATCTAGCTCTGAAAAAATATTTGGGCTTCTAGCAGTGTGTGGGACTTGGTCTATTAGTCCATCTATACTGACCTCCATCAGGTTGCAAATTAAAAATAATTTTTTTCTTCATTTATCTCTGAAAAAATATTTGGGCTTCTAGCAGCGTGTGGGACTTGTTCTGTTAGTCCATCTATACTGACCTCCATCAGGTTGCAAATTAAAAATAATTTTTTTCTGCATCTAGCTCTGAAAAAATATTTGGGCTTCTAGCAGTGTGTGGGACTTGGTCTATTAGTCCATCTATACTGACCTCCATCAGGTTGCAAATTAAAAATAATTTTTTTCTGCATCTAGCTCTGAAAAAATATTTGGGCTTCTAGCGGTGTGTGGGACTTGGTCTATTAGTCCATCTATACTGACCTCCATCAGGTTGCAAATTAAAAATAATTTTTTTCTGCATCTAGCTCTGAAAAAATATTTGGGCTTCTAGCAGTGTGTGGGACTTGGTCTATTAGTCCATCTATACTGACCTCCATCAGGTTGCAAATTAAAAATAATTTTTTTCTGCATCTAGCTCTGAAAAAATATTTGGGCTTCTAGCAGTGTGTGGGACTTGGTCTATTAGTCCATCTATACTGACCTCCATCAGGTTGCAAATTAAAAATAATTTTTTTCTTCATTTATCTCTGAAAAAATATTTGGGCTTCTAGCAGCGTGTGGGACTTGTTCTATTAGTCCATCTATACTGACCTCCATCAGGTTGCAAATTAAAAATAATTTTTTTCTGCATCTAGCCCAGCCAATAGTTTTGGCCTAATACCACAGTTTGGCCACTCAGCTCTGCTCGGTTACCATCCATTGTTTTTTTGTGCAAACAACTCCAGAGTTGTGAATTAGTTAACCACCAAAATGAGTGGAAAAAGGCCTGCTGCTGGTGGAAAGGGGAATAGGCGTGTTGGGAAGGGGAAAAAAGGTTGTGTCCGTGGGGTAGGTGCAGAAGAAAGACCATCTTCCAGCCAAACTAAAATGTCTACTTCTTTTAGCGGACAATGTGATAAGATCCCTTTCTTACGGCCACGCCAATCGCTACAAATTCCAGATGAGGCACAAAAACAGCAGGTGCTTCAACGGATATCAAGTGCTCCTTTAAGTGGGCTCTCCTCCACATCAACTTCAACATCACAAATACTCCAGTCCTCAAAGGTGTCACCCAAATCGCACTTGCTTCCTCACAGCTCCCAAATCTCCAGCTGCCCGTCTGAGTATGAGGTAGAATAGATGGTTGAGTCTGCAGAGCTGTTTACTCATACTATAGCCTGGGAATCAGAGGTCGACTCCAGCGCTTCTGTGAATCCAGACGAGGAAATGATCTGCACTGATGCCCAGAATCTTTATGAGTCGGATCCAGGACCAGACGCAGAAGGTTCTGACCATAATGTAGACCCTCATTCCCAAACTGTAACTCCTGTTGGTGGAGACAATGAGGAAGACGATGATAAGACTCAAATACCTGATTGGAGCGACAACTTTAGTTTTTTGTCAGGGCAGGAACAGGTTGGCTCTGAGGACGACGGGTGTGATAACGCACAGGGTGATGATGATGAGGTCGGAGATCCCACTTACTGTCAACCCACAGTCAGCCAAGAGATGAGGTCAGCAGAGGAGGTGGAGGAAGATGCTAGTGACGACGAGGTCAGGTTGCGCCTTCCTGGACAGAGACGTAGTACTGGAAGCACGTCAACAACTGCATCCTCAAACACAACTCTGCCTCTCACCACAAGTCGTGGTGGCTCTTCAGGTCGCATGGGTGCTAAGCCTTGTATAGCCTGGGCATTTTTTCAGATCGATAAAGATGACCCAACTCGTGTTATCTGTAACATTTGTCAGCAAAAGCTAAGTAGAGGCCAAAAAATACATAGTTTGAGTACTTCATGCATGAACCGGCACATGGACATGAAGCATAAGTTGCAGTGGGAAGCTCAGTGTGCTACAATGCGGCCTAGCCGGCCGGGCCAATCACCGTCTGCCATATCTTGTGCATCCGCGGCCTCTTCATCCTCTGTGACTGGGGGGACAGCAGTCACACCTGTTTTGGGGCGCAGACCTGCCACCTCTTTACCCGCAACAGCCAGCGTGATTGGCAGGTCATCATTTTCTTTGGAGGTGGTAACACCAGCTGGTGTTGAGCGCTGTCCGACATCGATAGCACCACCTTTGGATCAAGGCAACCTAACATGTCCGCCTGCATCTTCCTCACAGACCGGCAGTTTGCCGGGGACACCCTTATCAACCCCGTCTAAGCACAATAGCCAGCCCTCGGTCCCTCAGATGTGGACAAGTAAAAGACCATTTCCTCCTAGCCATGAGAAAGCTAAGAGGTTGAATTTCACCATCTGCAAGCTCTTGGCTACAGAAATGCTGCCTTTCCGCCTGGTGGACACAGAGGATTTTCGAGACCTTATGTCCGTCGCAGTGCCCCAGTACCAGATGCCCAGTCGGCACTACTTCTCAAAGAAAGGTGTGCCTGCGCTCCACCAGCATGTCGCACACAACATCACCGCTTCTTTGAGAAACTCTGTGTGTGACAGGGTGCATTTCACCACAGACACTTGGACGAGTAGGCATGGACAGGGGCGTTACATGTCGCTGACTGGGCACTGGGTAACTATGGTGACAGCAGGACAAGGGGCTGCTGTCCAAGTCTTGCCGTCCCCACGAGTTGTGCGTCAATCCTCTTTATGTCAAAGTTCCTCCACTGCTTCTGCCTCCTCAACCTCCTCTCGGTCTTCCACCTGCACCCAAAGCCTGTCTGGTCATGCCACAAGCTTTCTAACTGCGCAGAAGGGATCCTGCACACCTCCTTACTATGCTGGCAGTAGGGCTCAACGTCATCAGGCGGTTTTTACATTGAAATGTCTGGGAAATGTGAGTCACACAGCTGAGGAGTTGTGGTCAGCTCTGGAGAACCAATTTCATGAATGGTTGTCTCCACTGGACCTGAAACCAGGGAAGGCCGTGTGCGACAATGCTGCAAACCTGGGTGCGGCCCTTCGCCGGGGCAATGTCACACACGTGCCTTGTATGGCTCACGTGTTGAACCTGGTTGTCCAGCAATTTTTAGCCCACTATCCCAGACTAGATGGCCTTCTGCAGAGGGCACGGTCGCTGTGTGCTCACTTCCGCCGTTCGCATCCCGCAGCTCAGCGACTTACATCTCTACAGAAGTCGTTGGGCCTGCCACTTCACCGGCTAAAATGCGATGTGCCTACCCGGTGGAATTCAACTCTGCACATGTTGCAGCGACTGTGGCAGCACCGACAAGCCCTGGTGCAATACGTTCTGACGTATAGCCTGGGCCAACGAGATTCAGAGGTGGGGCAAATCACGCTGGAGGAGTGGTCTCAGATCAGGAACCTTCTGCACCCTTCTGCACAGTTTTGAAATGGCGACGAAGATGTTTAGTGCTGACGATGCCATTATCAGCATGACTATTCCGGTGATTTACATGCTGGAGCACATGTTAAACAGAATTCGGAGTCAGGTGGTGGCACAAGAGGAGGTGGAGGAAGTAGAGGAGGAGGAGTTGTATGCGGAAGGGCTAACATCTGCAAGGTCCAGACGGTCGGCAGCACCAAGGCGGCAGGCATGTGAGGGTGGGGGAGATGGTTTTACCAGGGCGCATGGTAGCAGCCAAACTAGTGAGGAAGGTGCAGGAGCCCAGGAAGAAGTGGAGGACGAACTGATGGAAGACTCATCAGATGAGGGAGACCTTGATCACATTTCTGTTGTGCGAGGTTGGGGGGAGAGGACAGAGGAAGGAAGCATGATTGTTACCTCGCCACCAACACGACAGGGACTTGGTGCTCCTGGATGCGCAACACACATGAGTGCCTTCTTGCTGCACTACCTGCAACATGACCCTCGAATTGTGAGAATTAGAAATAATCCTGACTACTGGGTTGCCACACTGTTAGATCCCCGGTACAAAAGTAAATTTGCAGAAATTATTCCTGCCATAGAAAGGGATGCACGCATGCAGGAGTATCAGCAGAGACAGTTGCAGAATCTTACATGTGCTTTTCCACAAAATACCAGTGGTGCACGTAGTGAATCTCACAGTTCCAACTTGCCAACTGTGGGACCGTCAAGTGTTCAGCACTCAAACCGTAACAGAACCACAGTATCTGCTGGTAACATCAATTTTGCGGAATCATTTCACCACTTTTTTAGCCCATCCTTTGCAAGGCCACAGGAGACAAGAAGTCTGACACATAGTCAACGCCTAGAGACGATGGTACAGGAGTATCTCCAAGTAAACATTGAAGCCACGACTGTGTCACTGGACCCTTGCTCTTTTTGGGCTTCCAATCTGGATAAATGGCCGGAGCTAGCCACTTACGCCTTGGAGATCTTGTCATGTCCCGCAGCCAGCGTTCTGTCTGAACGTGTGTTCAGCGCTGCTGGTGGTGTGCTGACAGATAAGCGCACGCGGCTCTCCACTGATAATGTAGACAGACTCACGTTCATAAAGATGAACAAATCATGGATCCGAAACGACTTTTCTACCCCTGTGTCATCCTGGGGAGAGTAAAAGCTTGATGATTGGTTAAAATCACCCTACCAACCGTTTTAAGCTTTCAAATTACTAATCATGTTTATCTGTATCTTGACTGGAAAATAATTTGGGCTTTGTAGCAGTGTGCAGCACTGATCCTATTAGGCCATCTATAATAAGCTTCACCAGATTTAAAATTAAAAATAATTTTTAGCTGCATCTAGCCCGGAAAATAATTTTGGGGCTCCGAGATGCGCAAGACACATAAGTGCCTTCTTGCTGCACTACCTGCAGCATGACCCTCATATTGTCAGAATTCGAAGTAATCATGACTACTGGGTTGCCACACTCTTAGATCCCCCAAACTTTTCGATCAACCTTTTCATTTTAATAAAGACCAAAAAAATGGTCATTTTTGAAATTATAAGCATTAGCAGGTTGTTAGAAACTGAAATCAAACAGTTTTCAACTCAAAACTTTATTCTAGGTGATGTTACATTTTCACATAGGACCCCTTGTTCGAAAGGAGCTTCTGAACTCTCTCGTCCATTGAATTTGTCAGGTTTTGGATGGTTTCTGCTTCAATTGTTTTGCATGAGGACAGAATACCCTCCCAGAGCTGTTGCTTAGATGTGAACTGCCTCCCGCCATCATAGACACTCCTTTTAATGATGCTCCAAAGGTTCTGAATGGGGTAGAGGTCAGGGGAGCATGGGGGTCACACCATAAGTTTGTCCCCTTTTATGCCCATATCAGCCAGAGATGCAGATGTTTTATGTGCAGCATGAGATGGTGCATTATCATGCAGAAAAATGATCTTGCTGTGAAATACACGGTTCTTCTTCTTGAACCATGGCAGGAAGTGCTGTTTGAGAAAATCCACATACATTATGGAGTTCATCTTTAGCGCCTTCAGGGATCCTAAAGGGGCCGACAATCTCTCTCCCCATGATTCCAGCCCAAAACATTACTCCACCTCCTCCTTGTTGGCGCTGTAGCCGTGTTTGCGTGGGGTGTCCATCAACCAGCCATCCTCCACTCCATTCATCTGGACCATCGAGCGCTGCACGGCACTCATCCGTGAACAAAACAGTTTTGAAATCAGTCTTCATGTAATGTTTGGCCCACTGGAGCCGTTTCTGCTTGTGTGAAGTGGATAGAGGAGGTCGACAGGATGGCATATGCACAGCTGCAAACCTCTGAAGGACCCTGCATCTTGTTGTTCGGGGGACGTTGGAGGCACAAGCAGCTTCAAAAACTTGTCTGCTGCTATGACAAGGCTTTTTTGCCGCTGCTGTTTCAACCTGACGTAATTGCCTGTAGGAAAGAGTCCTCAATTTGCCCTTATCAGCACGCACACGTGTGTACTGTGAATCAGCTACATACTTCTTGATTGCCAAGACACTTCATCCTGATCATCGCACAATGTTGATTGTAGTCATGCCTTGACCTAAACACTCCACAATTTGTTGCTTCTCAGCAGCCGACACATCCTTTTTCTTTCCCATTTTGGCAGAAAATGTAGGCTGATTAATAATGTGAGAGAGCCTTCTTAAGTAGTCTTGCCTTTCATTGGACACACCTGCCAAACTAATTAGCACAGGTGTCTGCAATTGCTTACAGTGATATAAAGAGCCCTGACACACATCACCATCAATGAGTTTAACTGACAAACAAACAAATTCTTCCCTTATCACTCCTAAACACTTTTTGCATAAGAATTTGGAACGCGGTGTACATGTGCTTTTCCACAAAACACCAGTGGTTCACGTAGTGAATCTTACAGTTCTAACTTGCCAACCGTGGTCTGTATGGAATTGTTCAATAAAGGGCCCAAAATTAAGATAACATAGATGGGAGAGGTCTCTATGAATAGGAATTCCTAAGTATTTGATACCCTGTGAGGGCCAGGCAAAGGGAAAGTTGGACTGGATGGAATCCTATATGGATTTAGGGAGGGAGACATCGAGGGCCTCAGACTTCGCTGCATTGATTTTAAAATTTTACCATGTAACAAAGTGATCTATTTCAGCCATAACAGCAGGGATGGATATATGTGATTGAGTGATATATACTAGGACATCATCAGCAAATAGAGAGCACTTGTACTCGGTGCCTCCCACCTCAATCCACCTAATATTGGGGTTATGGCGAATTGATGAGAGCAGGTGCTCCGTCACTAGGATGTATAAGAGAGGGGACAGAGGACATCCCTGCCTTGTCCCATTGGTGATTGTGAAAGGTGATGAAAATGTTCTGACGCACCCCCTGGGCCTTGGGACACCCGGAGCCGGACCCTTTTTGGTGGATGCTGGTGGTTGTAGTCTTCGTGGCGGCGATCCGGTTCCGTGGCTCAGGGCGGTCAAACCAGTGGCGGAACTATTTATGTGGTTTTGATGTTTAAATGTCCGACTACGCCACCCGTGGATTGCGGTCAGAGTGAACCGCCGCTACAGGGCAGACCGCTAAGGCTGGTGTTGTGGGTGCAGCAGAGCGTAGCATAACTCCCCACGGGAGGAGTATAGCCTCAGGGCAGTGTATGCGGAGGATGGGGGTGATGGTGCAGGGCAGCAGCAGTAACGACACGGAGTCAGTGATGCAGTTCAGGGCCTTTACTCACAGTTCTTATTATCCAGACCACGTCTGCAGGTAACGGCTGCCCACGTCGTACTGTGCTCACCAGGTGAGGGGCTCAGACAACTCCCAGATAACTTTGGAGCGCTTCACAGGACCCCCTTTGTGTGTCCTTTGTCTGGCCTTTCTTACCAACACTTCTGTCCGGCTGCCTCGGGCCTCCTCTTGGTAAACTTGGCGCCAGTTTCCCTGACCCTATGTGGTGCCTTCCTAGCGGGTGGAGCAAGGGGCTGCGCCACATAAAATGTCAGAGCCTCCGGTTTCTAGCTGAGGGTCGTTTCCTGCCTCCACTAGTTCGGGGACCGGTCTCCCCCTTTGGCCTGACCCCTCCACGCAGGTGGATTCGGGCGTGCGGTGGCGACTCGCCCGTCCGCACCCCTGGGATCCCTTCATTCCTCGTTCCTGGAGCCTTCTCCGCTCCTCTTCCTTCCTTCTCCCTCTTGCAGGCCTGGGCCTCTGTTACTAGGCCCGCCTCCGGAGCAGAGCTCATGCAGAGCCCCTGCTCCCTGCCACTTCTGCTCAGACTTCTCTGCACTGAACTAAGATGGTGCCCACCTTTTATACTCCCTTCTCAATGCACCCAGGAACTGCTTCCTCCCTGCTCCTGCACTGCAGGGTTCCCCTTCCTCATTGTTCCCTCCCCCCACTCCAGCCAGGGACAGGGACTGTCGTGCCCATCTCAGGGGCATATTGGTCGCCCTGCCCCACGGCAATGTGGTGTAATGCATGCAGGTGTCGGGTCCTGATCCACACTCCATCCTTATCTGAGAGTGAGATATCACACCTCTGGGTGAGGTGCAATACGTCTGTAGCAACCGAGCCCTCGGTGCTACAGTTCCATTTATCTTCAGCCTAGGTGACGTATTGTGATACAGGGCCGTGATTTTGGCTATAAAAGGGTCCCCTAGACCCCTACCCCAAGCTTTTTAAGAGAATCATATATGGCGTGCCAGGAGACTCTATGGAATGCTTTCTCAGCATCCAACGAGAGTATCTACTTACAAATTTTTAACTGCATCTAGCCCAGGAAATACTTTGTGCCTAGTAGCAGTGTCTGCTAGTCAGCGGATTATCCCGGCTGTTAAGCAAGCTACACCACCTGTAGTTTGGACACTTAATTTTTTCAAAGGAAATGCTTCGGGACCACGGGATACTTAGTGAAGAGCATCAGGAGGCACCCCAAGGCATAGGGGCTGGGACTGGCACTAGGATGCCTTGCGGTGGACAGCCGAGCTCGATCCTTATAAAAGCTTTTTAACTGCAGCAGCTTTAGTGGACGCTACTGGAGCTGGAATTACGCGGCTGCTGGCATGAGACTTGCCCTCCAATAGATCCTTGTAAATGGATTTAAAGTGTATTCATTCAAATTAGAGGGACAATTTAAATTAAAAAGCTTAGAGCTGCCTCCACCACAGGGGGGCTCTCTCGACCCACCAGCGGACAGGCACCAGTATTGGGAGAGGGGGGCTGGCCGTCAGGGTTCACCGCGGCTCTGGCACAAACCCGGCGACACGGAGGTGGCACGGGCAGGAGCGGACTGGCCGTCTCGGCTTCTCACTTTTTGGATTTTAGAAGGGCATGACATGCCTATATCTGTGTCTCCCCCTCCTTTTACTCCTCCACCTCTTTTCTTTTCGCATGACTATATGTACTTGTCACTTTTCCATGTGTTAGTTGTGTCTTCTGAGCAGTTTGTCAGCTTTTGGACACCTTTGAAGGTGTTTTCTATGTGTTTCTATGTGTTTTTGTTTGCCTGCCATTGGTTTTAACGGTGTTCGAAGGTGTTCGACGAACAGTTCGACGAACAGTTCGGCGAACACACGGGTGTTCGACGAACCGAACCGAACTCGAACACTACGGGGGTGGCTCAACACTAGTGTTCACTTAATGGATATTGGACTGGACATATTCCTGTCAGGACTCCAGGACGGAGTGGAACAAGCGTTAAGAGTGATGGATGGGGGTCAGAGTCCTGCATACGAGTACGCAGGATCCTCCGTGGCCTGGAAATAGAAAGGACATGTTGGAGAGTTACACTTGTTGGCCAACTTGCCGGTGTGGAGACACAGGGCATGCTGCAACAAGCTGAATTATTTTAGAAATAAAATGCCTTTCTAATGGAATGAGTATAAAGAGTTAATAAAGCTGTGACCGATCCTCACCCATCCAGTTGTAAGAGTTACATTATTGTATTGTCAAGGAAAGGGTGCTGTAGGGGGACTGAGCGTCTGGGTTTGGTTGGGGGTCCCCACAGTCTGCCTAGGCTAGATGCAGTTAAAAATTCTTATTAGATACACAGGCGGTGCAGCTTGCTTCGCAGCTGGGCTACTACACCCAAAGTATTGCCTGGGCTAAATGCAGTTAAAAATTCTTATTAGATACACAGGCGGTGCAGATTGCTTCACAGCTGGGCTACTATGCCCAAAGTATTGCCTAGGCTAGATGCAGTTAAAAATTCTTATTAGATACACAGGTGGTGTAGCTTGCTTCAGAGCTGGGCTACTATGCTGACTAGCAGACACTGAAGCTTTGGAGCAGACCTCTGAGTAAACAGCTCTTCAGACTCAACCATCTGTGTTACCCCAAGCCATAGTGCATGTAGTTTCTTACGGTTAAAAGGGGGGGAGCGACCCAACCCACCTGGAATTGATGATGCTAACATCACGTAAAACACAGCAAGGGGACTCCAAAAAGAGTCTCCTTTTTTTCCAAAAATTGTGGCACAGACACCACTTAAGTGGCATCAATTGCCCCAGAGTTGCTTAAAACGGTTGGTGAGGTGATTTTCCAAAATCCTCAAGCTTTTAGTCTCCCCAGGATGACATAGGGGTAGAAAAGTCCTTGCGGATCCATGATTTGTTCACCTTTATGAACGTGAGTCTGTCTACATTCTCAGTGGACAGTCGCATGCGCTTATCTGTCAGCACACTACCAGCAGCGCTGAACACACGTTCAGAAAGAACGCTGGCTGCAGGGCATGACAAGATCTCCAAGGCGTGAGTGGCGAGCTCCGGCCATTTTTCCAGATTGGAAGCCCAAAATGAGCAAGTGTCCAGTGACACAGTCATGGCTTCGATGTTCACTTGGAGATACTCCTGTACCATCCTCTCTAGGCGTTGACTATGTGTCAGACTTCTTGTCTCCTGTGGCCTTGCAAAGGATGGTCTAAAAAAGTGGTGAAACGATTCCACAGAATTGCTGTTAATAGCAGATACTGTGTTACTGTTACGGTTTGAGTGATGAAGACTCGACAGTCCCACGGTTGGCAAGTTAGAACTGTGAGATTCACTACGTGCACCACTGGTGTTTTGTGGAAAAGCACATGTAAGATTCTGCAACAGCCTCTGCTGATACTCCTGCATGCGTGAATCCCTTTCTATGGCAGGAATTATTTCGGCAAATTTACTTTTGTACCGGGGATCTAAGAGTGTGGCAACCCAGTAGTCGGGATTACTTCGAATTCTGACGATCCGAGGGTCATGTTGCAGGTAGTGCAGCAAGAAGACACTCATGTGTCTTGCGCATCCAGGAGGACCAAGTCCTTGTTGTGTTGGTAGCGAGGTAAGAATCATGCTTCCTTCCTCTGCCCTCTCCCCCCAACCTCTCACAACAGAAATGTGATCAAGGTCTCCCTCATCTGATGAGTCTTCCATGCCCATCGCCAGTTCGTCCTCCACTTCTTCCTCGGCTCCTGCACCTTCCTCAACAGTTTGGCTGCTACCATGCGCCCTGGCTAATCCCTCTCCCCCACCCTCCCATGCCTGCCGCCTTGGTGCTGACGACCGTCTGGACCTTGGAGATGTTATCCCTTCCGCATACGACTCCTCCTCTACTTCCTCCTCCTCCTCTTGTCCCACCACCTGACTCCGAATTCTGTTAATCGTGTGCTCCAGCATGTAAATCATGGGAATAGTCATGCTGATAATTGCATCGTCAGCACTAAACATCTTCGTCGCCATTTCAAAACTGTGCAGAAGGGTGCATAGGTCCCTGATCTGAGACCACTCCTGCAGCGTGATTTGCCCCACCTCTGGATCTCGTTGGCCCAGGCTATATGTCAGAACGTTTTGCACCAGGGCTTGTTGGTGCTGCCACAGTCGCTGCAACATGTGCAGAGTTGAATTCCACCGTGTCGGCACATCGCATTTCAGCCGGTGAACTGGCAGGCCCAACGACTTCTGTAGAGATGTAAGTCATTGAGCTGCGGGATGCAAACGGCGGAAGTGAGCACACAGCGACCGTGCCCTCTGCAGAAGGCCATCTAGTCCGGGATAGTGGGCTAAAAATTGCTGGACAACCAGGTTCATCACGTGAGCCATACAAGGCATGTGTGTGACATTGCCCCGGCGAAGGGCCGCACTCAGGTTTGCAGCATTGTCGCAAACAGCCTTCCCTGGTTGCAGGTCCAGTGGAGACAACCATTCATGAAACTGGGTCTCCAGAGCTGACCACAAATCCTCAGCTGTGTGACTCAAATTTCACAGACATTTCAAAGTAAACACCGCCTGATGCCATTGAGCCCTGCTGCCAGCATAGTAAGGAGGTGTGCAGGATTCCTTCTGCGCAGTTAGAAAGCGGGTGGCATTACCAGACAGGCTTTGGGTGCAGGTGGAAGACCGAGAGGAGGTTGAGGAGGCAGAAGCAGTGGAGGAACTTCTAGATAAAGAGGATTGATGCACAACTCATGGGGACAGCAAGACTTGGACAGCTGCTCCTTGTCCTGCTGTCACCATAGTTACCCAGTGCCCAGTCAGCGACATGTAACGCCCCTGTCCATGCCTACTCATCCAAGTGTCTGTGGTGAAATGCACCCTCTCACACACAGAGTTTCTCAAAGAAGCGGTGATGTTGTGTGCGACATGCTGGTGTAGTGCAGGCACACCTTTCTTTGAGAAGTAGTGCCGATTGAGCATCTGGTACTGGGGCACTGCGACGGACAAAGAGTCTCGAAAATCCTCTGTGTCCACCAGGCGGAAATGCAGCATTTCTGTAGCCAACAGCTTGCAGATGGTGAAATTCAACCTCTTAGCTTTGTCATGGCTAGGAGGAAATGGTCTTTTACTTGTCCACATCTGAGGGACCGAGGGCTGGCTGTTGTGCTTAGACGGGGTTGAGTAGGGTGTCCCCGGCAAACTGCCAGTCTGTGAGGAAGATGCAGACGGAAAATTTTCCACTTCCAAATGAAATGATGACCTGCCAATCACACTGGCTGTTGCGGGTAAAGAGGTGGCAGGTCTGCGTCCAAAAACATGTATGCCTGCTGTCCCCCCAGTCACAGAGGATGAAGAGCCCGCGGATGCACAAGATGGGGCACACGGTGGTTGGCCCGGCCCGCTAGGCCGCATTGTAGCACAGTGAGCTTCCCACTGCAACTTATGCTTCATATCCATGTGACGATTCATGCATGAAGTACTCAAACTATGGATTTTTTAGCCTCTACTTAGCTTTTGGTGACAAATATTACAGATAACACGAGTTGGGTCATCCTTATCGATCTGAAAAAATGCCCAGGCTATGCAAGGCTTAGAGCCCATGCGACCAGAAGAGCCACCACGACTTGTGGTCAGAGGCAGAGTTGTGGTTGAGGATGCAGTTGTTGACGTGCTTCCAGTACTCCGTCTCTGTCCAGGAAGGCGCAACCTAACCTCGTCGTCAATAGCATCCTCCTCCACCTCCTCTGCTGACCTCATCGACTGGCTGACTGTGGGTTGACAGTAAGTGGGAACTCCAACCTCGTCATCATCACACTGTGTGTTCTCACACCCGTCGTCCTCAGAGGCAACCTCTTCCTGCCCTGACCGAAAAGTCAAGTTGTCGCTCCAATCAGGTATTTGAGTCTCATCATCGTCTTCATCATTGTCTCCACCAACAGGAGTTACAGTTTGGGAACGAGGGTCTACATTATGCTCAGAACCTTCTTCATCTGGTCCTGGATACGACTCATAAAGATTCTGGGTATCAGTGCAGATCATTTCCTCGTCTGGATTACCAGAAGCTCTGGAGCAGACCTCCGTTTCCCAGGCTATAGTATGAGTAAACAGCTCTGCAGACTCAACCATCTGTGTTACCCCATATTCAGACGGGCAGCTGGAGACTTGAGAGCTGTGAGGAAGCAAGTGCGATTTTGGTGACACCTCTGAGGACTGTGATGTTGAAGTTGAGGTGGAGGAGTGCCCACTTGAAGGAGCACTTGATATCCGCTGAAGCACCTGCTGTTTTTGTGCCTGATCTGGAATTAGTAGCGATGGGCGTGTACGTAAGAAAGGGATCATATCACATTGTCCACGAAAAGAAGTAGACATCTTAGTTTGGCTGGAAGATGGTCTTTCTTCTGCAGATGTTACTGTTGCTTTAACACCTACCCCATGGACACAACCTTTTGTTCCCTTTCCAACACGCCTATTCCCCTTTCCACCAGCAGCAGGCCTTTTGCCACTCATTTTGGTGGTTAACTAATTGTACAACTCTGTAGTTGTTTGCACAAAAAACAATGGATGGAAACCGAGCAGAGCTGAGTGGCCAAACTGTGGTACTAGCCCAAAAAGATTGGCTGGGTTAGATGCAGTAAAACAATTTTATTAGATACACAGGTGGTATAGCTTGGTACAGATGGGCTACTACAATGAGTAACAGACACTGCTACAGGCCCAAAAGGATTTACTGGGCTAGATGCAGTAAAAAATTGTTATTAAATACAAAGGTGGTATAGCTTGGTACAGATGGGCTACTACAATGAGTAACAGACACTGCTGCAGGCCCAAAAATATTTACTGGGCTAGATGCAGTAAAAAATTGTTATTAAATACAAAGGTGTTGTAGCTTGGTACAGATGGGCTACTCCAATGAGTAACAGACACTGCTACAGGCCCAAAAGTATTTACTGGGCTAGATGCAGTAAAAAATAGTTATTAAATACAAAGGTGGTGTAGCTTGGTACAGATGGGCTACTACAATGAGTAACAGACACTGCTACAGGCCCAAAAGGATTTACTGGGCTAGATGCAGTAAAAAATTGTTATTAAATACAAAGGTGGTGTAGCTTGGTACAGATGGGCTACTCCAATGAGTATCAGACACTGCTACAGGCCCAAAAGGTTTTACTTGGCTAGATGCAGTAAAAATTGTTATTAAATACAAAGGTGGTGTAGCTTGGTACAGATGGGCTACTACAATGAGTAACAGACACTGCTACAGGCCCAAAAGTATTTACTGGGCTAGATACAGTAAAAAATTGTTATTAAATACAAAGGTGGTGTAGCTTGGTACAGATGGGCTACTACAATGAGTAACAGACACTGCTACTATGCCCAAAAGGATTTACTGGGCTAGATGCAGTAAAAAATTGTTATTAAATACAAAGGTGGTATAGCTTGGTACAGATGGGCTACTACAATGAGTAACAGACACTGCTACAGGCCCAAAAATATTTACTGGGCTAGATGCAGTAAAAAATTGTTATGAAATACAAAGGTGTTGTATCTTGGTACAGATGGGCTACTCCAATGAGTAACAGACACTGCTACAGGCCCAAAAGTATTTACTGGGCTAGATGCAATAAAAAATTGTTATTAAATACAAAGGTGGTGTAGCTTGGTACAGATGGGCTACTACAATGAGTAACAGACACTGCTACAGGCCCAAAAGGATTTACTGGGCTAGATGCAGTAAAAAATTGTTATTAAATACAAAGGTGGTGTAACTTGGTACAGATGGGCTACTCCAATGAGAATCAGACACTGCTACAGGCCCAAAAGGTTTTACTTGGCTAGATGCAGTAAAAATTGTTATTAAATACAAAGGTGGTGTAGCTTGGTACAGATGGGCTACTACAATGAGTAACAGACACTGCTACAGGCCCAAAAGTATTTACTGGGTAGATGCAGTAAAAATTGTTATTAAATACAAAGGTGGTGTAGCTTGGTACAGATGATCTACTACAATGAGTAACAGACACTGCTACAGGCCCAAAAGTATTTACTGGGCTAGATGCAGTAAAAAATTGTTATTAAATACAAAGCTGGTGTAGCTTGGTACAGATGGGCTACTACAATGAGTAACAGACACTGCTACTATGCCCAAAAGGTTTAACTTGGCTAGATGCAGTAAAAAATTGTAATTCAATACAAAGGTGGTGTAGCTTGGTACAGATGGGCTACTACAAAGAGTAACAGACACTGCTACAGGCCCAAAAGTATTTACTGGGCTAGATGCAGTAAAAAATTGTTATTAAATACAAAGGTGGTGTAGCTTGGTACAGATGGGCTACTACAATGAGTAACGGACACCGCTACAGGCCCCAAAGTATTTAATGGGCTAGATGCAGTAAAAAATTGTTATTAAACACAAAGGTGGTATAGTTGGTACAGATGGGCTACTACAATGAGTAATAGACACTGCTACTATGCCCAAAAGGTTTTTCTTGGCTACATGCAGTAAATTTTTTTTATTAAATACAAAGGTGGTGTAGCTTGGTACAGATGGGCTAGTACAATGAGTAACAGACACTGCTACAGGCCCAAAAGGATTTACTGGGCTAGATGCAGTAAAATATTGTTATTAAATACAAAGGTGGTGTAGCTGGGTACAGATGGGCTACTCCACTGACTACAAGACACTGCTACTATGCCCAATAGGTTTTACTTGGCTGGATGCAGTAAAAAATTGTTATTAAATACAAAGGGGGTGTAGCTTGGTACAGATGGGCTACTCCAATGAGTAACAGACACTGCTACTATGCCCAAAAGGTTATACTTGGCTAGGTGCAGTAAAAAATTGTTATTAAATACAAAGGTGGTGTAGCTTGGTACAGATGGGCTACTACAATGAGTAACAGACACTGCTACAGGCCCAAAAGTATTTACTGGGCTAGATGCAGTAAAAAATAGTTATTAAATACAAAGGTTGTGTAGCTTGGTACAGATGGGTTACTACAATGAGTAACAGACACTGCTACAGGCCCAAAAGGATTTACTGGGCTAGATGCAGTAAAAAATTGTTATTAAATGCAAAGGTGGTGTAGCTTGGTACAGATGGGCTACTACAATGAGTACCAGACACTGTTACAGGCCCAAAAGTATTTACTGGGCTAGATGCAGTAAAAAATTGTTATTAAATACAACGGTGGTGTAGCTTGGTACAGATGGGCTACTACAATGAGTAACAGACACTGCAACAGGCCCAAAAGTATTTACTGGGCTAGATGCAGTAAAAAATTGTTATTAAATACAAAGGTGGTGTAGTTTGGTACAGATGGGCTACTCCAATGAGTAACAGACACTGCTACTATGCCCTAAAGGTTTTACTTGGCTAGGTGCAGTAAAAAAATGGTATTAGATACACAGGTGGTGTAGCTTGCAACACAGAGAGGCTACTCCACTGACTAACACACACTGCTAGAGGCCCAAAAGGATTGGCTTAGCTAGATTTAGCCAAATGCTGTGAAAAACACTTGCACAGCACTGGCACAGACCTGCCTGGCAAAAAGTGCTAGGAACTGCTGTAACCTAGCCCTCAAAAGGGCTGCAATTACAACTAGTCCCTACTCCATAAACCTATCTGTCTATTTAAGAGCATATTCTCTTGCAATTCACACAGTTACAAAGTATAGCGCCCACAGCAGCTGCGGTGCCGTCTAACACTGAGCTGCAGCAGTGAGAAAATGGGCAAGGACATGTGACATACACAGCCAATGACACATGCCCTTGCTTGTGTGAAAAAAAAGCACTTCGCTGCGTGTGTGCGCTGCTGATAGGCTGACAGACTGCACCTCCCCACTTTAAATGCGGGAAAGAAAAAAAAAATGGAGATCGGCATTATTTCTACAGAGATCCATCCCCTGCCCCTCCCCCCGCCCACTCTACACTGAAACTGTCTATTAACATTGATTAACAGTATTACTGTGAAAAAATCCAGTTACGATTTTGGTGCACGAACAGTTATCGAACATAACCTCGAACAGCCTGATTTTTTGCAAATCGTTCGGGTTCGTCGAACGGCTCGAACACCGCCCAAAGCAGCTCGAATTTGAGATTGGCTATTACGGGTCTGGGGGGTGGAACCTCTGTGCTACGGTGCAAAGAGGGACCCAGAGGAGCATAACTAAGTATCAACCCGGACAGACCCTGGTCGTACGGTGGCTAACGACTCCGTGACCAGGGAGGGACCTAGCCGAGGGACCAGGTGCTACTCTGGTGACGACCTTGTAAGGGAGCAGGTGACTCCCACAGTACAGATGGCAGGGACTGACTGGAATAGCAGGTAGGCACAGCAGGCAGGCTGGCGAGCAGAAGCCTCCAGTTAGGCAATCAGGTAGACACGGCAAGTGACGGCAGGAGTCTCTAGGTGGGCTGGCAGGTGGTAACGGCAAGTGACCGCAGTAGTCTCTAGGTGGTCACGGCAAGTGACGGCAGGAGTCTCTAGGTGGTCACGGCAAGTGACGGTAGGAGCCTCCGGGAAGGCACGGCAGGTAACAAGCAGGTAACAGGCAGGTCACAGACAAGTGCTCCCAGGTGAGCGGGCTGGCAGGCACGGCAGGTAACAGGCAGGCAACAGGCAAGTGCTCCCAGGTGAGCGGACTGGCAGGTACGGCAGGTAACAGGCAGGCAACAGGCAGGCAACAGGCAATTGCTCCCAGGTGAGCGGGCTGGCAGGCACGGCAGATAACAGGCAGGTAACAGGCAGGTAACCGGCTGGTGGGCAAGACTGGTAGTCAGGCTAGCAGCGGGACCTGAGGGCTGAAGCAGAGGTCAGAAACACTGTGCAACAACTTTTGCTCGGGCACCTCCATTTTGGAGGAGGTGCCTTATATATGGGAGGACCCTCGGCTATTAGCCGGGGACTCCTTAGGACAGCGCGCTGCCCCTTTAAGAGGGAGGGAGCGCGCGCGCCCTAAGCACAGTGTCGGGGAGCTGCGCGTGTCGGCAGCAGGAAGAGGAGCGCTGGAGAATGCAGAGCGCGGGGAGCGAGGAGGCGAGTGGGACGGCGTCTCTGCCGGGCAGGGGGCAGAGACGCCGATGGTACATTGGCGAACAGTTCGAGTTGAACACCGCTCATCTCTAATCCTCACTGAACTTCTGGAGTGCGTTCGCTACACTGGAAGTAAAGGGACCGAATGATATTGCACGCCCCACTTTTCAGTTTTTAATTTTTTTAAAAAGTTTAAAACATCCAATAAATTTTGTTCCACTTCACAATTGTGTCCCACTTATTGTTGACTCTTCCCAAAAAAATTAGAATTTTATATCTTTATGTTTGAAGCCAGAAATGTGGCAAAAGGTAGAAAAGTTCTCAAGGCACTATATATATATATATATATATATATATATATATATATATATATATATATATATATACCGTACAGATCAATAGTTTGGACACACCTTCGCATTTAAAGATTTTTCTGTATTTTCATGACTATGAAAATTGTACATTCACACTGAAGGCATCAAAACTATGAATTAACACATGTGGAATTATTTACTTAACAAAAAAGTGTGAAACAACTGAAAATATGTCTTATATTCTAGGTTCTTCAAAGTAGCCACCTTTTGCTTTGATGACTGCTTTGCACACTCTTGGCATTCTCTTGATGAGCTTCAAAAGGTAGTCACCGGAAATGGTTTTCACTTCACAGGTGTGCCCTGTCAGGTTTAATAAGTGGGATTTCTTGCCTTATAAATGGGGTTGGGACCATCAGCTGTGTTGTGCAGAAGTCTGGTGGATACACATCTGATAGTCCTACTGAATAGACTGTTAGAATTTGTATTATGGCAAGAAAAAAGCAGCTAAGTAAAGAAAAACGAGTGGCCATCATTACTTTAAGAAATGAAGGTCAGTCAGTGCGAAAAATTGGGCAAACTTTGAAAGTGTCCCCAAGTGCAGTTGCAAAAACAATCAAGCGCTACAAAGAAACTGGCTCACATGAGGACCGCCCCAGGAAAGGAAGGACAAGAGCCACCTCTGCTACTGAGGATAAGTTTATCCGAGTCACCAGCCTCAGAAATCTCAGGTTAACAGCAGCTCAGATTAGAGACCAGGTCAATGCCACACAGAGTTCTAGCAGCAGACACATCTCTTCAACAAATGTTAAGAGGAGACTTTGTGCAGCTGGCCTTCATGGTAAAATAGCTGCTAGGAAACCACTGCTAAGGACAGGCAACAAGCAGAAGAGACTTGTTTGGGTTAAAGAACACAAGGAATGGACATTAGACCAGTGGAAATCTGTGCTTTGGTCTGATGAGTCCAAATTTGAGATCTTTGGTTCCAACCATCGTGTCTTTGTGCGACGCAGAAAAGGTGAACGGATGGACTCTACATGCCTGGTACCCACCGTGAAGCATGGAGAAGGAGGTGTGATGGTGTGGGGGTGCTTTGCTGGTGACACTGTTGGGGATTCATTCAAAATTGAAGGCATACTGAACCAGCATGGCTACCACAGCATTTTGCAGCGGCATGCTATTCCAACCGGTTTGCATTTAGTTGGACCATCATTTATTTTTCAACAGGACAATGACCCCAAACACACCTCCAGGCTGTGTAAGGGCTATTTGACCAAGAAGGAGAGTGATGGGGTCCTAGGCCAGATTACCTGGCCTCCACAGTCACCAGACCTGAACCCAATCGAGATGGTTTGGGGTGAGCTGGACCGCAGAGTGAAGGCAAAAGGGCCAACAAGTGCTGAGGATCTCTGGGAACTCCTTCAAGATTGTTGGAAGACAATTTCCGGTGACTACCTCTTGAAGCTCATCAAGAGAATGGCAAGAGCGTGCAAAGCAGTCATCAAAGCAAAAAGTGGCTACTTTGAAGAACCTAGAATATAAGACATATTTTCAGTTGTTTCACACTTTTTTGTTAAGTAGATAATTCCACATTAGTGTTGAGCGAGCACTAAAATGCTCGGGTGCTCGAAGCTCGGGCTGAGCTCACTGTGATACTCGGGTACTCGACCCGAGCAACGAGCCCAATGTTAGTCTATGGGAGACCCGAGCATATTTGCGGCGGCACCCCCGGCAGTCTGTAGAAAGCCTAAAAAGTGCCCAAAATGATAGTGACAGTGCTCAAATGAAATGGGGACAGCATGGGGATTGCCCTAGGAAGCATTTCTGACCCCCAGGTCACTGCTGTCAACAATGTGGTCAGAGGTATTAAGCCACTTTTACGGGCTCACAATAAAACGTTCAAAAACGAAACTGAAAGTGCTTTCCTGTGAAATATGTTAAGGAACATCCTTTCCAGGTTAATGATTTGTGTATAAGGTAAAATAAATAACCAAAAACAAAAATACTCCTCAACACCTTGGGCTATGTTCACAAGCAGCATTTTTTATGCGTTTTTGTATTGCTTTCAACAGTGACAAATGCATTCACCGGGAAATGTCATTTTAACATTTTGCAACCTTATCTGGCCATGTGCTGTGTGACACATGCATACAGTGCTGAAAAGACATGGGAACAGCATAGGGAAAACCCCTGGAAGCATCTGTGACACCCAGGTCACTGCCTATAAGTGTTCCCATCAGAAGTGATCCTTGCCGCATCAGAAGATGCAGACTTGCAACTATCCCCGTGCAAGTCCTTGTCCCAGGGCAGTGTTCAATTGTATCTCCCCCATTCCTTGCAATGCAAGCGCAAATATGCAGCCAACCACCCACCCACCCGCAGGCTGCAATACCATACTGCTAGCTTTCACTTGAAATGGGGCCTTTTAGTTTGTAGGAGGCCAAAGCTGGCCACTACCTCATGGCTGCTTCGGCAGCGAGGTATCCATACTCAGTCCCCAGCCGCCCGGCGGACGGGTGTCCATGCTCGGTCCCCAGCCGCCAGGGGACGGCCGGGTGTCCATACTCGGTCCCCAGCCACCCCGCGGCCGGGTGTCCACACACGGTCCCCAGCCGCCTAGGGGTGGCCGGGTGTCCATAAATGGTCCCCAGCCACCCCTATTTCTCCTGTCACCTTCCCACACACTTTTCTTAGCCTGGCCTGCTTTAGGGCAGCATTGGACGAGCCCACCAGAGAACCAGACTCCTCCGGTGGGCCCTGGCTTCTCCATCAGGGGAGTTGAGAGTGCCAAGGTGAGGAGCATGATGATGATGATAGAAGTTAGCATCTGCTTTGTTTTCTTGGAATGCAAGTGCATGTATGTAGTAGCGGCTAGGCCTGAGGTGGTCAGCGTTTTGGCGCATATCCTACCTCCTCCGAGGATTGCTGGATATTTTCCTGCTACTATCCCAGTTCTATGACTCCCATTAAAACAAAGCTTCAGGTGATAAATGATGGATGAGGTGGTGGCAAAGGAGAAAGAGCAGGAGGAACAGGGACGATTCACATCAATATTAGGCCAGTCAACCACACATGTCTTGTAGGATATGTTTCTATACCAAAAGGAGCGGTTCGACTATACAGTTATAGGGCATACCGTGAGTGCAATGCCTACCAAAAATTTAGAGGCACTCAAATGCCCCTTGGAAGTGACATGGAGGTCAGAGGGCCTTAACTAAACCATTTTTTCCATTTATAGCAACTGTGTCTCCTGTGCACTGTTGGCCTAAGCAGTGAATGGAAGGCTTTCCAAAAATTATGAGGAACTGCAATGCCCCTTGAAACAGATGTGGATTACAGTGTACTAAAAACCTTCTACCCATTATTGGGGAGTGGGTCTCCCTTAGTGTTCGCCTATGCATTGAAAAGGAAAAGCTGACTAAAATTAGGAGGGAATGCAATGCCCATTGGAAGAGTCGTGGAGGTCGCAGTAGCTTAACAAGATGGTTTTAATGCCCATTGGAAAAGTGTTGGAGGTCACAGTAGCTTAACAAGACGGTTTTAATGCCCCTTGGAAAAGTGGTGGAAGTCACAGTAGCTTAACAAGACAGTTTGAATGCCCCTTGGAAAAGTGGTGGAGGTCGCAGTAGCTTAACAAGACGGTTTTAATGCCCCTTACAAGAGCCATACAGTACTGCATCTTAAAAAAATGATTCCCATTATTGGGGAGTGGGTCTCCCATAGTCTTTGCTTATGCCTTCCAAGCAAAAGCTGCCAAAAATTAGGAAGGAGAAACTTGCAATGCCCCTTACAAGAGCCATGCAGTACAGCATATTACAAACATTATTCCCATTATTGGGGAGTGGGTCTCCCATAGTCTTTGCTTATGCCTTCCAAGCAAAAGCTGCCAAAAATTAGGACGGAGGAACATGCAATGCCCCTTCCAAGAGCCATGCAGTACAGCATATTACAAACATTATTCCCATTATTGGGGAGTGGGTCTCCCATAGTCTTTGCTTATGCCTTCCAAGCAAAAGCTGCCAAAAATTAGGAGGAAATGCAATGCCCATTCGAAGAGTCGTGCAGGTTAGAGTTAATTAAAAACAACATTTCAATACCTCTTGAAAGAGCTGTGGAGTTCAGAGTGGTTTAACAAGACGTTTTTAATGCCCCTCGGAAGAGACGTGGAGGTCCCAGTAACTTAACAAGACGGTTTTAATGCCCCTCGGAAGAGACGTGGAGGTCGCAGTAGCTTAACAAGACGGTTTTAATGCCCCTTGGAAAAGTGGTGGAGGTCACAGTAGCTTAACAAGACGGTTTTAATGCCCCTCGGAAGAGACGTGGAGGTCGCAGTAGCTTAACAAGACGGTTTTAATGCCCCTTGGAAGAGACATGGAGGTCCCAGTAGCTTAACAAGACGCTTTTAATGCCCCTCGGAAGAGACGTGGAGGTCGCAGTAGCTTAACAAGACGGTTTAAATGCCCCTTGGAAAAGTGGTGGCGGTCGCAGTAGCTTAACAAGACGGTTTTAATGCCCCTTACAAGAGCCATACAGTACTGCATCTTAAAAAAATGATTCCCATTATTGGGGAGTGGGTCTCCCATAGTCTTTGCTTATGCCTTCCAAGCAAAAGCTGCCAAAAATTAGGACGGAAAAGCTTGCAATGCCCCTTACAAGAGCCATGCAGTACAGCATATTACAAACATTATTCCCATTATTGGCGAGTGGGTCTCCCATAGTCTTTGCTTATGCCTTCCAAGCAAAAGCTGCCAAAAATTAGGACGGAGGTACTTGCAATGCCGCTTACAAGAGCCATGCAGTACAGCATATTACAAACTTTATTCCCATTATTGGGGAGTGGGTCTCCCATAGTCTTTGTTTATGCTTTCCAAGCAAAAGCTGCCAAAAATTAGGAGGAAATGCAATACCCGTTCGAAGAGTCGTGCAGGTTACAGTTAATTAAAAACAACATTTCAATGCCCCTTGGAAGAGCTGTGGAGTTCAGAGTGGTTTAACAAGACGATTTTAATGCCCCTCGGAAGAGACGTGGAAGTCCCAGTATCTTAACAAGACGGTTTTAATGCCCCTCGGAAGAGACGTGGAGGTCACAGTAGCTTAACAAGACAGTTTGAATGCCCCTTGGAAAAGTGGTGGAGGTCACAGTAGCTTAACAAGACGGTTTTAATGCCCCTCGGAAGAGACGTGGAGGTCGCAGTAGCTTAACAAGACGGTTTTAATGCCCCTTGGAAGGGTGGTGGAGGTCGCAGAAGCTTAAAAAGACGGTTTTAATGCCCCTTACAAGAGCCATAGAGTACAGCATCATAAAAATATTATTCCCATTATTGGGGAGTGGGTCTCCCACAGTCTTTGCTTATGCCTTCCAAGCAAAATCTGACAAAAATAAGGACGGAGTAACTTTCAATAATGGCAACACGGACCACGGTCACCCTGGTGGTATAGTGGTGGTGGAGGCTGAGGATAAGGAGAAGAACATAAAACAGCCGAAATGAGAAAGCGTATACCCATGTGTGAGTGTGAAGCGGTGCATGTGAATACACCTCCCGAAATAACACAGTGGATTTGACTTTATGTTACTCTGCTGTCATTTGTTGGTGATGAGAAGTCTGGCCCAATCCAGCCCTTGTTCATTTTGATAAGGGTCAGCTTATTATAATTCCCCCAGCGGCACTAAAAACACGCTCCGATAACACGCTAGCGGCAGGGCAGGCCAGGACCTCAAAGGCGTACAGAGCAAGTTCATTCCAAGTGTCCAGATTGGATACCCAATAATTAAAAGGCACAGAGGAATCACGGAGGACGCTGGTACGGTCGGCAAGGTACTACCTCACCATCTTTTGAAACTTTCCACTCCTTGTGAGACTACCCCGCGCCTCAGGGTCTGTCCGAATGGAGGGTCTGAGAAAACTGTCCCAGAACATTGACAGTGTTCCCCTGCCTCTGTTGGATTGGAGTTGCGTCTCTCTCGCATGTACGCCTTGGTTGGGCAACGAACTGTGACCTCTGCCGCTAGCGTGTTCAGATGGGAATTTTTTTAACAGTTCTGCAGCAAAGGCCTTCTGGTACTGCCCCATTTTTGTAGACCTCTCCATCTCAGGAATAAGAGAGTGAAAGTTGTCCTTGTAACGGGGGTCTAAAAGTGTCACCAACCAGTAATGACTGTCACCCAACATTTTGACAACGCAAGGGTCACGGTTAAGGCAGAGTAACATAAAGTCAGCCATGCGTGCCAGACTGGTAACGGGCAAGACTTCCATGTCCTCACCAAGATGACGACTGACCATGCTCTCCTCCACCCCCCCCCTGTCCTCAGGCCACCCACGCTGAACCGACGGTATGACAGTTGTACATAAAGGTACTACCGTCTACAGCGCATGATACAAGCTCCTGTTCTTCCTCCTCCTCCTCTCCCTCATTGTCCCCCAATGCACGTTGGGATGAGATGAGGCTGGGCTGTGTGTAATCGATTGCTACGGCTTCTTGATCCATCTCATCATACTCTGGCTGCAATGCCTCCTCTTTAATTCTCTGCAGAGAGCGTTGCAAAAGACAGACAAGTGGAATGCTGACGCTAATGATGGCGTCATCGCCACTCACCATCTTGATGGACTCCTCAAAGTTTGTCAAGATGGTACATATGTCAGACATCCAGGTCCACTCCTGAGGTCTTATGTGTGGAGTCTGACCTGAATATCGACGGCCTTGTTGCAGCTGGTACTCCACAACTGCTCTCTTCTGCTCACAAATCCTTTGCAACATGTGGAGGGTAGAGTTCCAACGTGTGGGGACATCACACACCAGTCGGTGTGCCGGAAGCTGCAAATGCTGCTGCAATACAGCAAGGGCAGCTGAAGCTGCAGTCGACTTGCGAAAATGAGCTGACAGGCGGCGTACTTTGACGAGCAGATCTGGCAACTCGGGGTACGATTTAAGAAACCGCTGAACCACGAGGTTAAGCAAATGAGCCAGGCATGGTACATGTGTTATCTCGCCTCGCCTCAGAGCCGCCACCAGGTTACGGCCATTGTCACACACGACCATGCCTGGATGTAGATTCAGCGGTCTCAGCCACAGATCTGCCTGCTCTTTCACAGCTGTCCACAACTCACAAGCAGTGTGAGGTTTATCACCTAAGCTTATGAGTTTCAGTACAGCCTGTTGCCGCTTGGCAGAGGCAGTACTGCAGTGCTTCCAGCTTGTAACTGATGTGGTGATATCTGAGATGGAGGCTGAACATGAGGAGGAGGAGGAGGATGATGTGCAGGAGCTGTACACTGTGTGGGCAACTCTGACTGACATAGAGCCCGCAATCCTCGGTGTGGGGAGGATGTGTTCCGTCCCAAGTTCCGACTGGGTCCCGGCTTCCACTATGTTTACCCAGTGTGCCGTCAGGGAGATGTACCGTCCCTGGCCACAAGCACTTGTCCACGTGTCCGTTGTCAGGTGGACTCTCCCAGTAACTGCATTGTTGAGGGCACGGCAGATGTTTTGGGACACGTGCTTGTGTAGTGCAGGGATGGCACACCGGGCAAAATAGTGTCGGCTGGGGACCGAGTACCGAGGGACGGTCACCGCCATAAGGTTGCGGAAGGATTCCGTCTCCACCAGCCTAAAAGGCAGCATTTCCAACGCAAGCAGTCATGAAATGTGCGAATTTAGCACTGTGGCCTGTGCGGCGTTAGCTGCAAATTTCCAGTTTCGTTCAAAGGTCTGGGATATGGACAATTGAACGCTGCGGTGGGACGTGGACGTGGACGTTGATGCTGTTTCTAGAGAAACTGCCATAACAAGTGAAGACTGAGAGGAGGGGGCATCTTTTCATGCAGTATGGACAGGGGATTGCCTTGCACACACAACAGGGGGTTCTATTGCATGCACAACAGCGGAAGAAGCAGTGGTGACACCCGCTGACACTGGTCGTGGAGCCTGGGGTTCGCCCCACAAAGTCGGGTGCTTTGCTGCCATGTGCCTGATCATGCTGGTGGTGGTCAGGCTGGTAGTTTTGTCACCCCTGCTGATGCTGGCATGGCAGGTGGTACAAATGGCCTTTTTGGGGTTATGAGCAGAGTCTTTAAAAAATTCCAGACTCTGGAAGACCTACAGGTTGTACTGGTAATGTCCCTCGTGTTGGTGTTACGGGGAACTGTTGCCTACCTTCTGTGTGCGGCCACCACACTGCTTCTTCCTGCCTGTTGGGGTACTCTGCCTCCCTCATCCTGTGTGCTGCTGGCCTCGCTCTGCATGTCCTTCTGCCACGTTGGGTCAGTTACTAGATCATCCACCACCTCCTCCTCTTCCACTTGCGCACCACGATCCTCCTCCTCACTTCCTGGCAATTGTGTCTCGTCATCGTCCACCTCTTGTGACAAATTGCCAGCATCGACTTCCTGTGGCCGTGGCTGTTCAAATATTTGGGCATCGCTACATGGGATCTCCTCTTCCACCTCTTCAAGCGGAGCAGGCGAGGGGCACAAATCTGGAAATGGACCAGTGAACAGCTCTTCAGAGTGTCCAAGTGTGGGATCAGTTGCTGTCTGACGACACTCGGCATGATGGGAGGAAGGAGCATCAGGGTGAGGAGGAGTATGCGGTCGAGACTCACGGCTACTAAGATTTGAAGAGAGACCGGAGGTGGTGGTGCCCAGGTAACTGGAAGTATTATCTGCTATCCAATTAATAACCTGTTCACACTGATCAGTTCACAATACAGGTGTTGTTCTGTGCTTCCCTAGTAATTCGGTCAAGAAGTGGGAGCGAGAAGATGTGGCTGTTGGTTGTGGCTTATTTTCACCTTGGCCACGGCCCCTTCCTCTGCACGCATCATCACCAGAACGTCCAGTTCCACGTCCCTTGCCACGCGCCTTGCCCATTGTAAAGGAAGTAAAATAGCTTACACTCGCACTATCAATGGAAAAAGGGTAAGAAAAAGTAGATTAGAACCGTGGAAGAGGAAAACCACAGTTCTATTTCTCTGGCCTACACCCGACTCTTTTAAACAATCTGAACAATCAGGGAGAAACTATTACTGTTTTTCTTTACGGAAAAAATACCAAAAGCTGGATAATAGAGATTTTTTACTGTGGGACGGCAAAACCACAGTTATAATTTACTGGTGTATACCAGACTTTTTTAAATATATATATTTGCGGCTGAACAGTGAGCGACACACTCAAACTGTTTTTTTTTAGATACAAATGGCCCAAAAGTGGATAATACAGAGGTTTGAACCCTGAAACTGCAAAACCACACTTCAGTTTCTCTGGCCCACACCAGACTATTTTCAACAGATATATTTGAGTCTGAACAATCAGGGAGACACTATTACAGTTTTTTTTTACGGCAAAAAGCTGGATAATAGAGATTTTTTACCTTTGGAACAGCAAATCCACAGTTATAATTTTCTGGTGTATACTAGACTGTTTTAAATATATATATTTGGGGCTGAACAGTGAGCGACACACTCAAACTGTTTTTTTTTTTAGGTACAAATGGCCCAAAAGTGGATAATACAGAGGTTTGAACCGTGGAACTGCAAAACCACACTTCTGTTTCTCTGGCCTACACCAGACTATTTTAAACAGATATATTTGTGTCTGAACTGTCACAGAGACACTTTTTTTTTTTGGGGGCGGGACACACCAAATGGTTAATAAGACGGGTATTTGTACAGAGTGAAGGAG
This sequence comes from Phyllobates terribilis, assembly GCF_046119375.1. Classification (NCBI taxonomy): domain Eukaryota; kingdom Metazoa; phylum Chordata; class Amphibia; order Anura; family Dendrobatidae; genus Phyllobates; species Phyllobates terribilis. The sequence continues at coordinate 32,556,356 of NW_027362761.1, read as the reverse complement.
GAAAAAAAAAAGAGGATTTAGATGAAAAAAAAAGGATTTTTCCTGGCCCCCGAGACTTGGAGCTAAGTCCAGCAATTTCAGCAACAGGAGCACACAGGACTGTAATGCAGCGTTTGCTGGTATAACCACTGCGTCTCCTATACAGCCTGCCTGCCTGCTTGCCTTATATCTGGGATGGATATTAGTCCTGAGAAGGACTGTTTGTTTGATCTGGCAGCCTTTACAGACCCTACACTAACTATTTTGCAGTATATATCTCTCCCTAAATCAGCAGCGCTGTCCCTACACTGTCTGATCCCAGCCGTCTGTGTCCAAGATGGCGGCGCCTGGTTTTAAATACTCGAGGTGACGCTGTGCGGCCAGCCAATCAATGTAATGCCCACAACCAACATGGCTGCGGCATTACAGTGACTGGCTGGCAATCCCTGCATGTTTATTGGCTCTGTAAAGAGCGCCAAACATGCAGGGCGGAGACCCGAGCTTCTGCCCGGGTAACCCGGAAATGCTCGGTGCTCTCCGAACATCCCGAGTAGCGTGATGCTCGGGCCAGTACCGAGCAGTGTCGAGCATGTTCGCTCAACACTAATCTGCATTGATGCCCAAATTTATTTTTTTTGGTTGGATCCGGGACAAGACGAAGTTGGGTAAGAGCAGAATTCTGACCCTCATCACCAGATGTTAACCACCGTGGGGGGAGTTGATCCTGTTGAGACTCAGATACCTGAGGCACACGAAGACTGTATTGTGCTGTCAGGACAGGAAAAGGAGGAGGATGAGCGAGGAATGGGACAACAGAGAGGATGATGATGAGGTTGTAGATCCCACTTGGTGTGAACCCAGAGTCACGCAGCTGAGTAGCTCATCTGAGGAAGTGGAGGAGGAGGAAGAGGAGGAGGTTACGTTGCGGCCTAAGGCACAGACACGGAGTTATGCAACCACGACGAGCACTGCATCCTTAGCCACAACTGTGGCTGTGGCCAGCAGCGGTTATGGGTCGGCAGCTCATAGGGGCGGCAAGGGTTGTCTAGCCTGGGCCTTTTTTGACACCGTAAACGATGAGCCAACTCACATTTCTGTCAACTCAGTAGAAGGATAAAGTGCAATAATTTGACTACTACATGTGTAGCACCCTGAGGATTCGGCTGCTACAGGGGTATTGCACCTCAACCCAGAGGTGTGGTATTCCACTCCCGGGTAAGGATGGAGTGTGGAGCTGAGCTCAGTTAGCTGCATGCACTACACACATCCCATTTCCGAGGAACAGACCAACGGTACTCCCACTTAGAAATGTGCAGGTACGACAGAGTCTGTTCCTGGCTGGAGTGGGAGGGGGGTGGTACATCCCAGTAGTGTAGGGGCAGATAGGGGGAGCAGCCTGGGTAAAGATAGGAGCTGATTGGGTGCTGGTCACCTGAGCTCGCACATAGAGGGAGTATTTAAGGTGGGCACCATCTAAGATCAGGGTCAGTCTGTGAGACGTCGGTCAGTCAGCCAGTCTTTGCAGAGCAGTGGAAGAGAGCAGAAGAGCAGAGCAGCCCCAGCCCAAGAGTGAGAGAGGAGAGCAAGAAAGACCCAGAGGGGGAGAAAGAAGGAACTCTGAGAGCCCAAATACAATCACAGGGTGAAGAGTTGGCAACAGGGTACCGGATCCCAAACTGGTGGGGGGCTACAACATACCTCAGCCAGAGACCGGAGGCCGTGGGCAGCATCTGCCACGGCCACCCACCATATCCACCCGGAAGGCAGACCACGCATAGGGTCAGGGAACCCAGAGGCAAAGGGTTCGCCAACAAGAGGCCCGAGGGAGCCGGACATAGGTGGATCCCTGGTGGGGAAGGCCAGAGACGAGGACAGGACAGAACGGGAGCTCAGAACCACGCTCCAGAACTACTTGGGGGTTGGCCGAGTCCAGGACCTGGTGGACGCAGCACGGCTCGGGTGGTCACTCAAGGCCGGAGTGACCGGAACATCTGCAGTAAGTAAAGAACCCTGAACTGCACAACCCGACTCTGACTCTCATTACCATCATCCCTGCACTTCCACAACCACCATCCTCTGCACCTGACCCCCTGAGGCTATACCCCTCCCGTTGGGGGTTATACTACCTGGGCTGCACAAACACCATCAGCCTCAGCGGACCCTGCTGCAGCGGCGGCCGTAGTGACCGCAATTCAACGGGTGGCGTAGTCGACATAAAGAACTTTAGTAACATCAGTAAGGACTGCCACACACTGAGCTTGACACCCTGGGCACGGACCGGGTCACAGCCACTTGGAGACTACAACCCCCATCTGATCCGGCTCCGGGTATTCCCCTAAAGAATATGGCCCAGGGGGCGCGTCAACTTTGGCGTAGTCGGCAGGATAACGTGCCCGCAACAACCGGGTACTGCGTGCCTGAAGAAAAGAACAAGTTTACCTCAAAAAGAAGTCTCCCGCCGGTCCCGGAGGGTCCCCGCCATCGGACTCCATCACAGATCGATTCCCGCCGGTTGTCCGCCATTAACAGCTTTTTCCCGCCATCTGCAGAGTTTCCCGCCACTGGGAGACGATTCCCGCCATTTCCAAAGGTTTCCCGCCTTGGAAGAGCGGACGCCATTATGGGCGTGCCAGAGGGTGGCAAGAGGCCGCCTCCCATCGTGGGCCAGGACCGAAAATGGCGCCAAAAGTGGAAACCGCCCCCACCAACAGAGACTGTGATGCTAGAGGTGTCTGTCAGCGTGAAAGAACTGCCCCTGGAGCTGACAATCACCAAGTGGCCCCGGGACCGCCCTCGAAGTGGGAGGACCGAGAACAAGAGAGCAAAGATGGGTGTCGCCTGGAGCAGTCTGGAGAGAGCGCACCCGGAGACAAGAAGCCTGGAGGAGAGTCCAGAAAGAGCCTACCCGGAGATGGAGGGAGAGCCAGGCAGCACCGACCCAGTGGTCAGGAGCCTGATGCGGGCCGCCACTCCAGGCAGCACCGACCCAGTGGTCAGGAGCCTGTTGCAGGTCGCCACTCCAGAAGGCCTGCTGGAGACAGCGAAAGGAGAGCAGAGCAGCACCGACCCGTTGGTCAGGAGCCTGCTAGAAGCAACGACCCCACTAGGCTTAGTGGAGGTCTTGGCACAGCTCCCCCGAGATCGGGAGTGTGCGCAGACCGCGCTGGAGGGCCTCGCACGGAGGATGGCCCGGGTGCAGCGAGAGACGTTAGCGGAGTGGAGCCGAGAGATGGCCCAGCAGACAAGAACCCGTCAGCGGAGCACGCCACCCGAGACGAGGAGACAGACCGCCTCTGAGGATGGCGCAGGAGGACTGAAGGCCGGAGACGGCGCCGAGAAGGGAGCCGAACGAAAGGAGGCAGGTAAAGGGGACGTCTCTACCCCAAACCGGGAAACCGCGTACCTGCCCCAGCTCCCCGTCGCAGAGCCCGAAGTACCCCCTGCCGTGCCCGTAACCGCAACGTCACCGCCACAGACTAGGCCTCAACCGGAAGCCGCAGCCGCGATCCCTGTGACGTCACACGCCTCGACCCCGAGCGTGACCAAGCAGGAAGTACCACCAGCCTGGTCGCAAGGCCTAGTACCCCCGGGCGCCGCAATACCAACAGCGCCCCCTACCTCCGCGGAGCCACCGGCCTGGTAGCAGGGCCAAGTAGCCCAGGGCGCCGCCGTCCTTACGGTGCCCTTCACTTTTCAGGTGCCCCAGGCCTGGCCGCAAGGCCTGGGCAACCCGGGCGCCACCACCACCGCGCCCATAAAACCAAGAGTGCCGCATCTGGGAGAAGATCTGTTCGCCCAACATACATGCCCGGATGGGCAGCCCTTTATATGGCCACCGGAGTTTCACCATCCCCGACTCCGGAAAGAGAGACCCCTAGACGAACCCCTGATTCCGGTTCCAAAGCCCGTAAAAAGGATCTCGCCCCCGCTAGAAGAGACCCAGTTTGAGTGGGATCCCACCGGAGAAGACCTCATGGGGTTCACTCAGGAGACTCGGGCAGCCGCAGCGGAGCGTGCAGAGTGCTGCCGCCAGCAGCTCGAGGTCTTTGAGAGGGAGCGGAGAGAGAGGCGGGTCCGGGAACAACAAGCCCAAATAAGGAGCGCGGAGCAGAAGAGCCGGACCAGGAGAAACCCCCGTGCAGCGCATGGTCCCCGTACCATCGGGACTGTGATAAAGTTCAATCTGCAGCATGGGTGGGGTTTCATCAGGGATCACCGCACCCCAGGCGACGTCTTCGTGACCAGGAGAGAAGTTGAGTCCCACCTACCGGAGGGACACAGAGGTCGTGACCTGTATTTAGGGGACAAGGTCACCTTCACCCGGCACAAGTGTGCCAAAGGACCCTACGCCCTCCATGTGCATCGCCTGACGGAGGAGGAGCTGCGGTGTGAGGAGGAGCAAGAGGACCCGGACGGGTCTGAAACTGAAACTGTCCACAAAGAAAGAGCAGGAGGACGCCGTCGTTGAGTACGGTAGTGAAGAGACTGTATATAGTTACCCGTAAGGGTACCAAAAACTGTTGCTGCTATTATAGTCCCCGTTGGGACCAGCCAAGAGTGAACTGTTAACCCCGTGTGTCCCTAGTTCCTAATACCTGGCCGAGGACTGAGAGCGGCCATATCCCCTTGTATATAGTTGCGCTTCCTAAAGCGCCCCCTACTGGTTTTATAGGAAAGCCGAGTTTTTCAAGAAAAGACTGTAGCACTTTACCCGGTCACAAGTTGCACCGTGACCGGAGGTACCAGAAGATAAGAATGTTTCTAATGAAAAGTTTTTATGAAAAGTTTATATGAAAAGTTTATGCTGATATATATGATGTTTTATATGTTTTATATGTTTATGTTTATGAAAAAAAAAAAAAATTGTATGTTTTGGATGTTGTTTATATCTTACAGCCCGAGGACGTGCTGTGATTTACCAGGGGGGAATGTAGCACCCTGAGGATTCGGCTGCTACAGGGGTATTGCACCTCAACCCAGAGGTGTGGTATTCCACTCCCGGGTAAGGATAGAGTGTGGAGCTGAGCTCAGTTAGCTGCATGCACTACACACATCCCATTTCCGAGGAACAGACCAACGGTACTCCCACTTAGAAATGTGCAGGTACGACAGAGTCTGTTCCTGGCTGGAGTGGGAGGGGGGTGGTACATCCCAGTAGTGTAGGGGCAGATAGGGGGAGCAGCCTGGGTAAAGATAGGAGCTCATTGGGTGCTGGTCACCTGAGCTCGCACATAGAGGGAGTATTTAAGGTGGGCACCATCTAAGATCAGGGTCAGTCTGTGAGACGTCGGTCAGTCAGCCAGTCTTTGCAGAGCAGTGGAAGAGAGCAGAAGAGCAGAGCAGCCCCAGCCCAAGAGTGAGAGAGGAGAGCAAGAAAGACCCAGAGGGGGAGAAAGAAGGAACTCTGAGAGCCCAAATACAATCACAGGGTGAAGAGTTGGCAACAGGGTACCGGATCCCAAACTGGTGGGGGGCTACAACATACCTCAGCCAGAGACCGGAGGCCGTGGGCAGCATCTGCCACGGCCACCCACCATATCCACCCGGAAGGCAGACCACGCATAGGGTCAGGGAACCCAGAGGCAAAGGGTTCGCCAACAAGAGGCCCGAGGGAGCCGGACATAGGTGGATCCCTGGTGGGGAAGGCCAGAGACCAGGACAGGACAGAACGGGAGCTCAGAACCACGCTCCAGAACTACTTGGGGGTTGGCCGAGTCCAGGACCTGGTGGACGCAGCACGGCTCGGGTGGTCACTCAAGGCCGGAGTGACCGGAACATCTGCAGTAAGTAAAGAACCCTGAACTGCACAACCCGACTCTGACTCTCATTACCATCATCCCTGCACTTCCACAACCACCATCCTCTGCACCTGACCCCCTGAGGCTATACCCCTCCCGTTGGGGGTTATACTACCTGGGCTGCACAAACACCATCAGCCTCAGCGGACCCTGCTGCAGCGGCGGCCGTAGTGACCGCAATTCAACGGGTGGCGTAGTCGACATAAAGAACTTTAGTAACATCAGTAAGGACTGCCACACACTGAGCTTGACACCCTGGGCACGGACCGGGTCACAGCCACTCGGAGACTACAACCCCCATCTGATCCGGCTCCGGGTATTCCCCTAAAAAATATGGCCCAGGGGGCGCGTCACATGCATGAACCTTCACATGCATGATCAACATAAGTTACTCTGGCAATCTCACTGAAATAAAATGTGGACCAAAGGACCTCACCAACCATCGGCCGCCCCATCAACTGCATCTGCTGCTTCTTCCTCCTCCGTCACCATGTCAATTGTTTTCATGCAGGCCACCACACATCATGGGCTTGGAATGCATGGAAGAACCCGACATATGAGTGCATTCTTGCTGTACTATCTGCAACATGATCCCCGTATGGTTAGAATTCGAAATAGCGCTGACTACTGGGTTGCCACTCTGTTAGATCCATGTTATAAGAGAAAATTTTGCCAGATGCTTCCAGCCCTGGAAAGGGGCCCCGCGCATGCTGGAGTATTGAAACACACTTTTAGACAACCTTAAGAGAGGTTTTCCCCAAGATAGCAGTGAGGCAGCTCTAGACTTCCAACCTCAGGAACGTCAATTCGTCAGCGCAAAAACATTAGCAGCAGCAGCAATTTCTGTGAGTCTTTTTACACATTTTTTAGACCAGCTCAAGCACCAGCACAACAGAGTACAAGTCTGACACGAGGTGAATGACTGGAGAGGATGGTGCAGAAGTATCTTGAGCTCAATATCAATATCATCAGGGAGGGTTTGGACCCTTTTACATTTTGGTTGTCAAAAATGGAAGAGTGGCCTGAGCTAACCTGTCATGCCTTGGAGGTTTTATCATGCCCTGCAGCCAGAGTTCTCTCAGAACGTGTCTTCAGAGCTGCTGGTGGTGTCCTGATGGATATTAACAGCAGGTTGTCCCCTGAAAGTGTAGACTGCCTAACTTTCATCAAGTTGAACAAATCATGGATCTCCTAGGACTTTTGCACTCCAATCGCAGGCTGTGCAGACTAGGCGATGGTGTAGTTTTTATTGTGCTGCATTGATCTTGCGAAATTGCAGTCTGTGATATCTTTGTTGAGGCTTCGATGCCTGCTGTTGCTGCTGCTGCTGCAGGTGATAACAATAATTTTTCTAAATGTGGAGACTCCTGGTTGGATCTCCATCTGCTGGGTTGGCTGTAATGGAAGAGGTGTTTGTCCCCATTATACTATTTCTGCTCTATTGAAATTGATGCCACTTTGGTGGTGTCTGCCCCTAATTTTTGGAAATTTGGAGACTCCTGATTGGGTCTCCATCTGCTGGTTTGGTTGTAGTGGAAGAGGTGTAGGTCCCCATTATACTATTTCTACTTTGGTGAAATTAAAGCCACTTTTGTGCTGTCTGCCCCTACTTTTTTGAAATGTGAAGACTCCTGATTGGGACTCCATCTGCTGGGTTGGCTGTAGTGGAAGAGGTGTCGGTTCCCATTATACTGTTTCTTCTCTGGTGAAATTGATGCCAGTTCTTGGTGTCTGCCCCTAATTTTTGAAAATGTGAAGACTCCTGATTGGGACTCCATCTGCTGGGTTAGCTGTAGTGGAAGAGGTGTTGGTCCTCGTTATACTATTTCTACTCTGGTGACATTGATGTCACTTTGGTGTCTGCCTCTAATTTTTGAAAATGAGAAGACTCGTGTTTGGGTCGCCTTCATGTGTGTTGCCTGTAGCAATAGGGCTCCCAGACTGGTAGGCCTCCTCTTACTTTCAGTCAACTACCCGTGTAACTATCCTTAAATTTTTGTACCAATATTACTCTATGCAACTGATTTTTCTGCCATCTGAGTGTAGCTAAGCAGAAAAGCAGCTTGAGCTGTTGCATGATGTATTAGGGCTCCCAGCACAGCAGGCCTACACCGATCCCTCACCCACCTTATTTTAATTTGAAGTTAAATTCAAAGCTGTAAATCCTGGCCTAGACCTTGATACCTCATGCATGGCCCATGACTGACTGCTGTTGTGTCATTATGAAATTTGTACTGTGAGTCAATTGATGCCACTTTTCCTGTTGTCTGCCCCTAATTTGAGCTGTTTTGGCAGCTTTTTGGCCCATATGAAGGTGTTGTGTATGCGTTTGGTTTTGTCTCCCATTGAATCCAATGGCGTTCGGTGTGTTCAGAGAGCCATTCGGCAGCATTGGCAGTTTGCCGAGCTGTCATGAACCGAATATTTAAAGGTTCGCTCATCTCTACTAGAGACGTCACTGGTGAGTCAGTGTGTTAACTGTACACTGACACTATACATTGTATACTACTGTATACTATGTACATTATATGTGTATAATGGCACACATGGTAATATTAGTATTGTGTTTTTTCAATAACGATCAGTATTGTAGTATTCAGTCACTATGTGGTAGTATTATGTGGTCTGGTCATGGTGTGACGGTATTTGTCCTCTGTTGGTAGTATTATTCAGTCACTATGTGGTGGTAATATGTGACCTGGTCACGATGTGGCGATATTTGTTCCTTGTATGTGGTATTATTCAGTCACTATGTGGTGGTTATATGTGATCTGGTCATGGAGTGACAGCGTTTGTTCCTTGTATGTGGTATTATTCAGTCACTATGTGGTGGTGATATGTGATCAGGTCATGGTGTGACGGTATTTGTTCATTGTATGTGGTGGTAATATGTGATATGGTCATGATGTGACAGTATTTGTTCCTTGTATGTGGTATTATTTGGTCACTATGGGGTGGTAATATGTGGTCCAGCCATGGTGTGATGGTATTTGTCCCTTGTATGTGATATTATTGGTCATTTTAAAAAATGTATGTGACACATTCCCTTAAATAAAAATATACCTATAACGAGTATTGGGTATTATAAGAAATTTTTAATAGATTAGAGTAGAGTAGGGCCCGGGCAAAAGAGTCTACCATGTTGTGGTGGCAGCTTAAAAAATCTTTTGGGCAAAACAAAAGCTACTGGCTATGTATGTGATATGAAGTTCGATGGGAACTGTTAATGTGTGATTGGGGAGGACGTGGTGCAGAAAGTAGAGTTTTTCCAAGAGTGGGAGGTGGGACTCTGGAAGGTTCGAGGAGTGGAGGTAGAGCTGGGGTGGGGCCTGGGCGGAGTCTCAAGGGGGCCTGAAAAAGGTGCCAGTATGGAGCCCTAAAATTCCTAGTGGCAGACCTGCCCTTAGGGGACTAAGAAATAAAGTGAAAAGTAAAAAGAAAGTTTTAAAAAATATGAATAAAAATAAAAGTTCCAATCACGCCACTTTTCCCACAGCTCCATTGGCTGAAAAATTAAAATGTTACGGGTTTCGGAAAATGGCGACACAACCCCAAATTTTTTTTTAAAACTTCTGATTTTTTTCACCTCTAAAATAATAAAAAGACTTGACATGTTAGGTATTTCCTGTATTTATGAGCAGAATCATACTCCGAGGTCACTTTTACCACAAAATGTAGACCGTAAAAGAAGTTTCCAAAACAAATGTCAGAATTGCTTTTTTTTTCTCAATGTCTCCCCACTTGGAACAATTTTCTCAATTTCCAGAACACTATGTGTTAAAATGAATGTTGCCATTCAAAAGTACAACTTGTCCTGCAAAAAAACAAGCTCTCATATGTCCATGTGGACAGAAAAGTAAGAGTTATTGCTCTGGGAAGAGGAGGAGAAAATGGAAACGCAAAAACGAAAATTGAGGGATATGAATTTTGACAAGTACACAGAAAGAGTGCCTTTACTGAAGCCTCTTAGTTTTCACTAAAAAACTTTACTTTGTCTGATACAAGTGCTGCCTTTTTTTTTATTTTGTACTTTGAGGTCCAATGGTCACCTGCATTTTGTGTATTAGTGCTGCTTTGCTATATTTCTTTTTTTTAATCTTATACATATACAGAACACTGAACAGTACTTATTTCTATGAATATTATGAATATTAATATTCTATTTCTAGGGATATGAATATATATATACAGTACAGACCAAAAGTTTGGACACACCTTCTCATTTAAAGATTTTTCTGTATTTTCATTACTATAAAAATTGTACATTCACACTGAAGGCATCAAAACTATAAATGAACACGTGGAATTATATACTTAACAAAAAGGTGTGAAACAACTGAAAATATGTCTTATATTCTAGGTTCTTCAAAGTAGCCACCTTTTGCTTTGATGACTGCTTTGCACACTCTTGGCATTCTCTTGATGAGCTTCAAGAGGTAGTCACCAGAAATGGTCTTCCAACAATCTTGAAGGAGTTCCCAGAGATGCTTAACACTTGTTGGCCCTTTTGCCTTCACTCTGCATTCCAGATCACCCAAAACCATCTCGATTGGGTTCAGGTCTGGTGACTGTGGAGGCCAGGTCATCTGGCGTAGCACCCCATCACTCTCCTACTTGGTCAAATAGCACTTACACAGCCTAAAGGTGTGTTTGGGGTCATTGTCCTGTTGAAAAATAAATGATGGTCCAACTAAACGCAAACCGGATGGAATAGCATGCCGCTGCAAGATGCTGTGGTAGCCATGCTGGTTCAGTATGCCTTCAATTCTGAAAAAATCCCCAACATTGTCACCAGCAAAGCACCTCCACACCATCACACCTCCTCCTCCATGCTTCACGGGGAACCAGGCATGTAGAGTTCATCCACTCACCTTTTCTGCGTCGCACAAAGACACGGTGGTTGGAACCAAAGATCTCAAATTTGGACTCATCAGACCAAAGCACAGATTTCCACTGGTCTAATGTCCATTACTTGTGTTCTTGTGTTCTTCTGCTTGTTGCCTGTCATTAGCAGTGGTTTCCTAGCAGCTATTTTACCATGAAGGCCTGCTGCACAAAGTCTCCTCTTAACAGTTGTTGAAGAGCTGTGTCTGCTGCTAGAACTCTGTGTGACATTGACCTGGTCTCTAATCTGAGCTGCTGTTAACCTGTGATTTCTGAGGCTGGTAACTCGGATAAACTTATCCTCAGAAGCAGAGGTGACTCTTGGTTTTCCTTTCCTGGGGCAGTCCTCATGCGAGCCAGTTTCTTTGTAGCGCTTGATGGTTTTTGCAACTGCACTTGGGGACACTTTCAAAGTTTTCCCAATTTTTTACACTGACTGACGTTCATTTCTTAAAGTAATGATGGCCACTCGTTTTTCTTTGCTTAGCTGCTTTTTTCTTGCCATAATACAAATTCTAACAGTCTATTCAGTAGGACTATCAGCTGTGTATCCACCAGACTTCTGCACAACACAACTGATGGTCCCAACCCCATTTATAAGGCAAGAAATTCCACTTTTTTAACCTGACAGGGCACACCTGTGAAGTGAAAACCATTTCCGGTGACTACCTCTTGAAGCTCATCAAGAGAATCCCAAGAGTGTGCAAAGCAGTCATCAAAGCAAAAGGTGGCTACTTTGAAGAACCTAGAATATAAAACATATTTTCAGTTGTTTCACACTTTTTTGTTAAGTATATAATTCCACATGTGTTAATTCATAGTTTTGATGCCTTCAGTGTGAATGTACAATTTTCATAGTCATGAAAATACAGAACAATCTTTAAATGAGAAGGTGTGTCCAAACTTTTGGTCTGTACTGTACATATGTGTGTGTGTGCGTGTGCGTGCGTGTGCATACACACATATATATATATATATATATATATATATATATATATATATATATATATAGTACAGACCAAAAGTTTGGACACACCTTCTCGTTTAAAGATTTTTCTCTATTTTCATGACTATGGAAATTGTACATTCACACTGAATGCATCAAAACTATGAATTAACACATGTGGAAATTATATACTTAACAAAAAAAGTGTGAAACAACTGAAAATATGTCTTATATTCTAGGTTCTTCAAAGTAGCCTTTTGCTTTGATGACTGCTTTGCACACTCTTGGCATTCTCTTGATGAGCTTCAAGAGGTAGTCACCGGAAATGGTTTTCACTTCACAGGTGTGCCCTGTCAGGTTTAATAAGTGGGTTTTCTTGCCTTATAAATGGGGTTGGGACCATCACTTGTGTTGTGCAGAAGTCTGGTGGATACACAGCTGATAGTCCTACTGAATAGACTGTTAGAATTTGTATTATGGCAAGAAATAAGCAGCTAAGTAAAGAAAAACGAGTGGCCATCATTACTTTAAGAAATGAAGGTCAGTCAGTGTGAAAAATTGGGCAAACTTTGAAAGTGTAGTTGCAAAAACTATCAAGCGCTACAAAGAAACTGGCTCACATGAGGACCGCCCCAGGAAAGGAAGACCAAGAGTCACCTCTGCTTCTGAGGATAAGTTTATCCGAGTCACCAGCCTCAGAAATCGCAGGTTAACAGCAGCTCAGATTAGAGACCAGGTCAATGCCACACAGTGTTCTAGCAGCAGACACATCTCTTCAACAACTGTTAAGAGGAGACTTTGTGCAGCAGGCCTTCATGGTAAAATAGCTGCTAGACAACCACTGCTAAGGACAGGCAACAAGCAGAAGAGACTTGTTTGGGCTAAAGAACACAAGGAATGGACATTAGACCAGTGGAAATCTGTGCTTTGGATTGATGAGTCCAAATTTGAGATCTTTGGTTCCAACCACCGTGTCTTTGTGCGATGCAGAAAAGGTGAACGGATGGACTCTGCATGCCTGGTTCCCACCGTGAAGCATGGAGGAGGAGGTGTGATGGTGTGGGGTGCTTTGCTGGTGACACTGTTGGGGATTTATTCAAAATTGAAGGCATACTAAACCAGCATGTCTACCACAGCATCTTGCAGCGGCATGCTATTTCATCCGGTTTGCGTTTAGCTGGACCATCATTTATTTTTCAACAGGACAATGACCCCAAACACACCTCCAGGCTGTGTAAGGGCTATTTGACCAAGGAGGAGAGTGATGGGGTGCTACGCCAGATGACCTGGCCTCCACAGTCACCAGACCTGAACCCAATCGAGATGGTTTGGGGTGAGCTGGACCGCAGAGTGAAGGCAAAAGAGCCAACAAGTGCTAAGCATCTCTGGGAACTCCTTCAAGAGTTGGAAGACCATTTCCGGTGACTACCTCTTGAAGCTCATCAAGAGAATGGCAAGAGTGTGCAAAGCAGTCATCAAAGCAAAAGGTGGCTATTTTGAAGAACCTAGAATATAAGACATATTTTCAGTTGTTTCACACTTTTTTGTTAAGTATATAATTCCACATGTGTTAATTCATAGTTTTGATGCCTTCAGTGTGAATGTACAATTTTCATAGCCATGAAAATACTGAAAAATCTTTAAATGAGAAGGTGTGTCCAAACTTTTGGTCTGTAATGTATATATTTATATATATATACACATATACAGGTGCATCTCACTAAATTAGAATATCATCAAAAAGTTAATTTATTTCAGTTCTTCATTACAAAAATTGAAACTCTTACATTATATAGAGTCATTTCAAACAGAGTGATCTATTTCAAGTGTTTATGTCTGTTAATGTTGATGATTATGGCTTACAGCCAATGAAAACACAAAAGTCTCTATCTCAGGAAATTAGAATAGTTTATAACACCAGCTTGAAAAATGTTTTTAAAATCTGCAATGTCGGCCTACTTAAATGTATGTTCAGTAAATGCACTCAATACTTGGTCGAGGCTCCTTTTGCATCAATTACTGCATCAATGCGGCGTGGCATGGAGGCGATCAGCCTGTGGCACTGCTGAGGTGTTATGGAAGCCCAGGTTGCTTTGATAGCAGCCTTCAGCTCGTCTGCATTGTTGGGTCTCGTGTCTCTCATTATCCTCTTGACAATACCCTTTAGATTCTCTATGGGGTTAAGGTCAGGCGAGTTTGCTGGCCAATCAAGCACAGTGATACTGTTGTTTTTAAACCAGGTATTGATACTTTAGGCAGTGTGGACAGGTGCCAAGTCCTGCTTGAAAATGACATTTCCATCTCCAAAAAGCTTGTCGGCAGAGGGAAGCATGAAGTGCTCTCAAACTCGCCTAACTTTAACCAAGAGGAAGATGAGAGACACCAGACCCAACAATGCAGACAAGCTGAAGGCTGCAATCAAAGCAACCTGGGCTTCCATAACACCTCAGCAGTGCCACAGGCTGATCGCCTCCATGCCACGCTGCATTGATGCAGTAATTGATGCCAAAGGAGCCCGACCAAGTATTGAGTGCATTTACTGAACATACATTTCAGTAGGCCAACATTTCGGATTTTACAATCATTTTTCAAGCTGGTGTTATAAAGTATTCTAATTTACTGAGATAATGACTTTTGTGTTTTCATTGGCTGTAAGCCATAATCATCAACATTAACAGAAATAAACACTTGAAATAGATCACTCTGTTTGTAATGACTCTATATAATATGAGCTTCACTTTTCGTATTGAAGAACTGAACTAAATTAACTTTCTGATGATATTCTAATTTAGTGAGATGCACCTGTATATATATACAGTATATATACACATATCATATTAACATATCCATAGGTAGAATCACAGTATCGCTCAGGATGCACACTGACTGCTCAGGGCTGAGCTTGTGCAGGGATTTAGTTGGTCTGCGCCCTGGCTGTTACTGTGCTAATACTGTATATGCTGAGCACTTCTGATAGGAATAAATGATGTCTACTGCACAAAATAAGCAGTTTCATTCTCTAGCACTAAGAGAGACTGACTAATGCATTGACTGCTGCACCAATGATGAGCACTCAGTGCTGGACTGGTAGAAGGAATCCCTCTACCAGTCCAGTGCTAATCAGTGTAACAAGGGCATTTGCAGTTTAGGTACATAATGCCGGCCAGGGCACAAACTAACTGCTGCGCTCCTGTGACATCTCAGATCTGGGCTTGTGGAGGGATTCCCCTGAGAATCTCTCTACCAGTCCAGTGCTAAGTGCTTATCATCGACGCAGCAGTCTGCCTGTGCCCTGGCCGACACTGTGACAGTGCTAAAACTGTATATGTTGAGCACTTCTGACAGGAAAAAGTGGTATCTCCAAAATATAAGCGGCGCTGCCTCCTGGTGCACGTAAATGAAGGCTGTGCTGCTTATTCCTCTGATTAGTGCAGTCAATATGTCTCTAGCCCTAGGGAGTGGCGGAGCTTACCCCATGCAGTAGACATCACGTACCCCTAAGGCCACGTGCACACGATTCAGTATTTGGTCAGTAATTTACCTCAGTATTTGTAAGCCAAAACCAGGAGTGGAAAAGTCAAAGGAAAAGTATAATAGAAACACGTCACCACTTCTGCATTTCTCATCCACTCCTGGTTTTGGTTTACAAATACTGAGGTAAAAAACTCACCAAATACTCAACATGTGCACATGGCCTAGCTGAATATCACAAGCTCTTAGCATATACAGTATTACCAATGTCACAATTTCGGCCGGGGTGCAGACTGACGCATTGCTGATGAGAGTTTAGCACTGGGCTTGTAGCTTTTGCCTACAGACCTCACAGCCTCTCGTCATATCTAGTCAACCTTCCTCCTCCAAAAGCAGCTTCTCCACCATTACAGAAGATCAAGTTTCCTCTTTACTCTCCAAATCACACCTCACCACCTGTGAACTTGACCCAATCCTGTCCCATCTCATCTCTAACCTTACAACAGTCTTCATACCAACCCTAACCCACCTCTTCAAGCCTGTCACTAACAACTGGTATCTTCTCTTCATGTTTAAAACATGCCTCAATCACACCCATCCTCAAAATGCCCTCCCTCAACCCATCCTCTGTGTCCAGCTATTGTCCCATATCACTTCTCCCCTATGCCTCAAAACTACTGGAACAACACATCTATCTTGAACTGTCCTCCCACCTCTCCTCCTGCTCCCTCTTTGACCACTTACAATCTGGCTTCCGATCGCATCACTCCACTGAAACTACCCTGACTAAAGTCACCAACGACCTACTAACCGCCAAATCTAAGCGACACTACTCTGTCCTCCTCCTCCTTGACCTGTCATTTGCCTTCGACACAGTGGACCATTCCCTCTTACTACAGACTCTCTCATCTCTTGGCATCACAGACTTGGTCCTATCTTGTATTTCCTCACACATAACAGACAGGACATTAAGTATCTCCCACTCTCACACCACCTCCTCATCTCGCCTCCTATTTGTCGGTGTCCCCCAAGGTTCAGTTCTAAGACCCCTGCTTTTCTCTATCTACACCTTCGGCCTGGGACGGCTCATAGAGTCTCACGGCTTTCAGTATCACCTCTATGCTGATGACACACAGATCTACTCTCTGGAGCTGATATCGCTGGCAGGAGCCGTCTGTGATCGCTGTCTGCCAGCAGAGATCGGCATTCAAATTAATATAGTTCTTTAAAGTGTACCAGTCATTTTATTTAGTATTATAAAAAAATTTTTGTTAAATATACTATAGGCACTGCAAATAGCTTGTGATCGGTGGGCGTCTGGGTCCTGAGACCCGCACCAATTGCTCAAAACTCCGCTCTGAAATACGCTGCTCTTGTAAGCAGCACACGCATAGAGCAGTGTATGGGGTGAATAGTAATCCTATGGGTCCACAAGCTCTGTGTACATGCTGCTTACAACAGCAGTGAAAGATTATTGTAATTGTTTTTCTATGTACGCCCCCTTTTTCACATGTAAAGTGCCATGAATAAATGGTGCTATAATAATAATAAATAATAATAATATCATGCAGATCTATACATGTCTTTGTGCATATACTGTTCTGAAAGTGCATGGCTATTAACTAGTACAGCACAGAAGTGCTTCACAGCACAGCTCATTGATCCTTTATCTTGCAGGGACCTTCTCCTCCATTGAAGTCCTACTCCTACATAACACATACTGCACGGCACATTTTCCTCCTGCACTTACACCTGTACAGTGTCCATTTTAGGACATGATCAGATATCAAAATCAAACATCACAATGTTGTCAGTTTGAGGCTAAATACCCTGTCTGAGAACTGATTTTGAAAAGTGATTCTGACAAGTGATTTTGACAAGAGATTCTGACAAGTGATTTTGACAAGTGATTCTAGCAAGTGATTTTGATGAGTGATTCTGACAAGTGATTTTGATGAGTGATTCTGACAAGTGATTTTGACGAGTGATATTTGACGAGTGATTCTGATGAGTGACTTTGACAAGTACTTTGACAAGTGACTTTTAAAACTATAATAATAAAAAAATAAGTAACCGTTCGCTAATGGGACTTGAACCCAAAGTTCTGTGTCCCAAAGCCAGTGCACTAACCACTAAGCTATAAACTCAGTTGTTAAAACCTGGGAGCTCTATTTGGTTATATGATTTTCAGTGCAAACTTGTCTATAACTCATTGGTATTTATGCACAGACTGCAAGCAAGCCAAATTCAAATGATGTTTGATTTTTATGTGTGAGTCTGATGTGTGACTTTCTTCAAACATCAGAATCAGAATCACAATGACTTTTACTCACGCTGAGTAATTTTATGGTTGATCTCATAAGACAAGAAAAGCTATCAGTTTGTATCACTTTCCTGGATAACTTAATGGAAAGGCATCAGCCTCTGAAACTACAGTGTTTGAGTTCAAATCCTGATAAGTATAAGAATTTTTTTTTTTTTAATTATGCCTATTTAGCATACAAACTACAGGGGTGTTTTACTTTTAATATCTGACACTCTGATTGTCATCCTGATGTGTTAAAAAGAGTTTCAGACACGCTGTCTATTTGCATGGTAAATTACATAGCCAAAGTAAATTGGGAGGCACCAATTTACTACATATTTATTTCCAAGTGACTTTATATTTGCATAATTTCTTAAAGGGGTCTATGTTAAAATGACTTTATTGTAAATTTTTATTTCCACCCACCCAAGTACTGACTGCAAACTCCCAGTATTCTTATTCCTATCAGGATTTCAACTCTAACACTGTAGTTTCAGAGACTGATACCTCACCATTAAGCTATCCAGTTAAATGATGCTAACTGACAGCTTTTCTTGTCTTATGAGATCAAGCATGAAAATACTCAGGGTGACTAAAAGTCATTGTGATTCTGATTCTGATGTTTGAAGAAAGTCACACAGCAGACTCACAAATCAAACATCATTTGTTTTTGGCTTGCTTGCAGTCTGTGCATAAGTCCCATTGAGTTTTAGACAAGTTTGCGCTGAAAATCATATAACCAAATAGAACTCATAGGCTTTAACAACTGAGTTTATAGCCCAGTGGTTAGTGCACTGGCTTTGGGACACAGATTTTGCGGTCAAGTTCCATCAGCAAACAGTTACTTTTTTTTTTTTATTACTACAGTTGTAAAAGTCACTTGTCAAAGTCACTCGTCAGAATCACTTGTTAAGATCACTTGTCAGCGTCACTTGTCAAAATCACTCGTCAGAATCACTCGTCAGAATCATTTGTCAAAATCACTTGTTAGACTCGGTATTTAGCCTCAAACTGACATCATTCTGATGTTTGATTTGGATATCTGATCATGTCCAAAAATGGACACTGTACACCAGATACCTGTTGTTTCTGGATCTCTGTAGACTGTATGAGTTCAGTGGAGGAGGGGATGAGGCAGCAGCACACAGACACATTGTGTGGAGCAGACCGGTACAGAGGTCATCACCTTTTCCGTGTCCACACTACTCATCAGCCGGCTGCTGATTACACTCACTTCTAGCTGCACTGTTTACAGAGCAGAACTGGCTGCTGACATTCAGCTCTCAGATTCCACTCCGGGGAGAGATAGCAGCTCTGACTGCACATAGCTCACTTCCTTTTGATGCTAGACATCATGGGAGAGTGACATCAGTAGAGCACGGGAGATTGGGAAATCACTCTGGAGGCGGCTCAATTGAATGAGAGGCTCCTGCCATGAAGAGGAGTTTTTCTCAGGTTTAGTGCAGGGGTGGACATACTACCTCAGCAGCTGCTGCAGCTGCACCGGCCCGAGCAGGAGGGGGCCCAAGAGATCCATCACAGAGCTGTGAGCAGCATTGACACTTGACAGGAGAGGCTGGGGCCCCCCGCTGTGCTACACACTACACAAGATTATCATGAAAGGGTCCCCCCCCCTGTCATCACTTGTTAATTTTGCTGTCTGGTCTTATCTATGTGCAGACTCTGAGGGGAGGGAGGGAGTCACCTCTGCTGCTGACACCTGACCTTTCTGTGCCCTGCTGCTGATCTGAGGATGTGAGAATAGGGGGAGGTGTTGAGAGGGAGATCGCTGAAGCAGGATATTAACCATGTCCTGATCACTATAAGAGGGGTCTTCAGAGCATCCTTTCATACACCATTATAAAGTTATAGGCACTGCACACTGACATTTGTGCCTCATTGCCTGTCAGCCAATCACAGACTTTGCTTTATAAGCACATCTGGCTGACAGGGGATGATATTCAAGTGTCTTCTGTGCCCTGGAGTCACAGCTTGGAGCCGAAGGCTTCCGCAGAAGACTACCTTGGCCCAGACTGACAGGATGGTAAGACACACAGCCTCTCCTGTGGAAGTTCTGGAACAGTATTGCTTTAAAGAAATCAAAAATTAATATGTGAACATGTTGGCAGCAGTGGTCACCTGCGGAAAGCGCCGGTTACATATCTACAAGTTGTGTGAACAGCGGCTGCCAGTGACATGCACTAGTGCGGTCTGTACCTGGCAGGTGCCAGTTGCAATCTCACATAGACCATAAGTCTGTATAAAGAATCACTGAAGTCCCCTGGTACACTGGTCATTATGGGGTCAGTTTGCTGTCTGTTGAACATGGGCATCATACTGACCCAATGTACAGTACAATTGTTCAAATGAAC
Organism: Phyllobates terribilis; assembly: GCF_046119375.1. Lineage (NCBI taxonomy): Eukaryota > Metazoa > Chordata > Amphibia > Anura > Dendrobatidae > Phyllobates > Phyllobates terribilis. Next base: position 32,536,601 of record NW_027362761.1, on the reverse strand, counting down.
CTGCTACATCCCTTAAAATAAATTGCAGTCCTGACTCCCAGTGCAAGTGGGCGGTCGCGTGATCGCTTGTATGTGATTTACGCTACTGTTGTAAGCAGCATGTACACAGTGTGTGGACCCATAGCATTACTATTCACCCCATACACTGCTCTATGTGTGTGCTGCTTACAAGAGCAGCATACTTCAGAGCGGAGTTTTGAGCAATTGGTGGGGGTCTCAGGACCCAGACGCCCACCGATCACAAGCTATTTGCAGTGCCTATTGTATATTTAACAAAAAAATGTTATAATACTAAATAAAATGACTGGTACACTTTAATGAACTATATTAATTTTAATGCCGATCTCTGCTGGCAGACAGCTATCACAGACTGCTCCTGCCAGCGATTCAGTGGCTTCTGCGGGGAGAATCCCCTGTCAATCATCATGACGTTGACAGTGATCTCCCATCAACAGAGCAGCCCGGAAAATAAAAGATGCTCTGTTTATGTGAAGCAGCAGAATCACAGGCCAAAGCCGTCTGTGACCCCTCTATGCCAGCACTGGGTAGGACAGGCAGGAAGTTAGCAACAATCTGCCTGCTAGCTCATAGGTCCATAGTAAAAAAAAAGAAACAGTTCCGGAAAATCCCTCAGAGTTTTTTTAAAAAAAATCAATTTCTCTTAATTACAGTATTATTCCTCCAATATGTAAAGTAGTGAGAGTCTGGACCACTTGATAAGTGATAGGCCACGATAAGCACATCCAAATACAACGTATCAATGGCATGACTGCTTTGTGTTATATTCAGTTCTTAAATATCGAACTTACATTTATTGTTTAGATTTTATAATTGTGTTCTAAACTAGTAATACATATAACAATCTGTATGTTTATATAACATTGTTGCATTATGAAGGTGGGGGGCCCAGAAATATTTCTTGCACAGGGGCCCTCTGCAGTCTGTGTCCGCCCCTAGTTTAGTGTATGCTTTGCTTATCACTTTATTGTGAAATCATTAATATTACTACATCAGCTTTTAAAATAAATAATAACAATTTTAGTGATAGCTAGCTTTACTTTAAACATTTTTAGATTTTGATAGATTAATAATAATAATAATAATAGATTGGACTATTATGAACGTGGCTATGCCAAATATGCATATTTTTATTTTTTATATTTCTTCATTCTTAATTAAAGAATTAAAAAAAAATTATTTTAATGTTTACATTTATTTTTTTACATTTTAGTTTTTTTTTAATCCCCATACAGAACCTGCCATTGTTTGATTTCTTATTCAAAATACTGCAATACTGCAGGATAAAGTAAAAATCACAGCTCCTATGAAGCTCTACCTGTGGCTGGATTTCACATGAGAATAAGCTTGGCAACGACAAGGGCCTTCAATAAGCCCAAATGAATACCCAGGCTGGATCACCACTGATTGACAGCAGCATTTAAGGGGTTAACAGCAGCGATCGTCAATAGCACCAATCTCTCCTGTGACACAGTAGACATCTGCTCTGTGTGTAGCCTTATAATAATAACAGTGCACCCCTGGGCTTCCTTTATATAGTAATAGCAGTCCCCTGGGTTTCTTTATAAGGCCAGGGTCACACGAGCAATGATTCTCTTATGGGAGAGAATCAGGACAATTATGCTAATGACACTTGGCTGTCAGAGTTTGAGCCGAGTGTCATGTTGGTGTGATCCAAGTCTCTCACATGAGAAAATTATTGTGTAGAAGATGGAGAATTTAATTTCTTCATCTTCTCTATTGTCTGAGTCTGCGAATGTTGGACTGCACTCAGATGTTATCCGATGCAGTCCAATGTTTCACACACACCTATAGACTTGTATGGGTGCATGTGATCCGAGTTCTGGAGCCCCTGAAGCATGCTGCAATTTTTTTATCATGCCGAATCGGCATGAGAAAGAAGCAAATCTGCTCTGTCCCATAGTATAGTGGGAGAAAAAAGTATTTAGTAAGCCACCAATTGTCCAAGTTCTCCCACTTAAAAAGATGAGAGAGGCCTGTAATTGACATCATAGGTAGACCTCAGCTATGAGAGACTAAATGAGAAAACAAATCCTGAGAATCACATTGTCTGATTTGGAAAGATTTTTTTTTCAAATTTTGGTGGAAAATAAGTATTTGGTCAATTACAAACAAGCAAGATTTCTGGCTCTCACAGACCTGTAACTTCTTCTTTAAGAGGCTCCTCTGTCCTCCACTCATTACCTGTAGTACTGGCACCTGTTTGAACTTGTTATCAGTATAAAAGACACATGTCCGCAACCTCAAACAGTCACACTCCAAACTCCACTATGGTGAAGACCAAAGAGCTGTCGAAGGACACCAGAAACAAAATTGTAGCCCTGCACCAGGCTGGGAAGACTGAATCTGCAATAGGCAAGCAGCTTGGTGTGAATAAATCAACTGTGGGAGCAATAATTAGAAATGGAAGACATACAAGACCACTGATAATCTCCCTCGATCTAGGGCTCAACACTAGATCTCGCCCCGTGGGGTCAAAATGATCTCAAGAACGGTGAGCAAAAATCCCAGAACCACACGGGGGGACCTAGTGAATGACCTGCAGAGAGCTGGGACCAACGTTACACAGGCTACCATCAGTAACACACTGCGCCGCCAGGGTCTCAGATCCTGTAGTGTCAGATGTGTCCCGCTGCTTTAGCCATTACATGTCCGGACCCTTCTGAAGTTTGCTAGAGAGCATTTGGATGATCCAGAAGAGTATTGGGAGAATGTCATATGGTCAGATGAAACCAAAGTACAACTGTTTGGTAGAAACACAACTCATCGTGTTTGTGTAATGATCTGCAACATAGGCTAAGGAAAGATGGGGAGAGCTATCCCTACAGTAAGACTAAGCTGAGCCCCTACGTTGTAGTGGGCAACCTGTTCCTTGTGAACAGACACGCCTTCGTCCTCGGCTAGTCTGAACGGAGACCTATAGAGAAAGGGAGGGGTCCCTAAAGGAACTAAGGACTGGGACAAAAATGGGACACCTCCTAACAGAAGTTGTTGCAGAGCAAAAGATAAACTGACAAAAAGTACTAGAGGTCCCAGAGGACCAAGCAAACTAGAGAGAGATAGGCACAAAAGCACCAGGCTAGAGAGACAGTCAAAACAACACTGAAGTCCAGCAAAGCCAGAAGGGCGGAGCAGAAATATATAGGCAGCTGGTCACGTGACCGCAAAACACAAGATAGCAAAAACTAACAGGAGGGTTCTAACAAAAACACAAGATAGCAAAAACTAACAGGAGGGTTCTAACAGTTTGGAGGAGAAAGAATGCTGAGTTGCATCCAAAGAGCACCATACCTACTGTAACATACCTGGCGGCGTCCTTGCATAGTGGTCCATCTCCCACTGTGCAAGAGCGCGCACTTGATCTCCAATCCAGAATGGCTCTCTGGCTTCCCTCCATGCTGTCTGTTTGCTTCTGTTTCTGCTGCTTAAGGGCGGCGCCCGATCACTTCCTGCTTTTTGTACCTGCTGCAGGCACACCCCTTGTGCGTCCTCAGCCTATTGCTGTCTGTCACCTGGTATTTAAACCAGCTGCTCCAATGAATCCCTGCCTGAGCATTGTGTTTCATTCAGTGTGCTCTTTCACTCTGAATGTGCCAGGTCCCCTTCTGTGTTTGCTTGCCTGCCCTTCCTGGAGGCTGTATTTCCAGACCTGTCTGAACACGCTCCTTGCCTGTTCGTTCCGCCTTCTAGGGGCCACATACCTAGACCCGCTCCTGTATCTTGTCTGTCCTGTCTGAACACGCTCCTAGCCTGTTCCTCCCGCCTTCTAGGGGCTGCATACCTAGACCCGCTCCTGTATCTTGCTATTGTGTCTGTTCTTGTCTGTATACTCTTCTAGCCTGTTTCCTGTGTTTCTCTTTGTCCGTTCCTTTCCTTTTTCTGCAGAGTCTGAACTCGTACCTAACTCCTGCTCGTTGTCACTGTACTTCCGTTTGTGAGTTAGTGGTCCTCTCGCTACTTCACTGTAAGTACCCTGTGGGTATCTGGTTCTGCCTTTCCCTTCCTGTCTGTTCCGTGTGAACAGAGCCCTGTCCCCCCTGCTCTGCCTTGCTCACTGCTCCGGCAGTTCTAGCCTGCTCTGCCTTGCTCACCGCTCCGGCGGTTCTAGCCTGCTCTGCCTTGCTCACCGCTCCGGCGGTTCTAGCCTGCTCTGCCTTACTCACCGCTCCGGCGGTTCTAGCCTGCTCTGCCTTTGCTCACCGCTCCGGCAGTCCTGGCCTGCTCTGACCCTTTGCTCACTGCTCCGGCAGTCTTGCTCCGCTCTGACCCTTTGCTCACTGATCCGGCAGTCTTGCTCCGCTCTTACCCTTTGCTCACTGCTCCGGCAGTCTCGCTCCGCTCTGACCCTTTGCTCACTGCTCCGGCAGTCTCGCTCCGCTCTTACCCTTTGCTCACTGCTCCGGCAGTCTCGCTCCGCTCTGACCCTTTGCTCACTGCTCCGGCAGTCTCGCTCCGCTCTGACCCTTTGCTCACTGCTCCGGCAGTCTCGCTCCGCTCTGACCCTTTGCTCACTGCTCCGGCAGTCTCGCTCCGCTCTGACCCTTTGCTCACTGCTCCGGCAGTCTCGCTCCGCTCTGACCCTTTGATCACTGCTCCGGCAGTCTCGCTCCGCTCTGACCCTTTGCTCACTGCTCCGGCAGTCTCGCTCCGCTCTGACCCTTTGCTCGCTGCTCCGGCAGTCTCGCTCCGCTCTCACCCTTTGCTCACTGCTCCGGCAGTCTCGCTCCGCTCTGACCCTTTGCTCACTGCTCCGGCAGTCTCGCTCCGCTCTGACCCTTTGCTCACTGCTCCGGCAGTCTCGCTCCGCTCTGACCCTTTGCTCACTGCTCCGGCAGTCTCGCTCCGCTCTGACCCTTTGCTCACTGCTCCGGCAGACTCGCTCCGCTCTGATCCTTTGCTCACTGCTCCGGCAGTCTCGCTCCGCTCTGACCCTTTGCTCGCTGCTCCGGCAGTCTCGCTCCGCTCTCACCCTTTGCTCACTGCTCCGGCAGTCTCGCTCTGCTCTGACCCTTTGCTCACTGCTCCGGCAGTCTCGCTCCGCTCTGACCCTTTGCTCACTGCTCCGGCAGTCTTGCTCTGCTCTGACTACTCTTGCTCATCGCTGCAGACGGCCTCGTCCTGCTCTACTCTTGCTCACCGCTCCAGGCGGCCTCGTCCTGCTCTACTCTTGCTCACCGCTCCAGGCGGCCTCGTCCTGCTCTACTCTTGCTCACCGCTCCAGGCGGCCTCGTCCTGCTCTACTCTTGCTCACCGCTCCAGGCGGCCTCGTCCTGCTCTACTCTTGCTCACCGCTCCAGGCGGCCTCGTCCTGCTCTACTCTCGCTCACCGCTCTAGACGGTCTCGTCTTGCTCTGCTCTCGCTCACCACTCTGGACGGCCTTACTCTGCTGTGTTTGTCCGCCACATCTGTGGTTCTGTTCCTGAGTCCCAGTGTGTACTGGGTCCTATCCCGCCTGTGTTCCTACCTGCTAGTGCCTCCCTGTCTGCACTCTAGCCGTGCTTGCCTGTACCCCCCTGCCTGCATACCCGCCTGCCTGCATACCAGTCATGCTTGCCAGCATCCACCCGTCTGCATACCTGACGTGTCTTCTTATACCCTCCAGTCTGTGTGCCAGCCTAACCTGTCTGTTCCTGTATTCCCCTGTGTGGATCAACAGCCGTGTCCGGGGTTTGTCCTGGAGTAGCACCTGGTCCCTCTGCTCGGTTCCTCCTTGGTGCACTGGCGTCGTATGCCGTCGTGCGACCCTGGTTGGATCGGGTGAATACCTAGTTACGCCCCTCCAGGCATTCACTCTCCGGCACGGTCCAGTGGAATCACACGCACACACCGCTCAGCCCGGGCATGTGCATTACACCTACTGTGAAGCATGGGGGTGGCAACATCATGCTTTGGTGCTGTTTCTCTGCCAAGGGACCAGGGCGACTGTTCTGTGTACATGAAAGAATAAATGGGGCCATGTATAGTGAGATTTTGAGTGGAAACCTCCTTCCATCAGCAATGGCACTGAAGATGAAATGTAGCTGGGTCTTTCAGCATGACAATGATCTCAAGCACACCACCAGAGCAACGAAGGAGTGGCTTAGTAAGAAGTATTTCAAGGTCGTGGAGTGGCCTAGCCAGTCTCCAGATTTAAGCCCTATAGAAAACCTTTGGAGGGAGTTGAAAGTCCGTGTTGCCCAGCGACAGCCCCAAAACATCACTGCTCTAGAGGAGATCTGCATGGAGGAATGGGCCAACATACCTGCAACAGTGTGTGCCAACCTTGTGAAGACTTACAGAAAACGTTTGACCTCTGTCATTGCCACTACAAACAATATATAACAAAGTATTGAAATGATCTTTTGTAATTGACCAAATACTTATTTTTCACCAAAATTTGAAAAAAAATTATTTTCAAATCAGACAATGTGAATTTTAAGATTTGTTATCTCATTTTGTCTCTCATAGTTGAGGTCTACCTATGATGCCAGTTACAGGCCTCGCTCATCTTTTTAAGTGGGAGAACTTGCACAATTGGTGGCTGACTAAATACTTTTTTTCCCCGATGTATAACATTGGGCCAAGTGCTATCCGATAAAACATTGCATAGCACTCGGTCGTGTTATACGCTCGTGTAAGTGAGCCCTAACAATAATAATGGTTCCCACAGTGCCAGGCGCTACTAATGCTCACCTCATCCTGCTTTTACGCTGATCCTCATTAAGACAGTCTCCAGCCCAGCGGATACAGTGCAATGAAGTGATGTCATTGTGCCACCTAATGTCTCCTGCATGACACCAGCCTTATGCAAGCCAAAGGCCAGAAGCTACCTGCCTAAAGGCCCCGTCACACTTAGCGACGCGGCAACGATCCCGACAAGGATACTACCTGTCAGGGATCGTTGCTGCGTCGCTATGTGGTCGCTGGTGAGCTGTCAAACAGGCAGGCTCACCAACGATCAGGGGAGCAGCGACATCATGGAAAGAATCTTTCCACGATGTCCTGCTCCTGTTTACCAGCCTGCTGAAGCAGCAGCAGGCTTGTAACTATGGGAAACATCGGGTTACTAGGGGCACACGCGCACCTAGTAACCCGCTGTTTATCATGGTTACCACTCTGCTACAGTGAGCGGGAGGTTACCGCTCACTTTAGCAGGCTCGTAACCATGATAAACAGCGGGTTACTAGGTGCGCGTGTGCCCCTAGTAACTCGATGTTTACCATAGTTACAAGCCTGATCGCTGCTCCCGCTGGTCACACACAGCGATGTGTGCTGACCAGCGGGAGAGCAACGACCAAAAAATGGTCCAGGACACTTTGCAGCGATCAGCGACCTCACAGCAGGGGCCTGATCGCTGCAAAGTGTCACACATAGCGACATCGCTGGTGAGGTCGCTGTTGCGTCACCAAAACCGTGACACAGCTGCGATCTCGCTAGCGATCTCGCTATGTGAGACGGGGGCTTAAGTGGTAGAGCATAAAGGTAAATAAACAGCGTCCAGTCCAGGGTGATGTATTCCAAAAGCTGAAGTTCATTCCGCCATCATATAACAATGTTTCGACCTGTCATAGGTCTTTGATAAAGACCTATGACAGGTCAAAGCGTTGTTATATGATGGCGGAATGAACTTCAGGTTTTGGAATACATCACCCAGGACTGGACGCTGTTTATTTACCTTTATGCTGCTAATCCTCCAAGTGGATTCCTTGGAATTTTGAATGAGTGTCCAACTTAGTGAGTGCTGTCAGCCTTTGCTTTTTGCCTCTGGATGTCTAAGTGGTAGAGCAAGGAATGGGGACTTCCCTGTTAACACTCTAGGGATTAAGGAATCGTATACCATTACGTTTTTGTAGCCAAGGTCGCCCAAATTTGTCAGAATTGCCACTCTGGCACATCATCCCACCCTAATCTTGAAATATAATAAAATAACAGTCCATTCTTTAGCCAAAGCAGTGCTACAATAAGTACTGGACTTCATCTTTGTTTGTTTTTGGTTTTTTTTGGAACTGTTTATGGACATTTTAAGTATGTGCTTTATTTCTTTATTTTTTAACACTTAAAATAGTAATGTGCAATCAGAAAATGATCTATTGTTTAGATAAGGTTTCTTGTGTATTTTTTCATTTGATGATTTTTTTTTTCTAGCAAAATACTAGCTCTGACCCTACTGATTTGAAATTTTTATTGCTCATATTCTGATCGGGACAAAGGTCAATGTGAAGGAAAGGGGAAGAGGTAATCTGTGACCACCACATATTCTGAATGATGAATCTTGTTTTACCTACTGAAATAACGGTGTTATCTTTCATTGCAATTCTGCCTGCTATGATAAAACTGCTGAAAAGTCTATCTAAAACCAGGAAGTATGGATCTAACACTAGGCTTGTGGCCAATATAAAAATGGCAAGATTTTTGTGTTTTTTTATTTATACCGAAGATAAAATCTAAACTGGAAGCAAACCTTATAGATTAAAAAAATACATTTAACCTAAAACTCGGATGTAAACAATAGGCCATTCTCTTATGCCACTTTTCCTTGAAGCATTTGCCTTATATAAGTGGCTTATTGATGATACCTGTTGACAGTGCAGACAGTACCAGAGAGTGTAGTGTTTGGACTTAAGGTCTCATACCCATTACCGTAAAAAAATTGGTCCAATGTTGTTCCTGAAAAGTCAGACGAGCGTCATGCATCTGAATGACATGCGAATGCAATCCGTATGCAATGCGGTTTTAACATTAGCTTTTACATAGAGTAGTTCTCTGTCATTGAAAGATGTTTTATAAATTAAATATTGTTCAATAGATAGATAGATATATAGAAATATGTGAGTGAGATATATAATCAGTGCTCTCCGTGTGTAGCTTACTGTACATGTATTTTAGAAATAAATAAATATATTTCTGAAAAAAAATGGTGTATGATCCCCTGAAATTTTATTAACCAACAGAGGGAAAGCGGACATCTGGAGGCTGATGTCTATAACCTGGGAAAGGGGTAATACCCATGGAGCTTTCCAGGCTATTAATATCAGCTGACCGCTGTATACTTAGCCTTTACTGGTTGTTAAAATGGGGGACCACCAAGAAAAAGGAAGTGGGGTCCCTCATATAATTAATAGCCAGTAAAGGATAGGCAGACAGCTGCAGGCTGCTATTAATAGGCTAGGAAAAGGTCATGGATATTGGTCCCCTCCCAGACTAAAAACATCAGCTCTCAGCCACCCCAGAAATGGAGCATCCATAAGATGCACCAATTTTGGTGCTTAGCCTCCGCTCTTCCCACTTGCCCTGGTGCATTGACAAGTGGGCTAATAGGGTTGGGATTGATGTCAGCTTTGTATTGACAGTTGACATCAAGCCCAGAGGTTATTAATGGAGAGGCGTTTGTAAGACACTCCCATTACTAACCCCATAGTCAAATTATAAATAAAAAACACCCAGAATAAAGTCCTTTATTTGAAATAATGATGCTGACTCCTTTATTGAAATAAAAAAAAAAATACAGTTATACTCACCTTGACACCTAATCCACTGAAGACCATGCCCCCTGTAAAAGAATAAAAATAATAAGCAACCATATTCCTCACCTGTCCGTCGAGTAAATAATCCATTTATCCCACGACGCGTCTAGCTCTGTTACATCTAGATGGCAGGTTGAATGGTTGCATGATGCGACAATTCAGCCTGCCATCCAGCAGAGACACTGAGCTGTGCATGCTAGCACAGTTCAATGCCTCGTGGTGACAGGAAAAAGGTAAGCGTAGCTCAGAGCCAATGAACTCCGTTCACCTCAATGGCATCAGCACCATGGGAAAGTTCTCATGGTGCTCGCAGAGACGTCATTGAGGTGAACGGAGTTCATTGGCTCTAAACTCTGCTCAACTTTTTCCCACCATATAATTATGATTATATATGCCACTGACATCTTTCTATCTGTCTATTCTATGTATATACAGTGCTTCTTCATTTTTTTTCATAGACTATACAATATATTCAGAAATAAATGGAAATGTACCAAAGTTATATCTTCAGGATTTTTTAATTAGTGGTCCAAAGTAATACAACAATAAAACATTGTTTTTCAACTGTTGCAATTTCAAAGAAAAAACAGAATAAACAGCATGTGCAGCAATAAAGGCACCCTAATTAATACTTGGTTGCTCATACTTTGGCATTGTTGACAGCCTCCAAACGTTTCTTATAGCCATCTATAAGCTTCTTGCACTTTTCAGCTGGAATTTTCTCCCACTCTTCCTTTGCAGTTTATTCATGCTCTTGAATGTTTGCAGGGTTCTTTTTCCCAATGGCAGATTTCCACTCACCCCAAAGATTTTCAGTGGGATTGTGATCAAGACTCATTGCTGGCTATTTTAAAACAGTCCATTTTTTCTTTTTCAACCATTCCTGTGTACTTTTGGATGTGTGCTTTGGGTTATTGTCTTGCTGGAGGACCCATGATCTTCGACTCAAACCAAGTTTTCTTACACTGGGTAGGACATTTTGTTCTAAAATCTCTTGATAATTCTCTGATTTCATGATTCCTGTGATACGGTCAAGGCCTCCAGTACCAGATGCAGCAAAGCATCCCCACAGCATTATGGATCCTTCTCCATGCTTAACTGTTGATAAGGTGTCCTTTTCCTTATAAGCTTCATTGTGCCGTCTGTAAACAAACTGTTGCTTTGCATTGCCAAAAAGCTCTATTTTTGTTTCATCTGTCCACAGAACATTTTCCCAGAAGGATTGTGGTTTGTCAAGGTATTTTTTGGCAAAGATCAGTCATTCCTTTTTATGTCTTTTCTTCAGCAATGGTTTCTTTATTGGCCTTCGCCCATAAAGCTCTGCTTGGTTTAGTGTGTGGCATATGATACTTGTTGAAACCCTGACCCCAGACTGTTCCAGATTGGCCTTCAGGTCTTTGAATGTTTGACGTGGTGTTTTTTCCACCATTTGCACCAACCTTTGAAGACATCTCTTGTCAATTTTCCTCTTTCCCCCACGTCCAGGGAGGTTCTTGAGGGTTCTATGTTTGTCACACTACTTAATAACATTACGCACTGTTGAAACTGGGATACCAAGGTCTTTGGAGATGGCCTTATACCATTTGGAAGTCTTATGTTTGCTAATAATAGCAGTTCTGATGTCCTCAAACAGCTCCTTTGTCTTCACCATTGTGACAAAGGAACAGGAGCCTACAGTGTGGCTTTTTAAACCACTGAGGTCATCATTCATTAGCTAATTCATGTCACACGGGCACTGACAAGTAATTACAGGTGAATCTCTTTTGTGATTTGCCACAAGCGAGTCAAAATGTGTTTCCATACTAAATTAATGTAAAGGGTGCCAATACCAGTGACACAGCAAGCTTTAGGTTTTTCTATTTTTCCTTCCCATTGTTTTTGGTTTGAAATTGTTTATCATTTGCTCTTTTGGATTTAACACGAGTGCTCTTTACAAAAAAACTGTTTCACTTGATTCATATGTTGCACATTATGTACTTAAACTTCATGGGTGCCAATAACAATGAACATTACTGTATCTATTCTATCTATTCTATTCGGATGGGTCACGCTATGATTTTACTGTATGTGGCAGATGAAATGTCTGGTTTTCAAGGAGGTGGGTGAGTAAAAATTAGACAGCAATCACATTGACTTGCATTGGCTCATCCGATGTACGAGGACAATCGCAGCATGCTGTGATTTTTTTCTCAGTCCGATCGGACCTTAGAAAAAAATCGCAGATGAGCAGGGACTCATAGAATAACATTAGATTTTTTATCGGATTGCACTCGGCAATTTTTCTCGCAGATGAGTATGAGAGTAAGACCACATGCACACGTTGAGTATTTGGTGAATATTTTACATCAGTATGTGTAAGTCAAAATCAGGAGAGGAACAATCAGAGGAAAAGTATAATAGAAACACGTCACCACTTCTATGGTATTTATCACCCACTCCTAATTTTGTCTTACAAATACTGAGGTAAAAAATTGATCAAGTTCTGAACATGTGAAAGTGGCTTAACACTCATGTTCAGTAAGTGGTGGCAGCATTGATGTTCCTGGGTGTGTGCACTGTTGATGCTCAATTTGTAGTCAGAGTGAGGGGCCAAACGTATGACTAAGCTGTGCAATTAGGTTTACCTAATATTGTCACACCCACATTACAGATGTTGTCCTTTCATGGCGTAAAAAATGTTTGTTTTCTTTCAAAAACAGTTATACAATTACCTACGGGTTGTTTCTTGTATTCTAGCTCATCTCCAATTAAGTGAATGCAGACAGATGTGGTTCTGGTTTTGGATGAATGCAACCCTTCAAATGTATGCTCACACCAAGCACCACATTGTAAGAGTTACTAAAAATAGAGCTTATCCCTGTAACAGTGGAAAAAAGGGAAAATGAAGCTTATTTATCCACTTTGACAGTAGCAAATTAGCTGGCAGTATTCAGCTACCCATATCAGACCTTTATACCACGCTACATCTGGATAGTTGGTTGAGGGCAATAGTGAAACTTCCCAGAAAGGTTTATGCATTACATAATTAAGCCGACTGAGAGCTGAGGGATCTCTTGTCAGATACACTTGCCCCTTTATTATATGAGTCAGAGAATACAGGGTATATTGGGTGGCGATCAACTGTGCTTAAAACGTGAGTCTGAAATATAGAGGATGACAGCAAATCAGAAACGCTTGTCCTTAGCAGTTTTCTTTCTTCTTACCTGCTGCAAAATGTCAACCTTTATTTGATCTCTGGTCTTCTTCTAAATTCAGTTTGTGGTTTGATGTATCCTCCAGGCTTTGTTAAAGTATCTGAAATCCCTTATTAAATCTGACACTTTGCCTTTTATAATATATTTTCATCCCAGTTTTTTATGATGACCACTTTCAAAAATGATTTGTTTTTGGCACCTAGTAAGAGTGTACTTAGCAGGGTCAAGCTTCAAGGTTATTAACAAAAGCAGCAGTAGGCAAAAGGAAGTTAAGACGCTTCATTAAAGCAGAAGATGAATGAAGAAAACACATTTCTGTAAAAGCCATTATTTATAAGCTGAGGCAATTTTGCATTTAACCATGTAACAGCAACAGTTACTTATACATGTATACATAAAAACTCTTTATGTGGTTAGATTTAGGATGTGAATGATATGAAATTTTTCATAAGTTGACAATATTTTGCCACATTTTGTTTTAATTTACCAAGATATGCATTACCAACAGGAGAAATGATACAATGTTTACTGCCTGAGTTAATTGGCTAGATTTCACCCAGTACTAGTGTTGAGCGAGTATGTTCTGTCCGAGTATGCTCGGGCCGAGCTCCGAGTATTTATAGCTGCTCGGTGATATGGTTGAATCGCTCTCGTGTGAATGATTTGTGATTGTTTGACAGTTTTATTACATGTGAGGAATGTGTAAGAAATAGACATTCCTCACATGTAATAAAGCTGTCAAACAGTTGCAAATCATGCACACAGGAGCAATTTAACCTTATCACCGAGCAGCTGTAACTACTCGGAGCTCGGCCCGAGCGTACTCTGCGAAAGGGTTAATAGAACATACTCGCTCAACACTACCCAGTACCTTTTCAACCAATATCCTTCAATGTATCTTCAGAAAACCGCTTATGGTTTATAATAATTTTTTATGTCCATTGAACTCTCAAAATAGACTAAACATTTTTGAGACCTTACAGCTCGTCAATTGTGTACTGTGGACAAAGTCAGTATTCATCTCATCAAAAGTAACATAAAACTGCCGGGAAGCAGGTATCACAGAATAACAGCATTAACAGTAGATGATGGGGACAACTCAGCTATTTCACATTATGCAGTGCCTTCTATACTTGTCACAGAGCATGCCCTCAACACTCTCCTACACAGAGCATTCCTACAATAATCTCCTACACAGAGCATGCCCACAACACTCTCCTACACAGAGCATGCCTACAATACTCTTCTACACAGAGCATGCCTACAATACTCTCCTACACAGAACATGCCCACAACACTCTCCTATACAGAGCATGCCCACAACACTCTTCTATACAAAGCATGTCCACAACACTCTCCTATACAAATCATGCCCACAACACTCTCCTATACAGAGCATGCCTACAACACTCTCCTACACAGAGCATGCCTACAATATTCTCCTACACAGAGCATGCCCACAACACTCTCCTATACAGAGCATGCCTACAATACTCTTCTACACAGAGCATGCCTACAATACTCTCCTACACAGAACATGCCCACAACACTCTCCTATACAGAGCATGCCCACAACACTCTTCTATACAAAGCATGCCTACAATACTCTCCTACACAGAACATGCCCACAACACTCTCCTATACAGAGCATGCCTACAATACTCTCCTACACAGAGCATGCCTACAATACTCTCCTACACAGAGCATGCCCACAACACTCTTCTATACAAAGCATGTCCACAACACTCTCCTATACAAATCATGCCCACAACACTCTCCTATACAGAGCATGCCTACAACACTCTCCTACACAGAGCATGCCTACAATATTCTCCTACACAGAGCATGCCCACAACACTCTCCTACACAGAGCATGCCTACAATACTCTTCTACACAGAGCATGCCTACAATACTCTCCTACACAGAACATGCCCACAACACTCTCCTATACAGAGCATGCCCACAACACTCTTCTATACAAAGCATGTCCACAACACTCTCCTATACAAATCATGCCCACAACACTCTCCTATACAGAGCATGCCTACAACACTCTCCTACACAGAGCATGCCTACAATATTCTCCTACACAGAGCATGCCCACAACACTCTCCTATACAGAGCATGCCTACAATACTCTTCTACACAGAGCATGCCTACAATACTCTCCTACACAGAACATGCCCACAACACTCTCCTATACAGAGCATGCCCACAACACTCTTCTATACAAAGCATGCCTACAATACTCTCCTACACAGAACATGCCCACAACACTCTCCTATACAGAGCATGCCTACAATACTCTCCTACACAGAGCATGCCTACAATACTCTCCTACACAGAGCATGCCCACAACACTCTCCTATACAAAGCATGCCCACAACACTCTCCTATACAAATCATGCCCACAACACTCTCCTATACAGAGCATGCCCACAACACTCTCCTACACAGAGCATGCCTACAATACTCTCCTATACAGAGTATGCCCACAACACTCTCCTACACAGAGCATGCCTACAATACTCTCCTACACAGAGCATGCCCACAACACTCTCCTACACAGAGCATGCCTACAATACTCTCCTACACAGAGCATGCCCACAACACTCTCCTATACAAAGCATGCCCACAACACTCTCCTATACAAATCATGCCCACAACACTCTCCTATACAGAGCATGCCCACAACACTCTCCTACACAGAGCATGCCTACAATACTCTCCTACACAGAGTATGCCCACAACACTCTCCTACACAGAGCATGCCTACAATACTCTCCTACACAGAGCATGCCCACAACACTCTCCTACACAGAGCATGCCTACAATACTCTCCTACACAGAGCATGCCTACAATACTCTCCTACACAGACCATGCCCACAACACTCTCCTATACAGAGCATGCCCACAACACTCTCCTACACAGAGCATGCCTACAATACTCTCCTATACAGAGCATGCCTACAATACTCTCCTACACAGAGCATGCCCACAACACTCTCCTACGCAGAGCATACCAACAATACTCCCCTATACAGAGCATACCTACAATACTCTCCTATACAAAGCATGCCGACAACACTCTCCTATACAGAGCATGCCCATAACACTCTCCTATACAAAGCATGCCCACAACACTCTCCTATACAAATCTTGCCCACAACACTCTCCTATACAGAGCATGCCCACAACACTCTCCTATACAGAGAATGCCCACAACACTCTCCTATTCAGAGCATACCCACAACTCTCCTATACAGTGCATGACCAAAACACTCTCCTATACAGAGCATGCCCACAACAATCTCCTATATAGAGCATGCCCACAACACTTTCCTGTACAGAACATGCCTACAATACTCTCCTATTCAAAGCATGCTCACAACAATCTCCTATACAAATCATGCCCACAACCCTCTCCTATACAGAGCATGCCCAAAACACTCTCCTATGTAGAGAATGCCCACAAGACTTTCCTGTACAGAACATGCCTACAATACTCTCCTATACAAAGCATGCCCACAACAATCTCCTATACAAAGCATGCCCACAACAATCTCCTATACAGAGAATACCCACAACACTCTCCTATACAGAGAATGCCAACAGCACTCTCCTATACAAAGCATGCCCACACCACTCTCCTATACAGTGCATGACCACAACAACCACCTATGTAGAGCATTTCCACAACACTCTCATATACAGAGCATGCCCAAAACACTCTCCTATGTAGAACATGCCCACAACACTCTCCTGTACAGAGCATGCCTACAATACTCTCCTATACAAAGCATGCCCAAAACAATCTCCTATACAAAGCATACCCACGACACTCTCCTATACAGAGCATGTCCAAAACAATCTCTTATACAGAGCATGCCCACAACACTCTCCTATGTAGAGCATTCTCTCAACACTCTCCTATACAAAGCAAGCTCACAACACTCTCCTATACAGAGCATGTCCACAAAACTTTCCTATATAAATCATATGGTTGTTTTATACCTTTAATCAGGTGCCTGTAACAATTGTCTATATGTGATGTTGTAGTATCCGGGGAAAGAGAGCTGCCCTTCATATTCATACAGTTAGGTCCACAAATATTTGGACAGTGACACAAGTTTTGGCATTTTAGCTGTTTACCAAAACATATTCAAGATACAGTTATATGATCAATATGGACTTAAAGTGCAGACTCCCAGCTTTAGCCCCTTTACCCTTGCACGTTAATGACCAGGTCAATTTTTACAATTCTGACCACTGTCATTTTATAAGGTACAGTGGATACGGAAAGTATTCAGACCCCTTTAAATTTTTCACTCTTTGTTTCATTGCAGTAATTTGGTAAATTACAAAAAGTTCATTTTTTTTCTCATTAAAGTACACTCTGCACCCCATCTTGACTGAAAAAAAATAGAAATGTAGAAATTTTTGCAAATTTATTAAAAAAGAAAAACTGAAATATCACATGGTCATAAGTATTCAGACCCTTTGCTCAGACACTCATATTTAAGTCACATGCTCTCCATTTCCTTGTGATCCTCCTTGAGATGGTTCTACTCCTTCATTGGAGTCCAGCTGTGTTTAATTAAACTGATAGGACTTGATTTGGAAAAGCACACACCTGTCTATATAAGACCTCACAGCTCACAGTGCATGTCAGACCAAATGAGAATCATGAGCTCAAAGGAACTACCCAAGGAGCTCAGAGACAGAATTGTGGCAAGGCACAGATCTGGCCAAGGTTATAAAAGAATTTCTGCATTACTCAAGGTTCCTAAGAGCACAGTGGCCTCCATAATCCTTAAATGGAAGAAGTTTGGGACGACCAGAAGTCTTCCTAAACCTGGCCGTCCAGCCAAAATGAGCAATCGTGGGAGAAGAGTCTTGGTGAGAGAGGTAAAAAAGAACCCCAAGATTGCTGTGGCTGAGCTCCAGAGATGAAGTAGGGAGAAGGGAGAAAGTTCCACATAGTCAACTATCACTGCAGCCCTCCACCAGTCGGGCCTTTATGGCAGAGTTGCCGGATGGAAGAGTAACCTCAGTGCTAGACATATGAAAGCCTGCATAGAGTTTGCTCAAAAACACATGAAGGACTCCCAGACTATGAGAAATAAGATTCTCTGGTCTGATGAGACGAAGATAGAACTTTTTGGTGATAATTCTAAGCGGTATGTGTGGAGAAAACCAGGCACTGCTCATCACCTGCCCAATACAATCCCAACAGTGAAACATGGTGGTGGCAGCATCATGCTATGGGGGTGTTTTTCAGCTGCAGGGATAGGACGACTGGTTGCAACTGAAGGAAACATGAATACGGCCAAGTGGAGAGATATCCTTGATGAAAACCTCTTCCAGAGTGCTCTGGACCTCAGACTTGGCCGAATGTTCACCTTCATTCAAGACAATGAACCTAAGCACACAGCTAAAATAACAAAGGAGTGGCTTCAGAACAACTCTGTGACCATTCTTGACTGGCCAAGCCAGAGCCCTGACCTAAACCCAATTGAGCATCTCTGGAGAGACCTGAAAATGGATGTCCACCGACGTTCACCATCCAACTTGACGGAACTGGAGAGGATCTGCAAGGAAGAATGGCAGAGGATCGCCAAATCCAGGTGTGAAAAACTTGTTGCATCATTCCCAAGAAGACTCATGGCTGTACTAGCTCAAAAGGGTGCTTCTACTCAATACTAAGCAAAGGGTCTGAATTAGTGATGAGTGAGTATCTTCGGTTAACCCTTTCGGCGAGTACCTTCAGCGTACTTCGTGATATGTTTGAATCACTCCCGTGTGCATGATTTGCGACTGTTTGACAGCCTTTATACATGTGAGGAATGCTTGTTTCTTTCACATTCCTCACATGTATTAAAGCTGTCAGTTGCAAATCATGCACATGGGAGTGACTCAAACATATCACCGAGTACGCTGAAGATACTCAGTACTCGCCCGAGTATACTTGCCGAAAGGGTTAACCGCACATACTCGCTCATCACTAGTCTGAATACTTATGACCATGTGATATTTCAGTTTTTCTTTTTAATAAATTTGCAAAAATTTCTACATTTCTGTTTTTTTTCAGTCAAGATGGGGTGCAGAGTGTACTTTAATGAGAAAAAAAATACTTTTTAGAATTTACCAAATGGCTGCAATGAAACAAAGAGTAGAAAATTTAAAGGGGTCTGAATACTTTGAGTACCCACTGTAATAGCTCTGGAACACTTCAACGGATCCCCCTGATTCTGAGAATGTTTTTTCATGACATATTGTACTTCATGATAATGATAAAATTTCTTAGATATGGCTTGCGTTACTTTGTGAAAAAATCGGAAATTTGGCGAAAATGTAGAAAATTTAGCAATTTTCAAACTTTGAATTTTCATGCCCTTAAATCAGAGAAATATGTCACTCAAAATAGTTAATAAATAACATTTCCCACACGTCTACTATACATCAGCACAATTTTGTAACAAATTTTTTTTTTTTGTTAGGAAGTTATAAGGGTTAAAAGTTGAACAGCAATTTCTCATTTTTCCAACAAAATTTTCAAAACCATTTTTTAGGGACCATTTGAAGTGACTTTGAAGGGCCTTTACGACAGAAAATACCCAAAAAGTGACACCATTATAAAAACTGCACCCTTCAAGGTGCTCAAAGCCACATTTAAGAAGTTTATTAACCCTTCAGGTGCTTCACAGGAATTTTTGAAATGTGGAAGAAAACAATGAACATTCAACTTTTTTCACAAAAATGTTACTTTAGACCCAATTTTTTTTATTTTCGCAAGGGTAACAGAAAGAAATTGGACCACAAAATTTGTTGTGCAATTTCTCCTGAGCACGCTGATACCCCATGTGTGGGGGAAAACCCCTGATTGGGTACACAGCTGGGATTGGAAGGGAAGGAGAGCCATTTGACTTTTTGAATGTAAAATTAGCTTGAATAATTAGCGGACACCATGTCGCGTTTGGAGAGCCCCTGATGTGCCTAAACAGTGGAAAGTCCCCCACAAGTGACACTATTTTGGAAACTAGACTCCTTAGGGAACTTATCTAGATGTGTGGTGAGCACCTTGAACCCCCAGGTGCTTCACAGAAGTTTATAACATTGAGCTGTAAAAATAAAATTTTCACATTTTTCCCACAAAAATGTTTTTCAGCCCCCAATTTTGCATTTTCATGCAGGTAACAAGAGAACTTGCACCATAACTTTTGTTGTGCTATTTCTCCTGAATAAGTTGATACCCCAAATGTAGGGGAAAACCAATATTTTGACGCACGGCAGGGTTCAGAAGAAGAGGAGTGCCATTTGACTTTTTGAAGGTAAAATTTACTTGAATAGTTAGAGGACTTCATGACGCATTTGGAGAGCCCCCTATGTGCATTAACAGTGGAAATCCCCACAAGAGACCCCATTTTGGAAACTAGATCCCTCAAGAATTTTATCAAGTGGTATAGTGAACATTTTGAACCCAGAGGTACGACACCGAATTTGATAACATTTGGTCATCATATTGAATAAGTTATTAGTCTTGAGTGCAAGTGCTCGCTACTTGAGTTTGCATCGGGTACTCGGATATGCACCATGTATCGTGGGTGCTTAAGGGACATGCTCCCCGCCCTGCATGTTTCATGGTTGTTAGACACTCAAAAAAAACATGCGGGGATTGCTCGTGTATGGCAGGCAATCCCCGCATGTTTTTTTTGGCTGTATAATAGCCGCAAAACATATGGGGCAGAGACGAGAGCATGTCAATCGAGCATCCATGATACTAGGTGCATACCTAAGCACCTGATGCATACTCAAGTAGCTCAACACTAGTCGCCATATCGTCATCTTTTTTTTTTCTTTACTTTTGAAAAAATCACGACCTTAATACAACCCCAACCCTAGCACAACCCTAATCCTAGCACAACCCTAACCCTAGCACAACCCTAACCCTAGCAAAACCCTAACCTTAACACAACCCTAACCCTAACGGTAACTCTAATCCTAGAGTTTATTTTTTATGCTGTTTGTAAGAGAATAAAAAGTCCTAATATTCTATCGCCATTCTATCACCAGTCTACAGGCAGTCCATCGCCAAGGCCACACCATCGCCAGGCTATCTCGAGGAGTTGTGTCATCTTCATTCATTCTTTGCGGAATTGTATTCGGATGTTTTCTTTGTGTGTGTTGTAGGCAGACGCTTTTTATAAAGAATC
Source organism: Phyllobates terribilis (assembly GCF_046119375.1). Classification (NCBI taxonomy): domain Eukaryota; kingdom Metazoa; phylum Chordata; class Amphibia; order Anura; family Dendrobatidae; genus Phyllobates; species Phyllobates terribilis. Next base: position 32,515,649 of record NW_027362761.1, on the reverse strand, counting down.
TAGGCTATCTCGAGGAGTTGTGTCATCTTCAGTCCCGAGTTCATAATCATACTCCTTTCTTGCGACGTTATAGGAGACCCTTTTCCCCTAGAGTCCGTAGTTCTACAAGATCTGCCCCCACAACCACCGAACCAAGTTCAGGCAGTTCTTCTAATACTGGTTCTTGGGAGTATGATACGATAGACCCTCCCATTGTTCCTATCTATCATAACTCTCCCATGCATATTACGGCAGTGTAAGTTGTACTCTGGATAGAGTACAAGAGGGGGACTTGTAAGAGAATAAAAAGTTCTAATATTCTATCGCCATTCTATCGCCAATCTATCGCCAAGACCACACCATCGCCAGACCGAAGTCACACCATGGCCAGACCATCGCCAGATATCCCAATGCTGTTTTGCTTGTCTGGGCACCTGCGAGTGTCAGTGTATTCTCCCTGCCTGCATTCTGAACTGTTCTGCCGCGTACCTCTGAATAAACTTCATTCTCTGCTTTTAAGAATTATCTACACTGTTTTCCAGGCTCTTTCAGCTCTTAGTAAAGACTTTCTTACACTGTTCCTCATGAACTATAATGTGATTAGACGACTTTGTTCTTCAGGTCGGTGCGATTACAGCCATACCAGATTAATATAGGGTTTTTATGATTGACAGCTGTCACACACTAAAAAACACTTTTTTTTTTGCAAAGACTAGTTTTTGCATTTCAATATTTTGAGAGCTATAATTTTTCCATATTTTAGCTGACAGAGTCATGTGAGGGCTTTTCTTTTGCAGGACAAGTTGATATTTTTATTGATACCATTTTCGGGCACATAACATTTTTTGATCGCTTTCTATTCCGATTTTTGGGAGGCAGAATAAACAAAACCAACAATTCAGGAATTGTTTTTTTTTTTATGCCATTCTGCATGTGGTAAAATTGATAAGGCAGCTTTATTCTTTGGGTCAGTACGTTTATAGCGATACCACATTTATGTCGTTTTTTATATTTTGGTGCTTTTACACAATAAAAACTACTTTATAGATAAATTAATTTTTTTTGCATCGCTTTATTCTGAGAGCTATAACTTTTTTATTTTTAGGCTAATGGAGCTGTATGGCAGCTTGTATTTTGCGGGACAAGATGACGTTTTCCAGCGGTACCATTTTTATTTACATTTGTCTTTTTGATTGCATTTTATTCTATTTTTTGTTTGGTGGTATGATGATAAAGGATTGCTTTTTGCTTCATTTTTTTTACTGTGTTCACTAAAGGGGTTAACTAGTAGGACAGTTTAATAGGTCAGGTCATTCCGGACGCTGCGATACCAAATATGTGTACTTTTATTGTTTTTTTCTGTTTTTTTTTTAATATTTATTTATGGGTACAGTATATTTTTCATTTTTTGGGATTATTTTTTCATTTTTGTTTTAATATTTTTACAAATTCTTTTCACTTTTTTTCACTTTTACACTTTGTCCCAATATGGGACTTTCATTTTATGCAGGCTGATCGCTTCCATAGCATAGAGATTCAGCAGAATCCTTTTGCTATGCAGGCTGTCAGCCCTGCAGACACAAGTTAGATAGATCGTGTGCACTGCGCATGATCTATCTAACTTCCTGATGCCTGGTGATCTGATATCATGACGACATCGGGTCACCATGGCAACGATCGCATGGGATGTTTCGATCGCAGCATTTCGGGGGTTAATGTGCCGGGAGAGGTGCATGACTGCTCCTGGCACATTGTACCGAGTGTCAGCTGTGAGAATCAGCTGATGTGGCACCCCTGAGGGTTCGGTCGCCACAGGGGTACTGCATCTCTTTAATGAGGTGTGGTATCTCCCCTTCGAGGTAAGGATGGTGCAGCTGTCAGGACCCCACCTCTGCATCCAACACTACACCTCTCCCACCTGAGGGGGGCTTATAGGCACCAGGGTGCTGCCCCAGCCGGGATAAGTGGAGATGGGGGAACCAAAAGTAAGGGGGAACCTAGTAGTGGGTGAGGGTGGAGGACACACTTAGAGGTTACACGTACAAAATTCATATTTAATAGCCAGCCATCTTAAGTTCAAGGTCTTTGATTGTGATCTTCATCACTGAACGTGGCTTTCTGTGTGAACCTGCAGTTGATGGGGACACAGTCCTCGTACTCTGGCCTTGAGTCGAGGAACGGTCAAGAGTTAACGGCTGTCTCTACCCGGTCAAGGTCCTGACTTAAGAAGGCCTGGAGGGGAGTGGAGGAGTAAAGCTCTGCAGGCAAAAGGATCCCAGGGGGATGCAGACGGAGCGGTATACGCCACCTGTCCTCACTATTCTGGCCTAGTCAGAGGGATTCCTGCTGCAAAAGGGGTACTGGCCCCCGATATCTGACTCTGTCACTTCAAGTCTTAGTCGGAGAAGCCCGGAGGCTCAGTGGATCCCACCGGGTGACGGATGGAGCGGAGTCGCCACCCGTACCCTTGTTCTGTGCATAGACCAGAGGGAGACCTGGCCTTAGTACACGCACCACATACGGACAGGAGAGGACCTAGTGGGAAAGTCTAGGAACACTCTGGTGCGGGGTCCTGTCCAAAGCACCTGAACTACCCGGAGGTTGTCGGACCCCAGGTCCTGGTGGCCGCAGCGCGCTGTGAGGAGCAGGGAGAAGCCTTTCAGCTGTGCATTCTACCGTGAGTAAAGCTTGGAAGACTACCCCTATGGCCTCCGGTTTCTTATTGCAACGCGGCACCGCACGACACCGCACCACATCTCCCACTACAACTCCCATCCTCCTGTTCTCTCTGCCCTGAGGCCCTGCTATGCCTGTGGGGAGTAGTACCATCTGCTGCTGCCACTACATCCCGCCTCAGAGGACTGAACGCAGCGCTGGTGGAGGATCACCAGAAACCACAGGTGGCGTAGTCAATACAACCACTCGATTAACACCAACCTTGAAAGCCCATTACATCTTTTTAATGTGACGGCCCTGGGCATGGAACGGGTCCAGGCCACGGCTACATCCCCCAACATCTGACCCGGCTCTGAGTACCCCCCATTTTCCCAGGGTGGGCTGTGAGCGTCACACTGACACCCAGCGACAATCGCCCGCACAACCCCCGTGCGGGCGCGATCACATTGTGCATAATTGTCCATAAGTACCAGGGCACAGGGACATACTATTACTGACAATGTCAGAAAGGGGTTTATTTGAGGGTATTCACATGCTAATTGGAGTAAAGATTTAGGAATTACAGCTCTTTAATATGTCGCTGCCTCTTTTTAAAGGGACCCAAAGTAATTGGGCCATTTTCTCAAAAGCTCTTTAATGGGCTGCATGGGCTATTCCCTTGTTAATCCATTATCAATTAAGTAGGTAAAAGGTCTGGAGCTGATTCCAGGTGTGGCATATGCATTTGGAAGCTGTTGTTGTGAACCCACAACACGTGGTCAATGGAGCTCTTAATGCAGGGGCTGGCTGGCAAATTTTAGCCTTGGGGGCAAGCGTACTGCAGTGGCCCATGAGTAGCGGCCCATCCTTAACATGTTTATTACCAGCTGCATCATAGCCTATATTCACACGACCGTATTGTCTGCCCGTCAAAAAAACTGACAGCACTTGGACCAGTTCAGATGAATGTTTGTATTGGTCAGACATAGTACAGATTATGCTTATATATTACCATTTTTAAAGCTGATATACCTTTTTAGAGATGTAGTAAAGTTAGGTACGTTGTACTTTTCTACACTCCTAAAAAAACATATCAGCAGAGTAAAGGTGGTCAGATCCCTATGAATTATTATTTTGTGTATGTTTTTAAACATACTTGAACAATCAAATCATCATTGTAAACTTCAGCTCCACATAGTATATGATGTACCAGTCACTAATTATCCTGAGTGCTTCATCTAATGTCCGTGCACACAGTGAACATATTAAACGACATACAGTACAACATGCATAGGAGAATATACTGTATGACTGGTATATAGAGACTAGCAATTTGTAGGACCGTGGTCTAGTGGTCAGATGAATATTCAGTGGCTGCTGAACAGGAGCCACCACAGTCTCCTTTTTACAGTATGAAACCCACATAGCCTCCTATATACAATGTAAGCCCTCACATAGCCTCCTATATAGAGTATGAGCCCCCACATAGCCTCCTATATACAGTATGAGCCCCCACACAGCCTCTTATATACACTGTGAGGACCCACAGCCTTTTATAAACAGTGTGAGGACTCATATAGCCTCCTATATACAGTGTGAGGAGCCACATAGCCTCCTACATACAGTAAGAGCCCCCACACAGCCTCCTATTTACAGTGTGAGAACCTAAAGAGCCTCCTATATACAGTGTGAGGACTCACATAGCCTCCTATATAAAGTGTGAGGACCCACATAGCCTCCTATATACAGTGCGAGGACCCACATAACCTCCTATATACAGTGTAAGGACCCACATAGCCTCCTATATACAGTGTGAGGACCCACATAGTCTCCTATATACAGTGTGAGCCCCCACATAGCCTCCTATATACAGAGGGTACGGAAAGTATTCAGACCCCTTTAAATTTTTCACTCTTTGTTTCATTGCAGCCATTTGGTAAATTCTAAAAATTTCATTTTTTTTCTCATTAACCCCTTAATAACATCTGACGTACTAATACGCGTCTGTGCCCTGGGACTTAAGAGCCAGACCCGTATTAGTACACCATCGCGATCGCGCGCGCACACAGGCTGTGCGGGCGCGATCGCCGCCGGGTGTCAGCTGATTGTCACAGCTGACACCCGGTACTATGTGCAGGGAGCGGTCCTGCACCGCTCCCAGCACATTAACCCCTGCGATGCTGCGATCAAAGTCGATCGCAGCCGATCGCAGCATTGCGGGGACAAGGGGAGGTGATCGCAGATACTCATCTCCTCTTCCGGCTTCCAGCGCTGTCTGAAAAGGCTTCCCGGGTGTTGCCATGACGACCCGATGTCGTCATGACAACATCCGGGTCACCAGCCAGCAGGAAGATTGTTTGGACATGCGCAGTGCATCTCCAAACAATCTTCTCACTGTGCAGCGCTGATAGCCTGTATGACACAGGGATGGTGCTGCATTCCTGTGCCATGCAGGTGATCAGAGAAAAAAAAGTGAAAGTCCCATAGTGGGACAAAGTAATAAAGTATAAAAACTGTCAGTAAGTGAAAAAAAAAAAATTGCAAAAATATAAAAAAAAAAAAAAAAAAATAATCCACCAAAAATAAAAATATAATGTACCCATCAATAAATATTATTATAAAAAAAACAAAAAAAAACAATAAAAGTACACATATTTGGCATCACCGCGTCCGGAACAACCTAACCTATAAAACTGTCCCACTAGTTAACCCCTTCAGTGAACACAGTAAAAAAAAAAAAAAAAAACCGAAGCAAAAAACAATGCTTTATCACCATGCCGCCAAATAAAAAATGGAATAACACGCGATCAAAAAGACGAATATGAATAAAAATGGTACTGCTGAAAACGTCATCTCATCCCGCAAAAAACAAGATGACATACAGCTCCATCAGCCGAAAAATAAAAAAGTTATAACTCTCAGAATAAAGCTATGCTAAAAAATATTTTTTTCTATAAAATTGCTTTTATGTAAAAGTGCAAAACATAGAAAAACGATATAAATGTGGTACCGCTGTAAACGTACTAACCCAAAGAATAAAGCTGTCTTATCACTTTTACCACACGCGGAACAGAATAAAAAAAAAAAAAAACAATTCCTGAATTGTTGGTTTTTGTTTATTCTGCTTCCCAAAAATCGGAATAGAAAGCGATCAAAAAATGTCACGTGCCTGAAAATGGCACCAATAATAACGTCAACTCATCCCGCAAAAAACGAGCCGTCACATGACTGTCTGCCAAAATCTGGAAAAATTATAGCTCTCAAAATATGGCGATGCAAAAACTAGATTTTACAAAAAATGCGTCTTTTTGTGTGTGACAGCTGTCAGTCATAAAAACCCCATATGATTCTGGTATTGCTGTAATCACACCGACCCGAAGAATAAAGTCGTCTAATCACTTATACCGCACGAGGAACGGCGTCAAAAATAAACTCTTGGGTTAGGATTGGGCTAGGGTTAGGGCTGGGTTTGGGGTTAGGGTTGTGCTAGGGTTAGGGTTGTGCTAGGGTTAGGGTTGTGCTAGGGTTAGGGTTGTGCTACGGTTAGGGTTGTGCTACGGTTAGGGTTGTGCTACGGTTAGGGTTGTGCTACGGTTAGGGCTGGGGTTGGGGTTAGGGTTGGGGTTAGGGTTAGGGTTGGGGTTGGGATTTTTTTCAAAAGTAAGAAAAAAGATGACGATATGGCGACTAGTGTTGAGCTCAAGTGCTCTCTACTTGAGTTTGCATCGGGTGCTCTGGTATGCATTGAGTATCGTGGGTATTTGAGTGACATGCTCGTGTCTCTGCCCCATATGCTTCGCGGCCAAAAAAACTTTACGGGGATTGCCTGCCATGCACGAGCGATCCCCGCATGGTTTTTTTTGGGTGTCTAATAACCGTGAAACATGCGGAGCAGGGACTCGAGCATGTCACTCGAGCACACGCTGTACATGGTGCATACCTGAGTACCCGATGCAAACTCAAGTAGCGAGCACTTGCGCTCAAGACTAATGACAACTTATTCAATATGATGACCTAATGTAAACAAATTCTGTGTCGTACCTCTGGGTTCAAAATGTTCACTATACACCTTAATAAAATCCTTGAGGGGTATAGTTTCCAAAATGGGGTCACTTGTGGGGGAGCTCCACTGTTTAGGCACATCACGGGCTCTCCAAACGCGACATGGTGTCCGCTAACAAATTGAATGGAAAATCGGCTCAAATTGTTAGCGGACGCCATGTTGCGTTTGGAGAGCTACTACGTGCACAAACATTGGAGCTCCCCCACAAGTGACCCCATTTTGGAAACTAGACCCCCAAAGGCACCTATCTAGATGCATAGTGAGCACTTGGAACCCCCAGGTGCTTCACAAATTGATTCGTAAAAATGAAAAAGTGAAAAAAAAACACTTTTTCATATTTATGAATCAATTTGTGAAACACCTGGGGGTTCCAAGTACTCACTAGGCATCTAGATAGGTGTCTTTGGGGGTCTAGTTTCCAAAATGGGGTCACTTGTAGGGGAGCTTATTCAATATGATGACCTAATGTAAACAAATTCTGTGTCGTACCTCTGGGTTCAAAATGTTCACTATACACCTTAATAAAATCCTTGAGGGGTATAGTTTCCAAAATGGGGTCACTTGTGGGGGAGCTCCAATGTTTGGGCACACAGGGGCTCTCCAAACGCAACTTGGTGTCCGCTAACAATTTGAGCCTATTTTCCATTCAATTTGTTAGCGGATACCATGTTGCATTTGGAGAGTCCCTGTGTGCCCAAACATTGGAGCTCTCCCACAAGTGACCCCATTTTGGAAACTAGACCCCCCAAAGCACCTATCTATATGCATAGTGAGCACTTGGAACCCCCAGGTGCTTCACAAATTGATTCATAAAAATGAAAAACTGTTTTTTTTTTCACTTTTTCATTTTTACGAATTAATTTGTGAAGCACCTGGGGGTTCCAAGTGCTTACTATGCATCTAGATAGGTGCCTTGGGGGGTCTAGTTTCCAAAATGGGGTCACTTGTGGGGGAGCTCCAATGTTTGGGCACACAGGGGCTCTCTAAACACAACATGGCGTCCGCTAATTATTCAAGCAAATTTTACAATCAAAAAGTCAAATGGCGCTCCTTCCCTTCCGAGCCCTGCCGTGTGCCCAAACAGTGTTTTTTCCCCACATATTGGGTATCTGCGTGCCCAGGGGAAATTGCACAATAAATTTTGGGGTCCATTTTTTCTTGTTACCTCTGTGAAAATAAAAAAAATTGGGTCTAAAGTAACATTTTTGGGAAAAAAGTTAAATGTTCATTTTTTTCTTCCACATTCAAAAAATTCCTGTGAAGCACCTGAAAGGTTAATAAAGTTCTTGAATGTGGTTTTGAGCACCTTGAGGGGTGCAGTTTTTAGAATGGTGTCACTTTTGGGTATTTTCTGTCATAAAGACCTCTCAAAGTGACTTCAAATGTGATGTGGTCCCTAAAAAAATGGTTTTGTAAATTTTGTTGGAAAAATGAGAAATCGCTGGTCAACTTTTAACCCTTATAGCTCCCTAAGAAAAAAAAATTTGGGTTCCAAAATTGTGCTGATGTAAAGTAGACATGTGTGAAATGTTATTTATTAACTCTTTTGTGTGACATATCTCTCTGATTTAAGGGCATAAAAATTCAAATTTTGAAAATTGCAAAATTTTCAAAATTTTCGCCAAATTTCCGTTTTTTTCACAAATAAACGCAAGTGATATCGAAGAAATTTTACCACAATCATGAAGTACAATATGTCACGAAAAAACAATCTCAGAATCAGGGGGATCCGTTGAAGCGTTCCAGAGTAATTACCTCATAAAGTGACAGTGGTCAGAATTGTAAAAATTGGCCTGGTCATTAACGTGCAAGCCACCCTCGGGGCTTAAGGGGTTAAAGTACATTCTGCAACCCATCTTGACTGAAAAAAAAAACAGAAATGTAGAAATTTTTGCAAATTTATTAAAAAAGAAAAACTGAAATATCACATGGTCATAAGTATTCAGACCCTTTGCTCAGACACTCATATTTAAGTCACATGCTCTCCATTTCCTTGTGATCCTCCTTGAGATGGTTCTACTCCTTCATTGGAGTCCAGCTGTGTTTAATTAAACTGATAGGACTTGATTTGGAAAGGCACACACCTGTCTATATAAGACCTCACAGCTCACAGTGCATGTCAGACCAAATGAGAATCATGAGCTCAAAGGAACTGCCCAAGGAGCTCAGTGACAGAATTGTGGCAAGGCACAGATCTGGCCAAGGTTACAAAAGAATTTCTGCTCAAGGATTACTCAAGGTTCCTAAGAGTGGCCTCCGTAATCCTTAAATGGAAGAAGTTTGGGCCACAGTTTTCAGCCCTTCAGCTGTCTCAGTCCATGAGCTGTACTTTGTAGTTACAGCAGAGGTGTATCTAGGTTTTCTGGCACCCGGGGCAAGAGTTTCGTTTGGCACTCCACCCCCCCCCCAGCACATATGAGATTTGCACTCTTAGTAATGTGCCGACGAGCTGCTCTCCCTAATTTTCTCAATGTTCAGTGAAAAACTGGGAGAAGCAGAAAGAGAAGCTCGTTGTCATGGGACCATAAGTATGAAAACCGCATGTGAGTGAAGTGGCCATGTGATGACTGATGGAACCTGCAAGCAGAACTGAATCCTGACAGTGAGGATATTACACGCTGTTAGGATTGGCTACAGGGCTTCATTTTGTAATTAAAGGGCTTGTCCGGGTTTGAGATGAAAGTTTGCAGTCATTCTATGTCACTGCAGGCTTCTGACTTCTCACAGCGCATGCACTGCACACTTTTAGGCTTCTCCCTTGCACAAGTATGTAATTTGTATACTTCTGGCCACATTCCGACTAGACATGTCCGGCCTCGCTCAATTCATTTTCATTGAGTGATGCCACACGTCTAGTCAGCATGTGACCGAATATATGCAAATCGCCGGCAAAAGAGAATCTTGATAGTGTGCAGTGCGCACTGAGAATTCAGAAGCTGGCAGTCACATAGAATGACTGCAGACTCATCACAAACTTGGACAACCCCTTTAATGCTCCTAACATAAATGAAAGTATGAGAATTAGTCAGTATCACAAAAAACGTTTACATCAAGGTACCTGATAGATGACCCTGTCTTTAGAGTCGTTCTCTTTCTTTTCTTCTTCATCTGGTCCAGACTCCATGATGATTTTTATCATTCACAGCTCATCTCTGCAGACTTCCATCTTCTCCGGTCTTCTGCAGCACATCCCTACATGATGTCCTTAAAGATAGCAGTGTCATTATAATGCTCCTTAATAAAAAATATCTGCCCTAAAATGAGCCCCTAAATAAATAATTGCCCCTCACAATATTACTTGCACAAAATATGACCCCCACATAGTCCCTTTTAAGGTACATGCCCTCCACACTGCCTCTCCTTTCCATAATGGGCCTCGTCCTCACACTGTCCTCTCACACTATGTGCCCCCTATAGGGCCCAGTCTCTATACTGTGCCCTCTCATTATACTCCCCTTCCTTGCTTGGCTTACTATCCCTTCCTGGTTGTGCCCTTACACTCTCTCCCTCCATGCTATCCCCCATCCCACACACACACACACTACTCAGTCTTTATTCTGTGCCCACTCACACTTTTCCCCCCATATGGTCTCCTCATACTATTCCCCTCAATAGTCTCTTCAAAAATTTCCCCCTCCCACTTTCCGTACTGCCGCCCCATCTCACCTCTTGCTTCTCATATTGTGTCTTCAAATTTCTCCTGCTCCCCATATTGTGTCTGCACCGATCCCTCCCTTGCTCCCCTGCGTCCTCAAATCATCCCCATCCTGTTACACTAAATCTCCCCCACACAGTAAATATCCCTCCACACACTAAATCTCCACCACCCGGTTACACTAAATCTCCCACACACAGTAAATCTCCCCAGCCCCATTACACTAAATCTCCCACACACAGTAGATACCCCCATCCCACACACGCACAGTAAATACCCCCCTCCCACACACACAGTAAATACCCCCCTCCCACACACAGTAAATACCGCACACACACACAAAGTAAATACCCCCCTCCCACACACACACAGTAAATACCCCCTCTCCCACACACACAGTAAATACCCCCCACACACAGTAAATACCCTCCTACACACACAGCAAATACCCCCCTCCCACACACAGTAAATACACCCCCACACACACACAGTAAATACCCCCCTTCCGCACACACACAGTAAATACACCCCTTCCACACACACAGTAAATACCTCCCTTCTACACACACACAGTAAATAGCCCCCCACACAGTAAATACCCCCCACATAGTAAATACTCCCCTCCCAGACACACACAGTACATACCCTTCTTGGAAGTGCTCCGCTCCGGAGGGTTAGAGAGAGGCAGCATGCAGCATGCTACGTCAGCACGCCCCAGCCAGGACCCTGATCATCACGCGGCGTGTCACGTGCGGCGTGCTATGTCAGCGCACCCGAGTTAAAGGTACCGCACATGCCCCACCTGCCCCCCGGCCCAGCCCACCCCTGTCTTAATGGAATAGAAATAGACCATCATTAGGATGAATAAAAGAAGAAATACATCAGAGAAATAGCAGAAACAGAAGTGGCCAAATCAACAGTTTGGTATTTTCTGCAAAAAAAAAAGAGCGCACTCATGAGCTTAGGAACTCAAAAAGGCCTGGACATCCACGGAATCTAACAGTGGTGGATGATTGAATAATCCTTTCCATGGTGAAGAAAAACCCCTTCACAACATCCAAAGTGAAAAACACTCTCCAGGAAGTATCTAATATCAATATCTAAGTCTACCATAAAGAGAAGACTTCATGAGACCAAATACAGAGCTTTCACCACAAGGTGCAAACCATTAATCAGTCTTAAAAATAGAAAGGCCAGATTAGACTTTGCCAGAAAACATATCTAAAGAAGCCAGCCCAGTTCTGGAAAAGCATTATTTGGACAGATGAAATTAAGATCAAGCTGTACCAGAATGATGGGAAGAAGAAAGTATGGAGAAGGCTTGGGACATTTCACAATGCAAAGCACAGCATATGCTCTGTAAAACATGGTATAGACAGTGTTTTGGCATGGACATGTATGGCTTCCAATGGCACTTGCTCACTAGTGTTTATTGATGTGAATGAAGACAGAAGCAGCCGGATGAATTCCGAAGTGTACAGCAAAGTTGATTGGATGTTGCTGCACAGTACGGATAGACAATGACCCAAAACATACTGCAGAAGCAACCCAAGAGTTTTTTAAGGCAAAGAAGTGGAATATTCTTCAATGGCCAAGTCAATCATCAACCCCATTGAGCATTCATTCACATGCTTAAAGGGATTTTCCCACGAACAAAAGTACATTTTAATCAATACATATTGGAATAACAATAACTTCCACAATTGGATGTGTTTAAATAAATTGTTTCTGTGCTGAGATAATCTTATAAATGTGCTCCTGCTATGTACTGTGTAATGTCTGTGTCTGACTGTGCTGGACCATGTGTGACATGCAGAAGTAGTGCTGAAGTAGTGCTGTTGCTTCAAAAGCATCCAGCAACTAGAGGGGTTAACACAGTCACCGGAGACACGGAGTAGTTAGCAGAACGCCAGGGGGATTGTGGGGAACTTGTTTATTAGTCTGGATGGAGCCGAAGGTAAATGTGGTGTGTGTGTGGTCTGTATCTCACAGAAGCGCCTGGGAAGTGAACAGGATTCAGATCAGGAGTCAAGCTAAACACAGGTCAGATAGACTCCCTGAACTAACAGTGCAGAGTATTATCAGGCAGAAAGATAAGGACTGGAAGGAATTGTGTCATAGGGATCAACTCCCTCATCAAACCTTCCCCCCCTCCATCTCAATGCAGGATAAATAATGCTATCTACTACTGTACATTTGTGAAGGAAAAACCTGTGGTTTTGGGTGCCTAGAAGTGTGCTGCTAAAGAGAATTGATCTGTGCTGTACTGTGCTACTGGAAAGACTGTTTATTCTTGTGCATAAGGCTAAGTTCACACGATGCGTTTTTGTTGCGTTTCCGCAGCGGTTTTATCGCTGCGAAAACTATTGTAATGGTTCTGCCAGCTGTAGCAATGGTAATCCGAATGTGCTGTGCACATGATGCGAAAATTTCCACTCCGGATTACCATTGCGGTAAAAACCGCATCATGGCCATTTCTTGCGCGATCCCGCCGCAAATTTGCACCTATTGATTAGCACTGAACCGCAGCAAACCCGCAGGTATGATATCTATATCTGCTGATTTGCTGCGCTTCAATTACAGCCAATGGCCTCGAATTCGCGTCGGAAACGCGGTGCGAGTGGTACCCGGGTCGGGAGACGAGGACTAGAACTCCTCTCATCTGGCCGCCGCTCCCGATGATAACAGCGAGAGCGACGTGGATGGGAGGAGCAGTAGTCTGCTCTGCCCAGCCCTCGTGCCTGTGGTAAAAAAAAAGTAAAAAAGAGAAAAAAAAAACACCTTATACTCACCTGTCCGACGGCCCCCGGTGTCCTCCTGGTCCCCGGCAGTGATCCTCTCCTCCTGGCGGCCGGCGGTAAACTGCGGGATCGCTCCCGCTGTGTACGGAGCTGCCAGAACTTGCGCTGATGTCACTGATCAGCTGATGGTCACGTGACCATCAGCTGATCACTGACGTCATTGATTAGCTGATGGTCATGTGAACATCAGCTGATTGGTGACATCCGCAATCAGCTGATCGATCATGTTAACAATCAGCTGATGCTCACCTGACCCTGGGAACATTCGCAAGAATGTTGCCAGGGTGGTAAGCTCACCAGGGCTGATCAGCTGATCTTCAGCTGATCAACCCCATTGACCTCCTGCAGCATGTATACTGATAGGGGTGATTTTACACCCCTGTCAGTATACAGTGCTGTTCTACAGCAATGACATCATTGATTGCTGATGTCACTGCTGTAGAAGTGACCCGGATCGTCATGTGACAATCGTTGGCGTAATCGTGGACTGCGACATTGACGGTGGACAGGTGAGGGATACGGTTGCTTGTTATTTTATGTTTTTCTCAGAAGATCGATGGCTTCGCGGACTGAGTGTAATAAAAAAAAATGTAGAACCGTGTGTTTTCTATTTCATTAAAATACTTTATTCTGGCCGTGTCTTTTATTGAAAAAGCGGAGACCATTTTACTACGTGGTTAGTAATAGGGGTGTCTTATAGACGCCCTCCATTACTAACTTGAGCTTCACGTCAGCCGCCAATGTAAGGCTGAAGTGAACCCCAACCCCATTACCCCACTCGCTACAGAGCAGTGGGAAGAGCAGAGGCTAAGCACCAGATTTGGCGCATCTTACGTGTCCACGGGTGATACGCAGCCTCTGATGCACACATAATAGACATGGGATTTCTAGAGATCCCATCCACTATACCATAACATTTGGACACTGCAGGTTTAATGGTGTATAAACACTAGTGTTGAGCGAACATGCTCGACACTGCTCGGTACTCGCCCGAGCATCACGCTACTCGGGATGTTCGGGCTGGAGCTCGGGTCTCCGCCTTGCATGTTTGGTGCTCTTTACAGAGCCAATGAACATGCAGGGATTGCCAGCCAGTCACTGTAATGCTGCAGCCATGTTGGTTGTGGGCATTACAGTGATTGGCTGGCCGCACAGCGTCACCTCGAGTATTTAAAACGGGGCGCCGCCATCTTGGACACAGTCGCTCCGGATTAGACAGTGTAGGGACAGCGCTGCTGATTTAGGGAGAGATATAAACTGCGAAATAGTTAGTGTAGGGTCTGTAAAGGCTGCCTGAACAAACAAACAGTCCTTTTCAGGACTAATATCCATCCCAGATACCAGGCAGGCAGGCTGTATAGGAGACACAGTGGTTATACCAGCAAACGCTGCATTACAGTCCTGTGTGCTCCTGTTGCTGAAATTGCTGGACTTAGCACCAGGTGTCGGGGGCCAGGAAAAATCATTTTTTTTTCATCTAAATCCTCCTTTTTTTTTCCTCCTTCACACTGTACAAATACCCGTCTTATTAACCTTTTGGTGTGTCCCCCACCCCAAAAAAAAAAGCGTGTCTCTGATTTTTCAGACACAAATATAACTGTTGAAAATAGTCTGGTGTAGGCTAGAGAAACAGAAGTGTTGTTTTGCACTTCCACGGTTCAAACCTCTGTATTATCCATTTTGGGCCATTTGTATCTAAAAAAAAAACAGTTTGAGTGTGTCGCTCACTGTTCAGCCGCAAATATCTCTATTTAAAAAAGTGTGGTATACCCCAGTAAACAATAACTGTGGTTTTGCCATCCCACGGTAAAAAATCTCTATTATTCAGGTTTTGGTAGTTTTTTCCGTAAAGAAAAACAGTAGTGTCTCCTGACTGTTGTGACACAAAAATATATCTGTTGAAAATAGTCTTGTGTAGGCCCGACATCCCAGTGTGGTTTCGCAGTTCCACGGGTCAAATCGCTGTACTATCCAGTTTTGGGCCTTTGATATCTAAAAAAAAGCAGTTTGAGTGTGTCGCTCACTGTTCAGCCGCAAATATCTCTATTTAAAAAAGTGTGGTATACCCCAGTAAACAATAACTGTGGTTTTGCCATCCCACGGTAAAAAATCTCTATTATTCAGGTTTTGGTAGTTTTTTCCGTAAAGAAAAACAGTAGTGTCTCCTGACTGTTGTGACACAAAAATATATCTGTTGAAAATAGTCTTGTGTAGGCCCGACATCCCAGTGTGGTTTCGCAGTTCCACGGGTCAAATCGCTGTACTATCCAGTTTTGGGCCTTTGGTATCTAAAATAAAAGCAGTTTGAGTGTGTCGCTCACTGTTCAGCCGCAAATATCTCTTTTTAAAAAAGTGTGGTATACCCCAGTAAACAATAACTGTGGTTTTGCCATCCCACGGTAAAAAATCTCTATTATTCAGGTTTTGGTAGTTTTTTCCGTAAAGAAAAACAGTAGTGTCTCCTGACTGTTGTGACACAAAAATATATCTGTTGAAAATAGTCTTGTGTAGGCCCGACATCCCAGTGTGGTTTCGCAGTTCCACGGGTCAAATCGCTGTACTATCCAGTTTTGGGCCTTTGGTATCTAAAAAAAAAGCGTGGTATACCCCAGTAAACAATAACTGTGGTTTTCCTCTTCCACGGTTCTAATCTACTCTTTATTACCCTTTTTCCATTGATAGTGCAAGTGTAAGCTATTTTACTTCATTTAAAATGGGCAAGGCGCGTGGCAAGGGACATGGAAGTGGACGTTCTGGTGATGGTTCGTGCAGAGGACGGGGCCGTGGCCAAGGTGAAAATGTGCCACAACCAACAGCCACATCTTCTCGCTCCCACTTCTTGACCGAATTACTAGGGAAGCACAGAACAACACCAGTATTGAGAACTGATCAGTGTGAACAGGTTATTAATTGGATAGAAGATAATACTTCCAGTTACCTGGGTACCACCACCTCCGGTCTGTCTTCCACATGGTCAACTCTTAGTAGCCGTGAGTCTCGACCGCATACTCCTCCTCACCCTGATGCTCCTTCCTCCCACCATGCCGAGTGTCGTCAGACAGCAAGTGATCCCACACTTGGACACTCTGAAGAGCTGTTCACTGGTCCATTTCCATATTTGGGCCCCTCGCCTGATACGCTTGAAGTGGTGGAAGAGGAGATCCCATGTTGCGATGCCCAAATATTTGAACAGCCACAGCCACAGGGAGTCGACGTTGGCAATCTGTCACAAGAGGTGGATGATGACGAGACACAATTGCCAGGAAGTGAGGAGGAGGATCGTGGTGCGCAAGTGGAAGAGGAGGAGGTGGTGGATGATCTAGTAACTGACCCAACGTGGAAGGAGGACATGCAGAGTGAGGCCAGCAGCACACAGGGGGAGGGAGGCAGAGTACCCCAACAGGCAGGAAGAAGCAGTGCGGTGGCCGCAGACAGAAGGCAGGCAACTGTTCCCCGTAACACCAACACGAGGGACGTTGCCAGTACAAGCGGTAGGTCTTCCAGAGTCTGGAATTTTTTTAAAGACTCTGCTGATAACCCCAAAAAGGCCATATGTTCCACCTGCCATGCCAGCATCAGCAGGGGTGACAAAACTACCAGCCTGACCACCACCAGCATGATCAGGCACATGGCAGCAAAGCACCCGACTTTGTGGGGCGAAACCCAGGGTCCAAGACCAGTGTCAGCGGGTGTCACCACTGCTTCTTCCACTGTTGTGCGTGCAATAGAACCCCCTGTTGTGTGTGCAAGGCAATCCCCTATCCATACTGCATGTAAAGATGCCCCCTCCTCTCAGTCTTCACTTGTTATGGCAGTTTCTCAAGAAACAGCATCAACGTCCACGTCCATGTCCCACCGCAGCGTTCATTTGTCCATATCCCAGACCTTTGAACGAAAGCGTAAATTCGCAGCTAACGCCCCACAGGCCACAGTCCTAAATTCGCACATTTCACGACTGCTTGCATTGGAAATGCTGCCTTTTAGGCTGGTGGAGACGGAATCCTTCCGCAATCTTATGGCGGTGGCCGTCCCTCGGTACTCGGTCCCCAGCCGACACTATTTTGCCCGGTGTGCCATCCCCGCACTACACAAGCATGTGTCCCAAAGCATCTGCCGTGCCCTCAACAACGCAGTTACTGGGAGAGTCCACCTGACAACGGACACGTGGACAAGTGCTTGTGGCCAGGGACAGTACATCTCTCTGACGGCACACTGGGTAAACATAGTGGAAGCCGGGACCCAGTCGGACCTTGGGACGGAACACATCCTCCCCACACCGAGGATTGCGGGCCCTATGTCAGTCAGAGTTGCCCCCACAGTGTACAGCTCCTGCGTATCCTCCTCCTCCTCCTCATGTTCAGCCTCCATCTCAGATATCACCACATCAGTTACAAGCTGGAAGCATTGCAGTACTGCCTCCGCCAAGCGTCAACAGGCTGTGCTGAAACTCATAAGCTTAGGTGATAAACCTCACACTGCTTGTGAGTTGTGGACAGCTGTAAAAGAGCAGGCAGATCTGTGGCTGAGACCGCTGAACCTACATCCCGGCATGGTCGTGTGTGACAATGGCCGTAACCTGGTGGCAGCTCTGAGGCGAGGTGAGATCACACACGTACCATGCCTGGCTCATGTGCTTAACCTCGTGGTTCAGCGGTTTCTTAAATCGTACCCCGAGTTGCCAGATCTGCTCGTGAAAGTACGCCGCCTGTCAGCTCATTTTCGCAAGTCAGCTACAGCTTCCGCCGCCCTTTGCTGTGTTGCAGCAGCGTTTGCAGCTTCCGGCACACCAACTGGTGTGTGATGTCCCCACACGTTGGAACTCTACCCTCCACATGTTGCAAAGGATTTGTGAGCAGAAGAGAGCAGTTGTGGAGTACCAGCTGCAACAAGGCCGTCGATATTCAGGTCAGACTCCACACATAAGACCTCAGGAGTGGACCTGGATGTCTGACATATGTACCATCCTGACAAACTTTGAGG
Source organism: Phyllobates terribilis (assembly GCF_046119375.1). Taxonomy (NCBI): domain Eukaryota; kingdom Metazoa; phylum Chordata; class Amphibia; order Anura; family Dendrobatidae; genus Phyllobates; species Phyllobates terribilis. The sequence continues at coordinate 32,497,516 of NW_027362761.1, read as the reverse complement.
AGGCCACCAAGATGGTGAGTGGCGATGACGCCATCATTAGTGTCAGCATCCCACTTGTCTGTCTTTTGCAACGCTCTCTGCAGAGAATTAAAGAGGAGGCATTGCAGCCAGAGTATGAAGAGATGAATCAAGAAGCCATAGCGGGCGATTACACACAGCCCAGCCTCATCTCATCCCAATGTGCATTGGGGGACAATGAGGGACAGGAGGAGGAGGAGGAGGAGGAAGAACAGGAGCTGCTATCATGCGTTGTAGACGGTAGTACCTGTACAAGTGTCATACCGTCGGTTCAGCGTGGGTGGCCTGAGGACAGGGGGGAGGAGGAAGAGGAGGAGGAGGAGGAGAGCATGGTCAGTCATCATCTTGGTGAGGACACGGAAATCTTGCCCGTTACCAGTCTGGCACACATGGCTGACTTTATGTTACGCTGCCTTAACCGTGACCCTCGCGTTGTCAAAATGTTGGGTAACAGTCATTACTGGTTGGTGACACTTGTAGACCCCCGCTACAAGGAGAACTTTCACTCTCTTATTCCTGAGGTGGAGAGGTCTACAAAAATGGGGCAATACCAGAAGGCCCTTGCTGCAGAACTCTTAAAAAAATTCCCATCTGAACACGCTAGCGGCAGAGGTCACAGTTCGTTGCCCAACCAAGGCCTACAGGCGAGAGAGATGCAACTCCAATCCAGCAGAGGCAGGGGAACACTGTCAACGTTCTGGGACAGTTTTCTGACACCCGCCCAGCTTACAGGCCCTGAGGCGCGGGGTACTCTCACAAGGAGTACCTTGCCGATCGTACCAGTGTCCTCCGTGATTCCTCTGTGCCTTTTAATTATTGGGTATCCAAGCTGGACACTTGGAATGAACTCGCTCTGTACGTCTTGGAGGTCCTGGCCTGCCCTGCCGCTAGCGTGTTATCGGAGCGTGTTTTTAGTGCCGCTGGGGGAATTATAACTGATAAGCGCACTCGCCTGTCAACTGACAATGCTGACAAGCTGACCCTTATCAAAATGAACAAGGGCTGGATTGGGCCAGACTTCTCATCACCACCAAATGACAGCAGAGTAACATAAAGTCAAATCCACTGTGTTATTTCGGGAGGTGTATTCACATGCACCGCTTCACACCCACACATAGGTATACGCTTCCTCGTTTTGGCTGTTTAATCTTCTTCTCCTTATCCTCAGCCTCCACCACCACTATACCACCAGGGTGCCAGCATTGCAAGTTCCTCCATCCTTATTTTTGGCAGCTTTTGCTTTCAAGGCATAAGCAAATACTATGGGACACCCACTCCCCAATAATGGGACTTATGTTTGTAATATGCTGTACTGCATGGCTCTTGTAAGGGGCATTGCAAGTTGCTCCGTCCTAATTTTTGGCAGCTTTTGCTGGGAAAGCATAAGCAAATACTATGGGACACCCACTCCCCAATAATGGGACTTATGTTTGTAATATGCTGTACTGCATGGCTCTTGTAAGGGGCATTGCAAGTTGCTCCGTCCTAATTTTTGACAGCTTTTGCTGGGAAAGCATAAGCAAATACTATGGGACACCCACTCCCCAATAATGGGACTTATGTTTGTAATATGCTGTACTGCATGGCTCTTGTAAGGGGCATTGCAAGTTGCTCCGTCCTAATTTTTGGCAGCTTTTGCTGGGAAAGCATAAGCAAATACTATGGGACACCCACTCCCCAATAATGGGACTTATGTTTGTAATATGCTGTACTGCATGACTCTTGTAAGGGGCATTGCAAGTTGCTCCGTCCTAATTTTTGGCAGCTTTTGCTTGGAAAGCATAAGCAAATACCATGGGACACCCACTCCCCAATAATGGGACTTATGTTTGTAATATGCTGTACTGCATGTGACGCGCCCCCTGGGCCGTGTGTACACGTGTGTGAGATACCCGGTGCCGGATCTCTGGGGTCTGTAGTCTCCGTGGCGGTGACCCGGTCCCGTGTGCTCAGGCTGGTCAAACCATTGGCAGTCTTTCTTAGGTTTTGAGGTTAATTGTCCGACTGCGCCACCCGTCGATTGCGGTCAGGGAGTACCACCGCTGCGAGGCAGACCGCTGAGGCTGGTGTTGTGTGTGCAGCATAGAATGGGATAACTCCCCTCGGGAGGAGTATAGCCTCAGGGCAGTGAGTGTGGATGATGGGGGTGATGGTGCACGAGCACAGCAGGAATGACTCAGAGTCTTTGCAGTGCAGTTCAGGGTCTTTACTGATGATTATAAGGTAGACCCTCCCGGGAGTACTGGCTAGCATAAGAGGCCTGGTCAGTCTGTGAGCAAGCAGGAGTTCCCCTGGCCAGGTGGAGTTGTAGGCCTCCCCGTCTGTCTGCACTCTTCCTGGCTACCTTGCTGTAAGCGGGTAGAAGTAGCCCACGTCCCTGAGTGTACCGTGTAGTGCTCACCCGTATGGCTGGTGACTTGGGGCCTTCTGTTAGCCTCCGCTCCACGACGGCGGTGCTGGTCCCTTGCTTGTGACTGAGCCTCCGGGCTTCTATGGCCAGAGGACCTGAAATCCCCTGCCGGCTGGTTTCTGCTGCTGGATATATAAGTCCTCACAGCTTCGGACTCTTGTGTCCGGTTCCTATTGTCTTCTGCCAGGGCTAGCTCTGCTCAGCTTCCAGCCCCTGGTCTTTAGCTCCTAGCTCCTACAGAGCTCCATGCTGTTACTTTCCCTTTCTCTCACTCTAACTCTGACTGTTCTCTGACTCACTCAACCCCGCCCCAGATCCAGTTTATAAGGGCAGAATTCTCCCCTCCCAGGATTGGGGCAGGAGGATGTTGCATGTTTAAGGGATCCTGACCAGGAAACCTCCTACTTGCTCTCCGACGTAATATCTCTATTACTGTGGTGACCAGACCCCTGGGGTGCCACACATGGCTCTTGTAAGGGGCTTTGCAGTTCCTCATAATTTTTGGAAAGCCTTCCATTCACTGCTTAGGCCAACAGTGCACGGGAGACCCAGTTGCTATAAATGGAAAAAAAGGTTTAGTTAACGCCCTCTGACCTCCATGTCATTTCCATGGGGCATTGGAGTGGCTCGAAATTTTTGGTAGGCATTGCACTCACTGTATGCCCTATAACTGTGTAGCCGAACCGCTCCTTTTGTTACAGAAACATATCCTACAAGACATATCTGGTTGACTGGCCTGATATTGATGTGAATGGTCCCTGTTCCTCCTGCTCTTTCTCCTTTACCACTACCTCATCCATCATTTATCACGTGAAGCTTTGTTTTAACGGGAGTCATAGAACTTGGATAGTAGCAGGAAAACATCGAGCAATCCTCGGAGGAGGTAGGATATGCGCCAAAACGCTGACCACCTCAGGCCTAGCCGCTACTACATACATGCGCTTGCATTACAACAAAACAAAGCAGATGCTAACTTCTATCATCCTCATCATGCTCCTCACCTTGGCACTCTCAACTCCCCTGATGGAGAAGCCAGGGCCCACCGGAGGAGTCTGATAGTCCGGTGGGCTCGGCCAATGCTGCCCTAATGCAGGCCAGGCTAAGAAAAGTGTGGGAAAGGTTACCGGGACAAATAGGGGTGGCTGGGGACTGAGTATGGACACCCGGCCACCCCCTGGAGGCTGGGGAGCAAGCGGGGACACCCGGCCACCAGGCGGCTGGGGACTGAGTATGGATACCAGGCCGCCGACACAGCCATGGCGTGGTGGCCAGATTCCGCCTCCACATGCCTAAAAGGCCCAGTTTAAAGTGCAAGCAAGCAAGCAGTATGGTATTGCAGCCTGGGGGTGGGTGGGTGGCAGGCTGCATACTTGCGCTTGCATTGCAAGGAATGGGAGAGGTACAATTGAACACTGCCCTGGGACAAGGACTTGAATGGGGATAGTTGCAAGTCTGCAACGACAGGTGCAAGGTGGGAGGCATCTTCGCATGTACCATGAACAGGGGTTTGGCATGCACACACTACAGCGGAATAGGCTTTCCTTCCCACTAAATGCACTGGGGAGGGCACAGGTAATGTTTTGGTATACGCGCTTAATCTTATGTATAAGGCACACCAGGACAAATATGGGCGGTTGGGGACTGAGTATGGATACCTCGCTGCCGAAGCAGCCATGAGGTAGTGGCCAGCTTCGGCCTCCTCCAAACTAAAAGGCCCCATTTCAAGTGCAAGATAGCAGTATGGAATTTCAGTCTGGGGGTGGGTGGGTGGCAGGCTGCACACTTACACTTGCATTAAAAGAAAACATAGCAGATGCTAACTTCTGTCATCATGATCATGCTCCTCACCTTGGCACTCTCAACTCCACCGATGGAGAAGTCAGGGCCCACCGGAGGAGTCTGGTTCTCTGGTGGGCTCGTCCAATGCTGCCTAAAGCAGGCCGGGCTAAGAAAAGTGTGTGGGGGGATGTTCCAAGGAGAAATAGGGGCGGCTGGGGACCGTTTATGGACACCCGGCTGCCCCCAGGCGGCTGGGGACCGTGTGTGGACACCCGGCAGCGGGGCGGCTGGTTACCGAGTATGGACATCCGGCCGCCGGGCTGCTGGGGACTGAGTATGGATTCCAGGCACACAGCCATGACGTGGTGGCCAGATTCCGCCTCCACATGCCTAAAAGGCCCAATTTCAAGTTCAAGCAAGCAAGCAGTATGGTATTGCAGCCTGGGAGTGGGTGGGTGGCAGGCTGAATACTTGAGCTTGTATTGCAAGGAATGGGGGAGGTACAATTGAACACTGCCCTGGGACTAGAACTTGCATGGGGATAGTTGCAAGTCTGCATCTTCTGATGCGGTAAGGATCACTTATGATGGGCACACTTTTAGACAGTGACCTGGGAGTCAGAGATGCTTCCAGGGGTCTTCCCCATGCTGTTCCCTTGTCTTTTCAGCACTTTATGCATGTGTCACACAGCACATGGCCAGATAAGGTTGTAAAATGTTAAAATGACAATTCACGGTGAATGCATTTGTCATAGTTGAAAGCAATACAAAAGTGCAAAAACGCATAAAAAATGCTACTTGTGAACATAGCCGAAGGTGTGGAGGAGTATTTTTGTTTTTGGTCATTTATTTTAACTTATACACAAGTCTTTACCCTGGAAAGGATGTTCCTTAACATATTTCACAGGAAAAAAGTTTCACTTTCGTTTTTGAACGTTTTATTGTGAGCCTGTAAAAGTGGCTTAATACCTCTGACCCCATGCTGTCCCCATGTTATTTGAGCACTATCACTATCGTTTTGGGCACTTGTTAGGCTTTTAAAAGACTGCCGGGGGTGCCACCGCAAAAATGCTCGAGTCTCCCATAGACTAACATTGGGCTCGTTGCTCGGGTCGAGCACCCGAGTATCACGGCGAGCTCGGCCCGAGCTTCGAGCACCCGAGCATTTTAGTGCTCGCTCAACAGTAATAAACACGCAGCGTCAAACTTGCAGCGGCTCCTGACCGTGGCCATGTACCCAAACTCACCCGCAGCATGTCAATTTCTGTAGCGAACACGCTAGTCTCCGCTGCAGATTTTGACCGATTGAAGTGTCATTATATGCGGTAGATTCACATGTACCGACAACAAAAGTGCGGCATTAGAACATCACGATTTGGACGCAACAAAAATGTGCTGCGTCCAAAGTGCTGCTGAGTGCTGATTGGGGGACGCAGCGGCTAACGAACAAGCTGTGAGATGTTATTTAATGGCCACGGACAATGTTTGCAAATGTCACCTTCCCTGGCTAAAAATACCAGCTCACAGCAGCCGCATAAATTACATGAATAGAAATGCTAATGAAGATTGGTTGAATGGGACTACCTGACACCCAGCTGTTTTGTTTGGCGATGACAAGGTGTCAATCAGACCTTTTCATGACCAAAACTAATTAAAGTAAAGTAAAGAATTAAATAAAGACACAGAGCAAACACTTTATTTGAAATACAAAAGACACATTCATTAATCATTCAAATTAACCAATATACTCACCCCAGTTCTGATGGTAATCCAAGGGTTTACGCAATGTCCCACCAAATAACTTTATTTAGCTCTAAAAAGCATTCATTGATGAACAAAAATGCTTCAAAACCGCATCAAAAACCACCTAAAAAACGCCCAGCATTTTTCCTGCCAAGGAGATGCAGAAACGCTCAGGAAATTTCTGCTTCAAATCCTGATCGTGCGCACAAACCCTTAAGAAGAAACAGTACTGTTTGTTACCGGAGCCTGTTGCTCAAGAGACTCAAATTACACTGGCTGTGAGGCTTCATATTAAATGCTGCTGTTCTACCGTTAATGAGGACTCTTGTCACATGTGTCTCGTCAACAAGTGAATCCACCCACGTGTCTGTGCTTGAGCGTCAATACCCCCTGTATTACTTAGAGAGCTGAAGCATATGGTTGCCATGAGTAACAGTTCCCCCAGGATTCCCAAGAATTATGTAACCTGTCTTGCCCCTATCTGAACCTAATGGCATGCGCGTAACATTGGTGGCCCGTACGGGGACTCCTGAGTGGGAATTAGCATGTAAAGAGAAAAGAGGCAAAGTGTCTGGAAAAACACATCAGCACAGCACCTCAATTCCATTCTGCTACACCAGTTAAAGGGGACCAGCTCTAAAGAAAACTCACTAGCAGCAATGGATGTGGAAATACAAATGGACAGAATTGGTGAGCTGCTTCTTCAGTTAATCGAAGTATTGAGAACAGTAGTAGAACATATAAAGATGTCAGAAGAACAGATTTCTAAAACACGCACCCGCAGACAACTTTTAATAACAATTTTTTTTTATTTATATAGTGCCAACTTATTCCGCAGTGCTTTACAGTTCAGACAATTTTACAGACATTATTGGCACTGTCCCCAATGAGGCTCACAATCTACATTCCCTATCAGTATGTTTTTGGAGTGTGGGAGGAAACCGGAGAACCTGGAGGAAACCCACGCAAACACTTTTAGCCGCCATTAATGCAAAGATGGATGAACTGGGGGAGAAAGAAGCTGAAGACGTCATGGGGACGTTCTTCCAGGAGCTTACACAGTTTCTAACCGGGTTGAAGTTGGAGGATGGAGGGACGGCGTAAATTACCAAGAGCGGGAATCTCTGTCCGCAGACAGAACTACAGGAATTGAAAGAACAATTCAAAGCTTTAACAACAGCCCTGCAGAAATCAACCGAAACCTCTGAACGAGTGACTGACTCTGGTTTGATAAATCAGGAAGACATTCCTCTCTAGTACCACAAATCACCATAAGGAAAGAATTCAAGATCCTGGGACAGACTGGAGAGTGTGAGCAGAAGGAGAAACTGTCTTATATGAACTTGTTGCACCAGATCGATGCAGGACTACGGAAAGGCTACCAGCCAGATGAGATCATTAAGGGGGTGGTGAAAGCGATCAGCCCAGGACTGAAAAGCCAATTGACCTTACCACAGCTGAAGAAGGGCATTATAAGGAAGAGGGTACTTCAGAATTGTTTCACCGACTCATTAACATCTCAAAGAACAATAATGAATCACCCCAAATTTTCTTGTTCAGAGCTATTGAACTTAAGGATAGACTGTTGTCTGCATCCAGAGATGTAGAAGCATAGGAGAAGTTTGATGCGGGGTTAGTCCAGATGAAGTTCTTGAGATCATTGGGAATGGGGTTAATCAGCAAAGATATCAAGTTGCAGCTGAAACAATACCTAGAAGATCCTGGCATTCTGGACGAAGTCCTAATTGAAAAAATGAATGAGGCAGCTAGTTTGGAGTCAGAGAGCGAACAGAAGTTAAAGAAAGGCTCTGCTCCTAAAATCACCAAAATGAGTCAGATGAAGTTGGAGACCCCCAATACCACCTCCGAGAGGGAACCGTAGATCACCAACAAAAGAGAGGACAGCCAGCACTGACTGGGAAGAAGTAATAGGAGAACTGCGAGCTGAGTTGATCGAGGTGAAAAAGGTGTTTCGTTCCAGGCCAGAATCTGTATCTTTCAGACCCAGGAGTGAGTTCCAAAAAAGAAGATACCCGGCTTGTGAGGCTTGCCGTTCATCAAATCAGAGTACGGTATGCATCCACTGTTTAAGATGTGGTAAGGAAGGACATTATGCCAAGGAATGCCAATGGTCACGGTCGTTTAGTTTAAAAGACAGGAGGTTGCCAGAGCGGGGCGACTGGTAACCGTGACACGGAGGAAGTCCCAGAAGCAAATCTCATCAAACCCCAGTACGGAGCATGAGGTAAAACAGCTGCGTCAGTACTATCCCCAAGTGTGTTCCTGTCTACAACAGCTGGAAGAGTTACTTAATGCCCAGTGCGGAGGTCAAGTGATGTACTACTGGGAGGAGGATTCCTCGGTCAGTAAAGATAGCCTCATCAGCCTAATCGGTGAAAGGTGCTTTATACAGTGCCAGCTAGATGGACTCCTGGTAAAAGCACTGTGGGACACAGGAGCCCAAGCGAGCCTTTTAAATGAAGAATGGAGAAGACTCTACCTGCCACATACCTGCCTTCGGTCGCTAAAAGAACTCTTAGGACCAGTGGAACTCCAGGGCAAAGCCATCAACTAGACCGAAATCCCTTTCATAGGCTGGGTGGAAGTGACTTTCCAACTCAGGGCCACGAAGAACAGCAACACCATTGAGCTTTTGGTACCTTTTCACGTGACTAGTGATCAGAACGTGGCAGAGGATCCTATCCTGGGTTATAATGTAGTCAGTGAGATCATCACGAAACAAGTCAGGGACGCTGGTGGTGGATGCAATTGCCACATCGCTTGCCATACCAAACGCCGTGGAAGAAAACGTGATTCATAGAGTAAAGAAAGCACAGAATACCATGGACCTAAAAGAAGTCAAGGTAGGCTTGCGCCCAATCATCATCCCTGTAAGCCAAATGGTGGGGGTGAGGTGTTGATTCCGGGTAGAACCGGGAGAAAAAGTCCAGAAAAGACTGTTCGTGCCAAAAGACTCCTCAGAACTTCCGGAAGGCCTAGCTCAAGGTGAGACTGTGCTTACGACTTCTACTGGTGAGCTTGCTCGAGTGACAGTACCAGTGATGAATACTGCGAAACACAAAATTAGACTGGATCCAAAGACTGTGTTAGGTCACATCAAAACCGTTAAAATGGTATATCCAGCTAGTGTGAGACCAGCCCAGGGGTCTACCATGAATTCAGTCTCCCCACCAAGGAACAGGAGTTGCCCAGGGGAGGAAATTGCACAACCCACCTCGTGGTCCGGGATCCCCCAATACCCCTGGAACACTTGAGTGCTGAAGATCGAGTGGTAGCAAAACAAATGCTGAGAGAAGAGTGTCATGTATTCTCCAAAGATGACTCTGATATAGGCTGTATTCCATCGTTGCAGTTGAAAATCAGTTTGAAAGACACGACCCCAGTAACCAGAAGTTAAATAACTCTTCCGAAACCATTATACCGTGAAGTGAAAGAGTATTTACAAGATCTAATCAACAGAGGTTGGGACCAAAAGTCGAAGTCGTCTTATTCCTCTCCTATTGTCTTTGTTAGGAAGAAAGACGGTACGTTGAGGCTCTGCTGTGATTACCGGGAACTAAACAAAAAGTCAGTACCTAACCGACACCCGATACTAAAGATCCAAGATATGCTGGATAGCCTATCAGGAAGCACCTGGTTCTCTGTCCTCAATCAAGGGAAGGCATACCATCAAGGGTTTGTCGAAGAGTCCAGTAGACCCTTGACAGCATTCAGCACACCGTGGGGATTATATGAGTGGATCCGCATACCATTTGGGCTCAGTTCAGCTCCAGCAGAATTCCAGAGGAATATGGAGACATGTTTAGAAGGATTGAGGGACGATATCTGCCAATCCAACTTGGATGACAATGTGGTACACAGCAAAACCTTCCGGGAGCATGTTGGACTCGTGAAGACCGTACTCCAGCGGTATCAACAACACGGACTTAAGTTGACCCCAAAGAAGTATGAACTGTTCAAAAGGCAAGTCCGATTTCTAGGCAAAATTGTGTCAGGAGAAGGATATACTATGGATTCAGCAGAAATAGCTCCAGTCCTTGCCTTAAAAGACAAGCGGCCTTCGACAGTTGGGGAGTTGAGGTAGATCTTGGGATTTCTCTCCTACTATCATACTTATGTTCAGAACTTCTCCAGGATTGCCACCCCACTATACCTCCTCTTGGTGGGGACGACAGAATCAACAACACCCATGGAGAAAAAGAAGAACGCAGGTAGGACCGAGCTTAAAAGAAACAACGCCGTTTCGTCCCAACAGCCCATTCCCTGGACAGCAGACCACCAGGAGGTTTTGGAAGAACTAGTAGATTACCTTGTAAAACCGCCCATCTTGGAATATCCTGATTTCAACCTACCATTTGTTCTTCATTGTGACGCTTCTCAAGTAGGACTGGTAGCTGCCCTGTATCAGCATCAAGATGGAAAATTGGGATTCATCGGTTACGGTTCTAGAATGTTGACAGACGCCGAGAAGAATTGCCATCTACATTCCGTAAAATTGGAGTTCCTGGCATTGAAATGGGCTATCTGTGAATGGTTATCTCTATTACAGCAAAGAGTTTGAGGTATACACTGACAACAACCCTTTGACCTATGTCTTCACTACAGCCAAACTGAATGTAATGGGTCAGAGATGGGTCGCTGAACTAGCTGACTTCAATTTCAGTATCAAGTACAGGCCAGAAAAATGCAATGCAGATGCTGACAGATTGTCGAGAATGCCACTAGAGCCTGAGGAGTTCATGCAAGAATGCTCGGAGGAAAGCAGTCTGGAAGCAATTGTGAGCACTACCCAAGCAGTACCAGTTTATCAAGAGGAAGACACACCATTGTGGTGTCCGTTGACAGTGGAGACCAGTGTAAAAGTGAAAGAACAAGATCACCCCCTGTGAACAATCCATAAAGAACAACAGGAAGATCAGATAATTGGTAGAATACTACCTTATGTGGACCAAAATCGGTTTCCAAGTAAGCGGGAGAGAGATAATGAGTCACCAGCAGTATCTGTTTTAGTTAAAGAATAGACGAAGCTCTACCTCAGTGAAGATGGTATCCTGTATAGTAAAGCAGGACAAAACCAGCAGTTGGTACTACCCAGAGTATTCCGTAGGTTGGTCTTCAAAGAACTCCATGAAAACATGGGACACCTGGGAGTGGAAAGGACCACAAACTTGATCCGTGAACGTTTCTTCTGGCCGTACATGCAGAGAGATATTGAGAGGTATGTGACCAGGGAGTGTGGCTGTCTGAAAGATAAACGTCCCCACACATCAACCCGGGCACCTATTGACAACATCCAAACTACTTATCCATTTGAGATGGTCTCAATAGACTTTCTACATCTTGAGACCTGCAAGGGTGGTTACGAATACATATTGGTGGTGATCGACCATTTTACTCGATTTGCTCAAGCATATGCCACCACCAATAAATCAGGTCGCACAGAGGCAGAGAAGATCTTCAATGATTTTGCATTAAAGTTTGGGTTCCCTATGAGGTTGCACCACGACCAAGGAAGAGAATTTGAGAACCAGTTCTTTGCCAAGCTAGGAAAGTACTGTAGAATTCAGAGATCCCACACAACACCCTATCACCCAGAGGGTAATGGACAAGTAGAACATTTTAACCGGACATTATTGTCGATGTTGCGCACTTTAACAGCTGACAAGAATAAAGACTGGAAGAGTTCTCTGTCAAAAGTGGTACATGCCTATAACTGTACAAAGAGCGAGTCAATGGGTTACTCACCTTTCTTCCTATTGTATGGACAATCGCCAAGACTGCCAATCGATATCATGTTCGATACGCCGGTGTCAGAGACTTACAAAATGTATCCGGGGTACGTTCGGAAATGGAAGGAACGCATGGCAGAGGCATACAACATACCGTCCAAAGTGGTTATGCAAGGGCAGAGCAAGAGTAAGGAGTACTATGATCGAAAATGTTATGGAGCAGAATTGACACCGGGAAGCAGGGTGCTAGTCAAAAACGTACGTGAAAAAGGTGGTCCAGGAAAACTTTGTTCTTACTGGGAAGACAAGGTGTACATGGTCACAAAGAGGAAAGCTGATGACAGTCCAGTGTATGAAATCTAATTGGAAAGAGGAGACAAGAAAACCAAAATAGAATTTATTACTACCCTGTGATTATCTCCCACCACAACAAGACTTCCCAAAAGCAGACCTACATCGACTGAGATCGACTAAGAGACCACAAAGATTGAAGCTCCGGAGATGCATAGTGACCTTGAAAGTTCCGATAAGAAATAGCACACCGTTGTATTTCTCAGACCGCCAAGGAGAGGGATGTACCATCCTCAGGAGAGTGAACTAAGTCCTGAGGCTCCAGAGTTTTTACCAAGGAGTACAGATGAAGTCCTATTAAGATCTGATGATCGAATTCCGATCACTGAAGAGACCAATCGACACTCAAGAGGATCGGAATTAACAGACCGTGTGGAAACAGGCAATTCAGGAGAAGTACAGGAACTTACAGAGGCAGCTCCAAGACCACCTGAGGAAGCACGGGAAGTGAGTGTGGTGGGAGAAACTCCTGTAACCGAAGAACCCGTGGTATCTGAGGAACAACCCACCAGGAGGATGTCGACTCGAGAAGTGAGGAGGCCCGTGATGCTGACGTACGAGAAACTGGATGAATCGAGTCAAGTGCCAAGGACTGTCGACTGGAAACAGATATCTATGCCTGAGGACCAGGTAAGTCCACTTGAGTGGTATTGACCACCGAGAGGCAGTATGAAAGATGTTGCCTGGTGGAAAGACTTGTTTTCATGCTTTGATTTTCCTTAAAAGACTTTGTAGACACAAAGAACTGTTAAGGCCTAGTAAGAGAGAGCTGGTTGAAGATGTACAAAAAGCTCCAGCTGAAGAGATGCTGATTGTGTTAATTGTTTATTTCTTACAGGAGTACTATAAGAAAAAGGTCGTAGAATAGGTTGTTATAAATGTTTATACATGTTATGCCAATTTGACAATGTCCATTTGTATATAAAGTTACTCAACTTTCACCACTGTCTCAGAATTGGTCAGATTGACCAATTAAGGCGAGTGTCGAGGACAGCATTCAAAAAGGAGGGAAGAGTGTGACATGCAGAAGTAGTGCTGAAGTAGTGGTGTTGCTTCAAAAGCATCCAGCAACTATTAACACAATCATAGGATACATGAAGTGTTGAGCTTCAGAAGCATCCAGCAACTAGAGGGTTTACACAGTCACAGGAGACAGGGACTGGTTAGCAGAGCCCCAGGAGGATTGTGGGGAACTTGTTTATTAGTCTGTCTGGAGCCGAAGGGAAAGGTGGTGTGTGTGCGATCTGTATCTCACAGAAGTGAACAGGATTCAGAACAGGAGTTAAGCTAAACACAGGTCAGATAGACTTCCTGAACTAACAGTGCAGAGTATTATTGGGTAGAAAGAGAATGACTGGAAGGAATTGTGTCACAGGGATCATCTAGTTCATCAAACCCCCCCCCCTCCATCTCAACGTAGGATAAAGAATGCTGCGTACTACTGTGCCTTTGTGAAGGAAAAGTCTCTGGTTGTGGGTGCATAGAAGTGTGCTGCTCTAGAGACTTGATCTGTGCTGTACTGGGCTACTGGAAAGACTCTTTATTCTTGTGCTTTAAGAAGAAACTGTACTGTTTGTTACTGGAGCCTGTTGCTCAAGAGACTTAAATTGCACTGCCCGTGAGGCTTCACATTAAATGCTACTGTTCTACCATTAATGAAGACTCTTGTCAAATGTGTCTGGTCAGCAAGTGAATCCACCCACGTGTCTGTGCCTGAGTGTCAATACCCCCTGTATGATTTAGAGAGCTGCAGCATTTGGTCGCCCTGAGAAATGGTTCCCCCAGGATTCCGAAGAATTCATGTAACCTGTCTCGCCCCTATCTGAACCTAGCGGCATGCGCGTAACACATGGTCTGATCATACCACATCTCTTGGGCAGGGAAGGAAGCAAAAGAGTATACTGACATTACAGCTCGGGAATCTCAAATGATTCTTTGTCTGAAGTAAAACATTTTTTAATAACAGACGGAAATGTTTTACCTCACTAAAAGAATCAGCTGTGATTCCATGCTCTCCTGTCAGTATACTCTTTTACTTCCTCCCCTTGCAAGAAGCTACAGTATTATCAGACCATGTTTCTGCATGGTCAGACACAGCCATTACACAGTACACAGCAGGAGCACATTTATAAGATTATCTCAGCACAGGAACATTTTATTTAAACATATCCAAATGTGAAAGTTATTATTATTTCAAGATCTATTGATTAAAATCAAATTTTGTTTGTAGCGGCTCGCTGCATTGCTAAAATATCCAGGGGGTGTGTTCTGGCTGACCCTTTACCTCCCCCTCAGGAGACTGATCACATGATTGTGACATCATCACAGGTCCTGTGTGCACAGAAGGATATATAAATCCTGTTGGTTTTGAAACAGAGAGAGAGAGAGGCCTGGTGAGGCCTGGTGAGTTAAGAAGCCTGGTCCCTGTGTCTGGGACTCCACTAGCCTGGAAGGCAGAGGCCTGGAGACTATGTCTGGGAGCCTTAAAGCCACGGCTGTGGCAGAACCGAGCTGAGAAGCAGCTGAGACCCGGCAAAGGTAAATCGGCACTTTAAGTGAATATTGATGCTGTACCTTGCTGAAGTCTGTATTTGAAGCCAAGCGGGCATAGCTGCCACTGAAAAGGCTCTAGGATACATGTGTAACATTCCTGCGAGCCACTGAGATGGACTATGTAATGAGCGGTTTATGATGTGTAATAAACTGCTGGTCTTCATATTACCGGAAAATGTTGCATGTGTGCTTTAATTGATCCGGTGAAGCGAGTACCCCCAGCGTGATGAATAGTGGTACCTTACATGTGGTGGAGAATGCGGGCAACTGCAGCCTGGTTGCTAGGGGTAACGGCGGGGTTACGAAAATTGTCGTCGCACTCAAACCTGGTTTGCTGTGGCTTGGTGGGGCCACAAAAATTTTCCGGGGAGAGTGGTGTGAAGTGTCTAGTGTGAACAGTATCCCCAGACGGAATGAAGAAGTGGTTAGATGACCGGCTGCAAACGCTCTTCAGCAAAATATTTTTCTGAAGAAATGCAGGAGCAGATAAATTTGGCTGTGAAGAGAGCAGCAGATGAGACTGAAGCTGCTGAGCAGTTAAGGTACCTGTTAAAGTTACAGCAACAGGACATGGTGCAGGAACGGCAGGAGCTGTTGGCACCATATAGAATGGCGGAAGCGGACCATTCTGTGAGTTCTCCTGGGGCGCCAGTATTGTCCCAGAGTGCCCCGGGAGGTGGTAAGAGATCTTGTGAACTCGGTCCTAAGACTATCGCGTGTTTTTTTAAAAAAAATCCCCCTACAGGTGTGGGTGTCCAAAAGGGGGTGGAGTCTCAAAAGGGGGCGCAGTTTTAAAAGAGCGTGGAGTATATAAAACCAAAACTGGTTACTGGTTGTGGGTTTGTACCGCCTAAAAATGACAATTTGACCGTTGATAATGGGGTAGCTCCAGTAGAAGGGGTTAACGTCAAAGTGGGAGGTGACTTGTTGGTCCACACCACCATGGAGAGTGACACGGACCCCATAGCTGACGGCGACACTACGAAAGTAGAAAGAGAGTTCAGTCAGGAGGAGCTAGACGAGGTGAGAAAGTCCCCCTCTCGTCGTCGAAGGCGCAAGGGCCACAAAAAAGTTGCTCCTGTACCCTTTGCTGAAAGGGCAAATAAAAAAAATGCAATGCTGTGTGCCTTTATTCCGAGTGTGGATCCTCCTTTAGAAGCAGAGGAGATCAGGAGTGAAGAGGAGGTGACATTACCAGTAGCAACCTCCGGTACAGTATCAGACAACACTGAAGATCAGGTGGAAGAGTTGGATGCAGTTCTTCAGATTCGTTACAAGCCAAATGATCTACTGAGACAGAAGGATCAGGAACCTACAGCCCTGAAGGAGGAGGTGGCCAATCCTGACCAAGAGCTGGAGCCTGTCAGGCAGCAGTATCAGAGTGACGTGCAGCAACTAAGGAAAAACATGGAGAATGTGTCCCAGGACCAGCTGAGCCTGGAATCTGAATGGCAGAAAATAAACCAGGTTGTGAGGAACTTACAGCGAGAACTGGAGGAAAGCAGCGAGGAAATCAACAAATGGAAGGGAAAGTTCCAGAAAAATAAAGAGGAGGTTTTTCAGTTGGAGCTTGACAAAGCGGAGTTTGAAGATGAGCTGTGCGAGATGAAAGATCGTTTCTCCCTGGTACAGTTAGAGCTGATGCAGGTGAAGCAAAAGCTGGATGAGGGTCTACACCAGAGGGATAGGGAGCTGTCTACCTTAAAAGAGGCACTGCAGGATGAAGTTTCTGGACATGATTAAAACCTAGAACGACTGCGCGAACAGTTCAACCGGGAGCTGTGTGAATCCAAGAAGAAGTATGGTGAACTCAGTAAGGAACTGCAACAAATTAAGAGAGACTATGAGGATCTCCTCAAGGTTAAGGAAAAACTAGAGGATGATAAGGCGGATGCAGAACACATGCGCCAAATGATTGAGACCACTCTACAGGACACCCGGGATGAGAATGATGATCTCCGCAGAAAAATCCCAGGACTGGAAGCTCAGGGGAAGGAGCTGCAGACGTTCTGTGATGATCTCCAGAGGGCAGAGACGTGCCTTAAGGATAGAATCTGCAAGATGGAGGAGTCTATCGGAGAAGGAAGGTATGAAGCAAATGCCTCTTCGAATAATGCAAGCTTGGGTGATTCGGTGGATGTAAGAGCCGAGATAAGGGAGCTCAAGGAGTCGCTACAAGCCCATTTGAAGCAAGAGAAGCTTGAGAGACTGGCTGTCGAGAGCCGAGTGGGCACATTGGAGACAGAGAGGTCTGAGAGAATTCTGCTGATAAAGGAGCAGTTGAAGCAGGAAGAGCTTCAGAGATGGGTTGCTGAGAGGCGAGTAGCTGAGCTAGAGGAAGAAGTTGTCGAGCTCAAAGGTCACCTGGCAAAGTACCAATCAGTGAATGAGGCCTCCTTGGAGAAGGAGAAGGGCAAACAAATTGAGCTTAATCCTTTAAACCATGAGAAGGTGGACCTGAGGAGAGCTGAGATAGTGTTAAAAGAAGATAAGTATGAAATGGAAGTGGTCAAGACGAGAATTCTTGAATTCATAGCTGTGAGTCAGCTCAGGGGAACCATAGAGGGTGAAGAAGCTGAAAGTCAGTTATCCCTGAAACCTGAGCCAGATGATCATTTGGAAACCGCTGGTGAGACAGAAACGTCTCGGTACAAGTGTCTCATAGATGTACCCCAAGATTTGAGAGAAGAATGCACCAGAGAGTCAGTGCATGAAGAGTTTAAGAAGGCCGTGGGAGCCTGTAAGGTGTACTCGACCTCAGAAGCTAAACAGCTGGTGGTCCTATCCACAACCGACGTCACAGTGAAGAGGGTGGCTATCCTAAGTGACATGCACTGGTGATGTGTTCGCACGAAGAGGTTTGTCCGGTTGAAGACGGAACAAGCCATTAGACAACTGGAGCTTATGAGAAAAGCTCAAAGTCTGCGGGAAGAAGTCATCTGGGTGCCTCATCCTTTGATAAGAAAGCTCATTGGGAGAAATGGCCAAACCATGCAAATGATGGTAAAGAAGTCTGGTGTGATGAAAGTAAGCAGTCCACGTGATCGTCAGGACTGGATACCAGATGAAGACGGCATGGTGTCATTCTCCACTGTCGGAACGGAAGAAAATCTTGCATATATACGCATGCTGATGGAGTACTGAGTGACCTACCTGCGAGAGGTAGAACAGTTGAATCTCGCCAGACTGCGAATGAAAAGACAGCATCGTCTGAGTAGCAGAAGATGGCAGCCGTTTATAAATTGTGAGACCAGACAGAGAAAGGGCCCTTCAAATAATAGGATGGCTACAGTAGAAGTTAGAGACCTTTCAAGATGTCCTGAGGATAGTGGGCGTGGGTTTAGAGGTAGTGAGACCTCCAGTAATTTAGGTCTGAGAGGCCCATACAAGCGACCCAATAGAGTACGGGACAGTACGAAGTCAGACCTGACCATAGATACAAGGGCAAGTAAGTTACACTGCTGTATTGACCGCTGGGAGAGGGGGAGGTCTGACAAGGTTACGACTGACCGCTGGGAGCGGGGGAGGTCTGACAAGGCTACGACTCGGAAATGTGACTTGACGAAGTTAGTGACAATGACAGATGGTAGGTCCCTAAGGAATGGGCTAATGTTGATGACTAATGTTCCAGGGGCTGAGCAACGCAATTGTCAAGTACATGGTCTCTGTGTGAACCGTGAGTTATAATGTGATTGTATATATTATGTATTCAACCCCACAAGTTTGAACAGGAGGGGGGGATATGTAATGCAGCGGCTTGCTGCATTGCTAAAATGTCCAGGGGGTGTGTTCTGGCTGACCATTTACCTCCCCCTCAGGTGACTAATCACATGACTGTGACATCATCACAGGTCCTGTGTGCGCAGAAGGATATATAAATCCTGTTGGTTTTGAAACAGAGAGAGAGAGGGGCCTGGTGAGGAGTGGTGAGGCCTGGTGAGGCCTGGTGAGGCAAGAAGCCTGGTCCCTGTGTCTGGTACTCCACTAGCCTGGAAGGCAGAGGCCTGGCGACTACGTCTGGGAGCCTTAAAGCCACGGCTGTGGCAGAACCGAGCTGATAGAAGCAGCTGAGACCCGGCAAAGATAAATCGGCGCTTTAAGTGAATATTGATGCTGTACCTTGCTGAAGTCTGTATTTGAAGCCAAGCAGGCATAGCTGCCACTGAAAAGGCTCTAGGATACATGTGTAACATTCCTGCGAGCCACTGAGATGGACTATGTTATGAGCGGCTTATGATGTGTAATAAACTGCTGGTCTTCATATTACCGGAAAAAGTTGCATGTGTGCTTTAATTGATCCGGTGAAGCGAGTACCCCCAGCGTGATGAATAGCGCTACCTTACAGTGGGGAAAACCCCTTTAAGACAAAACTTAAGACAGAAAGACCTACAAAGAAGAAACAGCTGAAGTCTGCAGTAGTAAAGGCCTTGCAAAGCATCCCAAAGGAGAAAACCCAGTGTATGGTGACATCCATGGCTTCCAGACTTTCATGCAGTCATTGCCTTCAAAGGATTCTCTACAAAGTATTAAAAATATACACTGAAGGTTGAATAGTTACAGCAAAATAGTAATCAATCATATGTGTCAATCAGTCTTGAAAGTCAGAGACTCCTTTCAGGGCCAGAGTGTATGTTTTTCTTATCACATTCCCTCATCCCCTTATGTCTGTTACTGTCCATTATACATACCACAGATATAGCTGTGTGTGAGACATATAAAAGACTAAAACCATGACGTTCTTTCAACCCCATAAGTGTACTGTAATATATGGTACATGCTCATTCAACTGCAATGTCAGCAAATCTAGTTAATGCTTTACAATAAGTAACAATTAGATTAATATTGTATCACATCATATTCAACAACCTGTTATGTAACTTTCCCATTTCAGGCAGAACAATTCCCGTAAAGGTTGCCTTGTCTGCCATTTCTTTCCTTCAATGCAATTTGTACAGTGATCAAAGGCTGGCCCAAGCACTATAGCACTATGTATCTTGCCTAAAATACATAAGCATTTGTACAATCCCCTGGTCAACCTATTGTGGCAAGCATAGAGTGTCTGTGTGAAAAGACATGTTAGTTGTGTGTAAAGACATGTTCGTTTGTAGATTTCTATTTGCAGAAAACTATAAAGATGCTATTGTGGCACCCCAGGGGTCTGGTTACCACAGTAATAGAAATATTATGTCTGGGAGCAAGTGGGAGGTCTCCTGGTCAGGAGCCCTCAAGCATGCCACGCCTCCTGCCCCAGTCCTGGGAGGGGAGGAATCTGCCCTATATAAACTGGGTCTGGGGCAGGGTTAGAGAGACAGAGTGAAGTCCCAGACAGAGACGCAGTCTAGTCTGGAGGACAGCAGACACAGGGAAAGCAAGAACTAGGAGCTCTGTAGGAGCAGGAGCGAGTGCCAGGGGCTGGAAGCCAGATAGCTCGCCCTGGCTGAAGACACTAAGACCGGACACGGAGTCCGAGGCTGTGGGGGCATTCAGGTCCAGCAGCAGAATCCAACCGGCAGGGGATTCCAGGTCCTCTGGCCATAGAAGCCCGGAGGCACGGTCACAAGCAAGGGACCAGCACCGCCATGGTGGAGCGGAGGCTAACACAAGGCCCCAAGTCACCGGCCATACGGGTGAGCACCACACGGTACACTCAGGGACGTGGGCTACTTCTACCCGCATACAGCAAGGTAGCCAGGAAGAGTGCAGATAGACGGGGAGGCCTACAACTCCACCTGGCCAGGGGAACTCCTGCTTGCTCACAGACTGACCAGGCCTCTACTGCTAACCAGTACTCCCGGGAGGGTCTGCTTTATAACACCAGTAAAGACTCTGAACTGCACTGCACAGACTCTGAGTTGTTCCTGCTGCGCTCGTGCACCATCACTCCCATCATCCACACCAACTGCCCTGAGGCTATACTTCTCCCGTGGGGAGTCATCCCATTCTTAGCTGCACACACAACACCGGCCTCAACGGTCGGCCTTGCAGCGGCGGTCCCCACTGACCGCAATCCACGGGTGGCGTAGTCGGACCATTATCATACTAATAAGACTGCCACTGAATTGACCACCCTGGGCACGGACCGGGTCATCGCCACGGAGACTACAACCCCCAGCGATCCGGCTCCGGGTATTCCCCGCACACACGTGCACGCACAACACAGGCCCAGGGGGCGAGTCAACTTTGGCGTAGTCGGCAGGATTCAAACCAACCCGCCACCAACGGGTATTGCGTGCCTGAAAAAGACTTTTGCACTTACCTAAGAGAAGCTTCCCGCCATCTGCAGCCTTTTCCTGCCATCTTCAGTTGGTTCCCGCCATAGGACGCCATCTTCAGGACGCCGCGCGGGAAGAAGAGGGGCGTGGACATCGAAAGCGCGCGAGAACTGAAGCCCCGCCTTACGTCTTGACGCTGCGCAAGGTCCTGGAAGGGAGAGAGAGCGACGCTAACGTCACAGGAGCGCGACGCAAGGTCCTCAACCCCGACGATCGACTGCGGAGCCGCGGCCTACGGAAGAGGATCATCGCAAGGTAGGCCACGGTCCACTAGGGGGGAAGGAGGATGTCTGATACAGAGGGAAGCTCCACCGCCACAGCTGCCGCCAGCGCAACCGCTGCTGCGGTCATGCCATTCGCCATGCCCTATATCCTGGGGGCAACCTGGCTACCCCAGTTCTCAGGGGAGTCACATACCCTAAGTGACTTTAGGGAAAGATTGAATAGCCTCTTCCAGGTATACCCCCTCACGGAAGAGCAAAAAGTGAGCATCCTGGTGGCCCAGTTAATTGGGGCAGCCCAAAGGGAGGTAAAGTCCTGGCTACCTAGGAAGAAGAGGACTGTCAGAGAAATACTAGCCCGGCTGAAAGACACATTTGATACCCGAACCTCAGCCGAAATAAAGCTCAGATTTTACGGGTGCAAACAACGGGCACACGAAAGTATAAGAGACTATGCTCTAAACCTACAAGAGGCCCTGAGAGCCATTAAGCAGGCAGACCCTGACAGCGTGGGGAATGACGACAAGCTGTTGACCGAACAATTTATTGAGGGTCTACTGTGCAATGCTCACCGAACCCAGTTGCGGGCAATGGCCTTACAGGACCCTGACCTGGACTTTGCACAGTTCAAGGACAGAGCCATCCGGGTGCTCCGAGAACTGGCACCAGGTGGCGCTGTGACCCACAGGTGCCCTGCTATCACTTATCACCAGGACGCGGCGCCCTTGTCTGCAGGGCCTGTGGGAGCTGATGCGCAGGCTTTGAACAATAACCTGGCTACAGACCTGCACAACCAGGTCCAAGAGCTGACTAAGAGCGTTGCCGTGCTAATCAGAACTGTGCAGTCTTTACAGGTCTCTTCTCCAGGAAAGATCCAGCTGGCATCCGGACCAGAGGACGTCCCATGGCGACGACTGAGGAGGACTCCACCTGCCAGAGGAAGACCCAGCGACCGATACAACGAGGACGGACAACCCATCTGCCGCCGCTGCAATCAACCCGGACATATGGCAAGGTACTGTCATTTAAACGGGCACAACCTGGGGTAGAGGGCCAACCCCCAGGCATAAGATCATCAGGCCCATCGAACTGGCGTGATAAATATGTAGGGGGACGTCCGGTCTTGCCTGTGGTACTGGATGGCATTCCTATGAGTGCCCTACTAGACACTGGGTCACAGGTGACTACCATCCCGTACGTGCCCTTCAAGCGGTACTGGAATGACTCGGACATAACCCGCTACCCAGATGACGACCTGAGCATTATCGCCAGCAATGGTCAGCCCGTGCCACAGATAGGATTTAAAGAGGTGACCATCAAGGTCGGTAAAGTTGAACTGTCGGCACAAGGACTGATCATTGTGGACATTGACCGTCGTGAGAGTCACTCAAAAATAACCCTAGGTACTAACGTAATCGAAAACTGTCTTGCAGAGGTGATTCTTATTTTGCAACAGGTTGCCAAGAACGCCAGTTCCAGCCAGCAGCGTGTCCTCCAAAAAGAGATCCGGGCACTAATGAAACGGCAACAGGTGGAACTATCTGGTGGTGAGATTGGTAGCGTGAGAATGTGTGACCCGTTCCCTATTGCCATACCCCCGAAAAGTGAGATGATGATTTGGTGCCGGGCAGCTATTGGTCTAAGGGGTAGAGACTACCAAGCGATGGTAGAACCCGTCTACTCGGACAGTAGGCCCACCATTTTGACAGCACGGGGGGTGGTCGATGTACGCCATGGGAGGGTGCCCGTTCGCATCATAAACATCGGGGAGAGAGAAGTACAACTGCCCCGGTATGCCACGCTAGCCAAATTGTTCACCATCAACCAGAACTCTGTAAAGGCCGTGGAACCCTTGCCTCCATCTCAACCAGAGGAAGGTAAGGGCTCTAAGAAACCAATGGGGGACTGGTGTCAGCAACTGCATTTGGGTACTGACTCCACTCCCTCACACCAAAAACAGGGAGTCTATCGGGTGGTTCAGGAGTACGAGAGAGTGTTTAGTAAACACCCGCTAGACTTCGGGCGAGTAAAGGGGGTAGAACATCACATCCCCACGGGAGACCATTCTCCCATAAAGGAGAGATACCGACCCGTACCCCCTGTACATTATCAGCACGCCAAGGGGATGCTAAAAGACATGAAGGAGGCTGGGGTAATCCGGGACAGCTGTAGCCCCTGGGCAGCTCCACTAGTCTTAGTGAAAAAGAAAGACAACACCATGAGAATGTGTGTAGACTACAGGAAGGTCAACCGTATCACACACAAAGATGCGTACCCGTTACCAAGGATAGAAGAGTCCTTAGCTGCATTGAAATCTGCTAACTTCTTCTCTACTTTGGATCTCACTAGCGGGTACTTGCAGGTTCCTGTAGCAGAGGCGGACCGGGAGAAGACCGCATTCACCACCCCGATGGGACTCAGCGAATATAACTGTATGCCGTTTGGGCTCTGCAACGCACCAGGAACCTTCCAACGGTTGATGGAATGCTGTCTGGGACACCGGAACTTCGAGACGGTCCTATTATACCTGGACGATGTCATCGTCTATTCCAAGACCTATGAGGACCATCTAGAACACCTGGCAGAAGTGTTTGAAGCCCTGGCAAACTATGGCCTAAATGTAAAACCCTCAAAGTGTCATCTACTGAAGCCAAAGGTACAGTACCTGGGACACGTGGTGAGTGCTGACGGAGTGGCTCCCGACCCTGACAAGATCACCGTGATTAAGGACTGGCCTAGACCACCCAGCATAAAGGAAGTGCGGCAGTTCCTCGGGTTGGTAGGCTACTACCGAAGATTCATTCCCGGTTTTACCAAGAAGGCAGCTCCTATGCAGGACCTCCTGATAGGCCAGTCCAGGAAGGCCAAAAACCAGAAGCCACCCTTCAGATGGGAAAAGCTGGAAGAGGAGTCATTCCGCCAGCTGAAGATCGCCCTCACGGGGGATGAAATCCTGGCGTACCCTGATTACAGCCAGCCCTTTATCCTCCACACGGATGCAAGCAACATCGGGCTAGGAGCCATACTGTCCCAGATCCAGCAGGGGAGAGAACGGGTAATTGCTTACGCCAGCCGAAAACTGCGACCCACGGAAAGAAACCCTGAGAATTACAGCTCGTTCAAGCTAGAGTTCCTGGCAGTGGTGTGGGCGGTAACCGAACGTTTTAAGCATTACCTTGCCTCTTCCAGGTTCACCGTGTACACGGACAACAACCCGTTGACACACCTGGACACTGCAAGATTGGCTGCCCTGGAGCAGAGATGGATGGCCCGCCTGTCCAATTATGAGTTCACGATCAAATACCGGGCAGGACGCTCCAATACCAACGCGGACGCCCTGTCCAGGATGCCAAACCTACAGGACGGAGGGGAAGATCCAGAAGAACTGGAAGAGGTCGAACTCCCTGCGTTCCACCGTCATGGGATTACCCAGTATTCTCACCATGTGAGGGGCCAGCGATCCGCTACGTTCAACCCCTTACCCCACTACAACTGGGCGGAGACGCAAGACAGTGACCCCGCAGTCCGTCTGGTGAAGGAGATGCTGACCCAGGCTGACGCCCGCCTGGACCCAAACTCTCCGGAAGAGACCAAGCAACTGTGGGCGGAAAAAAGCAGACTGTTTCTCTACAAGGAGAAGTTGTGCCGCAGAATGGTCAATTCCCGGACACATGAACTGATCTGGCAGGTTGTGGTACCGAGACGGGACGCAGCTATGGTGCTGGAGGCCTACCACAATGGGGCAGGGCACTTCGGATGGAAGAAGCTGGAGTTCCTGCTGCGTGAACGGTTCTACTGGATAGGCATGAGAGGAGCCATTGAGAGATGGTGTAGAGACTGTGGCCCGTGGAATCTAAGAAGAAGGGACCGTGCCAGCCAGAGGACTCCCCTGCAGCCCATCATCACCAGGCAGCCGCTGGAACTGGTCGCTCTGGACCATGTTAAACTGGCTCCAAGCAGAAGCGGGTATGTCTACGCCCTAACCATCGTGGATCACTACTCCCGGTTCCTAGTGGTGGTCCCCGTCAAAGACTTAACAGCTCAAACAGCAGCTAGGGCCTTCCAGTAGCATTTCTGCCGCCCACACGGGTATCCGGAACAGGTGTTGACAGACCAAGGACCAGCCTTCGAAGCGGAGGTCATCCAGGAGTTCTGCAACCTGTACGGCTGCCGGAAGATAAGAACAACGCCCTATCACCCCCAAACCAATGGACTCTGCGAGAAGATGAACCAGGTGGTGATAGATCTGCTAAAAACATTGCCCCTGGAAGAACGCAGCCTGTGGCCTGAGAAACTGTCTGATCTGGTGGACCTGTATAACCACATCCCGGTAGGTTCCACCAACTGTACCCCGGCTTACCTAATGCGAGCAAGACCTGGTAAGCTGCCTGTTGACCTGGATATGGGAGTCCTGACACCCGAGGACACCTCGCCAGAGGCAGACTGGGATACAGAACGGCAGCAGCGGTACCGGAAAGTACAGGAGAGCGTCGAGCGAAGTCTCTGTCAATCAAGAGAAAGGCAGGAGAGGACTTATAACCAACATGCTCCCGCTGTTCCCCTGGTACCTGGAGAGCAGGTCTTGAAAAGAAAAAGGCGGCTCCATAAGTTGGACGACCAGTGGGAAAAGGACCCGTACACCGTACTGCCCTCAAGCCACAATAATCCAAAGGTGTACGTCATGAGCAGGGATTGAGGAGAGACCACAGCCACTGTCCCCAGAGACCACCTAAAAAAGTGCCCCGAAAAGTTGCAAAGCACGGATGAAGATCAGGAAAACCCTCAACCCGTAGAGGAAAAGTAGGAAATGATCAGCACCATACTCGGAGACTTTCCCCGGTCCTGGACACAAGTAAACAACGCTATCGTGGTGCCCGTCCTCACCTTTCTCCAGCCAGCCCCTCAAGTGCCTACAGAAGACCAGGTAGAGCTGGAAGAGCAGCTGGCCCAGGAGGCAGAAGAGTCCACACCAGCAGCGCAGGAGGATCAACCCTCTGCTAGTAGTGAGCCTGCCGTACCCCTAGTGAGCCAAAGAGTACGCAGACAGCTGCCCAGCTTACCCATAACACCTCCCACACCCTGTAGTGCAGGACCAGTTAGTGAGCTCCGTAGGTCCACTAGAGTCACTAGAGGTCAGATGCCCGCTCGCTGGAGAATATAAAGTAATGCACTGTAAATTTACCTGTTTCTTGAAAATGTTTATGGTTTTTGTTGTTGCCTATTAATTATGTTTTTCAGTTACCCTGCAGATTTCTATGGACTAACAGTCTATGGACGCTGGATAACCGGAATAATTCTTGTAGATAGTTGCACATAGTGCCTCTTGCGAAGATGGCCGCAGAAGAGAAAACCTGTCTGGCGTGGCCTCCTTGTGGCCCAAAGTAGTTAGCTCGCCTTGCAGCCATGCCCAAGGCCAATGCAAGGGGTTTTCTTTGGACAGTTCCCCTACCTCTTCTCAAAAACTTCACCTTGGGTGATATGGACACCCGGTTACGGAAACGCCGTGACCACAAAATGTACTTTTTCATGTTGTCTTGTTATTGTTATACCCTGCATTTATGTTTCTTTAAAAATATGTTTAGTCCCGGAGTACTAAATTTTACTAGGGGGGAATGTGGCACCCCAGGGGTCTGGTTACCACAGTAATAGAAATATTATGTCTGGGAGCAAGTGGGAGGTCTCCTGGTCAGGAGCCCTCAAGCATGCCTCGCCTCCTGCCCCAGTCCTGGGAGGGGAGGAATCTGCCCTATATAAACTGGGTCTGGGGCGGGGTTAGAGAGACAGAGTGAAGTCCCAGACAGAGACGCAGTCTAGTCTGGAGGACAGCAGACACAGGGAAAGCAAGAACTAGGAGCTCTGTAGGAGCAGGAGCGAGTGCCAGGGGCTGGAAGCCAGATAGCTCGCCCTGGCTGAAGACACTAAGACCGGACACGGAGTCCGAGGCTGTGGGAGCATTCAGGTCCAGCAGCAGAATCCAACCGGCAGGGGATTCCAGGTCCTCTGGCCATAGAAGCCCGAAGGCACGGTCACAAGCAAGGGACCAGCACCGCCATCGTGGAGCGGAGGCTAACAGAAGGCCCCAAGTCACCGGCCATACGGGTGAGCACCACACGGTACACTCAGGGATGTGGGCTACTTCTACCCGCATACAGCAAGGTAGCCAGGAAGAGTGCAGATAGACGGGGAGGCCTACAACTCTACCTGGCCAGGGGAACTCCTGCTTGCTCACATACTGACCAGGCCTCTACTGCTAACCAGTACTCCCGGGAGGGTCTGCTTTATAACACCAGTAAAGACCCTGAACTGCACTGCACAGACTCTGAGTTGTTCCTGCTGCGCTCGTGCACCATCACTCCCATCATCCACACCAACTGCCCTGAGGCTATACTTCTCCCGTGGGGAGTCATCCCATTCTTAGCTGCACACACAACACCGGCCTCAGCTGTCTGCCTTGCAGCGGCAGTCCCCACAGACCGCAATCCACGGGTGGCATAGTCGGACCATTATCATACTAATAAGACTGGCACTGAATTGACCACCCTGGGCACGGACCGGGTCATCACCACGTAGACTACAACCCCCAGCGATCCGGCTCCAGGTATTCCCCGCACACATGTGCACGCACAACACAGGCCCAGGGGGCGAGTCACTATCATCTTTCATTAATGACTCTGCAGACGTCTTGAGATACCCAAAGGCTGTATTCAGGATGACATACTGTTGGTAGCTCGTGATATGGAATCTCTGTATACATTTATAAACTGTGAACATGAAATTCATGTGTAATGCTGTAAAGTTGGGATTACATTATTGTTTTATAAGAATGATGAATGTTATCATCTACTGCTGGCGTGAGTGATAGCCTAATTCTACAGAGCACACACGTCTGTTTGCCTTTGCAAGTGTGTTCAGGAGAGGGATCGACACTCGGCCAGTAGTGGTTACTCACAGTGGACTGTGCGGATATCGATAACCTATTGCCCTGTAAATGGCAGAAAAGTTAGTGAGGGTGTAACAAGGAGGCCTAGTAGGGATAGAGACCCTGGAAGGGTGAAACGCAAACTCTATAGTGTCAGTAGCGGACCACCAATGTCAGACACTGGAGGGACTTACTGATATCTCTCCTCATTTGTACCCAGCACTCTGTCTCCATTTACCAAATGCTGCCTATGACAATGGAACCTATTTACCATCTGCATGTGTTTTACCAATGTACAGTTGAAACCAGAAGTTTACATACACTATATAAAAAGACACATATGCATGTTTTTCTTAATATCTGCCATTAAATTGGAATAAACCTTTCTCAATTTAGGTCAATTAGGATTACCATTATTTTTAATATTTGCCAAATGCCAGAATAACGAAAGAGAGAGAATATTTTAAGGCATTTTTATTACTTACTGCAGAGTCAATAGTGTACATACTAGTGATGAACGAGCACTAAAATGTGGAAGCCTGTAGGGGGCCTAAAAATTGCCAAAATCGAGGGGAACAGTGCTCAAATGACATGGAACAGCTTGGGGAAGACCCCTGGAAGCATCTCTGACTCCCAGGTCACTGCTGTCAACAATGTTGTCAGAGTATTACACCACTCTTACAGGCTCACAATAAAACATAAAAAAACAAAACCAAAATGGATTTTCCTGGGAAAAATTTTAAGGAACATCCTTTCAAGGGTAATGACTTGTATATAAGGCAAAATAAATAGCCAAAAACAAAAATGATCCTACACACCTTGGGCTATGTTCACACATAGCGTCTTTGATGCGTTTTTGCACTTTTGCATTGCTTTCAACCGTGAAAAAAACATTTACCAGTAAATGTCATTTTAACATTTTACTACCTTATCTTCCCATGTGGTGTGTGAGATATGATCAGACAAATCCTGTTTCATTTATGAAGGAGGGACTCTGAAAGTCATAAAGCCTATTTTTATAGGGCCTTCAGGCAGCCCTTACTATTCTTAAAGGGCCAACAGTCGGCCCTCACTATTCTTAGAGGACCATCAGCTGGCTATGCTTTGTTGTTACAATTATTAAAGAGTGGGTCTCCTATACTGTTATTGCGTATTCAGTGACTGCAAGGGCTGCCAAAAATTTGGATGACTGCCTAAATTTAGCAAAAACCCCAATGCCAATTTAAAGACACACAGAGGAGGACATCCATAACAAAATGTACCCTTTATACTTGAGCAGTTCTGCTATACAGTTAATGGATATGCAGTGACTGCAACGGCTGCCAACATTTTTGATGCATCCAAATACCCCTTTGAAGAGACGTAGAGGAGGGCCTCACTAACAAAATGTTCCCATCATAATGGAGCAGGTCTCCTATACTTTTCTTGCATATGCACTGACTGCAACGGCTGCCAAAAATTTGGAGGCACTCCAATGCCCCTTGGAAGAGATGTAGAGGAGAGCCTCATGAAAAAATGTTTCCATTATTAGAAAGTGGGTCTCCCATACTGTTATTGGGTATGCAGTGAATGCAGAGAATGCAAGGGCTGCCAAAAATTTGGACGCATCCCAATACCTCTTTGAAGGGTCATAGAGGAGGATCTCAGTAAAAAAAATTGTTGCCATTATAAAGGAGTGGGTCTACTATAGTGGTAATTCCCATGTAGTGAATGCCAGGGCTGCCCAAAAATTGGGCACACTCCAATGCCCCTTGAAAGAGACGTAGAGAAGGGCCTCATGAAAAAAATGTTCCCATTATAAAGGAGCGGGTCTCCTATACTTGTAATGCCCATTCACTAAGTGCATGGGCTGAAAAACATCTACCCCTGGGGGGTATACATGAAAATACTGTATAACAAATATTTCCTACGGGCATCATAAACACCCTTAAAAAAAATTATGTGGGTGTTGCATCACGGTCACCCTGGTGATATAGTGGTGGAGTATGAGGTTGAGGAGTAGAAGGAGGACAACAGAAAATAGATAAAACCAGGAAGCGTATACCCATGTCTGGGTTTGGAGAGGTGCATGGGAATAGACCTCCCAAAAAAAGACACTGGATTTGAGTTTATGTTCTACTGCTATCATTTGGTGGTGTTGAGAAGTCTGGCCCAATCCAGCCCTTGTTCATTTTTATAAAAGTCAGCCTGTCAGCATTTTCAGTTGACAGGCGGATGCGCTTATCAGTTATAATTCCCCCGGTGGCACTAAAAACCCGCTCTGACAAAACACTAGCGGCAGAGCAAGCCAGGACCTCCAAGGCGTAGAGAGCCAGTTCATGCCAGGTGTCCAGCTTGGATACCCAATAATTATAAGGCACAGAGGAATCACTGAGGACGTTGGTACGGTCGGCAAGGTACTTCTCCAGCATCTTCGTAAAATTATCCCTCCTTGTGAGAGTACCCCGTGCATCAGGGCCTGTGTGATGGGAGGGTCTGAAAAAACTCTCCCAGACCTTTGACAGTGTTCCCCTGCCTCTGCTGGATCATATTCGTGTCTCTCTCGCTTGTACTTCTTGGTTGGCCAATGAACTGTGACCTCTGCCACGAGAATTTTCAGATGGGAATTTTTTTAATAATTTCGCAACAAGGGCCGCCGCGGGAATGAGAGATAGAAATTTCTCCTTGTAGCGTGGGTCTAGAAGTGTCACCAACCAATAATGACTGTCATGGGAAAGGCAGCGTAACATAAAGTCAGTCATGTGTGCCAGACTGCTAACAGGCAAGACTTCCATGTCCTCATCAAGAGGACGACTGACCATGCTCTCCTCCTCATCCTTCTCCCTCTCCTCAGGCCATCCATGCTGAACAGACGGTATGACAGCTGTGTGGGTAGTATCGTCTATAGGGCAGGAAACTAGCTCATGTTCTTCTTCCTCCTCCTCTTCCTCGTTGTCACCAAATCCACGTTGGGATGAGATGAGGCTGGGCTGTGTGGAATCACCCTGTATGGTTCCTTGCTCCATCTCATCGTGCTCCTCCTGCAATGCCTCCTCTTTAATTCTGAGCAGCGATCGTTTCAGAACACAGAGAAGCGGGATGGTGACCTTAGTTATGGCGTCATCGCCGCTCACCATATTGGTGGAGTCCTCAAAGTTTTGGAGGATGGCACATATGTCTGACATCCATTCCTACTCCTGAGGTCTTATGTGCGGAGGCTGACCTGAATACCGACGGACCTTTTGAATCTGGTACTCAACAACTGCCCTGTGTTGCTCACAAATCCTTCCCAACATATGCAACATTGAATTCCAACCCATGGGGACATCGCACTCCAGTCGGTGAGCTGGAATATGCAAACGCTGCTGAAGCACGGCAAGGGCGGTGGAAGCTGGAGCTGACTTTCTAAAATAGGCACACACGCAGTGTACTTTGACAAGCAGATCCAGGTAGGTTTTGAGAAACTGCTGAACCACTAGGTTGAACCTACAGCCAGGCATGGTACGTGTGAGCTCGACTCGCTTCATAGCCGTCACCAGGTTCGAGCCAATGTCACACACGACCATGCCTTGCTGTAGGTTCAGCGCTGACAGCCACAGATCTCCCTGCTCTTTTAGAGCTGTCAACAACTCTTCAGCGGTGTGCGGTTTGTCACCTAAGCATATTAGCTTCAGCACAGCCTGTTGCCACTTGGCCGAGGCAGTGCTTCCAGTTTCCGGCAGATGTGGTAATTTCGGAGATGGAGGCTGAAGAGGAGGAGGAGGTGCAGGAGCTGTAGAATGTGGGGGCAACCCTGATTGACCCAGGGCCCGCAATCCTTGGTGTTCCGTCCCAAGGTCCGACTGGGTCCTGGCTTCCACTAAGCCAGTGTGCCGTCAGTGAGATGTACCGTCTCTGCCCACAAACACTTGTCCACGTGTCCGTGGTTCGGTGGAACACTGCTACAAACTGTAAATGGAGGACAATATTTTCCAAGGTCGCTACAAATGGCAGGATTTGTACCGCAGTTATATGTGATAAGTCTGAGTGATGCCCACGGTTTTAAATAGCGGGCTTGTAGTTTCCTATTATTCACAACAACCACATGTGAATAGCTTCACTTGCACGCTGCTACAAACTGTAAATGTTAGACAATATTTTCCACAGTCGCTACAACTGGCTGTATTTGTACCGCAGTTATATGTGAGACGTCTGACGGACGCCCACGGTTTTAAATAGCGGGCTTGTAGTTTCCTATTATTCACAGTGACCACGTGTAAATAGTTTCACTGACACACTGCTACAAACTGTAAATGGAGGATAATATTTTCCAACGTCGCTACAAATTTCTCAATTTTCATCGCTGTAATATGGGATCACGTCTGATGATGGAAAAGATTTGGCTGTATTCTGCTGTGCTAAAAAGCAAATGGAGCAGTAAAATGTTGGACTCTATTACATTTTTAGAAAATAATCAGGATTAAGATGAAAAAAAAACAGCCCTGGCTCCTGATATCTGGAGCTATGTCTACTGTGACAGAGTCACTGGTGTTGTATGTGAGGGGAAGTATGTTTTGCTACGGCTGCTAGCCTTAGCGAACTGAACCTACAACTATTCTCCAGCATGTTATATACTGTGGGTTAAATCACTAAAAGGGAGTGTTTTTTTGTGAATAACCATTGTGAAGGGTGAGAGGTCATTCACCATACCTCTCCAATCAGGGGAGTGTCTGGGCTTTAAATAGCCAGCCTTGACACTCAGGTGTGGTCAGAACCTGGAGGTTTCCTTCACAGAGAGGAGCTTATGTTTGTGTGTGTTAAACTGAACCGTGTGTATCTCTGTGGCTGATCCTGAGGGCTGGACTCCAGCCGGGTGCAAGGACTTTGCTGGACACTTTCTTAAGCTTGTTTTGCCATTATGCCAGATGGACTACGTTTATGTTTCATGAACTTTGCGTTGGTTTATGCCGCTAAATAAACCAACTGAAAATTAAAAGAAACATTGTCACTTGTTTACCTCCGCATGCAGCCAAGTAAGTCGCTTTACCACACTGCAGATATCTGTAACAGCAGGAGCAGACAGAACGTGCAATGGACACTATTGTGCCAAGGAGTTTGTATGTTTTCCCCTTGTTTGCGTGGGTTTCCTCTGGGTTCTTCGGTTTCCTCCCATATTCCAAAGACATACTGATAGGGAATGTAGATTGTGAGCCCCAACGGGGACAGCGATGATAATGTCTGTAAAGCGCTGTGGAATTAATGGCGCTATATAAGTGAGTAACATAAAAATAAAAACATAGTGTTCACAATCTCTTCCTGCCTAACTCCTGCTATCACCACTGAATATATGCAGCTGGATTAGTCCTCAGAAGGACTGTTAGTACATATGGATATATATATATATATATATTCCTGGAGTACCTATATCTAACTACTACACCGCCAATTCTGTCCCTCACACAGCAGCAACTCTCCCCACTCTGCCTGTCTGAAGGTTAGACTGTGATGAGCCTAGCATCACCAGGTCTTATATAGACCTGATGATGCTATGCGGCCAGCCAATCACTGAAATGCCACAACCAATATGGCTACGGCATTACAGTGCATGGCAAGCAATCCCTGCATGTTCATTGACTCTCTAAAGAATGCCCAACATGCAGGGCGGGGACCCGAGCTCCCACCCAAACATCCCAGAAATACTCGCCAAGCGCCGAGCATCTCAAGCAGTGAGATGCTCGAGCGAGTACCAAGCAGTAGCGAGCACGCTCGCTCATCACTATTACATACATTTCATTAGTATTTCGTACCATTGCCCTTAAACTGAATGACTTCCATCAAATGTTTGAGTTATCCTTCCAGAAGCTTCTCACAATAGTTGGTTGGAATTTGGGCCCATTCCTCCTGACAAAACTGGTGTAGCTGATCCAGGTTTGTAGGTCGCCTTGCTCGCACCTGCCTTTTCAGCTTTGCCCATAAATTTTCAATAGGATTGAGATCAGGGCTTTGTGATTGCCACTCCAAAACATTGACTTTGTTATTCTTCAGCCACTTTGTTACCATTTTGGTATTATGCTTCGGGTCATTATCCATTTGGAAGATCCATTTCTGCCCAAGCTTTAACTTCCTGGCTGATGTCTTGAGATGTTGCTTCAGTTTTGCCACATAATCTTCTTTTCTCATGATGCCATCTATTTTGTGAAGTGTGCCAGTCCCTCCTACAGCAAAACAACCACACAACATGATGCTGCCACCCCATGTTTCACAGTTGGGATGGTGTTCTTAGGCTTCCAAGCTTCTCCCTTTTTCTTCCAAATGTAACTATTGTCATCATACCCAAAAAGTTAAATTTTAGTTTTATCAGACCACAGGACATGTCTCCAAAAATTAAGGTCTTTGTTCCTGTTTGCATTTGCAAACATTAATCTGGCTTTTTATGTTTCTTTTGGAGTAATATCTTCTTCCTTGCAGAGTGGCCTTTCAGCCCATGTTGATACACTACTTGTTTCACTTTGGATATTGACTCAGTCTTACCAGCTTCTGCCATCATCTTCACAAGGTCTTTTGCTTTTGTCCTTGGGTTGATATGCACATGTCGGACCAAAGCACGTTCATCTCTGGGACACAGAATCCGTATCCTTCCTGAGCGGTATGATGGCTGGACAATTCTATCTTGTTTGTACTTGCGCATAATTGTTTGCACAGATGAATGAGGCACCTTCAGGTATCTTGAAATTGTACCCAAGGGTGAGCCAGACTTGTGCAAGTACACAATTCACTTCCTGATATCTTGGCAGATTTCTTTAGACTTGCCCATGATGCTACACAGAGAAGCAGTATGTTTCAGGTGTGCATTAAAATACATCCACAGGTGTGTCTCTAAGTAACTCAAATGTTGCCAAAAAAACAGAAGCTTCCAAACACATGACAACATCATATTGGTAGTCCAGAATTGTTTAAAAGAATAGTAATCTTAGTGTATGTAAGCTTTTGACTTTGCAGAAAGTGATAAAAATGCCTTAAAACATTCTCTCTCTCATTATTCTGGCATTTGGCAAATATTCAAATATTAAAAATTTTTGTAGTCTTAATTGACCTAAAATGGGAAAGGTTTATTCTGAATTAATGTCAGATGTTGAGAAAAACATGCATATGTGTCTTTTTATATAGTGTATGTAAACTTCTGGTTTCAACTGTATAATCTATGGTTGTTACCATCAAGGCTGTGTGAAGTAAAACTTAACCTGTTCATCATTAATATGCCTGTGACTCTCTCTCATCTCCTGTTCTCCCTCTGCATCTAACATCACAGGGAACGCCATCCACATCTCACAACCCAGAGGAAACAGTACAGTGGCGTTTAACCCCCACACACCCATATCTGTGTGTTCTTAACCGTGACCTCCGCAGCCCCAGGCTCCGGGCACGGCCACAACTGACCATGTTACTAGGGACAACAGAGACGATCCAAAACAATGCCCGGCGTACTGGAGGGCCTGTGCCCTGCACTACGAGGATACCACAAGTTGGCGTCACAAACAGGATCCCACCTCCACGTCCCTTTGCCTGAAAGAACTGTTCTAACCTAAAGTTACTAAAGAAAAAGTTGTTGCTAAGAAAACATACTCAAAATGGCGTATTGCACACGTGTGCTTAAAATGGAGGACTGTGCCGTTTCCACAAGAAGAGGAGCATCCCATCATGGATGTAGCCAAGAAAAAGCGCAGAAAACTGGTACAGCCTAGTGCTTAGAAAGTTCCTAGAATAGAAACGCCCCCTGAAGACAGATCTTGCCTATCCGCAAAGAAACCAATCACCGCACTAGAAACGCCCCAAGCAGGAGGAGCCTACCCATTGGAACATGCTGTTCCTCTGAAGGATGCGCCATTCTTGTCAGGTGAGGGAAGGAAAGCAGACTGCACTTCCCCATCAGCTTCCACGATGGCAGAATTCGCCATTCTCGACTCTTACTAAGGGCCTACTGCTGTTACAGTTGCACCGGAGGACGCAGACTTGCTGTCCTCCTGCGGTGAAGAACCACCGTATCTACCACCGGTGCCTGAACAAGGCCAAAAAGCCTCGTGGTGAAGACATGGCAGCTCCTACTATCCAGATCAGTGCACCGGAAGTTCTGGTCCCCCTACAAGATGTCTGGACTGCGTGCCACTACAGCCGCCACGCAACCCAAGTATGCAGGGTCCCATAGGCATCTGAGAGAACTACAGGACATGATCTGGATTGCGGCCCAGAGTGAGAACATGAGACTCTGGCGTGAACAGGAGGTCCATGGAGAGCCAGTAGGGCCCCCTCCAAGAAGGTCACCATCATCGACCACCACCATTTTTGTCTCACCTAAAGTGTCTGTCCTCCAGATCCATGTCTCCACCCAAACAGTATCACTCTTTGAGGCTAAAGCTTCACTTTTTCCATCCGTGGCTGTCCCAAAACAGACAGTACCTGCCAGCACAGTGACCAGTGTGCCTTCACCTACTGCTAACACTCCAGATCAGCCAATCCAGGCTGTTACCCCTGCGTCACCACATGAAGAGGCTGAAGATATCATCGCCACACCACCAGAGGTGAGACCTGTACCTTTACACAGTGCTGCATCTCTTATACCCCGCCGACAGGAGGTTCAGGAAGACTCTTACGAAGCTTGGAGAGCCAAAGCCAACGCAGAGAAAAGGTTCATAGAGAAGTTTGCTCTGCAATGGCTGGAAGGATCAAATGGCAAGGAGACAGGGAAGAAAATGATCCAATGAACTGTTTGATAAGCTCCAGGGTTTTGGATTCATCTGTGTCTAGGGCATGATGCAGGACATCTTCGTTAACTGGAGATCAGTCAAAAGGGACTACCTGTGTAACAGCTTACACAACCTAAAGGCTGGAGAAGAGGTAAAATTCCTAAAAGTCTGGGGGCCTAGAGGTTGGTATGCCATTGCGGTATCTCGTATAGAAGAACAGCTCGAAGCTGACCAAAACGTCTGGGAGAATGCTGAGGATCCCAAAGCCACCGGCAAATCCAAAGGGCTGATTCCAACTGAAGAACGTCTCAGGTTTGGGGTCCTTTTGTCACCAACACTTCCACCTCGAGCCTGTCCAGGCTCCCGCACTCAGTCTCCTACAACTCCTGCCTCCAGCACACCACCATCTTCAACATCCATGGCCAAAGCCCCACCATTCATCCAGGCCAACAACAGCCAGGTATCTGCGGCATACAATATGCCCATCCAAGCTACCCCTGGCTCTACAGACCAAGTCAGGGTAAGGACCCCTTCACCAGATACAAATCTACAGAAAGAACTTCCTAACCAGTGAGCCACCTACATAAAAAAAAAGGGAACAGAAGAGTCACACCGTTGTGCTGGTTGCACCAAAGTTCCAGAGACAGCTCCCCATCTTTATCCAAGTGACCATTTCTGCTGGGCCAGTCGGGCCCTAGGCTCAAGTCAGTATGTTTTCCTTCAAGACTGAGAAAGCAACTGTTTTATTCTAGGTTTGCATCAAAGAACTGTTTGCTGCTAAAAGTTACATTTCAATGCTGAAATAGGCCTATGTTTTCCAATACTTGAAAAAGCTGGACAAGTTCCACTTTGATTTTTGTCTTTATTTTTATTTGCACTGGTTGTGTCCTTTGCTGCTGGATATTCAGGCACCTAAAGCAAGGTTGGAGAGTCTGCAGTCTCAACACATGTGACTCGCCCCCTGGGCCGTGGGGCACTCGGATCCGGGCAATAGGGGGGACGATGGGAGTAGTAGTGGCAACCCGGTTCCGTGGCTCAGGGTGGTCAGGCCAATGGTAGACTGCTACGTTCTGCTGATAATGTCCGACTACGCCACCCGTGGATTTGCGGTCATTAGGTACCGCCGCTGCAAGGCAGACCGCTGGGGCTGATGATGTGTGCAGCTGGGATGGTGTGACTCCCCACGGGAAGAGTGCGGCCCCAGGGCAGTGTAGTGGATGTTGGGAGTGATGGTAGCGAGAGTCCCAGTGCTGATAGTGCTGGAGGAGCAAGGAGCACACAGACAACAGGTTGCAGTCCAGGGTCTTTACTAGAACAGGTAAATTGACCCACAAACAGTCCCGGCTAGGAGGGGACCTGGATGTCTGAGAGCAACGGGGAAATTGGCCCTGGTCAGGGTGAGGGTCTAGGCCTACCGTGCTTTCTGCGCTCCTTCTGGCTATCTCCTCCTTATAGAGTAACAGCCCACGTTTCCGAGCTTTCCGTGTATTCTCGCCTGTATGGCCTGCGACGTGGGTTCCTTTCTGCTCCCAGCCTTGTATGGCTTTACTGGTCCCTTTGGTTGTGGCAGGGCCTCCAGGCTTCTTAGGCCAAGGAATATACAGTCCCCTGCGAACTGGTTATCTGCTGGGGGATGTGGAATCCTTCCAGCCTCAGACACCAAAGTCTGGTAATTTAAGTCCGTGATCTGCCAAGACAGGCTCACTTCGCCTCTTGTCTCTGGCTTGTGGCTCTCCTCCTGCCACACTTCCTCTTAGGTGCAATACAACTTTCTGTCCCTGCTCTGCTCTGGGACAAGTCTCAGTGCTGAGACAGGCCATCAAGTTCTCTCTAACCCTGCCCCCAGTACCAGCTTTTATAGGGGCAGCCTGCTCCCCCTACTGGCCTGAGACAGGAGGCATTGCATGCTAATGTTCCCCTGACTAGAGAACCTCCCCCTTGCTCTCAGACACAGCTTTAATACATTTTGTGGCATCCAGGCCAGGGTGACACATTCCCCCCTAGTGACATTTAGTACTCCAGGACTAAACAATAAACAAAGACAATATGCATAACAATAAAACATTAATAGACAGACTACGCACAAATTGAGTTCTTAAGGTCACAGTGTGGTCTGTGACCGGGTGTCCATATCACCAGAACAACGGGAGCCTTAACCAGGTGGGGGTCTGTACTACCCCAAGTCCTTTACAGTCTTGGTTCATTCCTTGGTTAGGCTCCAAACACAGTCCATACCAGGTCCCGGTTATAAAAAGTCCATAACCTTTGAGTCCTTACGGTAGCTGCAAGAAACTGAAACACAGAATTACCAAACAAGCATGTAACTTTGCAAACAATTCAACATTTGGTAACAGGGTCATTTACAATCTTAGTACACTCTATATTCTCCAGCGAGCGGGTATCTGCCCCTTTGTGCTCCTGGTTGACCTCCTTAACCCACTGTCTGGTGGTGGACCAACCTGGCTTTCCCCACTAGCGTTAGGGGTACAGCTACCAGCTGGGAGTACAGGTAGGGCAGGCAGCTGTCTGCGGGTCCTTTGGCTTATCGCAGGCATGGCAGGCTCACTGTCAGCAGAGGGTTGACTCTCCTGGGCTGCTGGTACAGGCTCTTCTGCCTCTGGAACCGCTTGCTCCTCTTCACCTTCCGGCTCTGGTGTTGGTTGTTGCTGTGCCGGTTGCAGGAAATGCAGGACGGGTACCACTATGGCATCATTTATGCGAGTCCAGGACTGAGGGAACTCTCCGAGAACGGTGCTGATCATTTCTTCCTTGTCCTCTGCGGGTTCAAGGTCACTCTGATCCTCTTCTGCACTACGGAGTTGCTCGGGGCATCTTTTGAGGTGGTCTCTGGAGACGACACTAGTGGTTTCTCCTCCGTCCTTGGTGATTACGCACACCTTTGGGTTGTCGTGGTCAGACTGCAGTACGGTGTAGGGTTCCCTTTCCCACTGGTCGTCCAACTTATGTAGCCTTCTTTTTCGCTTTAGGACTTGCTCACCAGGTTATAGGGGACCAGCAGGGGCGTGTTGATTGAAGAGTTTTTCTTGCCTCTCTCTCACCTGGGCCAGGCTCTTCTCCATACTCTCCTGTACCTTCTTGTACTGCAGTTGCCTTTCCGTATCCCAGTCCGCATCCGGGGAGGTGTCCTCAGGTATTAGGACTCCCATCTCCAGGTTTACGGGCAGCTTACCTGGTCTAGCTCACATCAGGTAAGCCGGGGTACAGTTTGTAGCATTCACCGGGATATTGTTGTATAGGTCTATCAGGTCTGGCAGTTTTTCTGGCCACAGGCTGCGTTCCTCCAGGGGCAACGTCTTCAGGAGATCAATAACTATATTGTTCATCTTCTCACACATCCCGTTGGTTTGGAGGTGGTAAGGCGTTGTACGAATCTTCTTACAGCCATAGAGGTTGCAGAACTCCTGGAAGATTTCAGCCTCGAACGCTGGACCCTGGTCTGTCAGGACCTGTTCCGGATACCCGTGTGGATGGCAGAAGTATTGCTGGAAGGCTCTGGCCGCTGTTTGGGCTGTCAAGTCTTTTACCGGGACCACCACGAGAAAACGGGAATAGTGGTCCACGATTGTCAGGGCATAGATGTATCCAGACCGGCTTGGAGCCAATTTGACGTGGTCCAGAGCTACCAGCTCAAGAGGCTGCGTGGTGACGATGGGCCTCAAGGGTGTCTTCTGGCTGGTGCGGTCCTTCCTCCTCAGGTGACAAGGGCCACAGTCTCTGCACCACTTTTCTACAGCTCCTCTCATGCCGACCCAAAAGAACCTTCCTCTTAGCAGGAACTCCAGTTTCTTCCAACCGAAGTGTCCCGCTCTGTCATGGTAAGCCCCCAGGACCATGGCTGCATCCCGTCTTGGGACCACGACTTGCCAGGTCAGCTCGTGCGTCCGGTGGTTGACAATCCTTCTGCACAACTTGCCTTCGTAGAGGAACCGCTTGCTCTTCTCCTTCCATAGCTGCTTGGCTTCCTCTGGGGCATCTGGATCTAGGCGGGCGTCTTCCCGGGTCAGCAGATCTTTCACCAGGCGGACTGCAGGGTCACTATCTTGGGTCTCGGCCCAGCTGTGGTGAGGTAGGGGATTGATCATCACAGTTGTTAGATCCTCCTCCTTCACGCGGTGAGAGTGTTGAGCGGCTCCATACTGGCGAAACGCGGGGAGTTCTACCTCCTCCAGCTCTTCTGTGTCTTCGTCACCTTCAGGTAAGTGAGGCATCCTCGATAGGGCGTCAGCGTTGGCATTGGTTTTGCCGGCCCGGTACTTGATCACGAAGTCATAGTTGGAGAGACGGGCCATCCACCGCTGTTCTAGGGCACCCAGTCTTGCATTGTCCAGGTGTGTCAACGGGTTGTTGTCCGTGTACACGGTGAACTTTGCGGAGGCCAGGTAATGCTTGAAGCGTTCCGTCACAGCCCACACCACCGCCAAGAATTCTAGCTTGAAGGAGCTGTAATTCTCCGGGTTCCTCTCGGTGGGCCTCAGCTTCCGGCTGGCGTACGCGATCACCCTTTCTCTGCCCTGTTGGTTTTGGGACAGTACGGCTCCCAGTCCCACATTACTGGCGTCTGTGTGGAGAATAAAAGGCTGGCCATAGTCAGGGTAGGCCAGGATCTCATCCCCCGTGAGGGCCATCTTCAACTGGCGGAAGGACTCCTCTTCCGGTTTATCCCACTTGAAGGGTGGCTTTTGACTTCTGGACTTAGACTGTCCGATCAGGAGGTCCTGCATAGGAGCTGCCATCTTAGTGAACCCGGGGATGAATCTTCGGTAGTAGCCTACCAACCCGAGGAACTGTCTCACCTCTTTGATGTTCGAGGGGCTTGGCCAGCTTTTGATTGCCGTGACCTTGTCAGGGTCGGGGGCCACTCCTTCCGCGCTTACCACGTGCCCTAGGTACTGGACCTTTGGTTTCAGC
Organism: Phyllobates terribilis; assembly: GCF_046119375.1. NCBI lineage: Eukaryota > Metazoa > Chordata > Amphibia > Anura > Dendrobatidae > Phyllobates > Phyllobates terribilis. Next base: position 32,455,873 of record NW_027362761.1, on the reverse strand, counting down.
AGGTGACACTTCGATGGTTTCACCTTCAGGCCATAGCCTGCCAGGGCTTCGAACACCTCAGCCAGGTGCTTTAGGTGGTCCTCGTAGGTCTTCGAATAGACGATTACGTCATCCAGGTAAAGGAGAACCGTCTCGAAGTTTCGGTGCCCTAGACAGCATTCCATCAGCTGCTGGAAGGTCCCTGGTGCGTTGCAGAGCCCGAAAGGCATGCAGTTGAATTCGCTCAGTCCCATCGGGGTGGTGAAGGCGGTCTTCTCCTTGTCAGCCTCTGCCACAGGAACCTGCCAGTACCCGCTAGTAAGGTCCGAAGTAGAAAAGAAGTTAGCTGATTTTAGTGCGGCTAAAGACTCCTCTATTCTAGGCAGCGGATATGCGTCTTTGTGGGTGATACGGTTGATTTGTCTATAGTCGACTCACATTCTCATGGTGCCGTCTTTCTTTTTGACCAGAACCAAGGGGGCTGCCCAGGGGCTACAGCTGTCTCTAATAACCCCAGCTTCTTTCATCTCTCTTAGCATGCCCTTTGCGTTCTGATAATGTGCAGGGGATACAGGTCTGTGCCTCTCTTTTATTGGTGGGTGGCTCCCGGTGGGGATGTGGTGTTCTATCCCCTTTACTCTGCCGAAGTCTAGCGGGTGCTTACTAAAGACTCTCTCGTACTCCTGAACCACCCGGTAGACTCCTTGTTTTTGGTGCAGGGGAGTGGAGTCAGCACCCACATGGAGTTTCTGGCACCAGTTCTCCTTTTGTTTCTGGGAGCCATTACCCTCCGCATGAGGAGATGGAGGCAAGGGTTCCACGGCCCTGATAGCTTTGTGTTCGACCACATACAGCTTGGCGAGTGTAGCGTACCTGGGTAAGTGTACCTCCCTCTCCCCAATGTTGAGGATGCCGACGGGCACCCTCCCATGACGGACATCAACCACCCCCCAGGCTGTCAAAATGGTGGGCCTGCTGTCTGAGTACATGGGTTCTACCATGGCTTGGTAGTCTCCACCTCTCAACCCGATTGCAGTCCGACACCAGATCATCATTTCACTTTTGGGAGGCATGGAAATGGGGAATGGGTCACTCAGTCTTACGCTACCGATCTCACCACCAGACAGTTCTACCTGCTGCCGTCTCATCAGGGCTTTTATCTCCTTGTTGAGGACTCTCTGTTGGCTGGAACTAGCATTCACCGCCACCTGTTGTAAGATTACAATTACCTCTGAAAGACAATTTTCAATTACGTTAGTACCCACAGTTATTTTAGGGTGACTTTCACGACGGTCAATGTCCACAATAATCACTCCCTGTGCCGGCAGTTCAACTTTACCAATTTTAATGGTCATCTCCTTGAACCCCATCTGCGGCACGGGTAAGCCATTACTGGCGATGATGCTCAAGTTACTGTCTGGATACCGTGTGATATCAGCATCAGTCCAATACTGCTTAAAAAGTACATAAGGGATAGTGGTTACTTGTGACCCAGTATCCAGCAAGGCGCTCATGGGGATACTGTCCAGCACCACGGGTAAAACCGGGCGCCCCCCAACGTACTTATCACCGGGCTCCTGGTCAGCTCCTGGACTTGGTGGTGCAGGTCTTTCGACGGGGCTTGGTTCAGGGCCTGTGCATCAGCCTCCACGGGGTCCATAGAGGAGGGCGCCGCCTCCTGGTGGTAGGTGAGAGCAGGGCGCCGGGGGTTTATAGTGCCACTGGTTGCAGATTCACAGAGCACCCTTATGGCCCTGTCCTTAAATTGGGCAAAGGTCAGGTCAGGGTTCTGAAAGAACATGAGGCGCAGGTGGGCCCTGTGGGCGCTAGACAGCAGACCTTCTACGAATTGTTCTGTTAGCAGCTTATCCGTTTCCTGCACACTGCCAGGGTCAGTTTGTTGAATAGCCCTCAAGGCTTCCTGCAGATTTAGGGCATAGTCTCTGATGCTGTCTTGTGCCCGCTGCTTACATCCATAGAACCTCATTTTAATCTCAGCGGAGGTACGTGTGTCAAAGGTACCCCGCAGCCGGGCCAGAATACCCTTCACAGTCCTTTTCTCCTCAGTGGGCCATGATTTTACCTCCCGCTGGGCTGCGCCAGTTAACTGCCCTGTTAATATGCTGACCTTCTGTTCCTCTGTCAGGGGGTAAACATGGAACAAACTGCATAGCCTTTCCTTGAAGTCAGTTAGGGCATGGGGCTCCCCTGAGTATTTGGGCAGCCAGGCCACTCCAGGGATGTAGGGCAGGGAAAAGGGCATCACTGCTGCTGCAGCCGCGTTGGTGGTAGTGGGCGCCTCTGTGTCCGACATCTTCCTCCCCCCTAGTTAAGCGTGGCCTACCTTCCGACGATCCTCTTCTGTAGGCCGCGGCTCCGCTGCTGCTGCTATGGACGAGGACCTGGCGTCGCGTCCTGATGACGTCAGTGTCGCTCTCTCTCCCTTCCAGGACCTTGCGCAGCGTCGGTGCGTGGGGCGGAGCTTCGGATCTCGCGCGGTTTTGACGTCCACGCCCCTCTTCTTCCCGCGCGGCGTCCTGAAGATGGCGTCCGATGGCGGGAAACAGCTGCGGATGGCGGGAAGACGGCAGAAGACGGCGGGAAACGGTCCAAGATGGCGTCTGATGGCGGGAATCGGCTCCGGATGGCGGGAAACGACTCCGGGCGGCGGGAAACTTCGCCACAGGTAAGTTACAAAAGTCTTTTTCAGGCACGCAGTACCCGGTGGTTGCGGGCACGAAATCCTGCCGACTACGCCAAAGCTGACTCGCCCCCTGGGCCGTGGGGCACTCGGATCCGGGCAATAGGGGTGACGATGGGAGTAGTAGTGGCAACCCGGTTCCGTGGCTCAGGGTGGTCAGGCCAATGGTAGTCTGCTACGTTCTTCTGATAATGTCCGACTACGCCACCCGTGGATTTGCGGTCATTAGGTACCGCCGCTGCAAGGCAGACCGCTGGGGCTGATGATGTGTGCAGCTGGGATGGTGTGACTCCCCACGGGAAGAGTGCGGCCCCAGGGCAGTGTAGTGGATGTTGGGAGTGATGGTAGTGAGAGTCCCAGTGCTGATAGTGCTGGAGGAGCAAGGAGCACACAGACAACAGGTTGCAGTCCAGGGTCTTTACTAGAACAGGTAAATTGACCCACAAACAGTCCAGGCTAGGAGGGGACCTGGATGTCTGAGAGCAACGGGGAAATTGGCCCTGGTCAGGGTGAGGGTGTAGGCCTACCGTGCTTTCTGCGCTCCTTCTGGCTATGTCCTCCTTATAGAGTAACAGCCCACGTTTCCGAGCTTTCCGTGTATTCTCGCCTGTATGGCCTGCGACGTGGGCCTGAGACAGGAGGCATTGCATGCTAATGTTCCCCTGACTAGAGAACCTCCCCCTTGCTCTCAGACACAGCTTTAATACATTTTGTGGCATCCAGGCCAGGGTGACACACATGGACTGTGATTGCACTTTAATAGACTGTGCCTTTGTTCCTATTTTTATTACAAGAAACAAACTGTGTTTCTACCCCCGTTTACAAGAAAAGAACTTTGGTTCTACCCCTGTTTACAAGGAACTAACATTGTATCTGCCCCCTGTTATAAGGACTGCCCCATCATTTTTCCAGGATCCTTATCGAGAAGGACAAAAGAAGAGACTACAAGAATTACCTCAGGAACATTTACTACGCTTATAAATATGCCTTTATATTAATGTTATGTTCTGCAACTAAGAACTAAGGAATAGAAGGGAAAAGCTGTCCCTGCACTGAGACTCAGCTTAAACCCTACGCTGGGGTGGGTGCCCTATTCCTTGTGAATAGCCCTACCGATGATCCTGCACTGAACTCAAACGAAGGAAGGAGAAAGGGTGTCCCTAAAAGATCTAAGTGTCACGCCCCCAGTGTCAGATGCTGGGGGAAAGGGGATATGTCACAGTGGCTGGCCCGGTCCGTGGTCCAGGGCAGTCAACTAAAAGGGGGAAAAGTTTATATGGGGTTTATAGTTCGATCATGACACCACCTGTGGTTTCTGGTAATTTGTACCAGCGCTGCTGCAGACCTCTGAGGCAGTTGATAAGGCAGCTGGGATGGAACGGCTCCCCACAGGTGGAGCGGGCCTCAGGGCAGGGTAGAGTTTGATGGTGGGTGGTGCTGGGACTTGTAGTGCAGAGGGACATATGGCGCAGCTGAAATAATTGACGGAGGCAGTGCAGTCATCCGAGTTTTTGCTCACAGTTCTTATGTAAGTTCCACAGGTACACTGTACGGGTGTCAGCCTCCTACGTCGCGCTGGGGGTTCAGCTCTTCCTCAGATGTGTCGGGAGTGCTTGACGGAACCCGCTTTCCTTATGTTCCTTGCTAGACCGACTTCTCACGCTGGGTCTTCTCCCTCCTGCCCTGCGCTTCCCCACTCACAGTCCCAATCGGGTGCTCTGAAGTCCCTCTGGGCAACCTGGAGTTCCCGGACCTACTTGACCCTCACGGTGACTAAGATGAGGCTGTGGCAACTGCACCATAAAAGTCAGAAGCCTCCGTTTTTTCCAGCCGAGACCTGGAGTAACACGGCTGGTCCAGGAGCCGGTCCCCTTCTTGCGGCCTGATCCCTCTGACAGCTGGCAAATTCGGGGCATACGGGTGCCGTCCTGCACTCGCCGTACCCCCTGGGATCCCTTCAGTAGAACGGAGTCTTCCTCCTCTGCTCCCCTTCTGGGCCTCTATCACTAGGCCCCACTTGTGGAGCAGAGCTCCTGAAGAGACTCTGCTCCTCAGACTGCTCACTGACTGTTCTCCACTGACTGACCTTCCACTCTAAGATGGCTTCCCTTTATATCCCTCCTACAATGGTGCTCCCCTACTCTACTTCCTCCACCCACACCCACTACTGGTTCCCCCTACCTTTGGTTCCCCCCACTCCAGCCAGGGACAGGGCTCACCAGGAAACACAGTGCATCTTGCCCTTCCAGCAGGCCTGGAGCAGTGTAGTGTTGAATGCGGGTGTTGGGGTTCCGGGCAGCACTCCCTCCTTACCTGAGAGAAGGAGACACCACACCTCTGGGTGAGGTGCAGTACCTCTGTGGCGACTGAACCCTCAGGGGTGCCACATAAGGACTGGGAGCAAAAACAGGAGACCTTCTAAAACAAAAGTTAGTTGCAGAAATGAAGATTAAGGAAACAAAACTGATGGAACAAGAAGTCCCAGGATATCAATTGTCCTAAGCACAAAGAACTAACAAGGCAACTTAGCCAGATCACAAGCGTAACAACACTGATGTCCAGTGAGGAATGGGAGACAGGTGCTGAGTAATAAAGAGAGAGGAGCTCACATGACCAAGACACCCAGCACCAGAGGAAAAGACTAGAAGCCAGAAAACCACAAAAAGATGGCCGAAAAGTAAAGCCACATAGATTCTAACAATTACAGGTTGTGAAAATATAAGCAAGGACTTTTTGCACTAATTTTGTAAAAAATGTATTTTACTGTTTTCACTGTAGTGCTGTCCAGCACTTTTACATATTTCTACTTACACTTTTCTACCTGTTTTCCCATGCCTAAGGACAGGCATGTAAAAAGTAGGGAGGAATATGTAACGCCCCAAAGTTGGGGATTACATTAGTGTTTCATAAAAATGATGAATGTTATGTATGTGCCTTTAATTCAGTATTGCATCTTAGTTGCTTGAAATGTGAGGTAAGGTGCAATAAGTATTCATATTGTTACGTCTTTTGCACTCTTAGGCCACAGCCCCACTATCAGTATTTGGTCAGTATTTGGTCAGTAACTTTTCTCAGGATTGGGAGCCAAATATAAGTGAGGAATAGTGATGAACGAGCACTAAAATGCTCGGATGCTCGTTGCTCGGGTAAAGCAAATCAGAATGCTCTGGTGCTCGACCCGAGCAACGAGCCCAATGTAAGTCAATGGGAAACTTGAGCATTTTTCCCGGAGGTCTGCATGGGGCCAAAAAATTGGCCAAATCGATGGGAACAGTGCTCAAATGACATGGGAACAGCATGGGGAAGACCCCTGGAAGCATGTCTGACTCCCAGGTGACTGCTGTGAACATTGTTGTCAGAGTATTAGTCCACATTTACGAACTCGCAATAAAACATACAAAAACTAAGCCAAAATGGATTTTCCTGGAAAAAACGTTAAGGGACATTCTTTCCAGGGTAATGACTTGTATTACAAGGCAAAAAAAACCACACAAAAAATACTCCTCAACACCTTGGGCTATGTTCACATGTAGCATTTTTGATGCGTTTTTTCACTTTTGCATTGCTTTCAACGGTGAAAAATACATTAATCAGAAAATGTAATTTTGACAATTTACTACCTTATATGCCCATGTGGTGTGTGAGACATGATCAGACACATCCTGTTTCATTTATGAAGGAGGGACTCTGAAAGTCACAAAACCTATTTTTACAGAGCCATCAAGCGGCCCTTACTATTGTTAAAGGGCCAGCAGTCGGCCCTCACTATTGTTAGAGGGACATCAGCCGGCTATGCTTTGTTGTTCCCATTATTAAGGAGCGGGTCTCTTATACTGTTATTGCGTATGCAGTGACTGCAAAGGCAGCCAAAAATGTGGACACACCCCAATACCCCTTTGAAGAGATGTAGAGGAGGGCCTCATTAAAAAAATTGTTCCCATTATTAAGGAGCGGGTCTCTTATAGTGGTAATGCCCATGCAGTGACTGCAAATGCTGCCCAAAAAATTGGATGCACTCTAATATTGTTATGATCTGCAACATAAACTAAGGAAAGATAGGGGAAGGCTGTCCCTACAGTAAGACTAAGCTGAATCCCTACGATGTAGCAGGCTGCCTGTTCCTAGCGAACAGACCCGCCTTAGTCCTCGGCTAGTCTGAACGAAGACCTATAGCATTAAGGGAGGGGTCCCTAAAAGAACTAAGGACTGGGACCAAAAATAGGACACCTCCTAAACAGAGAAGTTGTTGCAGAACACAAAAAGACAAACTGACAAAAGGGTGCTAGAGGTCCCAGAAGGACCAAGCGAACTGACAGAGAAAGGCACAGAAGCACCTGGCTAGAGAAACAGTCAAACACTGAAGTCCAGCACAGCCAAAAGGGCGGAGTGGAATATAAAGGCAGATGGTCACGTGACCGCAAAACACAAGATGGAAAAAACAAACAGGAGGGTTCTAACAAATATACCTTTGAAGAGACGTAGAAGAGGTCCTCATAAAAAAATTGTTACCACTAAGTGCGTGGGCTGAAAAACATTTACCCCTGGGGGTATACATCAACATACCGTGTAACATGCCTCTCTTGTCTCATACCTCTCTCCTGTGTCTCATACCTCTCTCTTGTCTCATACCTCTCTCCTGTGTCTCATGCCTCTCTCCTGTGTCTCATACCTCTCTCTTGTCTCATACCTCTCTCCTGTGTCTCATGCCTCTCTCCTGTGTCTCATACCTCTCTCTTGTCTCATGCCTCTCTCCTGTGTCTCATACCACTCTCCTGTGTCTCATGCCTCTCTCCTGTGTCTCATATCTCTTTCCTGTATATCATGCCTCTCTCCCGTGTCTCATGCCTCTCTCCCGTGTCTCATGCCTCTCTCGTTTCATACATCTCTCCTGTGTCTCATGCCTCTCTCTTCTCTCATACTTCTCTCCTGTGTCTCATGCCTCTCTCCTGCCTCTCTCCTTTGTCTCGTGTCTCTCTCTTGTCACTTCTTCCATCTTTTCTATCTCCCGCTCTTTTGTTTTTTCCTTGTCTTCTTCTCCCTGGTTGCCTGTGGCTCCACCCCCTCTGTTTAGCCCTGCCCCTCCACATCGCTCCACAGACTGATAGCTGTGACGCTGCTGGAGGGGAGGGATCGGCTCCTGGCTCTGCTGCTGACTGCAGGCTGGGGTAGGAGGTTACACCCTATGTCAGGACTGTTCCTGAGCAGCCTGCACTGCAGCACTGATTGCTGTCTCTCAGGGGGCAGCACAGTACTCCTGCTGCAGGAGGATAACTGTGCAGGAGGATTGTGCCACCCCCTGAGAGACAGCACTCAGCGCAGATGCCGACTTAAAAAAAAACACAACTTCAGTTAGCTGTGTCCTGGTGAGCAGAAGCAGAATGAAGGGGGCCCCAGTATGGGCCCCTCTGCTCACTGGGCCCCATACACCAATAAGGGCAGTAATGCCTTGATGGGGGCACTGTAGACCCGATGACGGTATGCGGCCAGCCAATCACTGTAATGCTGACTCGCCCCCTGGGCCTGTGTCGTGCGTGCACGTGTGTGCGGGGAATACCCGGAGCCGGATCGCTGGGGGGTTGTAGTCTCCGTGGCGTTGACTCGGTCCGTGCCCAGGGTGTGCAATTCAGTGGCAGTCTTATTAGTATGATAGTGGTCCGACTACGCCACCCGTGGATTGCGGTCAGTGCGGACCACCACTGCAAGGCAGACCGCTGGGGCTGATGGTATATGCAGCTTAGGTATTGTGACTCCCCACGGGAAGAGTGCAGCCCCACGGCAGTTAGTGTGAATGGTGGGGGTGATAGTGCAGATAGTCCCAATACCAATAGTGCCGGAGGAGCAAGAAGTCACAGACAACGTGTTGCAATCCAATGTCCTTTACTCACAGTTTGTATTCTCCAGGTCACTCTCGCGAAGCAGTGACCACCCGAGCCATGCTGCGTCCACCAGGCAGGGGACTCGGTCAACTCCCAGGTCTTTCTGGAGTATGTCTCAAAGCTCCTTTCCGTCCTTCCTCCGGCTCGTGCCCCACCAGTGACCAAGCTTATGTCCAGCTCCTGCGGGCCTTCTCTCGGGAGGGCTACGTGCCCACGTCCCTGACCCTATATGGTATGCCTTCCTAGCAAGGTGTAGCGAGGGGTCGCACCAAGGGCTGGTCACGACCTCCGGTTCTTGGCTGAAGATGATTTGCTTCCACCAATCTGGGATCCGGTACCCTGTTCTGCCAACCCATCACCCGCAGTCTCCTGGGTCCTTAGGGTTCTCTCTTCCTTCTCGTTCCTGAGCCTTTCTGCTTCACTTGTTACTTCTGTTCTGGTCTTGCTCCCTTTCCTTTCCGTTCCTGTCTTTTCTGCTGGCTCTGGCCTCATAGGCTAGGCCCGCCTCCGGAGCAGAGCTCCACAGAGGCCCTGCTCTGTCACTTCCTCTCTCAGACTGAACACTGTTCTAAGATGGTGCCCACCTTTTATACCTCCCTCTAGCCATGAGCCCAGGTGACTAGCAACCAATGGGCTCCCTCCTACGCTCAGGACCCAACGCCTATCTGCCCCTACAGCACTGGGTTTTCCACCCCCCTCCCCACTCCAGCCAGGGACAGATGCTGTCGTGCCTGCACTTCTGTCTAGTGGGAGCACCGTTGAGCTGTCCCTCGGAAATTGGGTGTGTGTGCTGTATGCAGCCTACTGAGCCTTGATCCATACTCCATCCTTACCCGGGAGTGGGATATCACACCTCTGGATGAGGTGCAATACCTCTGTAGCGACCAAGTCCTCGGGGCGCTACATTCCCCCCTGGTAAAGCACAGCACGTCCTCGGGCTGGAACAGAGCAAAAACAATTCACAAGGTATGCAAAAATTTTTTCAATAACTGCTTACATCAGGAAACAGACACACTTGTACAATTCCCTTCATGGGAAACACTCTGATGAAACACTTTTAGTTATTACTTCCGGAACTCTCTTACCATAAAACACATTATAAAACTTTTGCAAGTAAAACATTCTTCAAAAACACATTCTTGACCTCTGGCCGCTGTGCAACTGGCTACCAGGTATTCACTGTTCTCAAAGGTGCTTGAGGTAGAGGTGCAGTTTCATTATAAAACCAGTAGGGGGCGCCTTAAGAAGCGCAACTATATACAGGGACGGCCGCTCTCAGTCCTCGGCCCGATAAGGAAGGGGGTAACTTGGAAACGGGTAACAGTCTTTTAGCTGTCCCAACGGGGACCACACTTATTAACGGGAACAGTTCAAAAGAAAAACAGTCCTTGTACCCTAATGGGTAACTATGTACAGTTCTTTACTCACGCTGCTTTCTTTTAATAGCTACGTCCTCCTTGCGCTCCCTCCTGAGGGTAGTCTTCAGACCCGTCCGGGTCCTCTTGGCTTTCCTCGTACTGGTGGTACTGCAGCTCCTCCTCCGCGAGCCGGTGAACGTGGAGGGCGTACAGTCCTTTTGTGCCTGGGGAGTTCAGGCCTTGCGACCGGGCCTGGAGAAGGCCGCCGTTGATGACGCATGGGATCAGAGGGTGCGACTTTGGGCCTGGGCGCGGGCTGGTGGTGGCAGCGCCCAGGGCTGGAGGGCTCGGCAGCAGGGCTTGTTGCGGGGTCTGGAGCAGGTCGGTGTCTGCAGCGCCCGGAATCGGCGGCTCCACCAGGGGGCCCGGGAGCAGGCTGACGCTGGCAGCGTCCGGGACAGGGAGACTCCTCTTACCTGCTCCCGCGACCGCTCCTGCGTCGTGCGTCTTCTCCTGGCGCTGGTCGGGGCCTGCGACGACTGGGGCACTGCCGATGCTGGGCAGCTTAGTCTGCTGCCGGTCCGCCATCTTGCTCTCCGTTCCCGATGTCTTCCTCCCCCCCGGTGGACCGTGGCCTACCTTGCGATGATCTTCCTCCGTAGGCCGCGGCTCCGCAGTCGATCGTCGGGGTTGAGGACCTTGCATCGCGCTCCTGTGACGTCAGCGTCGCTCCCTCTCCCTTCCAGGACCTTACGCAGCGTCAGTGCGTGGGGCGGAGCTTTGGATCTCGCGCGCTTTCGGCGTCCACGCCCCTCTTCTTCCCATGCGGCATCCCGAAGATGGCGTCCGATGGCGGGAAGCGGCTGCGGATGGCGGGAAGACGGCAGAAGATGGCGTGAAACGACCCAAGATGGCGTCCGATGGCGGGAAACGACTCCAGACGGCGGGAAACTTCACAACAGGTAAGTACAAAAGTATTTTTCAGGCACGCAATACCCGCTGGTGACGGGTTGGTTTGAATCTTGCCGACTACGCCAAAGGAGACTCGCCCCCTGGGCCTGTGTCGTGCGTGCACGTGTGTGCGGGGAATACCCGGAGCCGGATCGCTGGGGGGTTGTAGTCTCCGTGGCGTTGACTCGGTCCGTGCCCAGGGTGGTCAATTCAGTGGCAGTCTTATTAGTATGATAGTGGTCCGACTACGCCACCCGTGGATTGCGGTCAGTGCGGACCGCCGCTGCAAGGCAGACCACTGGGGCTGATGGTATATGCAGCTTAGGTAGTGTGACTCCCCACGGGAAGAGTGCAGCCCCAGGGCAGTTAGTGTGAATGGTGGGGGTGATAGTGCAGATAGTCCCAATACCAATAGTGCCAGAGGAGCAAGAAGTCACAGACAACGTGTTGCAATCCAATGTCCTTTACTCACAGTTTGTATTCTCCAGGTCACTCTCGCGAAGCAGTGACCACCCGAGCCGTGCTGCGTCCACCAGGCAGGGGACTCTGTCAACTCCCAGGTCTTTCTGGAGTATGTCTCAAAGCTCCTTTCCGTCCTTCCTCCGGCTCGTGCCCCACCAGTGACCAAGCTAATGTCCAGCTCCCGCGGGCCTTCTCTCGGGAGGGCTACGTGCCCACGTCCCTGACCCTATATGGTATGCCTTCCTAGCAAGGTGTAGCGAGGGGTCGCACCAAGGGCTGGTCACGACCTCCGGTTCTTGGCTGAAGATGATTTGCTTCCACCAATCTGGGATCCGGTACCCTGTTCTGCCAACCCGTCACCCGCAGTCTCCTGGGTCCTTAGGGTTCTCTCTTCCTTCTCGTTCCTGAACCTTTCTGCTTCACTTGTTACTTCTGTTCTGGTCTTGTTCCCTTTCCTTTCCGTTCCTGTCTTTTCTGCTGGCTCTGACCTCATAGGCTAGGCCCGCCTCCGGAGCAGAGCTCCACAGAGGCCCTGCTCTGTCACTTCCTCTCTCAGACTGAACACTGTTCTAAGATGGTGCCCACCTTTTATACCTCCCTCTAGCCATGAGCCCAGGTGACTAGCAACCAATGGGCTCCCTCCTACGCTCAGGACCCAACCCCTATCTGCCCCTACAGCACTGGGTTTTCCACCTCCCTCCCCACTCCAGCCAGGGACAGATGCTGTCGTGCCTGCACTTCTGTCTAGTGGGAGCACCGTTGAGCTGTCCCTCGGAAATTGGGTGTGTGTGCTGTATGCAGCCTACTGAGCCTTGATCCATACTCCATCCTTACCCGGGAGTGGGATATCACACCTCTGGATGAGGTGCAATACCTTTGTAGTGACCAAGTCCTCGGGGCGCTACATTGCCACAACCAACATGACTACGGCATTACAGTGAGTGGCAGGTAATCCCTGCATGTTAATTGCCCGTTTAAAGAGTGCCAAATATGCAGGACGGGGACCCAAGCTCCTGCCCGAGTATCCCGGAAGTACGCGCCGAGCATCTCGAGCACTGAGATGCTAGAGCGAGTACCAAGCAGTGGCGAGCCATCAGAGAAAAGGTATAATGGAAATGACGCGCCCCCTGGGCCAGTGTTGTTTGGGGGATACCCGGATCCGGATCAGATGGGGGTTGTAGTCTCCGAGTGGCGGTGACCCGGTCCGTGCCCAGGGTGTCAAGCTCAGTGTGTGGCAGTCCTACAGATGTTGCTGGATGTTCTTTAGTGTCGACTACGCCACCCGTTGATTTGCGGTCAATACGGCCGCCGCTGCAGCAGGGTCCGCTGAGGCTGGTGGTGTGTGTGCAGCTTCTGGTAGTATAACCCCCAACGGGAGGGGTATAGCCTCAGGGGGTCAGTTGTAGAGGGTGGTGGTTGTGGTGGTGCAGTGAGGGTGGTAATAAGACTCAGAGTCGGGCTGTGCAGTTCAGGGTTTTTACTTACTGCTGTTGTGCTGGTCACTCCGGCCTTGAGTGACCGCCTGAGCCGTGCTGCGTCCACCAGGTCCTGGACTCGGCCAACCCCCAGGTAATTCTGGAGCGTGATCCTGAGCTCCCTCTCTGACGTTCCTTTTCTCTGGCCTTCCCCACCAGGGATCCACTTATGTCCGGCTCCCTCGGGCCTCTTGTTGGTACAACCCTTGTCTCTGGGTTCCCTGACCCAATACTTGGTGTGCCTTCGCAGTGGATTTAGTGGGGGGTCGTGGCAGATCCTGCCCACAACCTCCGGTCTCTGGCTGAGGATTAGTGCCCTCCACCAGCTTGGGATCCGGTACCCTTGTGCCAACCCTTCACCCTTCTGGTTGTATTTGGGCTCTTGGGGTTCCCTCTTCTTCCCCTCTGGGTCCTTTTCTTCTCCTCTCTCTCTTCTTTCAGGACTGCTTGACCCTCTACAACAGACTGACTGGTAACTGTCTGCCTGTCTGACCCTGATCTAAGATGGTTCCCACCTTATATACTCCCTCTATGTGTGAGCTCAGGTGACCAGCACCCAATGAGCTCCTAGCATTACCCAGACTGCTCCCCCTATCTGCCCCTACACTACTGGGATGTTCCACCCCCCTCCCACTCCAGCCAGGGACAGACGCTGTCGTACCTGCACATATACCTAGTGGGAGTACCGTCAATCTGTCCCCCGGAAATGGGATGTATGTAGTGCATGCAGCCTACTGAGCTCAGTTCCACACTCCATCCTTACCCGGGAGTGGAATACCACACCTCTGGCTTGAGGTGTAATATCCCTGTAGCAGCCGAGTCCTCAGGGTGCTACATTCCCCCCTGGTAAATCACAGCACGTCCTCGGGCTGTAAGAGAATAAACATCCATAAACATACATTTTTTTTTTCATAAAACATAAACATATAAAACATCATATATTATCAACACTCTTGCTCCTCCGGCCACGGTGCGACTTGTGACCGGGTAAAGTGCGACAGTCTCTTGTAGAAAAACGGTTTCCTTATAAAACCAGTAGGGGGCGCCTTAGAAAGCGCAACTATATACAGGGGGAAAGTGGCCGCTCCCAGTCCTCGGCCAGGTATAAGGAAGAAATGACCGCTCTCAGTCCTCGGTCAGTGGGATTAAGGGACACACGGGTTAACAGTTCAATTTGCTGGTCCCAACGGGGACTATATTTTAACTAGCAGCAGTAACAGTTCACTGTACCCCGACGGGTAACTATATACAGTCTCTTTACCGTACTTTAACGACGGCGTCCTCCTGCTCCTTCTTTATCTTCAGACCCGTCCGGGTCCTCTTGCTCCTCCTCACACCGCAGCTCCTCCTCCGTCAGGCAATGCACATGGAGGGCGTAGGGTCCTTTGGCACACTTGTGCCGGGTGAACGTGACCTCGTCCCCTACGTACAGGTCACGACCTCTGTGTCCCTCCGGCAGATGGCTTTCTACGTCTCTGCGGGTTACAAAGACGTCGCCGGGGGTATGATGGTCTCTTATGAAGCCCCACCCATGCTGCAGGTTGAATTTAATCACAGTCCCGGTGGTACGGGGACCATGAGCTGCACGGGGGTTCCTCCTGGTCCGGCTCTTCTGCCCTGCGCTCTGTTCCTGCAGCCGCTGCTCACGGATCCGCCTCTCTTTCCGCTCTTGCTCGAAGGCTGCCAACTGCTGGCGGCAGCACTCCACTCGCTCTGCTGCGGCTGCCCGCGTTTCTTGAGTGAACCCCATGAGGTCTCCTCCGGTGGGGTCCCACTCGAATTGTGCTTCTTCTAGCGGGAGCGGGGTTCTCCTGACGGGCTTCGGAGCCGGAATCAGGGGCTCGCACAGGGGCCTTGCTCTTTGGAGTTCCAGTTGGTAGTACTCCTGGGGCCATACAAAGGGCTGCCCATCCGGGCACGTGTGCTGGGCAAATAGATCTTCGCCCAGGTGCGGCACTCGAGATGTTGAGGGCGCGTTGATGGTAGCGGCGCCCGGGTTGACCAGGCCTTGCGACCAGGCTTGGGGCACCCTAAAGGTAAAGGGCACCGTAAGGACGGCGGCGCCCGGGGGTACTCGGCCCTGCGACCAGGCCGGTGGCTCCGCGGAGGTAGGGGGCGCTGTTGGAATTGCGGCGCCCGGAGGTACTAGACCTTGCGACCAGGCCGATGGTATTTCCTGTTTGGTCGCGCTCAGGGTCGAGGCGTGTGATGTCACAGGGGTCGCGGCCGCGGCTTCTACTTGAGGCCTAGTCCGGCACGGTGACGATACAGCGACGGGCACGGCAGGGGGAATTTCGGGCTCTGCGACGGGGAGCTGGGACAGGTACACGGTTTCTCGGCTCGGGGTAGAGACGTCCCCTTTACCTGCCTCCGTCCGTTCAGCTCCCTCCTCGGCGCCGTCTCCGGCCTTCACTCCTCCTGCACCATCCTCAGAGGCGGTCTGTCTCCTCGTCTCGGGTGGCGTGCTCCGCTGACGGGTTCCGGTCTGCTGGGCCATCTCACGGCTCCACTCCGTCAGCGTGTCTTGCTGCACCTGGGCCATCCTCCGTGCGAGGCCCTCCAGCGCGGTCTGTGCACACTCCCGGTCTCGGGGGAGCTGTGCTAGGATCTCCACTAAGCCTAGTGGGGTTGTTGCTTGCAGCAGGCTCCTGGCCACTGGGTCGGTGCTGCCTGTCTCTCCCTCCATCTCCGGGTACGCTTTCTCTGGACTCCTCTCCAGACTTCTTGTCTCCGGGTGCGCTCTCTCCAGACTCCTCCAGGCTGCACCCATCTTCTATCTTTTGTTCTGTCTCCGCCCCCATTGAGGGTGGTCCCGGGGCAACTTTGTGATTGTCAGTTCCAGGGGCAGTTCTCTCACGCTGATGGACACTTCCAGCATCACAGTCTCTGTTGGTGGGCGCGGTTTCCGCTTTTGGCGCCATTCTTCGACCTGGCCCACGATGGGAGGTGACCTCTTGCCACCCTCTGGCACGCCCATAATGGCGTCCGCTCTTCCAAGGCGGGAAATCTTTGGAAATGGCGGGAAAAAGCTGCAAATTGCGGACAACCGGCGGGTAACGACCTGTGATGGGGTCCGTTGGCGGGGACCCTCCGGAACCGGCGGGAGACTTCTTTTTGAGGTAACGGTGAACTTTTCTTCAGGCACGCAGTACCCGGTTGTTGCGGGCACGTAATCCTGCCGACTACGCCAAAGTTGACGCGCCCCCTGGGCCAGTGTTGTTTGGGGGATACCCGGATCCGGATCAGATGGGGGTTGTAGTCTCCGAGTGGCGGCGACCCGGTCCGTGCCCAGGGTGTCAAGCTCAGTGTGTGGCAGTCCTACAGATGTTGCTGGATGTTCTTTAGTGTCGACTACGCCACCCGTTGATTTGCGGTCAATACGGCCGCCGCTGCAGCAGGGTCCGCTGAGGCTGGTGGTGTGTGTGCAGCTTCTGGTAGTATAACCCCCAACGGGAGGGGTATAGCCTCAGGGGGTCAGTTGTAGAGGGTGGTGGTTGTGGTGGTGCAGTGAGGGTGGTAATAAGACTCAGAGTCGGGCTGTGCAGTTCAGGGTTTTTACTTACTGCTGTTGTGCTGGTCACTCCGGCCTTGAGTGACCGCCCGAGCCGTGCTGCGTCCACCAGGTCCTGGACTCGGCCAACCCCCAGGTAATTCTGGAGCGTGATCCTGAGCTCCCTCTCTGACGTTCCTTTTCTCTGGCCTTCCCCACCAGGGATCCACTTATGTCCGGCTCCCTCGGGCCTCTTGTTGGTACAACCCTTGTCTCTGGGTTCCCTGACCCTATACTTGGTGTGCCTTCGCAGTGGATTTAGTGGGGGGTCGTGGCAGATCCTGCCCACAACCTCCGGTCTCTGGCTGAGGATTAGTGCCCTCCACCCGCTTGGGATCCGGTACCCTTGTGCCAACCCTTCACCCTTCTGGTTGTATTTGGGCTCTTGGGGTTCCCTCTTCTTCCCCTCTGGGTCCTTTTCTTCTCCTCTCTCTCTTCTTTCAGGACTGCTTGACCCTCTACAACAGACTGACTGGTAACTGTCTGCCTGTCTGACCCTGGTCTAAGATGGTTCCCACCTTATATACTCCCTCTATGTGTGAGCTCAGGTGACCAGAACCCAATGAGCTCCTAGCATTACCCAGACTGCTCCCCCTATCTGCCCCTACACTACTGGGATGTTCCACCCCCCTCCCACTCCAGCCAGGGACAGACGCTGTCGTACCTGCACATATACCTAGTGGGAGTACCGTCGATCTGTACCCCGGAAATGGGATGTATGTAGTGCATGCAGCCTACTGAGCTCAGTTCCACACTCCATCCTTACCCGGGAGTGGAATATCACACCTCTGGCTTGAGGTGCAATACCCCTGTAGCAGCCGAATCCTCAGGGTGCTACATTAACAAGTGAACCAATTCTGAATTTATCACCCACTCCTGGTTTTGGCTCCCACTCCTGAGAAAAAATACTGAGCGAACACTGATCAAATACTCACAGTGGGGCAATGGCCTTAATGTGATTAACTTACCTCTATATGTTTGCCTACGTACTCTAATATGGATGTTTAGTATCCTTTTTTTCACATATTTTCAGTAGATATGTGTGACAATATTTTAAAAATCTAATTGTGTCACAATCCTGACAATTTTTTTGTGACCAATTCACCTGTATAATTTCACTCGTGCACTTTCAATATGCGATGTTTGCAGTTTTGTTTTCATTATCATATACACTGCTCAAAAAAATAAAGAGAACACTCAAATAACACATCGTAGATCTGAATGAATGAAATATTCTCATTGAATACTTTGTTCTTTACAAAGTTGAATGTGCTGACAACAAAATCACACAAAAATCATCAATGGAAATCAAATTTATCAACCAATGGAGGCCTTGATTTGGAGTCACCCCCAAAATTAAAGTGGAAAAACACACTACAGGCTGATCCAACTTTGATGTAATGTCCTTAAAACAAGTCAAACTGAAGCTCAGTATTGTGTGTGGCCTCCACGTGCCTGTATGATCTCCCTACAGCACCTGGGCATGCTCCTGATGAGGTTGCGGATGGTCTCCTGTGGGATCTCCTCCGAGACCTGCACTAAAGCATCCGCCAACTCCTGAACAGTCTGTGGTGCAACGTGACGTTGGTAGATGGAGCGAGACATGATGTCCCAGATGTGCTCAATCGGATTCAGGTCTGGGGAACGAGCGGGCCAGTCCATAGCTTCAATGCCTTCATTTCGCAGGAACTGCTGACACACTCCAGCCACATGAGGTCTGGCATTGTCCTGCATTAGGAGGAACGCAGGGCCAACCACACCAGCATATGGTCTCACAAGGGGTCTGAGGATCTCATCTCGGTACCTAATGGCTGTCAGGCTACCTCTGGTGAGCACATGGAGGGCTGTGCGGCCCTCCATAGAAATGCCACCCCACACCATTACTGACCCACTGCCAAACAGGTCATGCTGAAGGATCTTGCAGGCAGCAGATCGCTCTCCACGGCGTCTCCAGACTCTGTCACGTCTGTCACATGTGCTCAATGTGAAACTGCTTTCATCTGTGAAGGGCAAAGAGCACCAGTGGCGACTTTGCCAATCGTGATGTTCTGTGGTAAAAGCACAACCCCCATCTGTGGACATCGGGCCCTCATACCACCCTCATGGAGTCGGTTTCTAACCGTTTGTGCAGACACACGCACATTTGTGGCCTGCTGGAGGTAATTTTGCAGGGCTCTGGCAGTGCTCCTCCTGTTCCTTCTTGCACAAAGGAGGAGGTAACGGTCCTGCTGCTGGGTTGTTGCCCTCCTATGGCTCCCTCCACATCTCCTGGTATCTGCTCCATGCTCTGGACACTGTGCTGACAGACACAGCTACCCTTCTTGCCACAGCTCGCACGATGTGCCATCCTGGATGAACTGCACTACCTGAGCAACTTCTGTGGGTTGTACTGTAGACAACACTTCATGCTACTGTACCTCTAGGGGTGAGAGCAATGGCAAAATGAAAAAGAGACCAAAACAACAGCCAAAAAGGATGAGAACAGAGAAATGGTCTGTGGTCACAACCTGCAGAACCACTCCTTTATAGGGGGTATCTTTCTAATTGCCTATCATTTCTACCCGTTGTCTGTTCCATTTGCGCAACAGCCGGAGAAATTGATTCACGATCAGTGTTGCTTCATAACTGGACTGGTAGATTTCACAGAAGTGTTATTGACTTGGAGTTACATTGTGTTGTTTAAGTGTTCCCTTTATTTTTTTGAGCAGTGTATAATTTACATGATTTAAATTTTATTATCACATGTGAGAGTATACATATATTTTAGATTTATTCACACTTCACATTTTTTAGCCTCAATATACACAGGCTCTGTGTTTAATCAAACATATACATTCACTTAGACTCATACATTTTAATATGTACAACCAATGGTTTAAATTATAGAATGCATGAACATTGTTATAGCCATAGATAATTTTTTTTTTTTATAATGACTGTACGTTCTGGTATTAATACGTATATACAGTATATATATATATAATATGTAATTTATAGCTTTCTAAATATATATAATGGCATCACCTATCTCCACTAAGTGTGTATATTCATTAAATACATATCAAATATGACTCCTGATAGGAAAAACCAATGTCTTTATAGTAAATGCAGCACATGGTAATCTAGTAGTGCTGCAGGCTCTTTTCAGAAGAACATGCTTGGCAGTGCGCATGCCTGATTTGTAAGTCCCTGGATCTTCTGTAAGTGGCCACGGTGGACACCTGCACATGCACCATTGCCTAGCAATGGGGGTACGCTTGCTTGCTATGAGTCTGTGGCACCCCAGGGGTCTGGTTACCACAGTAATAGAAATATCACGTCTGGGAGCAGGTGGGAGGTTTCCTGGTCAGGAGCTCTTAAACATGCAACACCTCCTGTCCCAGGCCAGATAGGGGAGGAACCTGCCCTATATAAACTGGATCTGGGGCGGGGTTAGTTAGTCAGAGCCTGGAGTGAAGTTCCAGACACAGGGAACGAGACAGCTAGGAGCTCTGTAGGAGCAGGAGCTGAGTGCCAGGGACTGGAAGCAGATATTGCTCGTCCTGGCTGAAGAGACTACGACCGGACAACGGAGTCCGAGGCTGTGGGAACCTCTAAGTCCAACAGCAGAAACCAGCCGGCAGGGGATTCCAGGTCCTCTGGCCATAGAAGCCCGGAGGCTCAGTCACAAGGAAGGGACCAGCACCGCCATCGAGGAGCGGAGGCTATCAGAAGGCCCCAAGTCACCAGCCATACGGTTGAGCACCACACGGTAAACTCAGGGACGTGGGCTACTTCCACTCGCTTACAGCAAGGTAGCCAGGAAGAGTGCAGATAGACGGGGAGGCCTACAACTCCACCTGGCCAGGGGAACTCCTGCTTGCTCGCAGACTGACCAGGCCCCTTATGCTAGCCAGTACTCCCGGGAGGGTCTGCCTTAATATCATCAGTAAAGACCCTGAACTGCACTGCAAAGACTCTGAGTCATTCCTGCTTTCTCACCGCATACAGCACTACTAGTACTGGGACGCCCGTGCACCATCACTCCCATCATCCACATTCCCTGCCCTGGGGCCATACTCTTCCCATGGGGAGTTATCCCATCTTTAGCTGCGCACACCACAGCAGCCTCAGCGGACTGCCTCGCAGCGGCGGTACACCCTGACCGCAATCCACGGGTGGCGTAGTCGGACATTAAACCACAAAAACCCTATAAAGACTGCCACTGGTTTGACCACCCTGAGCCACGGGACCGGGTCGCCGCCACGGAGACTACAACCCCCAGAGACCCGGCTCCGGGTAACCCACACACGTGCACACACGGCCCAGGGGGTGCGTCAACTTTGGCGTAGTCGGCAGCATTTCGTGCCCGCAACCACCGGGTACTGCGCGCCTTCAAAAGACTGTGATACCTGCAGTGGTGAAGGTTCCCGCCATCCGGAGCCGTTTCCCGCCATCTTCAGAAGTTTCCCGCCATCTGCAGCTGCTTTCCCGCCATCCGCAGTCGTTTTCCCGCCATCAGACGCCATCTTCGGGATGCCGTGCGGGAAGAAGAGGGGCGTGGACGCAGAAAGCGCGCGAGACCCGAAGCTCCGCCCCACGCACCGACGCTGCGCAAGGTCCAGGAAGGGAGAGAGAGCGACGCTGACGTCACCAGGACGCGACGCAAGGTCCTCGTCCGGAGCAGCACCAGTGGAGCCGTGGCCTTCAGAAGAGGATCGTCGGAAGGTAGGCCACACTTAACTAGGGGGGAGGAAGATGACGGACACGGAGGGACCCTCTACCACCAGCGCGGCCACTGCCGCAGTAATGCCATTTACAATGCCTTACATCCCCAGAGCGGCCTGGCTTCCCCAATACTCAGGGGAGTCGCATACCCTAAGCGACTTTAAAGAGAGACTGTGCAGCCTATTTAAGGTATACCCCCTGATGGAGGGCCAGAAAGTGAGCATATTGATAGGCCAGCTAACCGGCGCAGCCCAGCGTGAAGTAAAGTCCTAGTCAGTCCGGGACAAGGAGACCGTAAAGGAGATCTTAGCCCGTCTGAAGGACACTTTTGATACCCCCACCTCAGCCGAGATCAAAATGAGATTTTATGGGTGCAAGTGTGACACCCCAGGGGTCTGGTTGCCACAGTGATAGAGATATTACATCTGAGAGCAGGTGGGAGGTCCTTTGGTCAGGGATCCTGTGCATGCCACACCTCCTGCCCAGTCTTGGGAGGGGAAGGACTTCCCCTATATAAACCTGGGGCTGAGGCAGGGTAAGGAGTTCTGAGAGGAGAAGACAGGGAGCAGAGCTGCTCTATGGGCTCTGCTCCACAGGCAGGCCCTGTCCAGGGGCCTGAGCCTGGAGTCAAGGAGAGTAGAGACAAGAAACAGCAGAAGCAATACTACTACGAGTCAGGGGCTGGCAGCTGCAGAGCTCGCCCTGACTGAGAAGCTTTCTTACCGGACCCGGCGTCCGAGGCTGTGGGGACTAACTCTTACCCAGCAGCAGAAGCCGACCGGCAGGGGATTTCAGGTCCTCAGGCCCAGAAACCCGAAGGCACGGTCACACGCGTGGGACCAGCACCGCCATCGTGGAGCGGAAGCCATTAGAAGGCCCCGAGTCACCGGCCATACGGGTGAGCACCACACGGTACACTCAGGGACGTGGGCTACTTATATCCGCTTCTAGCAAGGTAGCCAGAAGAGTACAGTCAGTTTGGGAGGCCTACAACTCCGCCTGGCCAGGGGAGATCCCATCTGCTCAAGGACTGACCAAGCCCCGTTCACTAGCAAGTACTCCGGGAGGGTCTATCGTTGTTACCAGTAAAGACCCTGAATTACACCGCACCGTCTCTGAGTGGTTCCTGCTACCCCCATCATCCACATCTGCTGCCCTGAGGCCATACCCCTCCCGTTGGGGGTTATACCATCTACGCTGCACCATCCATCCACTGGCCTCAGCGGACTGTCCTGCAGCGGCAGCTCCATAGCTGCATTCAACGGGTGGCGTAGTCGTCCTACATCTACCGCTGTTACATCACCGCTCAGTTTGACTCCCTGGGCACGGACCGGGTCACCGCCACGAGACTACAACCCTCAAGAGATCCGGCTCCGGGTAAGCTCCCGCGTGCGCAACGCAGCGCGACACAGGCCCAGGGGCGCGTCAACTTTGGCGTAGTCGGCAGGATTTCGTGCCCTCAACCACCGGGTACTGCGTGCCTGAAAAAGAGACTTTTCAAACTTACCAGTGGTGAAGATTCCCGCCATCTGTGAAGATTCCCGCCATCCGTGGAGTTTTCCCGCCATCCGGCGCCATCTTCTGCCTTCTTCCCGCCATCCGAGGAGTTTTCCCGCCATCCGGCGCCATCTTCTGCCTTCTTCCCGCCATCCGAGGAGTTTTCCCGCCATCCGGCGCCATCTTGGAGACGCCGCGCGGGAAGAAGAGGGGCGTGGACTCCGAAAGCGCGCGAGAACTGAAGCCCCGCCTCACGTCCGGACGTTGCGTAAGGTCCTGGAAGGAGCCCAGCAGACGCCGACGTCACAGGAGCGCGACGCCAGGTCCTCTACCCCGACGATTGACTGCGGAGCCGCGGCCTACGGAAGAGGATCTCCGGAAGGTAGGCCACGGTCCACTAGGGGGGAGGAGGACACCAGGAACGGACAGCAAGATGGCGGACCGGCAGCAGACTAAGCTGCCCAGCATCGGCAGTGCCCCAGTCGTCGCCGGCCCCGACCAGCGCCGGGAGAAGACGCGTGACGCAGGAGCGGTCGCGGGAGCAGGTAAGAGGAGTCTCCCTGTCCCGGACGCTGCCAGCGTCAGCCTGCTCCCGGGCCCCCTGGTGGAGCCGCCGATTCCGGGCGCTGCAGACACCGACCTGCTCAAGCCCTGCGGCCAAGCCCTCCAGCCCTGGGCACTACCACCACCAGCCCGCGCCCAGGCCCAAAGTTGCACCCTCTGACCCCGGGCGTCATCAACGGCGACCCTCTCCACGCCTGGTCGCAAGGCCTGAACTCCCCAGGTGCAAAAGGACTGTACGCCCTCCACGTTAACCAAGGAGGAGCTGCAGTACTACCAATACAAGGAAAGCCAAGAGGACCCGGACGGGTCTGAAGCCTACACACAAGAAGGAGCAGGAGGATGCCGTTACTGAAGTACGGTAAAGTGGAACTGTACATAGTTACCCGTAGGGGTACTTGTGTTGCTAATTAAAATATGGTCCCCGTTGGGACAAGTGTGAACTGTTCCCGTGTGTCCCCTATCCTTAACCAGGCTGAGGACTGTGAGCAGCCATCCCATCTCCCCACAGGCTGAGGACTGTGAGCAGCCAATCCTTATCCCCACTGGCCGAGGACTGAGAGCGGCCATATCTTGTAAATATTATGTGTTTCCAGTTATTTATAGGAGTCCTTGGTGGATTTACCGGGAATCCTTTGTACAGTTAGTGGAGCGTAACCCAGGATGGACTAAAAGACTGTTAAGGACTCGGGGTAGGACAGACCCCTACCTGGTTACGTCTCCCTGTTTTGGTGAAATGGACACCTTGCTTTTCAAAACTGCACCCGGTTGCGGACACGCCGTAACCATCTTATGTGTTTTTCTTATTGTATTGTTATTGTTATAACTTGTTATGTTTTTCTAAAAAAATATGTTTAGTCCCGTAGTACTAAATTTCACTAGGGGGGAATGTGACACCCCAGGGGTCTGGTTGCCACAGTGATAGAGATATTACGTCTGAGAGCAGGTGGGAGGTCCTTTGGTCAGGGATCCTGTGCATGCCACACCTCCTGCCCAGTCTTGGGAGGGGAAGGACTTCCCCTATATAAACCTGGGGCTGAGGCAGGGTAAGGAGTTCTGAGAGGAGAAGACAGGGAGCAGAGCTGCTCTATGGGCTCTGCTCCACAGGCAGGCCCTGTCCAGGGGCCTGAGCCTGGAGTCAAGGAGAGTAGAGACAAGAAACAGCAGAAGCAATACTACTACGAGTCAGGGGCTGGCAGCTGCAGAGCTCGCCCTGACTGAGAAGCTTTCTTACCGGACCCGGCGTCCGAGGCTGTGGGGACTAACTCTTACCCAGCAGCAGAAGCCGACCGGCAGGGGATTTCAGGTCCTCAGGCCCAGAAACCCGAAGGCACGGTCACACGCGTGGGACCAGCACCGCCATCGTGGAGCGGAAGCCATTAGAAGGCCCCGAGTCACCGGCCATACGGGTGAGCACCACACGGTACACTCAGGGACGTGGGCTACTTATATCCGCTTCTAGCAAGGTAGCCAGAAGAGTACAGTCAGTTTGGGAGGCCTACAACTCCGCCTGGCCAGGGGAGATCCCATCTGCTCAAGGACTGACCAAGCCCCGTTCACTAGCAAGTACTCCGGGAGGGTCTATCGTTGTTACCAGTAAAGACCCTGAATTACACCGCACCGTCTCTGAGTGGTTCCTGCTACCCCCATCATCCACATCTGCTGCCCTGAGGCCATACCCCTCCCGTTGGGGGTTATACCATCTACGCTGCACCATCCATCCACCGGCCTCAGCGGACTGTCCTACAGCGGCAGCTCCATAGCTGCATTCAACGGGTGGCGTAGTCGTCCTACATCTACCGCTGTTACATCGCCGCTCAGTTTGACTCCCTGGGCACGGACCGGGTCACCGCCACGAGACTACAACCCTCAAGAGATCCGGCTCCGGGTAAGCTCCCGCGTGCGCAACGCAGCGCGACACAGGCCCAGGGGCGCGTCACAAGCAGCGGGCACAAGACAGTATAAGAGATTATGCTTTGAGTTTGCAAGAGGCCCTGGGAGCCATTAAACAGGCAGACCCTGACAGTGTGAGGAATGTAGATGAACTGTTAACTGAGCAATTCATTGAGGTTCTGCTGTCCAACACCCACCGAACCCAGTTGCGTGCAATGGCCTTGCAGAACCCTGGTTTAGACTTTGCAAAGTTCAAGGACAGGGCCATCCGGGTGCTCTGAGAACCAGCACCGGGTAGCGCTGTAACCCACTGGCGCCCCGATATTACCTATCATCAAGAGGCGGCGCCCTTGTCTGCAGAGCCTGTAGGAGCTGGTGCGCAGGCTTTGGACAACAACCCGGCTACAGACCTGCACCATCAGGTCCAAGAGCTAACTAAAAGCGTAGCCGCGCTAACCGGAACTGTGCAGTCTTTACAGGTCTCTCCTCCAGGAAGGATCAAGCTGGCCACCAGTCCGGAGGACGTCCCGTGGCACCGACAGAGGAGGATCCCATCGTCCAGAGGAAGACCCAGCGACAAATACAACGAGGACGGACAACCCATCTGCCGCCGCTGCAATCAACCCGGACATATGGCAAGGTACTGTCATTTAAACGGGCACAGCCTGGGGCAGAGGGCCAACCCCCAGGCATAAGATCATCAGGCCCATCGAACTGGCGTGATAAATATGTAGGGGGACGTCCAGTCTTGCCTGTGGTACTGGATGGCATTCCTATGAGTGCCCTACTAGACACCGGGTCACAGGTAACTACCATCCCTTATGTGCTCTTTAAGCGGTACTGGAATGACTCGGACATAACCCGCTACCCAGATGATGACCTGAGTATCATCGACAGCAATGGTCAGCCCGTGCCGCAGGTGGGATTCAAAGAGGTGACCATTAAGATGGGTAAAGTCGAACTAGCGGCACAAGGACTGATTATTGTGGACATTGACCGTCATGAGAGTCACCCTAGAATAACCTTGGGAACTAACGTGATTGAAAATTGTCTTGCAGAGGTGATTCTCATTTTACAGCAGGTTGCCAAGAACGCCAGTTCCAGCCAGCAGCGTGTCCTCCAAAAAGAGATCCGGGCACTGATGAAATGGTAACAGGTGGAATTATCTGGTGGTGAGATTGGTAGCGTGAGAATGTGTGACCCTTTCCCTATTGCCATGCCCCCGAAAAATGAGATGATGATCTGGTGCCGGGCAGCTATTGGTCTAAGAGGTAGAGACTACCAAGCAATGGTAGAGCCCGTCTACTCAGACAGTAGGCCCACCATTTTGACAGCATGGGGAGTGGTCGATGTACGCCATGGGAGGGTACCTGTCCGCATCGTAAATATCGGGGAGAGAGAAGTACACCTGCCCTGGTATGCCACGCTAGCCAAATTGTTCACCATAAACCAAAATTCTGTAAAGGCCGTAGAACCCTTGCCTCCATCTCAACCAGAGGAAGGTAACGGCTCTAAGAAACAAATGGAGGACTGGTGTCAGCAACTGCATTTGGGTACTGACTCCACTCCCTCCCACCAAAAACAGGGAGTCTACCGGGTGGTTCGGGAGTACGAAAGAGTCTTTAGTAAACACCCGCTAGACTTTGGGCGAGTAAAGGGGGTAGAACATCACATCCCCACAGGAGACCATCCACCCATAAAGGAAAGATACCGACCTGTACCCCCTGCACACTATCAGCAGGCAAAGTGGATGTTGCGGGACATGAAGGAGGCTGAGGTAATCAGGGACAGCTGTAGCCCCTGGGCAGCTCCACTAGTTCTAGTGAAAAAGAAGGACAACACAATGAGAATGTGTGTAGACTACAGAAAGGTCAACCGTATCACACACAAAGATGCGTACCCGTTATCTAGAATAGAAGAATCTTTAGCTGCATTAAAATCTGCTAACTTCTTCTCCACTTTGGATCTTACTAGCGGGTACTGGCAGGTTCCTGTAGCAGAGGCAGACAAGGAGAAGACTGCATTCACCACGCCGATGGGTCTCAGCGAATTCAACTGTATGCCGCTCGGGCTCTGCAACGCACCAGGAACCTTCCAGCGATTGATGGAATGCTGTCTGGGACACCAGAATTTCGAGACGGTCCTGTTATACCTGGACAATGTCATTGTTTATTCCAAAACCTACGAGGACCATTTGAAACACCTGGCAGAAGCGTTTGACGCCCTGGCAAGCTACGGCCTAAAGGTGAAACCATCCAAGTGTCACCTGCTGAAACCAAAGGTGCAGTACCTGGGACACGTGGTGAGTGCTGACGGAGTGGCTCCCGACCCCGATAAGATCACCGTGATTAAAGACTGGCCAAGACCCTCCAGCATAAAGGAAGTGCGGCAGTTTCTTGGGTTGGTAGGCTACTACCGAAGATTCATTCCCCGTTTCACCAAAATGGCAGCTCCTATGCAGGACCTCCTGATAGGTCAATCCAGGAAGGCCAAAAACCAGAAGCCACCCTTCAGGTGGGAAAAGCTGGAAGAGGAGTCCTTCTGCCAGCTGAAGATGGCCCTCACGGGGGATGAAATCCTGGCGTACCCTGACTACAGCCAGCCCTTTATCCTCCACACGTGCGCGAGCAACATCGGGCTAGGAGCCGTACTGTCCCAGATCCAGCAGGGGAAAGAACGGGTAATCGCTTACGCCAGCCGAAAACTAAGGCCCACAGAGAGAAACCCTGAGAATTATAGCTCATTCAAGCTAGAGTTCCTGGCAGTGGTGTGGGCAGTGACCGAACGTTTCAAGCATTACCTTGCCTCTTCCAAGTTCACCGTGTACACGGATAACAACCCGTTGACACACCTGGACACTGCAAGACTTGGTGCCCTGGAGCAGAGATGGATGGCCCGCCTGTCCCACTATGAATTCACCATCAAATACCGGGCGGGACGTTCAAATGCGAACGCGGATGCCCTGTCCAGAATGCCAAACTTACCGGACGTAGGGGAAGATCCAGAAGAACTGGAAGAAGTCGAACTTCCTGCGTTCCACCGTCATGGGATTACCCTGTATTCCCACCGTGTAAGGGACAGGCGCTCTGCCACGTTCAATCCCTTACCCCACTACAGCTGGGCGGAGACACAAGACAGTGATCCCGCTGTCCGTCTGGTGAAGGAAATGCTGACACAGGCTGATGCCCGTCTTGACCCAGACGCTCCGGAGGAGACCAAGCAACTGTGGAAGGAGAAAAGTAGACTGTTTCTTTACAAGGAGAAGCTGTGCCGGAGAATGGTCAACTCTAGAACACATGAGCTGACCTGGCAGGTAGTGGTCCCAAGATGAGACGCGGCTATGGTTGTGGAGGCATACCATGACGGAGCAGGACACTTTGGATGGAAGAAGCTGGAGTTCCTGTTGCGTGGACGGTTCTACTGGGTAGGCATGAGAGGAGCCATCGAGAGGTGGTGTAGAGATTGTGGCCCGCGCAACCTAAGAAGGAAGGACCGCGCCAGCCAGAAGACTCCCCTGCAGCCCATCATCACCAGACAGCCACTGGAACTGGTAGCCCTGGACCATGTGAAACTGGCTCCAAGCAAATCTGGGTACTTCTACGCCCTCACCATCGTAGATCACTACTCCCGGTTCCTGGTGGTGGTCCCTGTCAAGGACTTAACGGCTCAAACAGCAGCTAGAGCATTCCAGCAGCACTTCTGCCGTCCACACGGGTATCCGGAGCAAGTGCTGACGGACCAAGGACCAGCCTTCGAAGCGGAGGTCTTCCAAGAGTTCTGCAATCTGTATGGCTGCAGGAAGATAAGAACAACGCCCTATCACCCTCAGACCAACTGACTATGTGAGAAAATGAACCAGGTGGTGATAGACTTGCTAAAAACGTTGCCCCTGGAAGAACGCAGTCTCTGGCCTGAAAAACTGCTTGATCTGGTGGACTTATATAATCACATCCCTGTAGGTTCCACCAACTGTACCCCGGCTTACCTAATGAGAGCAAGACCTGGTAAGCTGCCTATTGACCTAGATATGGGAGTCCTGACACCTGAAGACACCTCGCCAGAGGCAGACTGGGATACAGAATGGCAGCAGCAGTATCGGAAAGTACAGGAGAGCGTCGAGCGAAGTCTGTCTCAAGCAAGAGAAAGACAAGAGAAGATTTATAATCAGCATGCTCCCGCTGTTCCCCTGGTACCTGGAGAGCAGGTCTTGAAGAGAAAGAGGCGGCTTCACAAGTTGGACGACCAGTGGGAGAAGGACCCGTACACAGTACTGCCTTCAAGTCATGATAACCCAAAAGTCTGTGTAATCAGTAAGGATGGAGGAGAGACCACAGCCATTGTCTCCAGAGACCACCTGAAAAAGTGTCCCGAGCAGCTGCAAAGCCCTGATGAAGATCAAGAGAACCCTCAACCCGCAGAGGAAAGGGAAGAAATGATCAGTACCGTACTCGGAGACTTTCCCCGGTCCTGGACTCAAATCAACAACGCAGTCGTGGTACCCATCCTCTCCTTTCTCCAGCCAGCCCCTCAAGGACCTACAGAAGAACAGGTAGTGTCAGAAGAGCAGACGGCCCAAGAGGCAGAAGAATCCATACCAGCAGCCCAGGAGAATCAACCCTCTGCTAGTAGTGAGCCTGCCGTGCCCCTAGTAAGCCAAAGAGTACGCAGAAAGCTGCCAGGCCTACCCGCAACACCTTTTACACCCTGTAGTGCAGAACCAGATAGTGGGTTACGTAGGTCCACCAGGAGCACCAGAGGACAGATGCCCGCTCGCTGGAGAGTCTAATGCCAAGTATATATTTACCTGTACATACGTAAATGCTGAAAAAGGTTTATGTTTTGTTGCCTGTTCATTGATTATGTTTCTCTAGTTACCCTGCAGGTTTATTTGGACTGACAGGTTATGGACGCTGAGTAACCGGAACTACATTGTAGATAGTTGCACCTTGGTGCCTCTTGCGAAGATGGCCGCGGAAGAGAAAAACCTGTCTGGCGTGGCCTCCTTGTGGCCCAAAGTAGCTAGCCTCAGCCTTGCAGCCACGCCCAGGGCCAACGTTTGGGGTTTGCTTTGGACAGGTCCCCTACTCTGTTCCAAGACTTCGCCTTGTTGGGTGACATGGACACCCGGTTACGGACACGCCGTGACCTCTAAAGACTAAAACTTCTTGTACATATGTTATGCTACTTTTATACCCTGTATTTGTGTTTTCTTAAAAATGTGTTTAGTCCCGGAGTACTAAAATTTACTAGGGGGGAATGTGGCACCCCAGGGGGTCTGGTTACCACAGTAATAGAAATATTACGTCTGGGAGCAGGTGGGAGGTTTCCTGGTCAGGAACCCTTAAACATGCAACACCTCCTGTCCCAGGCCAGATAGGGGAGGAACCTGCCCTATATAAACTGGATCTGTGGCGGGGTTAGTTAGTCAGAGCCTGGAGTGAAGTTCCAGACACAGGGAACGAGACAGCTAGGAGCTCTGTAGGAGCAGGAGCTGAGTGCCAGGGACTGGAAGCAGATATTGCTCGTCCTGGCTGAAGAGGGGGATTCCAGGTCCTCTGGCCATAGAAGCCCGGCGGCTCAGTCACAAGGAAGGGACCAGCACCGCCATCGAGGAGCAGAGGCTATCAGAAGGCCCCAAGTCACCAGCCATACGGGTGAGCACCACACGGTATACTCAGGGACGTGGGCTACTTACACTCGCTTACAGCAAGGTAGCCAGGAAGAGAGCAGATAGACGGGGAGGCCTACAACTCCACCTGGCCAGGGGAACTCCTGCTTGCTCGCAGACTGACCAGGCCCCTTATGCTAGCCAGTACTCTCGGGAGGGCCTGCCTTAATATCATCAGTAAAGACCCTGAACTGCACTGCAAAGACTCTGAGTCGTTCCTTCTTTCTCACCGCATACAGCACTACTAGTACTGGGACACTCGTGCACCATCACTCCCATCATCCACATTCCCTGAGGCCATACTCTTCCCGTGGGGAGTTATCCCATCTTTAGCTGCGCACACCACACCAGCCTCAGCGGACTGCCTCGCAGCGGCGGTACACCCTGACCGCAATCCACGGGTGGCGTAGTCGGACATTAAACCACAAAAACCCTATAAAGACAGCCACTGGTTTGACCACCCTGAGCCACGGGACCGGGTCGCCGCCACGGAGACTACAACCCCCAGAGACCCGGCTCCGGGTAACCCACACACGTGCACAGACGACCCAGGGGGTGCGTCAAGTCCACTAATGGAAGTATCCATATGTGGAGGAGCAGGTCATAACGATGCAAGTGTCAACACTAACCAGCCCATTATCCATGACACAGATGTCAGAATTATTTTACACACACTGCGATTGGGTAGCTGAACCTATTTAAATGGGCCCTCCATTCCCTAAACATACACCCCCTGATGAAGAAAGGGTGAAACACACGTTGGGGTGATGGGGAAGTCATTTAAACCACCAAACAACTCATGTAATTGCTTTATTTACCCTCAGCTTTACCTTTTACTGGCACTTGTCATAGTATATTTTATATTATTAGCAATTTTGTGCACACAACATTAATAATAGCACATACAGGCATTCTACTTCAGTTATGATTAACCTTATGGGTATTGCACTTGTCACTTTATGCCTTACTGTGGTTCTTTAATTATGTTTATATATACCATGTAGACCTTTGTTATCTAAACATAAAAATACTTAAATAATATTGTTGACATTCATTTTATCATTGTATCAGGGGTCAAATGCACTACTATCTCTTGTAATGTGGTATTTTTGGATGGCATAAAAATATTGACTATAGATTCCCACAGTTACTTAGCAGCATCATGTTTTAATCTTGTTAAATTTTATTTATTTACAAATAAAGATTTATCATGGTTTAATATACTTTGGGTGTTAGACTTTTTTCACGCCCATACTTATGCTTTAATCTTATACCAGTAAAGAAGTACAGTATTTGTGGAATAAGGAGCCCTGGATCATTGTAAATTCACTGTGTTTACTTTTCTCTTTTCCCCACCTGATCATGGAGGCTCCAACTTCACCTGCACAGCTGCAAAATAAGCCCAGCCCTGACTACCAATATAAACCCGCATAGCAGTTTATCTAAGCTAGGAGCAGCTGTAGCTATATTTTTGTTGCAAATAATAACCCATAATTGGGCTGATATGAAGAGGGACAGAACATCAAGTACAGAATAATGCTCTAGATTTCTTTAGTACACACAACAAGGTCATTTTGCTTCTGCTTTTAAATTGATTCATGAAAGTATGGACTAAAAATTGATAACCTCTGTTTATCATTCAGCATCTTCTAATATTCAGCATCCGCATGTGGTCCCAAGTTGTTGCTGCATACTAGTTTTGCATCATGCAACACACGGAAATAGATTGTTAGCTCCCCAGACAATTCAGCTATGCATTTTTTATTTCAAGTTTTGGAAATGATGAATTGAAATGTAGAGGCGGTAGAGACAAGTGTATGTTCCCCCCTCATTAAAGGCTGGCAGCCCCCCCAAGGAGGTAACCGTGACAACAACATCAAGGGGACACCTGTACATTAGCATTTCCCTTATCTTCTGCCAGGATATGGGAATATACAAGAGAGGTGATTAAACAAGCAAAGCAGTCTCTCATAGTAAATAGTGCAGGGCTACCAACAGCTGTGACCATCCTTGGTATCAAAGGGCAAACAACCAGAGTACCTAGCAACAGAAAGATGTGAATATAGAAGGCGAGGGGAGTGGAAAAGGAAATTGGAAGGTGACTTCAAAAACCTTGTGAGTAAATTTCAGACATAGTATGAAGAGGCAAAAAGATACGAGATAAGTTCATGAGACCCCGTGTTTGTGTGGGTTTCCACCGGGTTCTTCGGTTTCCTCCCACATTCCAAAGACATACTTTTAGGGAATTTAGATTGTGAGCCCCAATGAGGACAGTGCCGATATTGTCTGTGAAGCGCTGTGGAATTAATAGTGCTATATAAGTAAATAAAATAAATAAATAAATGAGAAACTAAATACATGTATGGAAAGACAGTCTTGTAGGGAGGACATGGAATTTGCAGTCAGGGAAATATAATGTATTATGGTGAAAATGGGGCGTTCCAGGACAACACACACGTTACCATTATTGGGTGATAACTAGTGATGGGTGAGCACTAAAATGCTCGGGTGCTCGATGCTCGGGTCAAGCAAATTGGAATGCTTGGATGCTCGACCCGAGCAACAAGCCCAATATAAGTGTATAGGAAACTGGAGCATTTTTCAGGCGGCTCCCCCCTGCGGTCTGCAGAGGGACTAAAATTGCCCAAATTGATGGGAACAGTGCTCAAATGACATGGGAACAGCATGGGGAAGACCCCTGGAGGCATTTCTGACTACCAGGACACTGCTGTCAACAACGTTGTCAGAGGTATTACGCCACTTTTACGGAGTCACATTAAAACATACAAAAACGAAACCAAAATGGATTTTTATGGGAAATATGTTAAGGAACATCCTTTCCAGTGTAATGACTTGTATATAAGGCAAAATAAATAACCAGAAACAAAAATACTCCTCCACATCTTGGGCTACGTTCACACGTAGAGTTTTTGATGCGTTTTTGCACTTTTGCATTGCTTTCAACCGTGACAAATGCATTCACCGGGAAATGTAATTTTAACATTTTACAACCTTATCTGGCCATGTGGTGTGTGAGACATGATCAGACACATCCTGTTTCATTTAAAGGACATTCTTTCCAGGGTAATGACTTGTATTATAAGGCAAAAAAAACACACAAAAAAAATACTCCTCAACACCTTAGGCTATGTTCACATGTAGCATTTTTGATGCATTTTTGCACTTTTGCATTGCTTTCAATGGTGAAAAATACATTAATCAGAAAATGTAATTTTGACAATTTACTACCTTATCTGCCCATGTGGTGTATGAGACATGATCAGACACATCCTGTTTCATTTATGAAGGAGGGGACTCTGAAAGTCACAAAGCCTATTTTTATAGGGCCATCAGGCGGCCTTTCCTATTCTTAAAAGGCCAGCTGTCGGCCCGCGGTATTCTTAGAGAGCCATATGCTTTATTGTTCCCATTACTAAAGAGTGGGTCTCCTATACTGTTATTGCATATGCAGTGAGTGGCAGGTCTGCCCAAAATTTGGACACACCTCTCAAAAAAAGACACTGGATTTGAGTTTATGATATGCTGCTATCATTCGGTGTTGAAAAGTCTGGCCCATTCCAGCCCTTGTTCATTTTTATAAGAGTCAGCCTGTCAGCATTTTCAGTTGACAGGCGGATGCGCTTACCAGTTATAATTCGACCAGCGGCACTAAAAACTCGCTTTGATAAAACGCTAGCGGCAGGGAAAGCCAGGACCTCTAAGACATAGAGAGCCAGTTCATTCCACGTGTCCAGCTTGGATACCCAATAATTATAAGGCACAGAGAAATTACAGAGGACATTGGTACGGTCGGCAAGGTACTCCCTCAGCATCTTCCCAAACTTTGCACTCCTTGTGAGAGTACCCCACGCCTCAGAGCCTGTGCAATGAGAGGGGCTGAGAAAAGTCTCCCAGAACTTTGACAGTGTTCCCCTGCCTCTGCTGGATTGGAGTTGTGTCTCTCTCAATTGTAGTCCTTGATTGTCCAACGAACTGTGACCTCTGCCGCCAACGTTTTCAGATGGGAATTTTTTTAATAGTTCCGCAACAAGGACCTTCTGGTACTGCCCCATTTTTGTAGACTTGTTCGCCTCAGGAATAAGAGATAGAAAGTTCTCCTTGTAACGTGGGTCTAGAAGTGTCACCAACCAGTAATGACTGTCACCCAAAATTTTGAGAATGCGAGGGTCACAGGAAAGGTAGCGTAACATAAACTCTGCCATGCATGCCAGACTGCTAACAAGCAAGACTTCCGTGTCCTCACCAAGAGGATGACTGACCATGCTCTCCTCCTCCTCCTCCCTGTCCTCAGGCCATCCACGCTGAACAGACGGTATGACAGTTGTGCAGGTAGTACCATCTATAGCACATGAAACTAGCTCCTGTTCTTCCTCCTCCTCCTTCTCTTCCTCATTGTCACCTAATCCACGTTGGGATGAGATGAGGCTGGGCTGTGTGTAATCACTCTGTATGGTTCTTGCTCCATCTCATCGTGCTCTGCCTGCAATGCATCTTCTCTAATTGTGAGTGTGGCGCAACTGAGGGTTCGACCGCCACAGGGATGCTGAACTTCTTTAATGGAGTGTGGTGTTCCTCCTCTGAGGTAAGAACAGTGCCATGGTCAGGACCCTTCCTTCACATCCAACACCACACTTCTCCCACCAGAGGGGGCTAATAGGGACCAGGTGCTGCCCCTACTGGAAGTTGGGAAACTGGGGAACCAAGAGATAGGGGAACCAATTAGTGGGTGAGGGTGTAGGACTCACATTTTAGTGACACTTAAAATTTCATATTTAATACCCAGCCATCTTGGCTCATGGTCTGTCTGTCTGTCCTTGTTAGAAGTCTCTGTACTGTGATCCCCCACACTGAACGTGGATCCTGTGTGGACCTGCAGCGGAGGGAGACAGGGCCCTCGAACCCTGGCCTTGGGTCAAGAGGCAGGTTGCAGATAATGAATGTTTCAGCCTGGTCAAGGACCATGACCAAGAAGGCCCGGAGCTTAGGAGTGTAGCTCCACCGCAAATGGATCCCGGGAGGATGCAGATGGAGCGGTATACGCCACCTGTCCTCGCTGTTCTGATCTATTCAGAGGGATTCCGGCTGCAAAAGGGGTACTGGCCCCCGACACCTGATCTTGCTACTCTACATCCTGGTCAGGGAAGCCAGGTTAGGCCCTGAGGATCCCACCGGGTAACGGAAGGAGCGGAGCTGCCACCCGTACCCTTTTTCTGAGGGAAGTTCAGAGGGAGACCCGGACTATCCACACACACACAGACAGGAAAGGAACCAGTCTGAAGTCTGGGAACACTCTGGTGCGGGGTCCTGATTGAGCACTTGAATTACTCGGAGGTTGTCGGACCCCCGTCCCTGGTGACCGCAGAACTCCGTGAGGAGCAGGGAGTCGCCTTCCTACTGCCATCTCTTTCGTGAGTAAAAAACCCTGGAAGTTCACCCCTATGGCCTCCGGACTCTTTATTCTGCACTGCACCGCACTACGCAGCACCAGACCTCCTAGACTACTACCCCCCTCCATCCTGTCCTTCTGCCCCGAGGCCCTGCTCCGCCTGTGGGGAGTAGTAACAATGTCGGCTGCCATAACACCATGCCTCGGCGGACTGCAGCAGCGCTGGTGGCCTTCACCAGGTGCCACAGGTGGCGTAGTCGAGATCAGCCACTCAACCCGGATAAGCCCATACCATCCTTTTTAATGTGACGGCCCTGGGCACGGAGCGGGTCCGGGCCACGGCTGCACCCCATCTCTCCACCACAGGACCCGACTCCGAGTCCCCCATCTCCCAGGGTAAGGGGCTTACAGAAGGCTCACAAGGCGTCACATTTCTTGGCGTAGTCGGCAGGATCGCTTGCCCGCATCAAAGGAAGGAATTACCCATTGCTACCGGGTACTGTGTGCCTTACACCTTGGACTGTCGTTTTCCACTTAAAATGGCGCCCGCTCATGAAGAACAGACGCCATAGTGCTGTGAAAAGACGGTCTTTAAACACCTCCTATCGTGGGCCAGGCTCCCAAAAGGCGCCAAAAGTGTGGACCGCCCCTTCCATCAGAGACTGTCCGCGGGGTAATGCCCGTCAAACTGGATGGGCTGAACGAAGGCGTGCCTGTCAGCATACTGCCCTGAAAGAGGAGGAAAAAGAAAACCAACAAGGTGCGGCCATTGCAGTTGGAGTTTGGTGATCTTCAGGAGCGGACATGGACGCTGCTGGAGCGCAACAAACGGAGCCTTCCGAGCCCGGTCCAGGTCCTTCACCCGGAAGGGAGCGAAGCGGCAGAGTTCTTACAGTGGGAGATATTGAATTTCTCCACCAGGAAGCCCCGGGTCTTGTATGGAGACTGGATGAGGCCCAGAAGGCGGCGTCTGCTGTGTGGCGGGAAGAAATGCTGCTGCGCATCCGGACCCGCCGCCAAGGAGCTGAAGCTCAGGGAGAAGCGGTGACAGAGGTCGTGAGCCGCCCAGAGGCGGGTGAGTGTGCTACCCCTGCCCCGGCTGCTGAGCCTACCGTGCCCATACTGGACCTCATGACCGAGTATCTCCTGCCCGGCACGGTCACCTGGGAGCAGGTCTTTGCCCCTGAGCTGCAAGCTTCTGCAATCGGCGGAGATCCGCATTGCCGCCCAACTCCCGAATCGGAAGCGCCTGAGGCTGCTGGGGTATCCAGCAACCCCAACCCGGACTGGTCCGCACTTACAGAGGACCCGCAGAAACCCCTTATGACACCGCTACCCGCACCGACAGTCACCTGGCCGGAGGCTGAGGAGTGGGCCTGGGACAACCAGGGGGGGGGTACCTGATGGGCTTCCCCCGGGAGACCCGGGCTGAAGCGCAGAGGAGGAGCGAGCAGTATTGTGAGCAGATTCTCCAACTCAGCCGGGAGCAACGCCAGATGGCGATCCGCTGCGAGCGCCTCGAGGTGCGCGCCAAGGCTGCCAAGTCCCGGGCCCGACAGGAGGAAGCTACTAGTCCAAGCCCCCGTGTGGAAGGGCAAGTTGTCCGCTTCCACCATGAGGCGGGGTGGGGGTTCATAAGGAGTTCCCAGCATGAGGACGACGTCTTCGTCAGCCGGTGGGACGTCGAGCCGCGTCTGAAAAGGGACACCCTGGCCGGAACCTCTTCCCGGGTGGCGTAGTTACCTACACCCGCCACCACAGGGTGCGGGGGTGGTACGCCCTGGATGTGCACAAGGTGTCTGGGAGCAGCGCCCCCTCGCGCTCAGCCTTAGAGGACCGGTCAGCCTCCGTCTGGAGGAATGAGCCTTTTCCCAGGAGGGAACCCGAGAGTTAAGCAGCTCCGGCGGCTGTAACTTGTTTAAAGTTATTATGTTTATGTTTTGCCATGTGTTTTTCCCCGGTTTCTAGAGACATTGGTCCCTGCAGATTTGCAGCAGACAGACTCTTACCCTGTAAATAGTTTGCATCTCTTTAGGTGCTCCTTATTGGTTTTATGTAAAACCGCAGATATGTCTACCTCAGACCTCAGAAGAAAAACCTGTCAGGGTGGCTCTCTTGGAGGTCCAACTCGGGATCTTCATGCCCTGCAGCCACCCTAGGGCCCACGTTGGGGGTTTGGGACAGGTCCCTCGCGCTTCTGAACTGACTCATCGGCCTTGCACTTTAACCCGTCTGTCTGTGCATAAAATGTCTCTGGAGAATGCTAGCACTTTTATAATTTTATACTTTTATACCTTTGTACTCTTTTATTATGTATGCTGTTTGTAACATTTAAGAAGATGTGCCTCCCATAAAGGGAAGATGGTTTATTGTTATATAAAAAGAACTGTACCAGGTATTACTCTTTTGCAGCCCACGGACGTGCTGTGCTTCACCAGGGGAGAATGTGGCGCCCCTGAGGGTTCGACCGCCACAGGGATACTGCACTTCTTTAATGGAGTGTGGTGTTCTTCCTCTGAGGTAAGAACAGTGCGATGGTCAGGACCCTTCCTTCACATCCAACACCACACTTCTCCCACCAGAGGGGGCTAATAGGCACCAGGTGCTGCCCCTACTGGAAGTTGGGAGACTGGGGAACCAAGAGATAGGGGAACCAATTAGTGGGTGAGGGTGTAGGACTCACATTTTAGTGACACTTAAAATTTCATATTTAATACCCAGCCATCTTGGCTCATGGTCTGTCTGTCTGTCCTTGTTAGAAGTCTCTGTACTGTGATCCCCCACGCTGAACGTGGATCCTGTGTGGACCAGCAGCAGAGGGAGACACGGCCCTCGTACCCTGGCCTTGGGTCGAGAGGCAGGTTACAGATAATGAATGTCTCAGCTCGGTCAAGGACCATGACCAAGAAGGCCCGGAGCTTAGGAGTGTAGCTCCACCACAAATGGATCCCGGGAGGATGCAGACGGAGCGGTATACGCCACCTGTCCTCGCTGTTCTGATCTATTCAGAGGGATTCCGGCTGCAAAAGGGGTACCGGCCCCCGACACCTGATCTTGCTACTCTACGTCCTGGTCAGGGAAGCCCGTTTAGGCCCTGAGGATCCCACTGGGTAACAGAAGAAGCGGAGCTGCCACCCGTACCCTTTTTCTGAGTGAAGTTCAGAGGGAGACCCGGCCTATCCACACAAACACACAGACAGGAAAGGAACCAGTCTGAAGTCTGGGAACACTCTGGTGCGGGGTCCTGATTAGTGTTGAGCCACCCCCGTAGTGTTCGAGTTCGGTTCGGTTCGTCGAACACCCGTGTGTTCGCCGAACTGTTCGACGAACTGTTCGTCGAACACCTTCGAACACCGTTAAAACCAATGGCAGGCAAACAAAAACACATAGAAACACATAGAAAACACCTTCAAAGGTGTCCAAAAGCTGACAAACTGCTCAGAAGACACAACTAACACATGGAAAAGTGACAAGTACATATAGTCATGCGAAAAGAAAAGAGGTGGAGGAGTAAAAGGAGGGGGAGACACAGATATAGGCATGTCATGCCCTTCTAAAATCCAAAAAGTGAGAAGCCGACACGTTCAGTCCGCTCCTGCCCGTGCCACCTCCGCGTCGCCGGGTTTGTCCCAGAGCCGCGGTGAACCCTGACGGCCAGCCCCCCTCTCCCAATACTGGTGCCTGTCCGCTGGTGGGTCGAGCGAGCCCACCTGTGGTGGAGGCAGCTCTAAGCTTTTTAATTTAAATTGTCTCTCTAATTTGAATGAATACACTTTAAATCCATTTACAAGGATCTATTGAAGGGCAAGTCTCATGCCAGCAGCCGCGTAATTCCAGCTCCAGTAGCGTCCACTAAAGCTGCTGCAGTTAAAAAGCTTTTATAAGGATCGAGCTCGGCTGTCCACCGCAAGGCATCCTACTGCCAGTCCCAGCCCCTATGCCTTGGGGTGCCTCCTGATGCTCTTTACTGAGTATCCCGTGGTCCCGAAGCATTTCCTTTGAAAAAATTAAGTGTCCAAACTACAGGTGGTGTAGCTTGCTTAACAGCCGGGATAATCCGCTGACTAGCAGACACTGCTACTAGGCACAAAGTATTTCCTGGGCTAGATGCAGTTAAAAATTTGTAATTAGATACTCTCGTTGGATGCTGAGAAAGCATTCCATAGAGTCTCCTGGCACGCCATATATGATTCTCTTAAAAAGCTTGGGGTAGGGGTCTAGGGGACCCTTTTATAGCCAAAATCACGGCCCTGTATCGCAATACGTCACCTAGGCTGAAGATAAATGGAACTGTAGCACCCTGAGGGCTCGGTTGCTACAGAGGTATTGCACCTCACCCAGAGGTGTGATATCTCACTCTCAGGTAAGTATGTAGTGTGGATCAGGACCCAACACCTGCATGCATTACACCACATTGCCGTGGGGCA
This sequence comes from Phyllobates terribilis, assembly GCF_046119375.1. Taxonomy (NCBI): domain Eukaryota; kingdom Metazoa; phylum Chordata; class Amphibia; order Anura; family Dendrobatidae; genus Phyllobates; species Phyllobates terribilis. Next base: position 32,415,361 of record NW_027362761.1, on the reverse strand, counting down.
GGGCGACCAATATGCCCCTGAGATGGGCACGACAGTCCCTGTCCCTGGCTGCAGTGGGGGGAGGGAACACTGAGGAAGGGGAACCCTGTAGTGCAGGAGCAGGGAGGAAGCAGTTCCTGGGTGCATTGAGAAGGGAGTATAAAAGGTGGGCACCATCTTAGTTCAGTGCAGAGAAGTCTGAGCAGAAGTGGCAGGGAGCAGGGGCTCTGCATGAGCTCTGCTCCGGAGGCGGGCCTAGTAACAGAGGCCCAGGCCTGGAAGAGGGAGAAGGAAGGAAGAGGAGCGGAGAAGGCTCCAGGAACGAGGAACGAAGGGATCCCAGGGGTGCGGACGGGCGAGTCGCCACCGCACGCCCGAATCCACCTGCGTGGAGGGGTCAGGCCAAAGGGGGAGACCGGTCCCCGAAACTAGTGGAGGCAGGAAACGATCCTCAGCTAGAAACAGGAGGCTGTGACATTTTATGTGGCGCAGCCCCTCGCTACACCCGCTAGGAAGGCACCACATAGGGTCAGGGAAACTGGCGCCAAGTTTACCAAGAGGAGGCCCGAGGCAGCCGGACAGAAGGGTTGGTAAGAAAGGCCAAACAAAGGACACACAAAGGGGGTCCTGTGAAGCGCTCCAAAGTTATCTGGGAGTTGTCTGAGCCCCTCACCTGGTGAGCACAGTACGACGTGGGCAGCCGTTACCTGCAGACGTGGTCTTGATAATAAGAACTGTGAGTAAAGGCCCTGGACTGCATCACTGACTCCGTGTCGTTACTGCTGCTGCCCTGCACCATCACCCCCATCCTCCGCATACACTGCCCTGAGGCTATATTCCTCCCGTGGGGAGTTATGCTACGCTCTGCTGCACCCACAACACCAGCCTCAGCGGCCTGCCCTGGAGCGGCGGTTCACTCTGACCGCAATCCACGGGTGGCGTAGTCGGACATTTAAACATCAAAACCACATAAATAGTTCCGCCACTCGTTTGACCGCCCTGAGCCACGGAACCGGGTCGCCGCCACGGAGACTACAACCACCAGCATCCACCAAAAAGGGTCCGGCTCCGGGTGTCCCAAGGCCCAGGGGGCGCGTCAGAACATTTTCATCACCTTTCACAATCACCAATGGGACAAGGCAGGGATGTCCTCTGTCCCCTCTCTTATACATCCTAGTGACGGAGCACCTGCTCTCATCAATTCGCCATAACCCCAATATTAGGTGGATTGAGGTGGGAGGCACAGAGTACAAGTGCTCTCTATTTGCTGATGATGTCCTAGTATATATCACTCAATCACATATATCCATCCATGCTGTTATGGCTGAAATAGATCACTTTGTTACATGGTCAAATTTTAAAATCAATGCAGCGAAGTCTGAGGCCCTCGATGTCTCCCTCCCCAAATCCATATAGGATTCCATCCAGTCCAACTTTCCCTTTGCCTGGCCCTCACAGGGTATCAAATACTTAGGAATTCCTATTCATAGAGACCTCTCCCATCTATGTTATCTTAATTTTGGGCCCTTTATTGAACAACTCCATACAGACCACGGTTGGCAAGTTAGAACTGTAAGATTCACTATGTGAACCACTGGTGTTTTGTGGAAAAGCACATGTACACTGTGTTCCAAATTATTATGCAAAAAGTGTTTAGGAGTGATAAGGGAAGAATTTGTTTGTTTGTCAGTTAAACTCATTGATGGTGATGTGTGTCAGGGCTCTTTATATCACTGTAAGCAATTGCAGACACCTGTGCTAATTAGTTTGGCAGGTGTGTCCAATGAAAGGCAAGACTACTTAAGAAGGCTGTCTCACATTATTAAGCAGCCTACATTTTCTGCCAAAATGGGAAAGAAAAAGGATGTGTCGGCTGCTGAGAAGCAACAAATTGTGGAGTGTTTAGGTCAAGGCATGACTACAATCAACATTGTGCGATGATCAGGATGAAGTGTCTTGGCAATCAAGAAGTATGTAGCTGATTCACAGTGCACACGTGTGCGTGCTGATAAGGGCAAATTGAGGACTCTTTCCTACAGGCAATTACGTCAGGTTGAAAGAGCAGCGGCAAAAAAGCCTTGTCATAGCAGCAGACAAGTTTTTGAAGCTGCTGGTGCCTCCAACATCCCCCGAACAATAAGATGCAGGGTCCTTCAGAGGTTTGCAGCTGTGCATACGCCATCCTGTCGACCTCCTCTATCCACTTCACACAAGCAGAAACGGCTCCAGTGGGCCAAACATTACATGAAGACTGATTTCAAAACTGTTTTGTTCACGGATGAGTGCCGTGCAGCGCTCGATGGTCCAGATGGATGGAGTGGAGGATGGCTGGTTGATGGACACCCCACGCAAACACGGCTACAGCGCCAACAAGGAGGAGGTGGAGTAATGTTTTGGGCTGGAATCATGGGGAGAGAGATTGTCGGCCCCTTTAGGATCCCTGAAGGCGCTAAAGATGAACTCCATAATGTATGTGGATTTTCTCAAACAGCACTTCCTGCCATGGTTCAAGAAGAAGAACCGTGTATTTCACAGCAAGATCATTTTTTTGCATGATAATGCACCATCTCATGCTGCACATAAAACATCTGCATCTCTGGCTGATATGGGCATAAAAGGGGACAAACTTATGGTGTGACCCCCATGCTCCCCTGACCTCTACCTCATTCAGAACCTTTGGAGCATCATTAAAAGGAGTGTCTATGATGGCGGGAGGCAGTTCACATCTAAGCAACAGCTCTGGGAGGGTATTCTGTCCTCATGCAAAACAATTGAAGCAGAAACCATCCAAAAGCTGACAAATTCAATGGACGAGAGAGTTCAGAAGCTCCTTTCGAACAAGGGGTCCTATATGAAAATGTAACATCACCTAGAATAAAGTTTTGAGTTGAAAACTGTTTGATTTCAGTTTCTAACAACCTGCTAATGCTTATAATTTCAAAAATGACCATTTTTTTGGTCTTTATTAAAATGAAAAGGTTGATCGAAAAGTTTGGGGGATCTAAGAGTGTGGCAACCCAGTAGTCATGATTACTTCGAATTCTGACAATATGAGGGTCATGCTGCAGGTAGTGCAGCAAGAAGGCACTTATGTGTCTTGCGCATCTCGGAGCCCCAAAATTATTTTCCGGGCTAGATGCAGCTAAAAATTATTATTAATTTTAAATCTGGTGAAGCTTTAGTATAGATGGCCTAATAGGATCAGTGCTGCACACTGCTACAAAGCCCAAATTATTTTCCAGTCAAGATACAGATAAACATGATTAGTAATTTTAAATCTGGTGGAGCTTATTATAGATGGCCTAATAGAATCAGTGCTGCACACTGCTACAAAGCCCAAATTATTTTCCAGCCAAGATACAGATAAACATGATTAGTAATTTGAAAGCTTAAAATGGTTGGTAGGGTGATTTTAACCAATCATCAAGCTTTTACTCTCCCCAGGATGACTCAGGGGTAGAAAAGTCGTTTCGGATCCATGATTTGTTCATCTTTATGAACGTGAGTCTGTCTACATTATCAGTGGAGAGCCGCGTGCGCTTATCTGTTAGCACACCACCAGCAGCGCTGAACACACGTTCAGACAGAACGCTGGCTGCGGGGCATGACAAGATCTCCAAGGCGTAAGTGGCTAGCTCCGGCCATTTATCCAGATTGGAAGCCCAAAAAGAGCAAGGGTCCAGTGACACAGTCATGGCTTCAATGTTTACTTGGAGATACTCCTGTACCATCGTTGCTATGTTCTGCTACCAGAGATAAGGAAAGAGAGGAGATCTGTCCCTCTGATAGAACTCAGCTGAATCCCTACGATGTAACAGGGAACCTGATCCTGCGATCAGACCTGCTAAAGTCCTAAGCTAGTCTGTACGAAGACCTATAGATGTGGGGGAGGAATCCCTACAAGTACTAAGGACTGGGAGGAATATGGGACACCTCCTAACAGAAATAGTAGCAGACAGACGAACAAACAAAATATAAAGAACATAGAGGTCAGTAAACCAAGCAAACTAACAGAGCAAGACACAGAGCACAGGCTAGCTAGAAAGTAGATATACAATGAAGTCCAGCAAAGCCAGAAGGGCGGAGCAGGATTAAATAGGCCAACAAGGTCATGTGACCAGCAAAGGAAAAAAAAACCTAACAGCAAGGTTCTAACAATCGTCTCTAGGCGTTGATTATGTGTCAGACTTCTTGTCTCCTGTGGCCTTGCAAAGGATGGGCTAAAAAAGTGGTGAAATGATTCCGCAAAATTGATGTTACCAGCAGATACTGTGGTTCTGTTACGGTTTGAGTGCTGAACACTTGACGGTCCCACGGTTGGCAAGTTGGAACTGAGAGATTCACTACGTGCACCACTGGTATTTTGTGGAAAAGCACATGTAAGAATCTGCAACAGTCTCTGCTGATACTCCTGCATGCGTGCATCCCATTTTATGGCAGGAATAATTTCTGCAAATTTACTTTTGTACCGGGGATCTAACAGTGTGGCAACCCAGTAGTCAGGATTATTTCTAATTCTCACAATTCGAGGGTCATGTTGCAGGTAATGCAGCAAGAAGGCACTCATGTGTGTTGCGCATCCAGGAGCACCAAGTCCCTGTTGTGTTGGTGGCGAGGTAACAATCATGCTTCCTTCCTCTGTCCTCTCCCCCCAACCTCGCACAACAGAAATGTGATCAAGGTCTCCCTCCATCAGTTCGTCCTCCACTTCTTCCTGGGCTCCTGCACCTTCCTCACTAGTTTGGCTGCTACCATGCGCCCTGGTAAAACCATCTCCCCCACCCTCACATGCCTGCCGCCTTGGTGCTGCCGACCGTCTGGACCTTGCAGATGTTAGCCCTTCCGCATACAACTCCTCCTCCTCTACTTTCTCCACCTCCTCTTGTGCCACCACCTGACTCCGAATTCTGTTTAACATGTGCTCCAGCATGTAAATCACCGGAATAGTCATGCTGATAATGGCATCGTCAGCACTAAACATCTTCGTCGCCATTTCAAAACTGTGCAGAAGGGTGCATAGGTCCCTGATCTGAGACCACTCCTCCAGCGTGATTTGCCCCACCTCTGGATCTCGTTGGCCCAGGCTATACGTCAGAACGTATTGCACCAGGGCTTGTCGGTGCTGCCACAGTCGCTGCAACATGTGCAGAGTTGAATTCCACCGGGTAGGCACATCGCATTTTAGCCGGTGAAGTGGCAGGCCCAACGACTTCTGTAGAGATGTAAGTCACTGAGCTGCGGGATGCGAACGGCGGAAGTGAGCACACAGCGACCGTGCCCTCTGCAGAAGGCCATCTAGTCTGGGATAGTGGGCTAAAAATTGCTGGACAACCAGGTTCAACACGTGAGCCATACAAGGCACGTGTGTGACATTGCCCCGGCGAAGGGCCGCACCCAGGTTTGCAGCATTGTCGCACACGGCCTTCCCTGGTTTCAGATCCAGTGGAGACAACCATTCATGAAATTGGTTCTCCAGAGCTGACCACAACTCCTCAGCTGTGTGACTCACATTTCCCAGACATTTCAATGTAAAAACCGCCTGATGACGTTGAGCCCTACTGCCAGCATAGTAAGGAGGTGTGCAGGATCCCTTCTGCGCAGTTAGAAAGCTTGTGGCATGACCAGACAGGCTTTGGGTGCAGGTGGAAGACCGAGAGGAGGTTGAGGAGGCAGAAGCAGTGGAGGAACTTTGACATAAAGAGGATTGACGCACAACTCGTGGGGACGGCAAGACTTGGACAGCAGCCCCTTGTCCTGCTGTCACCATAGTTACCCAGTGCCCAGTCAGCGACATGTAATGCCCCTGTCCATGCCTACTCGTCCAAGTGTCTGTGGTGAAATGCACCCTGTCACACACAGAGTTTCTCAAAGAAGCGGTGATGTTGTGTGCGACATGCTGGTGGAGCGCAGGCACACCTTTCTTTGAGAAGTAGTGCCGACTGGGCATCTGGTACTGGGGCACTGCGATGGACATAAGGTCTCGAAAATCCTCTGTGTCCACCAGGCGGAAAGGCAGCATTTCTGTAGCCAAGAGCTTGCAGATGGTGAAATTCAACCTCTTAGCTTTCTCATGGCTAGGAGGAAATGGTCTTTTACTTGTCCACATCTGAGGGACCGAGGGCTGGCTATTGTGCTTAGACGGGGTTGATAAGGGTGTCCCCGGCAAACTGCCGGTCTGTGAGGAAGATGCAGGCGGACATGTTAGGTTGCCTTGATCCAAAGGTGGTGCTATCGATGTCGGACAGCGCTCAACACCAGCTGGTGTTACCACCTCCAAAGAAAATGATGACCTGCCAATCACGCTGGCTGTTGCGGGTAAAGAGGTGGCAGGTCTGCGCCCCAAAACAGGTGTGACTGCTGTCCCCCCAGTCACAGAGGATGAAGAGGCCGCGGATGCACAAGATATGGCAGACGGTGGTTGGCCCGGCCGGCTAGGCCGCAATGTAGCACACTGAGCTTCCCACTGCAACTTATGCTTCATGTCCATGTGCCGGTTCATGCATGAAGTACTCAAACTATGTATTTTTTGGCCTCTACTTAGCTTTTGCTGACAAATGTTACAGATAACACGAGTTGGGTCATCTTTATCGATCTGAAAAAATGCCCAGGCTATGCAAGGCTTAGCACCCATGCGACCTGAAGAGCCACCACGACTTGTGGTGAGAGGCAGAGTTGTGTTTGAGGATGCAGTTGTTGACGTGCTTCCAGTACTACGTCTCTGTCCAGGAAGGCGCAACCTGACCTCGTCGTCACTAGCATCTTCCTCCACCTCCTCTGCTGACCTCATCTCTTGGCTGACTGTGGGTTGACAGTAAGTGGGATCTCCAACCTCATCATCATCACCCTGTGCGTTATCACACCCGTCGTCCTCAGAGCCAACCTGTTCCTGCCCTGACAAAAAACTAAAGTTGTCGCTCCAATCAGGTATTTGAGTCTTATCATCGTCTTCCTCATTGTCTCCACCAACAGGAGTTACAGTTTGGGAATGAGGGTCTACATTATGGTCAGAACCTTCTGCGTCTGGTCCTGGATCCGACTCATAAAGATTCTGGGCATCAGTGCAGATCATTTCCTCGTCTGGATTCACAGAAGCGCTGGAGTCGACCTCTGATTCCCAGGCTATAGTATGAGTAAACAGCTCTGCAGACTCAACCATCTGTTCTACCTCATACTCAGACGGGCAGCTGGAGATTTGGGAGCTGTGAGGAAGCAAGTGCGATTGGGGTGACACCTTTGAGGACTGGAGTATTTGTGATGTTGAAGTTGATGTGGAGGAGAGCCCACTTAAAGGAGCACTTGATATCCGTTGAAGCACCTGCTGTTTTTGTGCCTCATCTGGAATTTGTAGCGATTGGCGTGGCCGTAAGAAAGGGATCTTATCACATTGTCCGCTAAAAGAAGTAGACATTTTAGTTTGGCTGGAAGATGGTCTTTCTTCTGCAGATGTTACTGTTGCTTTAACACCTACCCCACGGACACAACCTTTTTTCCCCTTCCCAACACGCCTATTCCCCTTTCCACCAGCAGCAGGCCTTTTTCCACTCATTTTGGTGGTTAACTAATTCACAACTCTGGAGTTGTTTGCACAAAAAAACAATGGATGGGAACCGAGCAGAGCTGAGTGGCCAAACTGTGGTATTAGGCGAAAACTATTGGCTGGGTTAGATGCAGAAAAATATTATATTCAATTTGCAACCTGATGGAGGTCAGTATAGATGGACTAATAGAACAAGTCCCACACACAGCTAGAAGCCCAAATATTTTTTCAGAGGTAGATGCAGAAAAAATTTTTATTCAGTTTGCAACCTGATGGAGGTCTGTATAGATGGATTAATAGAACAAGTCCCACACACAGCTACAAGCCCAATATTTTTTCAGAGGTAGATGCAGAAAAAAAATATATTCAGTTTGCAACCTGATGGAGGTCAGTATAGATGGACTAATAGAGAAAGTCCCACACACTGCTAGAAGGCCAAATATTTTTTCAGAGCTAGATGCAGAAAAAAATTATATTCAGTTTGCAACCTGATGGAGGTCTGTATAGATGGATTAATAGAACAAGTCCCACACACAGCTAGAAGCCGAAATATTTTTTCAGAGGTAGATGCAGATAAAAATTATTTTTAATTTGCAACCTGATGGAGGTCAGTATAGATGGACTAATAGAGAAAGTCCCACACAATGCTAGAAGGCCAAATATTTTTTCAGAGGTAGATGCAGATAAAAATTATTTTTAATTTGCAACCTGATGGAGGTCAGTATAGATGGACTAATAGAGAAAGTCCCACACACTGCTAGAAGGCCAAATATTTTTTCAGAGGTAGATGCAGATAAAAATTATTTTTAATTTGCAACCTGATGGAGGTCAGTATAGATGGACTAATAGAGAAAGTCCCACACACTGCTAGAAGGCCAAATATTTTTTCAGAGCTAGATGCAGATAAAAATTATATTCAGTTTGCAACCTGATGGAGGTCAGTATAGATGGACTAATACAACAATTCCCACACACAGCTAGAAGCCCAATATTTTTTCAGAGGTAGATGCAGAAAAAAATATATTCAGTTTGCAACCTGATGGAGGTCCGTATAGATGGACTAATACAACAAGTCCCACACACAGCTAGAAGCCCAATATTTTTTCAGAGCTAGATGCAGAAAAAAATTATATTCAATTTGCAACCTGATGGAGGTCAGTATAGATGGACTAATAGAATGATGCTATGCCCAAAAGATTTTACTTCACTAGGTGCAGTAAAAAAATTGGTATTCTATACACAGGTGGTATATCTTGCAACACAGATAGGCTACTCCACTGACTAACACACTCTGCAATAGGCCAAAAAGGATTAGCTTTGCTAGATTCAGCCAAATGCTGTGAAAAAAACTTGCACAGCACTGGCACAGACCTGCCTGGCAAAAACTGATAGGAACTGATGTAACCTAGTCCTGAAAAGGACTCCAATTACAATTAGTCTTTACTCCCACAATCTATTTAAGAGCACAGACCTGCCTGATAAAAGTCGTAGGAAATGCTGTAACCTAGTCCTTAAAAGGACTGCAATCACAACTATTCCCTACTCCCAAGCTATCTGTAGATTTGTGCGAAAATTGGCTTGAAATTAACAAGGTATAGCGCACGCAGCAACAGCGGTGCCGTCTAACATGCAGCTGCAGCAGTGAGAAAATGGTGGCGACGGGGAAAATGGCTTGGTCTTATAGGGCAAGGACATGTGACATACACTGCCAATGACACATGCCCTTGCTTGTGTGAAAAAAAGCACTTCGCTCCGTGTGTGCGCTGCTGATAGGCTGACAGATTGCACCTCCCCACTGTAAATGCGGAAAAGAGAAAAAAAAAAATGGAGATCTTCATTGTTCCTGCAGAGATCCATCCCCTGCCCCTCCCCCCACCCCGCTGTACACTCAAACTGCGTATTAACATTAATTTTCATCATTACTGAGAAAAAATCCAGTTATGATTTTGGTGCACGAACAGTTATCGAACATAACCTCGAACAGCCGAATATTTCTCAAATTGTTCGTGTTTGCCGAACGGCTCGAACACCGCCCAAAACAGCTCGAATTTGAGATTGGCGAACAGTTCGAGTAGAACAACGCTCATCTCTAATCCTGATTAAGCACTTGAATTACTCGGAGGTTGTCGGACCCCCGTCCCTGGTGACCGCAGAACTCCGTGAGGAGCAGGGAGTCGCTTCCCTACTGCCATCTCTTTCGTGAGTAAAAAACCCTGGAAGTTCACCCCTATGGCCTCCGGACTCTTTATTCTGCACTGCACTGCACTATGCAGCACCAGACCTCCTAGACTACTATCCCTCTCCATCCTGTCCTTCTGCCACAAGGCCCTGCTCCGCCTGTGGGGAGTAGAAACAACGTCGGCTGCCATAACACCATGCCTCGGCGGACTGCAGCAGCGCTGGTGGCCTTCACCAGGTGCCACAGGTGGCGTAGTCGAGATCAGCCACTCAACCCGGATAAGCCCATACCATCCTTTTTAATGTGACGGCCCTGGGCACGGAGCGGGTCCGGACTACGGCTGCACCTCATCTCTCCACCACAGGACCCGACTCCGAGTCCCCCATCTCCCAGGGTAAGGGGCTTACATAAGGCTCACAAGGCGTCACATGAGCAGAGAGCGTTTCAGAAGACAGAGAAGCGGGAGAAGCATCTTGGTGGACACCTAAAAGTTTTGGAGGATAGTACAGATGTCTGACATCTATGTCCACTCCTGAGGTCTTATGTGTGGAGCCTGAACTGAATACCGATGGCCTTGTTGATGCTGGTAGTCAACAACTGCCCTCTTCTGCTCACAAATCCTTCCCAACATCTGCAGTGTAGAGTTCCAATGCGTGGGGACATCACACACCAGTCGGTGAGCCGGAAGCTGCAAACGCTGCTGAAGCATGACAAGAGCTACGGAAGCTGTAGCTGACTTTCTAAAATGGGCACACAGGCGGCGTACTTTGACAAACAGATCCAGCAGCTCCAGTTAGGTTTTGAGAAACTGCTGAACCACGAGGTTAAGCACATGGGCCAGTCATGGTACATGTGTGAGCTCGCCTCGCCTCAGAGCCTCCACCAGGTTCCGGCCATTGTCACACACGACCATGCCTGGCTGTAGGTTCAGCGTTGTCAGTCACAGATCTGTCTGCTCTTTCAGAGCTGTCCACAACTCTTTAGCATTGTGTGGTTAGTCACCTAAGCATATTAGCTTCAGCACAGCCTGTTGCCGCCTGTTGCTGACTGATGTGGTCATTTCGGAGATGGAGTCTGAAGAGGAGGAGGAGGCTGAGGAGGATGAGGTGCAGGAGCTGAAGACTATGGGGGCAACCCCGATTGACCAAGGACCCGCAACCCTCAGCGTCGGGAGGATGTGTTCCGTCCCAAGGTCCGACTGGGTCCCGGCTTCCACTATGTTAACCCAGTGTGCCGTCAGCGAGATGTACCGTCCCTGCCCACAAGCACTTGTCCACGTGTCCGTGGTTAGGTGGACTTTCCCGGTAACTGCATTGTTGAGGGCACAGCTAATGTTGTGGGACACGTGCTTGTGTAATGGCACACCGGGAGAAATAGTGGCAGCTGGGGACTGAATACCGAGGGACGGCCGCTGCCATCAGGTTGCGGAGAGCTTCTGTCTCCACGAGCCTAAAAGGCAAAGTTTCTAGTGCAAGCAGTCACGAAATGTGTGAATTTAGTAGTGTGACCTGTGGGGCGTTGGCTGCATATTTGCGCTTGCGTTCCAAGGACTATCATATGGACAACTGAACGCTGCGCTGGGACATGGACGTGCTTGCTCATGATGCTAGTTTAGAGTCTGCAATGACAGGTGCAGGGCAGGAGGCATTTTTGCATGCACTATGGACAGGGGATTGATTTGCATGCACAACAGCTGAAGAAGTGGTGGTGTCACCCGCAGACACTGTTCCTGGACCCTGGAGTACAGCCCACAAAGTTGAGTGCTTTGCTGCCATGTGCCTGATCATGCTGGTAGTGGTCAGGCTGGTAGTTTTACTACCCCTGCTGATGCTGGCCTGGCAAGTAGTGCAAATGGCCTTTTTGGGGTTATCGGCAGAGTCTTTAAAAAACAACCAGACTCGGGAAGACCTAACAGTTGTACTGGCAACTTCCGTCATGTTGATGTTACGGGGAACGAACGGTTGCCCGCCTTCTGTCTGCGGCCACCACATTGCTTCTTCCTGCCTGCTGGGGTGGTCTGCCTCCCTCCACCTGAGTGCTGCTGTCCTCTCTCTGCATGTCCTCTTGCCAGGTTGGGTCAGTTACTATATCATCCACCACCTCGTCTTCCACTTCCGCACCCTGGTCCTCCTCCAGATTTCCTGGCAATTGTGTCTCATCATCGTCCACCTCTTGTGACACTTTCCCACCATCGCTTTCATATGACCGTGGCTGCACAAATATTTGGGCATTGCTACATGAGATCCACTGTTGCCCCACTTCAAGTGGACCAGGCGAGAGGCCCGAATCTATAAATAGAAAAGTGAACAGCTCTTCGGAGTATTTCAAGTGTGGGATCAGATGTCTCTGGGCACTTGACATGGTGGGTGGAAGGAGGATCAGGGTGAGGAATATGCAGTCCAGACTCACGGCTACTGAGACTTGACCGTGTGGAAGACAGGGTGGTTGTGGTGGCTAAGTGACTGGAAGCTATCCAACCAATAACCTTTTCACACTGCTTTGTGTTCAATAGTGGTGTTCTGTGGTCCCCTATTAATTGGGACAGGAAGGTCGAGTGAGAATATGTGGGTGTTTGTTGTGGCACAATTTCAGCTTGCCCACTGCCTCGGCTTCTGCATGTGTGGCACCCCAGGGGTCTGGTTGCCACAGTGGCATTGCCTCCCTCACAAGGGGTGATGCCATGCCTGGAAGCAAGCAGGGGTCTCCTGGTCAGGTATACTAGCATGCAACATTTTCCTGGCTCCAGACCAGCAAGGGGAGCTCCTTCCCTTACCAACTGGAATTTGGAAGCAGGGTTAGTAAGAGTTAGTTGAGAGGAGCGTAGAAGAACCAGACACAGGAGTCTGAGGTTTGGGGCACTGAAGGCCCAGCAGCAGAAACCGGAGGGCAGAAGACTGCAGGTCTCCTGGTCCCATCAGATACCCCGTGGCTCAGCAGCACATAGAGCACATAGGGCCTAGCACCGCCACGTGGGAGCGATACTCCAGGAAGGTCCGAGCTGCCTGCCATACGGGTGAGCACAAAGACATTTTACTCAGGGACGAGGGTCACAGCACAGCTATAAGCAGCAGGGCCACAGTGATTAGCACAAAGAGAAGGCCTCCAACTTCACCTGGCGAGGTGGATTCCCAACCTACTTCCAGGCCGCCCGGACCTCTACTACCAGCTACACTCCCTGACAGAAGTTATGTCGCTTATCCATGTTATGTAAGTAAAAGCTTATAACCTGACGTTAAATTCATCCATTGGTTTTATAAATTACTCTTTTGAAAGCTGAAACCCTCCCAAATTTGGTTTAGGTAAAGAAAATAAATTGGCTGAAATATTGATCATTTAATGAACACAGAATGGTCAGATTTTGGCAAGACAAAAGTTTTGTCGCCTGGTCATATAATGCACCCAATCCTACTTTACATCCTCACCAATGCTCAGTAAATGATCGGTTAATTAGTGGGTGTGTATAAAAAGAAACCCAGCACCCCAGACCTTCACTTGAACTGCAACTTGAGCTCTGACAACATGCCAAAAATCAACCCTGCAACCAAAGCCTTCATCTTCAAGAGGCTGAAGACCAGATCCACTGCAGAGGTGGCTGGCACCTTTAAATGTGTCTCAGCGCCAAGTGCAAAGAATTAAAAAAAAGATTTGAAGAGACTGGAGATGTGTTTGATAAGCCCAGGTCCAGCAGACCCCGCAAGACAACTGCTCAGGAGGAACGTTTGTTGGTTAGAAAATCCAAAGCAAGCCCCTCTTCCACTGCAGCAGAGCTCCAACAGGCCTGGTCCCCTAAAGTCCCTGTGTCAACTAGAACAGTTTGTAGGATTCTGTCTCGAAATGGCCTCCATGGTCGAATCAGTGCCCAGAAGCCAGCACTAAACAAAAGGCAAATAAAAAAACTGTGTGGCATTTGCAAAGTCCCACAGCCTGCTAAACAGATGGATGCTGGAAAAGTGGCAGAAGGTGGATGAATCTTCAGTAGAATTACACCACAGCCGCCTCAAATACTGCAGGAGACCTACTGGAGCCCGTATGGATCCAAACTACACCCAGAAAACAGTTACATTTGGTGGTGGAAAGATCATGGTCTGGGGTTACATTCAGTATGGGGGTGTGCGAAACATTTGCAAGGTGAAAGGCAATATCAATAGCCTAAAATATCAAGAAGTATTAGCTACCTCTTACATTCCAAATCATAAAAAGGGTCAAATTCTGCAGCAGGATGGTGCTCCATCTCATACATCCATCTCTACAACAAAATTCCTCCAGGCAAAAAAGATCAAGGTGCTCAAGGACTGGCCAGCCCAGTCACCAGACATGAACATCATTGAGCATGTTTGGGGTAGGATGAAAGAGGAAGCTTGGAAGACAAAATCAAAGAATCTAGATGAACTCTGGGAGGCATGTAAGACTGCATTCTTTGCTATTCCTGATGACTTAATTAATAAATTGTATGAATCATTGTTGAACCGCATGGATGCAGTCCTTCAAGCTCATGGAAGTCACACAAAATATTAAATATGACTAATAGCACCACAACTTCATTCACTAATGTTATGCAACATATATTTGCATTTTAAGATAATTTTTTGTTTGAATATCACATTACTTTCTGTGGGCGACAAAACTTTTGTCTTGCCAAAATCGGACAATTCTGTGTTCATTAAATGATCAATATTTTAGCATTGATGCCAATTTATTTTCTTAAAATAAACCAAATTTGGGAGGGTTTCAGCTTTCAAAAGAGTAATTTATAAAAACAATGGATGAATTTAACGTCAGGTTATAAGGTTTTATGTACATAACATGGATAAGCGACATAACTTCTGTCAGTGAGTGTAGTTCCCGTGCCCCGGTCTGCCTAACCACCGCAAGTAAAGATAAAAGGAAACCGCCATTAAGTTGTGGACTGATTATTAAATGCGCCATCCCCTGCACTACACTGCACAGCAGCATCTATAACATCACAATTTCCTGCCCTGGAGCTAAGCTCTGCATGTGGAGAGCTGAACCAACTCTGTTGCGTCACCATCGGCTCCTGAGGATCTGCACCGCAGCGGCGGCTCCATATAGCTGCATACCACAGGTGGCCTCACGAACATTAAACTATGAAAACTAAAATCTCCTTTTATTGACCGCCCTGGGTCACAGACCGGGTCACTGCCACTGTGACATCCCCTGCATCGGCCGGCCCGGCACCGAGTACCCCACGGCCCAGGGGGCGTGTCACATGCACCATCACGTCCAGTTCTCCGTCCCTTGCCATGTGCCTTGCCCATTTTAAATGAATGACAATAACATCCACGCTCACTACAAATGGCTGAATTTGGAGCGAACTTATATGTGATCCGTGTGACGGACAAACCACAGTTTTAAATAGCTGGCCTGTAGGTAACTATTTTTCACCGCGACCTTGTGTCAATAAGTTCACTGACACACTGAAACAAAATTTTAATGGAGGCCAGAAATGGCTGAATTTAGAGTGGACCGGGTCACTGCCACTGTGACATCCCCTGCACCGACTGGTCCGGCACCGAGTACCCCACCGCCCAAGGGGCGCATCAACTTGGCGTCATGAACAGGATTCACGAAGCCCGGTAAAACCGGGTCCAGTGTACCATAGACTTTACTGAACTGTGTCAACACGTCATTTGCCGTCTGCTGAGGGGAAGCAAGAGGCCCCGATCCGGAACCGCCGGGTAAGCAATCCCTCCCGCCTGCAGAGCAGCATACTGGTACGTCAGCAGAAACCCAGGACCTGGCTGAGGTTCACTAGGGGGGAGGAAGATGCCCAACCTGGGAGAGGATTCAGCCGCGGGCACGGCCGCCGTCACTGCAATGCCGTTATCAATGCCGTATATACCGGGGGCAGCGTGGTTGCCCCAGTACTCAGGGGAGTTGCACACCCTGACTGACTTTGAGGAGAAGCTGTGCAGTTTGTTTAAAGTGTACCCCCTGTCTGAGGAGCAAAAAGTCAGCATCCTCATAGGCCAGTTAATCGGTGCAGCCCAGAGAGAGGTGAAGTCCTGGCCGGGCAGGGACAAAGGCACTGTTAAGGAAATACTGGCCCGGTTGAAAGATACCTTTGACACCCGCACCGCAGCAGAGATTAAAATGAAATGCTATTGGTGCAAACAAAGGGTGCAGGACAGTGTGCGGGACTATGCTCTAAACCTGTAGGAGGCGCTGCGGACCATTAAACAGGTAGACCCCGACAGTGTGCGAGATGAGGACAGATTGCTAACTGAGCAGTTTATTGAGGGGCTCCTGTCTAGCGCTCACCGGACACAGCTGCGCATTATGGCTCTGCAAAACCCTGATCTGGACTTTGCGCAATTTAAAGACCAAGCCATCCGGGTGCTGCGAGAATCAACCCCAGGTGGCACTGCACCCCTCCAGCGCCCAGCTATCACATACCACCAGGAGGTGGCGTCCTTTGCCCCAGCACCTGTGGAGGCTGACGCGCAGACCCTAGATAGTGACCCTTCTGTTGACCTACGCCTTCAGGTCCAGGAGCAGACCAAAAGTGTGGCTACGCTAACCAAAACCGTGCAGGCCATGCAATTGTCTCCAAAGGAAAAGATCCAGCTGGCTTCCAGTCCAGATGACGTCCTGTGGCGACGGCAGAGAAGAATTCCACCGACCAGAGGGAGAAACAGCGGTTGCTACGACCAGAACGGACAACCCATCTGCACCCGCTGTCAAAAGGCGGGGCACCTCGCAAGATTCTGCAATTTAAACGAGCAACGCCTGGGGCAGAGGGTCAACCCCAAGGAGTAAGACGCCCAGGCCCACAAAGCTTGCGAGACAAGTACGTGGGAGGACGACCGGTCCTACCTGTCGTGCTTGATGGCATCCCGATGAACACACTGCTGGACACTGGGTCCCACGTGACAACGATGCCATATATCCTTTATAAACAATACTGGACTGATTCAGACATTACCCGCCGTCCAGATGAACATCTTAGCATCTATGCAAAAAAAGGAGCATGGACCGCACCTCCAAAAATCATACATTTGATCTAATGCCTCTCGGCAAAAATATATGTAACTGAACATGAGGTTCTTAGTTTAACATTCTGATCAGTCTGTATGAAGCCCACTGCCACGTAGTGGATCCTAACATTTCCTACCTGAACGGGAGCGGAGCCGTGCGCCAACCACCGCTACAGTGACAATCCACCAGCAGGGCGGGCGGCCTGGTGCCTCACAGCACCCATACTGCAGGACCGAGTCCCCATGACTCCAGGCCACGCCGCCCCACAAGCACAAAACCACAGCAACAATGGCCGATACACTGCACCAACACCACAAGAAAGGAGCATTGTGACTCACCTTCCTCAAGCTCTCAAATGAGACACACAAACTGGTCTGGCAGGTGGTAGTCCCGAGGCGGGATGCGCCAATGGTCTTAGAAGCGTACCACGATGGAGCAGGACACTTCGGGTGGAAGAAGTTGGAAGTCCTGCTACGTGAGCGATTCTACTGGGTTGGCATGAGGAAAGCAATCGAGAGATGTTGTCGAGAATGTAGCACATGCAACCTGAGACGGAAAGACCGTTACAGCCAGAGGGCTCCCCTGCAGCCCATAATCACTAAACAACCACTTGAACTGGTAGCCTTGGACCACGTGAAGCTAGCCCCAAGCCGGTCAGGCTATGTCTATGCTCTCACCATAGTAGACCACTACTCCAGGTTCTTGGTAGTAGTGCCAGCGAAATATCAGATGGCTCAGACGGCAGCCAAAGCCTTTCAACAACACTTTTGTCGCCCGCACGGTTACCCTAAACGAGTGCTGACCGACCAAGGTCCAGCCTTTGAAGCAGAAGTGTTCCAGGAATTCTGTAACTTGTACGGCTGCAAGAAAATAAAGACGATATCATCCCCAGACCAACGGGTTATGGGAGAAAATGAACCAGGTGGTAATAGACTTGTTGAAGACGTTGCCCCTTGAACGTAGTCTGTGGCCAGAGAAGTTACCAGATTTGGTGGACCTATATAACCACATCCCGGTGACCTCCACCAACTGTACACCCGCTTACCTGATGAGAGCAAGACCTGGCAACTTACACATTGACTTAGACATGGGAGTCTTAACAACAGAAACGACATCACCAGATGCAGATTGGGATACAGAGCGGCAGCAACAATATCGCAAGGTGCAAGAATGTGTGGAGAGAAGTTTGTCCTAGGTGAGACAGAAGCAGGAGAAACTTACAATCAGCATGCACCTGCAGTTCCCTTATCACCTGGAGAACAGGTACTCAAGAGGAAGAGACGAGTCCATAAATTAGATGACCAGTGGGAGGTTGAGCCATACACCGTCCTACCCTTGAATTACGATAACACCAAAGTGTGCCTCATCAGTAAAGATGGAGGGGAAACTTTAGCGGCAGTCTCAAGAGACCACCTGAAGATATGCCCTGAACAGTTGAAACACGAAGAAGAAGACCAAGAGAGCCTTCAGCCCATAGAAAAAGTGGAGGAAACGGTCCAGACAGTCCTTAGAGCATTTCCCCAGTCTTGGATGCAGGTGAACAGAGCAATTGTGGCACCGGTCCTGACCTTTCTCCAAGCGGCCTCACCGGAAGCTGCAGAGGCTCCAGAACATCTGGAAGACCAGTCGGCTCCAGAGACAGATGCTTCATCAGCAGCAGATCAGGAGAATCTACCCTCTGCTAGCAGTGAGCCTGTCGTACCCAGGGTGAGTCAAAGAATTCGTAGGAGATTACCCAGCCTACCGGAGTTACCTCAGACTACCTGTAATGTAGTTCACACTGAACCCACCACACCAGGGGTAGACACTAGGGACCAGGGTAGGTCAGTGACAACGTATGTACTAAGTAGATCGACCCGGAGTACTAAAGGTCAACTCCCTGCCCTCTGGAGGAACTAAAGTGTATGTTATATATAGTTGTAACCGTTAAATAACCTTGGATATATATAGTTGTTAAATTTATGGACAATTGGACCACAGGACTAGGTGTGGTCAGAACAATATTGAAAATAGTTAGTAAGTGGCATTGAAAATAAACCGCAGGCGTGGCTGAAGACCCACTGACAGAGTGCCCTGAAGCCACTCCCAGGGACGATACACAAAGTGGGTTGATGCGGTTCCCACCAGCCAAATTTCAATTATCCGGAAAAAGACAATCCCCGGATTGTGGCGTAAAGACTAAGCGCCGCAGTGACTGCTATACATTTTTGGTTGGGTTTTTTGTAATTTTTGACTTTGTAAACTATTTGTAATGTGAATTGTTATTATTGTTGATTGTTAATTCAAAAAGGTATCCTCAGTCCGGGAGTACTGAATTTAACTAGGGGGGAATGTGGCACTCCAGGGGTCGGGTTGCCACAGTGGCATTGCCTCCCTCACAAGAGGTGATGCCATGCCTGGAAGCAAGCAGGGGTCCCCTGGTCAGGTATACTAGCATGCAACACTTTCCTGGCTCCAGACCAGCAAGGGGAGCTCCTCCCTTAGCAACTGGAATCTGGAGGCGGGGTTAGTAAGAGTTAGTTGAGAGGAGTTGAATACAGGACAGCGAAGAGGAAAGACCTGGGGAGTGGAGCTACATGGCAGCTCACCCCAGAGAGGAGCGTAGAAGAACCAGACACCGGAGTCCGAGATTGTGGGGCACTGAAGGCCCAGCAGCAGAAACCGGAGGGCAGTAGACTGCAGGTCTCCTGGCCCCATCAGACACCCCGTGGCTCAGCAGCACATAGGGCCCAGCACCGCCACGTGGGAGCGACACTCCAGGAAGGCCCGAGCTGCCTGCCATACTGGTGAGCAGAAAGACGTTTTAATCAGGGACGAGGGCCACAGCACAGCAATAAGCAGCACGGCCAAAGAGATTAGCACAAAGAGAAAGCCTCCAACTTCACCTGGCGAGGTGGATTCCCAACTTGCTTCCAGGCCGCCCGGACCTCTACTACCAGCTAGTACCCGTGCCCCGGTCTGCCTAAGCACCGCAAGTAAAGATAAGAGGAAACCGCCATTAAGTTGTGGACTGATTATTAACTGTGCCATCCCCTGCACTACACTGCACAGCAACATCTATAACATCACCATTTCCTGCCCTGTAGCTAAGCTCTTCCTGTGGAGAGCTGAACCAACTCTGCTTTGTCATCATCAGCTCCAGAGGATCTGCACCGCAGCGGCGGCTCCATATAGCTGCATACCACAGGTGGCGTCACGAACATTAAACTATGAAAACTATAATCCCCTTTTATTGACCGCCCTGTGTCACAGACCGGGTCACTGCCACTGTGACATTCCCTGCACCGACCGGCCCGGCACCGAGTACCCACGGCCCAGGGGGCGCGTCACATGCACCATCACGTCCAATTCTCCGTCCCTTGCCATGTGCCTTGCCCATTTTAAATGAACGACAATATCTTCCACGCTCACTACAAATGGCTGAATTTGGAGCGAACTTATATGTGATCCGTGTGATGGACAAACCACAGTTTTAAATAGCTGGCCTGTAGGTAACTATTTTTAACAGCAACCTCATGTCAATAAGTTCACTGACACACTGAAATAAAATATCAATGGAGGCCAGAAATGGTAGAATTTTCAGTGCAATTATATGTGATTCGTGCGACGGACAAACCAGTTTTAAATAGCTGGCCTTTAGGTAACTATTTTTAACAACGACCACGTGTCAATAACTTCACTGACACACTGCAACAAAATTTTAATGGAGGCCAGAAATTGCAGAATTTTCAGCGCAATTATATGTGATCCGTGTGACTGACAAACCACAGTTTTAAATAGCTGGATTTTTAGCGCTGTAATATGGAAAGGACCTGGCTGTATTCTGCAGTGCCAACAAGCAAATGGCGCAGAAAAACGGTGTTCTCTGGATTGCTTTTTAACAAATAATCAGGATTAAGATAAAAAAAAATTATTCCTGGCCCCTGATACATGGGGATATTTCTGCTAATATAATATCTGTAAAAGCACCAGCAGACAGAACTGGAATGGACCCTCTTGCTATATGCACTGCAGTTTGCTATATACCCTGCCTGCCTGCCTAGCACTGATATCTCTGCAGCTGGATTAGTCCTCAGAAGGACTGTTAGTTGAGATGGATATGTGTAGAGAATCTTGTGGAATACCTACACTAACTAATAAACAACCAAATCTCTCCCTAGCTCAGCAGTACCTCTCCCTACACTGCCTGATTTCGGAGTAGACTGACGAGCACGGCGGCGCCAGGTCTGATATAGACCTGATGACGCTGTGCGGCCAGCCAATCACTGTAATGCCACAACCAACATGGCTGCAGCATTACAGTGTGTGGCAGAAAATCCCTGCATGTTGATTGGCACTCTGAAGAGTGCCAAACATGCAGGGAGGGGACCCGAGCATCTGCCCGAGCATCTTGGAAGTACTCGGTGAGCTCCGAGCATCTCGAGTACTGAGTGTTAGAACCCTCTTGTTTGTTTTTTCCATCTTGTGTTTTGCGGTCACGTGACCATCTGCCTTTATATTCCAGCTCCGCCTTTTTGGCTTTGCTGGACTTCAATGTTGTTTGACTGTTTTGCTAGCCAGGTGCTTCGGTGCCTATCTCTCAGTTCATTTGGTCCTTTGGGACCTCTAGTACCTTTTTGTCAGTTTATCTTTTGTTTTCTGCAACAACTTTTTCTGTTCAGGAGGTGTCCCTTTTTGTTCCAGTCCTTAGATCTTTTAGGGACCCCTTCACTTTATTCTATAGGTCTTCGTTCAGACTAGCCTAGGATTAAGGCAGGTCTGTTCGCTAGGAACAGGCATCCCGGTACATCATAGGGATTCAGCTTAGTCTTACTGTAGGGAAAGCTTTCCCCTTCTTTCCTTAGTTTTTGTTGCAGATCATAACACTGAGATGCTCGGGTGAGTACCGAGTACTTGCGAGTATGCTCGCTCATCACTAGTGATAACAGTTTTGACGGCAGGTAAGACGTGGTTCACAAGGCTCCTGTCTAGAGGCCATCTGTACTACTGTTTGTTTACTGTTTTCCAGGAGACAAACAAAGTTCTTAAGAATAAGTCCACTCCTTGCTGATGTTGTATTAGTGGGATTTGACCCCAGGACTCCAACACTACTAATCACTACTGAGTTAATATTACTATATCACTGTTCAAGTCCTGCTTTGCAGGTCCTGGGTGGTAAAGTGGTTTCTCTCTCCGCAATAATGGAATGAAGCAGATGTACAAATATCCCGGGAAATCTCCTGTATAACTTAGCTTATTTCTTGTCGCTGAGTCTTATCTGCTTCTTTGTGGACTATACCATCTGCTTCCACTTTTTCACCTCTGCTTCATCAGATCCCATGATTCCTGTTGGCATCTCATATTTCCATTCTGCAACCACACCATCCATTGTTCAATGTGGATCTCCCTGCTGCACCAACATCATCTGTGTGTGCTGCAGAACTACTGCTCATCCTCACCAAGGGTTCTCAAGGATCCACCTTAACAGGTGAGACATAACAAGACATGGTCCATCTAGATTAACCAAGAACAAAAAGAGTAGAAAGCTGATAAAACTCAGACAATAATTGTTGTAATATTACAGCAGTTCTTTGGTTTCTTGTATAAAGATTAAGCAGATCCAAAAAGGAGCTGAGCTGCTTTAATGGGGAGTGTGGAGCAAGCCTCTCTACCTAGAAGAAACGAAGAAGGTGTCAGCGCTCACTGAGCCGTCGTTATAAAAGTTTCTCTTTCCTGTCTGATCTTATGTGAGAAGAGCTAGTCTTAATTAGAAAAGTTTTACTTTACGAAGCATCCTGGGACTGTGACCTGTGAATATTAAACATAAAAAAATCCTGAGCACATACAGAGAAAGCAGGAGAACACCAAAAGGTAGGGAGGGGAAGAGGAGATAAAAAGGATAAAGCAGAAGATAAATTGGGAATCGAAATGGCAGCAGAGACAGCCAGACACTAGGCCTAGTGACTTAAATATAGCTATCCAAGTTAACTCTTAACACATAAGAGCCAAGTCTACATTTCATATTCTATTTTTTATTGTACTGTTAAATTTACCATACAAATGAAGGCAAAAAAGTATGAACTGTTATGGGCAGGGCCGCCATCAGGGCATTACTGCCCTTACTGCTGTATGGGGCCCGGTGACCAGAAGCAAAGAGCAGAGACCCGAGCTTGGTCTGGGAACCCCCCCTCTTGTGCTTACGCTCACCGGGCCCCAGGGTATCGTGTGTCGGTGTGCCGCCGCTGGCGGTGTACATCTTGGTACAGGTGGCCTCAGCCTTGGAGCTCTCACAGCTGTCCAAACTGAACGGCCATGCATCTCGAAGGGTGTACCTTTGCCTCTTCTGTGATGCGCTGGAGATGGCGCATACAAGATGACATAATTGCATACTCTCTGGCATCGAGTGCCAGCATGACAGTCCAGAAATGGAGCTGCAAGGGATCGTATGAGAGTTAAGTATGAAAAACTTTTTTTTTTTAAATAGAATTAATTAAATGGTTTTGGGGGAGAGGAGATGATGAACTGGGAGTGGGGGTGGGGTAGGGAGAGCACATGATGAATTCAGAGTGGGGGGTGGGGAGACCAAATAATTGGAAATGGGGGTGGGGAGAGCACATGATGAATTGGGAGTGGGGTGTGGGGAGAGCAAATAATGAATTGGAAGTGGGGGGGATGTGGGGAGAGTGAATGATGAATTGGGAGTGGGGGGAGGGAATGATGAAGTGGAGGTGGGGAGAGCACTTGAGGAATTGTGAGTGGGGGAGGGGGGAGCACATGATGAATTGGGAGTAGGGGTGGGGAGAGCAAATGATGAAGTGGGGGTGGGGAGAGCAAATGATAAATTGGGAGTGGGGGGTGGGTAGAGCAAATGATGAATGGGGGTGGTGAGAGAAAATGGTGAATTGGGGGTGGGGAGAGCAAATGATGAATTGGAAGTGAGAGGTAGGGAGAGCAAATGATGAATGGGAGGTGGGGAGAGCAAATGATGAATTGGGAGTAGAGTGGAGAGCAAATGATGAATTGGGAATGGGGGAAGAGCAAATGATAATGAATTGAGGTTTAGGGGAGAGTAAATGATGATGATGTGGGGGTGTGAGAGAGAGGACATGACATAATGAATTAGGGAGGAGGGGGCATATAAATACAGTAGGTACAGAGTGGGCGGTGTTGAGGATGATGGAGTGTGACTGGTAATAAATTGGGGGAAAGAGTACAGGTGCTAATTTTTATATTCCTTAGGTGAGGAAAGTGGCTATTTGTAGTTAGTGGTGGATTACAATTTATATTTGGAATGATAGTTTGCATAATAACTAATTATGCAATAATGGTGGGTGCACGTGTGTATTCATCTGCGTAGTGTAGAAGTTTGAGAATTTGCTCAGGAAGGAACGGTGCTCTAGATAATTGTGTAATGTTTTATGCAGAAACGAGTCCTGGCTGGAAGAAATGATAGCGGTCTGTGCTGAATGAAGGAGAAAAGTGAAGATGAAGGACTTCAACTAGTGACATCACCGATGAGTCAGTGTGTTATCTGTACACTGACACTATACACTATATACTATGTACAGAGCTCCAGTGTATAATGTTACAGGTGATCACGGTATTACCTGTACACTATACACTATATGCAGAGCTCCTGTGTATAATGACACTTATGATCACTCTATTACCTGTACACTATACACAGAGTTCCTATGTATAATGTGACCAGTGATCACTGTATTACCTGTACACTACATACAGAGCTCCTGTGTATAATGTCACCGGTGATCACTGTATTACCTGTACACTGACACTATATACAGAGCTCCTTTGTATAATGTCACCGGTGATCCCTGTATTACCTGTACACTTACACTATGCACTGTATACTATGTACAGAGCTCCTGTGTATAATAGCACTTATGGTAATATTAGTATTGTGTTTTTTTAGTAATGATCAGTATTGTTGAGTATTCAGTCACTATGTGGTGGTAATATGTGGTCTGATCACGGTGTGGAGGTATTTGTTCCTTATATGTGGCCTTATTCGGTCACTATGTGGTGGTAATATGTGGTCTGGTCATGGTGTGGCAGTGTTTGTTCCTTGTATGTGGTATTATTCGGTCACTTTGTGGTGGTAATATGTGGTCCATCCATAGTGCGGCAGTATTTGTTCCTTGTATGTGGTATTATTCGGTCACTATGTGGTGGTAATATGTGGTCCAGTCATGGTGTGGCGGTATTTGTTCCTTGTATGTAGTATTATTCTGTTACTATGAGGTGATAATATGTGGTCTGATCATGGTGTGGCGGTGTTTGTTCCTTGTATGTGGTATTATTTGGTCACTATGTGGTGGTAATATGTGGTCCAGACATGGTGTGGCGGTATTTGTTTCTTGTATGTGGTATTATTCTGTTACTATGAGGTGGTAATATGTGGTCTGATCATAGTGTGGCGGTGTTTGTTCCTTGTATGTGGCATTATTTGGTCACTTTGTGGTGGTAATATGTGGTCCGTCCATAGTGTGGCGGTATTTGTTCCATGTATGTGTATTATTCGGTAACTGTGGTGATATAATGTTGTCTGGTCATAGTGTGGCGGTATTTGTTCCTTGTATGCGGTATTATTTGCTCACTGTGGTGGTAATATGTGGTCTGATCATGGTGTGACGGCATTTTTTCCTTGTATGTGGTATTATTCAGTCATTATGTGGTGGTAATATGTTCTTCGGTATTAGTCCCTTGTATGTTTTATAATTGGTCATTTTAAAAAATGTATGTGACACATTCCTTTAACCCTCCGTCACATACAATAGGCCTGACAGGCACATCTCTTTTACTTTCATTTCTCCTTCCTCACCAGATTGTGAGGAAATCCCTTCCCTCCAGGTAGTCTCCTGTCTCTAGCAGCTCTGTGAAACCTCATACCACAGTTGGATTGCAGAGCTTCAGGAGGACAGATATAACTGCGCTAATCTCCCAGGCTCATTGTATGTGAACACGTCACAGTCAATAAGGTTGGTATTTTATGTTTTTATTCATCACAATTGTTTATTTAGGTTGTTTTATGAATGTATAGCACAAAGTGTGAGGATATTTCATAGAAATAAGGCAGATTAATAAAGAAAGTGTGCTGCTCAGGCATATACAGTAGTTCCCTAACACATATTCCTTCTCTTGCTTCAGATTATCTGCTGAAATGGAGAGGAAAATGTACAATTTATCAAAAAACCTTGATGTTGAGGAAGTAACAAACATGCTGTTAGATGATGCAGACCCCACACTGAATGAGGATTTAGGAGAGGAAAGTGAGATTGATTCTCATGATGAGGTGGAAGTATGTGAAGTGGATTCTGAAGCAGAGCAAGATGGTGACAGTGATGAGGATGAAGATGTAGAATCTTATTATATGGGAAAAGATAAAAAAAAACAATGGAACAAGAAGCCATTCCAGAAAAAACGTAGGGAACCTCAAAACATTATTACTCACCTTCCCGCAGTTATAGGAACTGCAAGTAATGCAAAAACTGCAGTTGAATGCTGGAATAGTTTATTCACAGATGACATTCTGGACTCTATTGTCACATATACCAACCAATATATAGACATTATAAAGGACAAGTTCATCTGCAACAGAACCATCAAGGCCACAGATGAAATAGAACTGCGTGCTTTTTTTGGATTATTATACCTTGCAGGAGCTTATAGGGCAAATAAACAAAGTTTGGAGGAACTTTGGAGTAAAGATGGGGATGGAGTTGAAAAATTTGGCCTTGTTATGTCCATAAACAGATTCAAACTTCTAATTAGTTGCCTTCGGTTTGACGACAGAACTACCCGAACCGAACGTAAAACACATGACCGACTTGCTCCAATTCGTGATATATTCCAAAAATTTGTTGAAAACTGTAAAAAAAGCTATTGCCCTGGGGAGAATCTCACTATTGACGAAATGCTCCCTGGTTTTCGTGGTAGATGTGCCTTTCGTCAATATATTCTATCAAAGCCTAACAAATATGGAATAAAAATGTATGCCCTTGTTGATGCCAGTAAGACCTACACTTACAACCTGAAGTTTATGCAGGAAAACAACCAGAAGGTCCTTACTGTGTCAGCAACAAACCCAGTGATGTTGTAAAAAGACTGGCTGAGCCCTTATTTGGATCGGGTCGCAATATAACAGCTGACAATTGGTTTTCAAATTGTGATCTGATTGATTATCTGAAAATGCAGAAGCTTTCATATGTCGGAACTGTAAGAAAAAATAAAAAAGAATTGCCTACACAGTTTGTAAGTGTGAAAGGGAGACAACAGTATAGCAGTATGTTTGCATTCCATAATGGAAAGGTATTGGTTTCCTATGTACCACAAGCAAAAAAAATTGTACTTCTTCTATCAACACTTCATGATGATGATGCCATCGATCCTGGGACTGAGGCACAAAAAAACCCGGAGATAATTACATTTTATAATGCAACCAAAGGGGGTGTTGATACAGCTGATCAGATGTGCTCAACTTTCAACGTCAGCAGAAACACCAAACGCTGGCCAATGGTCATATTTTTTGCTATGTTGAATTTGGGTGGTATAAATTCACAAGTCATTTACCTTGAAAACAAGCTTGAACCACTCCGTAGACGATTCTATCTGAAAAAATTGGCCCATGAACTAGTGCTTGGAGAGCTACGCAGGAGAAGTATGAAAACAATCGGTATCCCCTCTCGCCTTCAAGTTCAGCTCAAAACATTCCGCCCAGAAGATGATAGTGAAAATTCACCACCTGCACCACCTCCCTAAAGAAGGAGATGCACCACCTGCACCATGGAAAGCGGAATCAGAAGGCTTTCTAATTATGAATGTCACAAATGTCATAATGCAATCTGCCTGACACATGCAAAAATGATGTGTAATTCTTGCTCTTTGCTCTGCAAGTGTAATTTTTCTGGGGAAACTTCAGGATCTAATTCTGATTGAATATGTGTTTAATAGTACTTAAGGTACCTTAAAATTAAGTTTGTTTCCATAAATTTTCTTTGTAGAGTTTTTTGACCGAGTCGAACTGGGGACTATTTGGCGGGAGTTTTGGAATGTTTGTATTTCAGAGTTATTAGTTTTATGTTAAGTAAATGGTTTTTTTTGCATCTGATTATGTGTAGTCTCTTTTATTACATCCCTATGAAGGTCACTGATCACTTTTAGAGCACTGAAATTGCAAACATTAGATATTATAGGTATTTTTCTAGCCTGCGCCTGACAGTCACATTGTATGTGAACTCGTTAGAACCGATATTGTATGTGACGGAGGGTTAAAGAAAAATAAATAAAAATATATCTAATAAAAGTATTGGATATTTTAAGAAATGTTTAATAGGTTAGAGTAGAGTAGGGCTAGAGTAGAGTTAGAAGAGTCTACTTTTCGTGGTGGCGGCTTAAAAAATCTTTTGGCCAAAACAAAAGCTATTTGGTATGTATGTGATCTTGTGTTCGATGGGAACTGTTAATGTGTGATTGGTGAGGATGTGATGCAGAAGTGGATTTTTTCTAAAAGTAGGCAGTTGGACTGTGGAAGGTTTGAGGGCTGGAGGCGGAGCTGGGGTGGAGCCTGGACTGAATCTCAAGGGAGCCCAAAAATGTTGCCAGTATGGGGCCCTTAAATTCCTGGTGGCAGCCCTGGTTATAGTCTCACCTTGTTAGGTGAATTCTCTAAGCCGTATTTGTGGGTGAGGAGCATGGACTGGAGGCAACGGGGGCACAACACATGGATCAGTGAAGATCAGCACAGCAGTTTATGCAGGAAGGCAGGCAAGTAAGTGGACCTGATAGCACAGATGAAGCAGGGTGAGACAATACACACAGGAACAGTAATTGCAAAGGAAACTTATTTTTTGGCACAGAAGCAATAAATCACAGGAGTAACAGAGAAGTAAGTATTGTTTGGTATCTTTCAGAAGGGCAATGGTTAATAATAAATATCTATGCCAACTGGGACTTTTAGCAAGGAAATAATTAACCTTATGAAAGCATTGAAGGACTTGGTAACTTGCGCTGACTGTAGCACAGAAGTCAAGAGTAGGAAAGAAGATGATGGATACTTGGCTGGAGCTGAGCCAAATGAAGTAGAAACAGAACTTCTGAAAAACTTGAAGCAATTTTGAATGATTTTATTTAATACCTAAGCACCTAACCTCTGCCTGAGCTGGCCTTAAAAGGTTGATGAAGTCAGAGGAGTTTGCCAATTACTTGAGAAACTCGTCGTTGGCTACTGCAAATGGATTTGGCCACAGTAAACGGAGCAAGTCCAGGCACTGGAGCCAGGACAGGGGATTAATATGAACATTGATGCACATAAGGCCTTAACTAGGATTGTTCAATAAGCAACATACATCACTTATTCACAGGATACAGTAAGTGAAAAATGTATGACTAATGTCAGTTTGACTACTGGGACTTCCCAATGAATCCAAAATGAGTGGAGGGATTGAGGTTAAATTTAGTGATGAGCAAATATGTTTGAAATCCGATCTGAAAAGTTAATCGGTGATCGGGAACGTAAGCATTTTTACTTATATTTGGGAAAATCGGTAACATTCGGCGAACAAGGGTGGGAAAATTATTACGGTGCAACGACAGTGTTTTTAACAGTTTGGCTAGCATACTGCTTGTGTACGATGAGTGGAGGGATGTGTTTGAAGAGTGGAGGGGCTGGGGAGAGCTCAGAAGAGCTCAGAGGAGTGGCGCACTTGTAATCTTTTTTTTTTCCCCTGTAACTTTAAGTGTGCAAATTGTAGCTAGCCAATCAGAGCGCAGGAAGTATCCACACTGTCCAGACACAAGGGCTTCTGCCATTGGCTGCTGAAATCACATGTCCTCTCTATATAAAGAGCAGCCATGTTCCCTCAGCACCATTTTATGCATGTCACTGCACACAGATGCTGCTGCTGAGTGTGCTCCTGTGTAAAGAGTGATTTTAGCTAGCTAGATAGGCGGTTGTTTGGAAGTCAGATAGTTTAGATAAGTAGTCTGCTGTGTGCCTGTGAAATTGATCTTGCAGTACCTTATTTTTTCTTGTGCAATTACTGAGGTTCAGACAAAAACAGCAGGGCCCATGGCATAGAACTGTGTTGTGCACTGCTTGTATTGTGCTCTATGCACCAGTATCCCTTCAATCTATTTTTTCACTTGCTAATGTGATACAGCAAGCAAGCCCTCCTAGCCCACCTTTTAATTTTGTGGGGTTGAAATTCAGCTGTATGCAGACTCTGCAGAGCTCCTGAGTGCAGGGCATAAAACTATTTTCATTTGCTAATGTGATAGCCCAAGCTATAATAGCCCATTTTGTCATTTTTTTGTGGGTGAAATTCAGCTGTATGCACAGTAAAAAAAAAATTTATTTTTTCTGTTGCTAGCTAGACTACAAAAAATATTTTTTCTGTCCCAAACGTGATACACTCTGCTATAAGTCACCTACTACTTCAGTGTCGTTGAACTTCAGCTGTTTTCACAGTAAAAAAATATTTTTTTTCTGTTGCTAACCAGAGTCCAAAAAATATTTTTTTCTGCTACAAACGTGATACAATCTGCTATAAGCCACCTAGTACTTTAGTGGCATTGAACTTCAGCTGTTTTCAGAGTAAAACATTTTTTTTCTATTGCTAGCCAAACAACAAAAAATATTTTTTTCTGTGACAAACGTGATAGAGTTTGCCATAAGCCATCTAATCTTTTTGTGGAAGTGAACTTCAGCTGTATGCAGAGCTTATGCAGAGTAAAAAAATCAATTTTTTGCTGTGACTAACGTGATACAGCAGGCTACATCTGAGTTTGAAATATCTTGGAGCTAGTGTTGAGTAGTGCTGAGCCACCCCCGTAGTGTTCGAGTTCGGTTCGTCGAACACCCGTATGTTCGTCGAACACCTTCGAACACCGTTAAAACCAAAGGCAGGCAAACAAAAACACATAGAAACACATAGAAAACACATAGAAAACACTTCAAAGGTGTCCAAAAGCTGACAAACTGCTCAGAAGACACAACTAACACATGGAAAAGTGACAAGAACATAAAGTTATGCGAAAAGAAAAGAGGTGGAGGAGTAAAAGGAGGGGGAGACACAGATATAGGCATGTCATGCCCTTCTAAAACCAAAAAAGTGCGAAGCCGACACGGCCAGTCCGTTCCTGCCTGTGCGACCTCCGTGTCGCCGGGTTTGTGCCAGAGCTGCGGTGGACCCTGACGGCCAGCCCCCCTCTCCCAATACTGGTGCCTGTCCGCTGGTGGGTCGAGCGAGCCCCCCTGCGGTGGAGGCAGGTCTAATCTTTTTAATTTAAATTATCTCTCTAATTTGAATGAGTACACTTTAAATCCTTTTACAAGGATCTATTGGAGGGCAAGTCTCATGCCAGCAGCCGTGGTAATTCCAGCTCCAGTAGCGTCCACAAAAGCTGCTGCAGTTAAAAAGCTTTTATAGAGAACGAGCTTGGCGGTTCACCGCAAGGCGTCCTACCGCCAGTCCCAGCCCCTGTGCCTTGGGGTGCCTCCCCGATGTTCTTCACTGAGAGTCCCGGGGGCCCGAACCATTTCCTTTGAAAAAATTAAGTGTCCAAACTACAGGTGGTGTAGCTTGCTTAACAGCTGGGATAATCCGCTGACTAGCAGACACTGCTACTAGGCACAAAGTATTTCCTGGGCTAGATGCAGTTAAAAATTTGTAATTAGATACTCTCGTTGGATGCTGAGAAAGCATTCCATAGAGTCTCCTGGCACGCCATATATTATTCTCTTAAAAAGCTTGGGGTAGGGGACCCTTTTATAGGCAAAATCACGGCCCTGTATCGCAATACGTCACCTAGGCTGAAGATAAATGGAACATTTTCATCACCTTTCATAATCACCAATGGGACAAGGCAGGGATGTCCTCTGTCCCCTCTCTTATACATCCTAGTGACGGAGCATCTGCTCTCATCAATTCGCCATAACCCCAATATTAGGTGGATTGAGGTGGGAGGCATCGAGTACAAGTGCTCTGCATTTGCTGATGATGTCCTAGTATATATCACTCAATCACATATATCCATCCCTGCTGTTATGGCTGAAATAGGTCACTTTGTTACATGGTCAAATTTTTAAATCAATGCAGCGAAGTCTGAGGCCCTCGATGTCTCCCTCCCCAAATCCATACAGGATTCCATCCAGTCCAACTTTCCCTTTGCCTGGCCCTCACAGGGTATCAAATACTTAGGAATTCGTATTCATAGAGACCTCTCCCGTCTATGTTATCTTAATTTTGGACCCTTTATTGAACAACTCCATACAGACCACGGTTGGCAAGTTAGAATTGTAAGATTCACTACGTGAACCACTGGTGTTTTGTGGAAAAGCACATGTACACTTTGTTCCAAATTATAATGCAAAAAGTGTTTAGGAGTGATAAGGGAAGAATTTGTTTGTTTGTCAGTTAAACTCATTGATGGTGATGTGTGTCAGGGCTCTTTATATCACTGTAAGCAATTGCAGACACCTGTGCTAATTAGTTTGGCAGGTGTGTCCAATGAAAGGCAAGACTACTTAAGAAGGCTGTCCCACATTATTAAGCAGCCTACATTTTCTGCCAAAATGGGAAAGAAAAAGGATGTGTCGGCTGCTGAGAAGCAACAAATTGTGGAGTGTTTAGGTCAAGGCATGACTGCAATCAACATTGCCAAGACACTTCATCCTGATCATCGCACAATCAAGAAGTATGTAGCTGATTCACAGTACACACATGTGCATGCTGATAAGGGAAAATTGAGGACTCCTTCCTACAGGCAATTACGTCAGGTTAAAAGAGCAGCGGCAAAAAAGCCTTGTCATAGCAGCAGACAAGTTTTTGAAGCTGCTGGTGCCTCCAACGTCCCCCGAACAACAAGATGCAGGGTCCCTCAGAGGTTTGCAGCTGTGCGTAAGCCATCCTGTCGACCTCCTCTATCCACTGTACACAAGCAGAAATGGCTCCAGTGGGCCAAACAATACATGAAGACTGACTTCAAAACTGTTTTGTTCACCGATGAGTGCCGTGCAACGCTCGATGCTCCAGATGGATGGAATGGAGGATGGCTGGTTGATGGACACCCGATGCAAACACGGCTACGGCGCCAACAAGGAGGAGGTGGAGTAATGTTTTGGGCTGGAATCATGGGGAGAGAGATTGTCGGCCCCTTTAGGATCCCTGAAGGGGTAAAGATGAACTCCATAATGTATGTGGAGTTTCTCAAACAGCACTTCCTGCCATGGTTCAAGAAGAAGAACCGTGTATTCCGCAGAAAGATCATTTTCATGCATGATAATGCACGGTCTCATGCTGCACATAACACATCTGCATCTCTGGCTGATATGGGCATAAAAGGGGACAAACTTATGGTGTGACCCCCATGCTCCCCTGACCTCAACCCCATTGAGAACCTCTGGAGCATCATCAAAAGGAGTGTCTATGATCGCGGGAGGCAGTTCACATCTAAGCAACAGCTCTGGGAGGGTATTCTGTCCTCATGCAAAACAATTGAAGCAGAAACCATCCAAAACCTGACAAATTCAATGGACAAGAGAGTTCAAAAGCTCCTTTCGAACAAGGGGTCTTATGTGCAAATGTAACATAACCTAGAATAAAGTTTTGAGTTGAAAACTGTTTGATTTCAGTTTCTAATAACCTGCTAATGCTTATAATTTCAAAAATGACCATTTTTTTGTTCTTTATTAAAAAGAAAAGGTTGATCGAAGAATGTGGGGGATCTAAGAGTGTGGCAACCCAGTAGTCAGGATTATTTCGAATTCTGACAATCTGAGGGTCATGTTGCAGGTAGTGCAGCTAGAAGGTACTCATGTGTCTTGCGCATCTAGGAGCCCCAAAATTATTTTCCGGGCTAGATGCAGCTAAAAATTATTATTAATTTGAAAGCTGGTGGAGCTTAGTATAGATGGCCTAATAGAATCAGTACTGCACACTGCTACAAGGCCCAAATTATTTTCCAGCCAAGATACAGATAAACATGATTAGTAATTTTAAATCTGGTGGAGTTTAGTATAGATGGCCTAATAGAATCAGTACTGCACACTGCTACAAGGCCCAAATTATTTTCCAGCCAAGATACAGATAAACATGATTAGTAATTTTAAATCTGGTGGAGTTTAGTATAGATGGCCTAATAGAATCAGTACTGCACACTGCTACAAGGCCCAAATTATTTTCCAGCCAAGATACAGATAAACATGATTAGTAATTTGAAAGCTTACTTTCAGATCCATTACTTACGGATCCATGATTTGTTCATCTTTATGAACGTGAGTCTGTCTACATTATCAGTGGAGAGCTGCGTGCGCTTATCTGTCAGCACACCACCAGCAGCGCTGAACACACGTTCATACAGAACACTGGCTGCGGGGCATGACAAGATCTCCAAGGCGTAAGTGGAGAGATCCGGCCATTTATCCAGATTGGAAGACAAAAAAGAGCAAGGGTCCAGTGACACAGTCATGGCTTCAATGTATACTTGGAGAAACTCCTGTACCATCGTCTCTAGGCGTTGACTATGTGTCAGACTTCTTGTCTCCTGTGGCCTTGCAAAGGATGGGCTAAAAAAGTGGTGAAATGATTCCGCAAAATTGATGTTACCAGCAGGTACTGTGTTTCTGTTACGTTTTGAGTGCTGAACACTCGACGGTCCCACGGTTGGCAAGTTGGAACTGTGAGATTCACTACGTGCACCACTAGTGTTTTGTGGAAAAGCACATGTAAGATTCTGCAACAGTCTCTGCTGATACTCCTGCATGCGTACATCCCTTTCTATGGCAGAAATAATTTCTGCAAATTTACTTTTGTACCGGGGATCTAACAGTGTGGCAACCCAGTAGTCATGATTATTTCTAATTCTCACAATTCGAGGGTCATGTTGCAGGTAGTGCAGCAAGAAGGCACTCATGTGTCTTGCGCATCCAGGAGCACCAAGTCCGTGTTGTGTTGGTGGCGAGGTAACAATCATGCTTCCTTCCTCTGTCCTCTCCCCCCAACCTCGCACAACAGAAATGTGATCAAGGTCTCCCTCATCTGATGAGTCTTCCATCAGTTCGTCCTCCACTTCTTCCTGGGCTTCTGCACCTTCCTCACTAGTTTGGCTGCTACCATGCGCCCTAGTAAAACCATCTCCCCCACCCTCACATGCCTGCCGCCTTGGTGCGGCCGACCGTCTGGACCTTGCAGATGTTAGCCCTTCCGCATACAACTCCTCCTCCTCTACTTCCTCCACCTCCTCTTGTGCCACCACCTGACTCCGAGTTCTGTTTAACATGTGCTTCAGCATGTAAATCACTGGAATAGTCATGCTGATAATGGCATCGTCAGCACTAAACATCTTAGTCGCCATTTCAAAACTGTGCAGAAGGGTGCATAGGTCCCTGATCTGAAACCACTCCTCCAGCGTGATTTGCCCCACCTCTGGTTCTCGTTGGCCCAGGCTATGCGTCACAACGTATTGCACCAGGGCTTGTCGGTGCTGCCACAGTCGCTGCAACATGTGCAGAGTTGAATTCCACCGGGTAGGCACATCGCATTTTAGCCAGTGAAGTGGCAGGCCCAACGACTTCTGTAGAGATGTAAGTCGCTGAGCTGCGGGATGCGAACGGCGGAAGTGAGCACACAGCGACCGTGCCCTCTGCAGAAGGCCATCTAGTCTGGGATAGTGGGCTAAAAATTGCTGGACAACCAGGTTCAACACGTGAGCCATACAAGGCACATGTGTGACATTGCCCCTGCGAAGGGCCGCACCCAGGTTTGCAGCATTGTCGCAGACGGCCTTCCCTGGTTTCATGTCCAGTGGAAACAACCATTCATGAAACTGGTTCTCCAGAGCTGACTACAACTCCTCAGCTGTGAGAATCACATTTCCCAGACATTTCAAAGTAAAAACCGCCTGATGACGTTGAGCCCTGCTGCCAGCATAGTAAGGAGGTGTGCAGGATCCCTTCTGCACAGTTAGAAAGCTTGTGGCATGACCAGACAGACTTTGGGTGCAGGTGGAGGACCGAGAGGTGGTTGAGGAGGCAGAAGCAGTGGAGGAACTTTGAGATAAAGAGGATTGACGCACAACTCGTGGGGACGGCAAGACTTGGACAGCAGCCCCTTGTCCTGCTGTCACCATAGCTACCCAGTGCCCAGTCAGCGACATGTAACGCCCCTGTCCATGCCTACTAATCCAAGTGTCTGTGGTGAAATGCACCCTGTCACACACAGAGTTTCTCAAAGAAGCGGTGATGTTGTGTGCGACCTGCTGGTGGAGCGCAGGCACACCTTTCTTTGAGAAGTAGTGCCGACTGGGCATCTGGTACTGGGGCACTGCGACGGACATAAGGTCTCGAAAATCCTCTGTGTCCACCAGGCGGAAAGGCAGCATTTCTGTAGCCAAGAGCTTGCAGATGGTGAAATTCAACCTCTTAGCTTTCTCATAGCTAGGAGGAAATGGTCTTTTACTTGTCCACATCTGAGGGACCGAGGGCTGGCTGTTGTGCTTAGACGGGGTTGAGAAGGGCTTCCCCGGCAAACTGCCGGTCTGTGAGGAAGATGCAGGCGGACATGTTAGGTTGCCTTTATCCAAAGGTGGTGCTATCGATGTCGGACAGCGCTCAACACCAGCTGGTGTTTCAACCTCCAAAGAAAATGATGACCTGCCAATCACGCTGGCTGTTGCGGGTAAAGAGGTGGCAGGTCTGCGTCCCAAAACAGGTGTGACTGCTGTCCCCCCAGTCACAGAGGATGAAGAGGCCGCGGATGCACAGGATGTGGCAGTCGGTGGTTGGCCCGGCCGGCTAGGCCGCATTGTAGCACAGTGAGTTTCCCACTGCAACTTATGCTTCATATCCATGTGCCGGTTCATGCATGAAGTACTCAAACTATGTATTTTTTGGCCTCTACTTAGCTTTTGCTGACAAATGTTACAGATAACACGAGTTGGGTCATCCTTATCGATCTGAAAAAATGCCCAGGCTATGCAAGGCTTAACACCCATGCGACCTGAAGAGCCACCACGACTTGTGGTGAGAGGCAGAGTTGTGTTTGAGGATGCAGTTGTTGACGTGCTTCCAGTACTATGTCTCTGTCCAAC
The DNA here is from genome assembly GCF_046119375.1 of Phyllobates terribilis. Taxonomy (NCBI): domain Eukaryota; kingdom Metazoa; phylum Chordata; class Amphibia; order Anura; family Dendrobatidae; genus Phyllobates; species Phyllobates terribilis. The sequence continues at coordinate 32,378,585 of NW_027362761.1, read as the reverse complement.
CTGACCTCGTCGTCACTAGCATCCTCCTCCACCTCCTCTGCTGACCTCATCGACTGGCTGACTGTGGGTTGACAGTAAGTGGGATCTCCAACCTCGTCATCATCACCCTGTGTGTTATCACACCCGTCGTCCTCAGAGCCAACCTCTTCCTGCCCTGACAAGAAACTCAAGTTGTCGCTCCAATCAGGTATTTGAGTCTCATCATCGTCTTCCTCATTGTCTCCACCAACAGGAGTTACAGTTTGGGAACGAGGGTCTACATTATGGTCAGAACCTTCTGCGTCTGGTCCTGGATCCGACTCATAAAGATTCTGGGCATCAGTGCAGATCATTTCCTCGTCTGGATTCACAGAAGCTCTGGAACCGACCTCTGATTCCCAGCCTATAGTATGAGTAAACAGTTCTGCAGACTCAACCATCTGTTCTACCCCTTACTCAGACGGGCAGCTGGAGACTTGGGAGCTGTGAGGAAGCAAGTGCGATTGGGGTGACACCTCTGAGGACTGGAGTATTTGTGATGTTGAAGTTGAGGTGGAGGAGAGCCCACTTAAAGGAGCACTTGATATCCGTTGAAACACCTGCTGTTTTTGTGCCTCATCTGGAATTTGTAGCAATTGGCATGGCCGTAAGAAAGGGATCTTATCACATTGTCCGCTAAAAGAAGTAGACATCTTAGTTTGGCTGGAAGATGGTCTTTCTTCTGCAGATGTTACTGTGGCTTTAACACCTACCCCACGGACACAACCTTTTTTTCCCTTCCCAACATGCCTATTCCCCTTTCCACCAGCAGCAGGCCTTTTTCCACTCATTTTGGTGGTTAACTAATTGACAACTCTGGAGTTGTTTGCACAAAAAACAATGGATGGGAACCGAGCAGAGCTGAGTGGCCAAACTGTGGTATTAGCCCAAAAGCATTGGCTGGGTTAGATGCAGTAAAACAATTTTATTACATACACAGGTGGTGGAGGTTAGTATAGATGGACTAATAGAACAAGTCCCACACACTGCTACAAGCCCAAGCCCAAATATTTTTTCAGAGCTAGATGCAGATAAAAATTATTTTGAATTTGCAACCTGGTGGAGGTTAGTATAGATGGACTAATAGAACAAGTCCCACACACTGCTACAAGCCCAAGCCCAAATATTTTTTCAGAGCTAGATGCAGATAAAATTATTTTGAATTTGCAACCTGGTGGAGGTTAGTATAGATGGACTAATAGAACAAGTCCCACACACTGCTACAAGCCCAAGCCCAAATATTTTTTCAGAGCTAGATGCAGATAAAAATTATTTTGAATTTGCAACCTGGTGGAGGTTAGTATAGATGGACTAATAGAACAAGTCCCACACACTGCTACAAGCCCAAGCCCAAATATTTTTTCAGAGCTAGATGCAGATATAAAATTATTTTGAATTTGAAACCTGGTGGAGGTTAGTATAGATGGACTAATAGAACAAGTCCCACACACTGCTACAAGCCCAAGCCCAAATATTTTTTCAGAGCTAGATGCAGATAAAAATTATTTTGAATTTGCAACCTGGTGGAGGTTAGTATACTCTACCGACCAAAAGTTTGGACACACCTTCTCATTTAAAGATTTTTCTGTATTTTCATGACTATGAAAATTGTACATTCACACTGAAGGCATCAAAACTATGAATTAACACATATGGAATTATATGCTTAACAAAAAAGTGTGAAACTACTGAAAATATGTCTTATATTCTAGGTTCTTCAAAGTAGCCACCTTTTGCTTTGATGACTGCTTTGCACACTCTTGGCATTCTCTTGATGAACTTCAAGAGGTAGTCACCGGAAATGGTCTTCCAACCATCTTGAAGGAGTTCCCAGAGATGCTTAGCACTTGTTGGCCCTTTGCCTTCACTTTACGGTCCAGCTCAACCCAAACCATCTCGATTGGGTTCAGGTCTGGTGACTGTGGAGGCCAGGTCATCTGGCATAGCACCCCATCACTCTCCCTCTTGGTCAAATAGCCCTTACACAGCCTGGAGGTGTGCTTGGGGTCATTGTCCTGTTGAAAATTAAATGATGATCCAACTAAACGCAAACTGGATGGAATAGCATGCCGCTGCAAGATGCTGTGGTAGCCATGCAGGTTCGGTATGCCTTCAATTTTGAATAAATCCCCAACAGTGTCACCAGCAAAGCACCCCCACACCATCACACCTCCTCCTCCATGCTTCACGATGGGAACCAGGCATGTAGAGTCCATCCCTTCACCTTTTCAGCGTCGCACAAAGACACCGTGGTTGGAACCAAAGATCTCAAATTTGGACTCATCAGATCAAAGCACAGATTTCTACTGGCCTAATGTCCATTCCTTGTGTTCTTTAGCCCAAACAAGTCTCTTCTGCTTGTTGCCTGTCCTTAGCAGTGGTTTCCTAGCAGCTATTTTACCATGAAGGCCTGCTGCACAAACTCTCCTCTTAACAGTTGTTGAAGAGATGTGTCTGCTGCTAGAACTCTGTGTGGCATTGACCTGGTCTCTAATCTGAGCTGCTGTTAACCTGCGATTTCTGAGGCTGGTGACTTGGATAAACTTATCCTCAGAAGCAGAGGTGACTCTTGGTCTTCCTTTCCTGGGGCGGTCCTCATGTGAGCCAGTTTCTTTGTAGCGCTTGATGGTTTTTGCAACTTCACTTGGAGACACTTTCAAAGTTTTCCCAATTTTTCGCACTGACTGACCTTAATTTCTTAAAGTAATGATGGCCACTCGTTTTTCTTTACTTAGCTGCTTTTTTCTTGCCATAATACAAATTCTAACAGTCTATTCAGTAGGGCTATCAGCTGTGTATCCACCAGACTTCTGCACAACATAACTGATGGTCCCAACCCCATTTATAAGGCAAGAAATTCCACTAATTAAACCTGACAGGGCACACCTGTGAAGTGAAAACCATTTCCGGTGACTACCTCTTGAAGCTCATCAAGAGAATGCCAAGAGTGTGCAAAGCAGTCATCAATGCAAAAGGTGGCTACTTTGGAGAACCTAGAATATAAGACATATTTTCAGTTGTTTCACACTTTTTTGTTAAGTATATAATTCCACATGTGTTAATTCATAGTTTTGATGCCTTCAGTGTGAATGTACAATTTTCATAGTTATGAAAATACAGAAAAATCTTTAAATGAGAAGGTGTGTCCAAACTCCTGGTCTGTACTGTATATGGACTAATAGAAAAAGTCCCACACACTGCTACAAGCCCAAGCCAAAATATTTTTTTCAGAGCTAGATGCAGATAAAAATTATGTTGAATTTGCAACCTGGTGGAGGTTAGTATAGATGGACTAATAGAACAAGTCCCACACACTGCTACAAGCCCAAGCCCAAATATTTTTTCAGAGCTAGATGCAGATAAAAATTATTTTGAATTTGAAGCCTGGTGGAGGTTAGTATAGATGGACTAATAGAACAAGTCCCACACACTGCTACAAGCCCAAGCCCAAATATTTTTTCAGAGCTAGATGCAGATAAAAATTATTTTGAATTTGCAACCTGGTGGAGGTTAGTATAGATGGACTAATAGAACAAGTCCCACACACTGCTACAAGCCCAAGCCCAAATATTTTTTCAGAGCTAGATGCAGATAAAAATTATTTTGAATTTGAAACCTGGTGGAGGTTAGTATAGATAGACTAATAGAATGATAATTTGCCCAAAAGGTTTAACTTGGCTAGGTGTAGTAAAAAAATTAGCATTCTATACACAGGTGGTGTAGCTTGCAACACAGATAGGCTACTCCACTGACTAACACACACTGCAAGAGGCCAAAAAGGATTTGCTTAGCTAGATTTAGCCAAATGCTGTGAAAAAAACTTGCACAGCACTGGCACAGACCTGCCTGGCAAAAAGTGATAGGAGCTGATGTAACCTAGCCCTCAAAAGGACTGCAATTACAATTAGTCTTTACTCCCAACCTATCTATTTAAGAACACAGACCTGCCTTATAAAAGTGATAGGAACTGATGTAACCTAGCCCTCAAAAGGACTGCAATTGCAATTAGTCTTTACTCCCAACCTATCTATTTAAGAGCACAGACCTGCCTGATAAAAGTCGTAGGAAATTATGTAACCTAGTCCTCAAAAGGACTGCAATCACAACTTTTCCCTACTCCCAAGCTATCTGTAGATTTGTGCGAAAATTGGCTTGAAATTAACACTCAAAGTATAGCGCACAAAGCAACAGCGGTGCCGTCTAACACGCAGCTGCAGCAGTGAGAAAATGGTGGCTACGTGGAAAGTGGCTGGGTCTTATAGGGCAAGGACATGTGACATACACTGCCAATGACACATGCCCTTGCTTGTGTGAAAAAAGGAGTTCGCTCCGTGTGTGCGCTGCTGATAGGCTGACAGATTGCACATCCCCACTGTAAATGTGGGAAAGAGAAAAAAAAATGGAGATCTTCATTATTTATGCAGAGATCCATCCCCTGCCCCTTCCCCCGCCCCGCTGTACACTCAAACTGCGTATTAACATTAATTTTCAGCATTACTGAGAAAAAATCCAGTTATGATTTTGGTGCACGAACAGTTATCGAACATAACCTCGAACAGCCGAATTTTTTTCAAATTGTTCGTGTTCGCCGAACGGCTCGAACACCGCCCAAAACAGCTCGAATTTGAGATTGGCGAACAGTTCGAGTCAAACACCGCTCATCTCTACTTGGAGCATATATTTTATGTTATATAGGCCTCATCCACAGTAAAAAAAAATACTTTCTTCTGTTCCTAACGTTATACAACAGGGGACATCTCAGTTTGAAACAGTTTGGAGAATGCCTCCTATGTTATACAGGCCTCACAACAGTAAAAAAATGCTTTCTTCTGTTACTAACATCATACATGAGGGGACATCTCAGGGTGCAAAAGGAGGGTGGTTCACTGCGATCAAGGGGGGTTGGTAATACCAGAAAAACTGTTAGTGAAGGTGCAAGAGGCGAGGAACAAATGGAAGAGGAAGAGGTGATGGGCGAGCCACAGTCAGAAGATGAAGAGGATAATCATCCCCTCTCTGTTCGTGTTTGGCGGGTGGAGACAGAGGAAACAAGCATCAGAGTTACCCAGCCACCAACACAGCATGGACTTAAACCTCATGGACGAGCCCGACATATGAGTGCCTTGTTGCTGCACTATCTGCAACATGATCCCCGTATAGTTATGATTCGAAATAGTGCTGACTACTGGGTTGCCACTCTGTTACATCCATGTTATAAGAGTAAATTTTGCCAGATGCTTCCCACCCTGAAAAGGGACCTGTGAATAATGGAGTATCGAAACATGCTTTTACACAACCTTAAGATTGGTTTTCCACAAGACAGCAGTGAGGCACACAGAGTTCATCACAGCTCTACACTTCCAACCTCCAGCACATCAATTCGTCAACGCCAAAATATTAGCAGCAGCAGTAGTGTAAGTGGCAGAAGCAATTTCTGTGAGCCTTTCACACATTTTTTAGACCAGCTTGTGCACCAGCACAACAGAGTACAAGTCTGACATGTGGTGAACGACTGGAGAGGATGGTGCACTCCTGATTGAGTCTCCATCTGCTGGGTTGGCTGTAGCGGAAGAGGTGTTGTTCCTAATTCTACTATTTCTACTGTAGTGAAATTGATGCCACTTCGCTGGTGTCTGACTGTAATTTTTTGTAAATGTGGAGAATCCTGATTGAGTCTCCTTCTACTGGGTTGGCTGTAGTAGAAGAGGTGTCTGTCCCCATTATACTACTTCTAATCTACTGAAATTGATGCCACTTTGGTGGTTTTAGGCCTTATTTTTTTAAAATGTGAACACTCCTGATTGAGTCTCCATCTACTGGGTTGGCTGTAGTGGAAGAGTTGTCATTCCCAATTATACTATTTCTACTGTACTGAAATAAATGCCGCTTTGGTGGTGTCTGTCACTAATTTTTGGAAATGTGGAGAATCCGGATTGGGTCTCCATCTACTGAGTTGGCTGTAGTGGAAGGGTTGTGTTTCCTAATTCTACTATTTCTACTGTACTGAAATTAATTCTACTTTGGTGGTGTCTGCCACTAATTTTTGGAAATGTGGAGAATTCTGATTGGGTCTCCATTTATTGGGTTGCCTGTAGTGGAAGAGGTTTTGGTCTCCATTAAACTACTTCTACGCTGGTGAAATTGATGCCACTTTGGTGGTGTTAGGCTCTAATTTAGGGAAATGTGAACACTCCTGATTGAGTCTCCATCTACTGGGTTGGCTGTAGTGGAATAGGTGTTGGTCCCCATTATAATAGTTATACTCTATTGAAATTAATTCTTTGCTGTAGATATTGTTTTCACAGGGGTACACATGATAAAATAGAAATTGGTTTTCTTTCTACCGTGGAATATAAAACAGGCTATATTTCATCTTTTAATTCTTTGCAGGCTGGGCCCCCATATAATGCCCCATTCAGGCTGGGCCCCCATATAATGCCCCATGCAGGCTGGGCCCCCATATAATTCCACGGACCTGCTGCGGAGGCATGGTGAGAAGTAAGTATTGTGCCGGGGCCCTGAGCAGGTGTGGGGGCCAACTCGCCGTCAAGGGAACCCCGGCGCGCCACGTGCTGGTGCCGGGCCTGCTGATTCCGTTTAAAGAACAAAGACCTTGCCGATATGATGCCAGCTCTCTGCTTCTACCCACTGTTATGTGCTGTAGATGTGACGTCACTGCTGCAGCCCTAATAGCAAACACTGCTGGGGAGAAGCAGTTAGGTGGTACCGGACCTGTGAAGACTTTAGTAGGTAAGTACTACTGATAACTCTACTTTAAAGAAAAAGCAGCATTGCCTCTATATTTTAATCAAACCGGACAACCACTTTCATGGTTTCAGCAGTCTCACAAGAGGCAACGGGTTTACTTGAAGAGAAGTAATTCCTGCAATGGTGGGCTTCTATGAAAATTCCACTGGCATATGTGACAGTCTTGACAGCCCCTCTTACAGTCAAATCTTTTGGCAGCAATTTTCTGCAGTAGGTTGTCTGACATTTGCATTCTCTTTGGCCCTACTCCTCCCAGTTATTCTTATCAGTTCCCCTCCCATAGACATCAATCTACTAGCCATCTTTGATGTGGTACTTCTCTTCACATTTAGGCATCAATTCCACTAGCGTTACTACTAGTGATGGGCGAGCACTAAAATGCTTGGGTACTCGTTACTCGAGTCAAGCAAATTGGAATGCTTGAGTGCTCGACCCGAACAACGAGCCCAATGTAAGTCTATGGGAAACTCAAGCATTTTTCCAGCGGCCCCTCCCGGAGGTCTGCAAGGGGCCTAAAAATTTCCTAAATCAATGGAAACAGTGCTGAAATTACATGGGAACAGTATGGGGAAGACCCCTAGAAGAATCTCTGACTCCCAGGATACTGCTGTGAACAATGTTGCCAGAGTATTACGCCACTTTTACGGACTCACAATAAAAGATACAAAAACGAAACCAAAATGGATTTTCCTGGAAAAAATGTTAAGGAAAATACTTTATAGGGTAATGACTTGTATGGAAGGCTAAATAAATAACCAAAAACAAAAATGATCCTCCACACCTTGGGCTATGTTCAGAAGTAGAGTTTTTGATGCGTTTTTGCACTTTTGTATTGTTTTCAATAGTGAAAAATACATTTACCAGTAAATGTCATTTTAACATTTTATTACCTTATCTTCCCATGTGGTGTGTGAGACATGATCAGACACATCTTGTTTCATTTATGAAGGAGGGACTCTGAAAGTCACAAACACTATTGTTATAGGGCCATCAGGCTGCCCTTATTATTCTTAGAGGGTCAGCAGTCGGCCCTCACTATTGCTATGGTTTGTTGTTCCCATTATTAAAGAGTGGGTCTCCTATACTGTTATTGCGTATGCAAAGACTGCAAGGCCTGCCAAAAATTTGGGCGCACCCCAATACCCCTTTGAAGAAACATAGAGGAGGGTCCCAGTAAAAAAAATGTTCCCATTATAAAGGAGTGGGTCTCCTATAGTGGTAATGCCCATGCAGTGACTGCAAGGGCTGCCTAAATTTGGAAAATACCCTGATACCAATTTAAAGACACATAGAGGTGGGCCTCAGTAACGACATATTCCATTAGAAAGGAGCGGTTCTGCTATACAGTTAATGCATATGCAGTGACTACAATGGCTGCCTAAATTTGGTAAATACCCCAATACCAATTTAAAGACACATAGAGGAGGGCCTCCGTAACAACATGTTCCTATTAGAAAGGAGTGGTTTTGTAATGACCCAAAAGGGGCCGTTACAAACATTTCTGCATTCCTAGGAGTCTGTGGAATCATTTATGCTTTGATGTATTACCAGGTGTCATTCTGTTAAATTAAATGTAAATTGTTGCTCTGTAATACCACTGGAGACCAGCAGGTGATGGTATAAGGGTCGGCAACGGACTGTATTGGAGGATGTCTGATCAACATCCTCTATAGTCTGGTCACTATGATGACCAGGGGGAGTTGGCAGTTGGCGGTTAGAGAGTATCAAGCCCGTCTAGAGGTGAGGCGTAGGATACAAGAGCTGCTAGGATTAAGTATCTTGCCAGAAAATCTTTTTAGAGCCCATCGCAACAAGGCCAAACCTTTTCCCATATCAGAGTATCAGTCCCGTTGCCATCCAACTGGCACCTGTGTAGAAAACCAGTATTGCAGCTAATTGCTGAAAATCCTGCAGTGGAGAATTGTATTGCTGAAGAAACTGTCGTGGAGAACTACAATGTTGAGGCTGAAAAATCTACAATGGACAATTGCAATGTTGAGCCTGAAGAATTTACAATGGAGAATTGTGCTGTAGTAGCAGAAGAAACTATAATGGAGAATTGCGATGTAATATCAGAAGAGAATAACATATAATAGATAGTTCATAATCAGAAGAATTGATAAATGAAAACATTGTTGAACCAGAGATCCTTGAAGAACTGATGCCTCCTCAAGATAACCGCTTAATATCGCCGTCTTTTGAAGATGTATCTGACAGCATTGAGCAGAATGCATCTCCAAAACTTCCTGATATTTGCTTTATAGTAAATACAGGAAGTATAAGTAAAAAGAACAGAATGATCGCTGGTCTGAAACTTCTGATGACGATATTGAATATATACGTTCATATACAGAACCTCTCTCACATCAAAAAGATTTCCAGGAAGATATTCCTGAGCCTCCTAGATTATTACCAGAGGAAGTGAAACATCTTCAGGAACTGACTCCTGCAAATAGGGCAAAAAAGTCCTTTAGAAATAACACTGGTTAAAATAGGGGTCTATATGAAGCTGATGAAAATATGTTACGGTATCTAAAGGATCGTGAATACAACTGTAGTAGAGGACAATGAACCATCAGGAGAATTCTTGCAGGATGTGCGATAGATGAGGAAAGATTGCCATCTGCTGGCCAGGTGAAATCAAGCGGAACCAAGTTGCGCTAGAAGAGTTGAAGGGGGAGCAAATTCAGATGCCAGACCTGATCAGGTGACCCCCAGGAAGGATTTCCTGGATATACACTGTGTTCCAAATTATTATGCAAATAATATTTTCTCAGATTTTCCCAAATTACCTATATGAATTGCAGTCATTGTAATTTTCCAGTCAAATAACTATTAGAGTACAATTGAAAGGTTTTTATACAAACTGCCTATGATAACAGTATATTTTTAAAAAATTAAAAACTCAAACTGCACTCAAAATGCATGTTCCAAATTATTATGCACAGCAGAGTTTTCAACCTTTTCATTTTAATAAAGAACAAAAAAAATGGTCATTTTTGAAATTATAAGCATTAGCAGGTTATTACAAACTGAAATCAAACAATTTTCAACTCAAAACTTTATTCTAGGTGATGTTACATTTGCACATAGGACCCCTTGTTCGAAAGGAGCTTCTGAACACTCTCGTCCATTGAATTTGTCAGGTTTTGCATGATTTCTGCTGCAATTGTTTTGCATGAGGACAGAATACCCTCCCAGAGCTGTTGCTTAGATGTGACCTGCCTCCCGCCATCATAGACACTCCTTTTAATGATGCTCCAGAGGTTCTCAATGGGGTTGAGGTCAGGGGAGCATGGTTGCCACACCATAAGTTTGTCCCCTTTTATGCCCATAGCAGCCAGAGATGCAGATGTGTTATGTGCAGATTGAGACCTGCTAATGCTTATAATTTCAAAAATGACCATTTTTTGTTCTTTATTAAAATGAAAAGGTTGAAAACTCTGCTGTGCATAATAATTTGGAACATGCATTTTGAGAGCAGTTTGAGTTTTTAATTTTTTTAAAAATATACTGTTATCATAGGCAGTTTGCAGAAAAACCTTTCAATTGTACTCTAATAGATATTTGACTGGAAAATTACAATGACTGCAATTCATATAGGTAATTTGGGAAAATCTGAGAAAATATTATTTGCATAATAATTTGGAACATAGTGTAAAAGTCCAGCGCACCAAGACACAAGCAGATTTGGCGCCAGGCTGCAGAGTGGAGCAGACGTGCTCCAGAAGGACTGCAGAGCCCAGCCAAGCTGTCGCCATCAGCTGGAGGCCTGCGCTGCACCAGACTCGGCTATTGTCTGTTCGTCAGAGTCAGGACCTGCGCCCCACACTGAGTAAGTTCCCGGGACCCGCCTGTCAAGAGCCGATGTCTGGATCCCCTTACCCCAAGCGTAAGAGACTACCGTCGAGGGTCAAACCGAGAAGAGTTGAGAGAGGACTGCAACAATAGAGACACGCCAGCAACAGCTGGCCAATTGAACAGGGCCGTCACTTCCAACCCTCACCTACGATACCGGAGACAGTTGGGATTAGGATTTCAGGTTGAGTGGGGGCTGGTTGGTGCGTGGAAGGCTAAACGGGATCTGATAGACTTTATCCGGAAGAGACTTGCGGCCTAGCGGGAAGAACCAGTGACTCCTGCTAGGGCCATACAAAGAAAACCACATCACACTTTGCAAAGAACTTTACCGTTCTTACCCGTTTTCACTGAAACTATTTCTTATTGTTATTCCAAGTTGCTGTTTATTATTCCTGTTACTAACCCCCTGGCATAATAGTTGTTATACATACAGCACAGACCAAAAGTTTGGATACACCTTCTCATTTAAAGATTTTTCTGTATTTTCATGACTATGAAAATTGTACAATCACTCTGAAGGCATCAAAACTATCAATTAACACATGTGGAATTATATACTTAACAAAAAAGTGTGAAACAACTGAAAATATGTCTTATATTGTAGGTTCTTCAAAGTAGCCACCTTTTGCTTTGATGACTGCTTTGCTCACTCTTGGCATTCTCTTGATGAGCTTCAAGAGGTAGTCACCGGAAATGGTTTTCACTTCACAGGTGTGCCCTGTCAGGTTTAATAAGTGAGATTTCTTGCCTTATAAATGGGGTTGGGACCATCAGTTGTGTTGTGTAGAAGTCTGGTGGATACACAGCTGATAGTCCTACTGAATAGACTTAGAATTTGTATTATGGCAAGAAAAAAGCAGCTAAGTAAAGAAAAATGAGTGGCCATCATTACTTTAAGAAATGAAGGTCAGTCCGTCCGAAAAATTGTGAAAACTTTGAAAGTGTCCCCAAGTGAAGTTGCAAAAACCATCAAGCGCTACAAAGAAACTGGCTCATATGAGGACCGCCCGAGGAAAGGAAGACCAAGAGTCACCTCTGCTTCTGAGGATAAGTTTATCCGAGATCACCAGCCTGAGAAATCACAGGTTAACAGCAGCTCAGATTCGAGACCAGGTCAATGCCACACAGAGTTCTAGAAGCAGACACATCTCTACAACAACTGTTAAGAGGAGACTTTGTGCAGCAGGCCTTCATGGTAAAATAGCTGCTAGGAAATGACTGCTAAGAACAGGCAACAAGCAGAAGAGACTTGTTTGGGCTAAAGAACACAAGGAATGGACATTAGACCAGTGGAAATCTGTGCTTTGGTCTGATGAGTCCAAATTTGAGATCATTGGTTCCAACCACCGTTTCTTTGTGCGATGCAGAAAAGGTGAACGGATGGACTCTACATGCCTGGTTCCCACCGTGAAGCATGGAGGAGGAGGTGTGATGGTGTGGGGGTGCTTTTCTGGTGACACTGTTGGGGATTTATTCAAAATTGAAGGCACACTGAACCAGCATGGCTACCACAGCATCTTGCAGCGGCATGCTATTCCATCCGGTTTGCGTTTAGTTGGACCATCATTTATTTTTCAACAGGACAATGACCCCAAACACACCTCCAGGCTGTGTAAGGGCTATTTGACCAAGAAGGAGAGTGATGGGGTGCTACGCCAGATGACTTGGCCTCCACAGTCACCAGACCTGAACCCAATCGAGATGGTTTTGGGTGAGCTGGACCGCAGAGTGAAGGCAAAAGGGCCAACAAGTGCTAAGCATCTCTGGGAACTCCTTCAAGATTGTTGGAAGACCATTTCCGGTGACTACCTCTTCAAGCTCATCAAGAGAATGCCAAGAGTGTGCAAAGCAGTCATCAAAGCAAAAGGTGGCTACTTTGAAGAACCTAGAATATAAGACATATTTTCAGTTGTTTCACACTTTTTTGTTAAGTATATAATTCCACATGTGTTAATTCATAGTTTTGATGCCTTCAGTGTGAATGTACAATTTTCATAGTCATGAAAATACAGAAAAATCTTTAAATGAGAAGGTGTGTCCAAACTTTTGGTCTGTACTGTATAAAGTGGTTTTATCAATCCCTGACTGTTCCCGCCTTGTGTCTCTGTGTGTTGCATTCCGGCACCTGTGTTACACAACAGCAACATAAATCATGGTAATGTTACTGTAACTAGAAATATTAAAGATCCTGAATGTGCTACAAGAACAGTCCACAAAGAGATTTCTAGGTCTGACTTGGACCAAGTCTTCTTTGGTAACAGAACACTGTCAGATGATCTTACTCAGAACACTTTTGACATGGAAAATGTAAGGTTTACTTGTAATGTAAAGAAGATTTTACAAAAGTTGTTGAAAGAAAAGTACATATATGGACCTCATTTTCAGACTATGTTCAACTCCAGGAGGATTCCTAGCTATTCACATTCTACAATGAAGTGTAGAAATCCTCTGCTTATCACTGTGCATTGCCCATACCGCAGGACAGACTTTAGGAGACTTGACAGCAGACACTCAAGCAAATACAATACTTTACCCTACTATGAGGATGAATTATGGGACGAACCGGTTACATATTCAAGGACTATAAGAAAAGTTAGAACTCGAAGATATTCTCCCTTTCACTTCAGTCGATTAAGGTATGAAATGAAATGCCATCGGACAAATCAAATTCTGACATCTCTGTCATCCTTAATGAGTGTGTACAATCCAATCACTTAAAGTTGAGTAGTGTTGGCTTGGGTAACACTGCAGTAGATAGAACTTCAGCTAGTCAGCTAGCAGAGGAGGGTGGCCAGCAGATAAGAATATCTGTACTAGTTTTCTCCAAGTCCCAATCTTTTAAGAACATTATATCCGTTCTGTGTACGAGTCTGCACTCAAGGTTCAGAATGTTGTAAGAGAGACTGAGCAAAAAATGCCTTTTTACATATACAGTTATTGTGTATGCAGTGACTACAATGGCTGCCTAAATTTGGGAAATACCCCAATACCAATTTAAAGACACATAGAGGAGGGCCTCCATAACAAAATGTTCCCATTAGAAAGGAGAAGTTCTGCTATACAGTTATTGCATATGCAGTGACTGCAAGGGCTGCCAAAATTTAGAAGGATAATGATATGGATGTGGTTGCTGATGGTGGTAGTTGCAAGTGTGCAACGACAGGTGCAGGGCGGAGGCATCTTCGCATGCACCATGGACAGAGGATTGGCGTGCATGCACAACAGCGGAATAAGCAGTGGTGTCATCCGCAAACTCCGTTTCTGGACCCTGGCGTTCGGCCCACCTAGTCTGGTGCTTTGCTGTCATGTGCCTGAGCATGCTGGTGGTGGTCAGGCTGCTAGTTTTGCTACACCTGCTGATGCTGGCCTGGCAGATGGTGGAAATGGCCTTTTTGGGATTATCTGCAGAGTCTTTAAAAAAGAACCAGACTCGGGAAGAGTTGTACTGGCAACTTCCATTGTGTTGGTGTTCCGGGGAATAGCTGCTCGCCTTGTGTCTGTGGCCACCACACTGCTTGTTCCTGCCTGTTGTGGTGCTACGCCTCCCTTTCTCCGTGTGCTGCTGTCCTCGCTCTGCATGTCACCTTGCCAGGTTGGGTCAGTAACTTCATCATCCCCCACCTCGTCTTCCACTTCTGCTCCCTGGTCCTCCTCCTGACTGTCTGGCAATTGTGTCTCATCATTATCACCCACCTCTGTGACAGTAATTGCACTTTCCCACCGTTGCCTTCGTGTGACCGTGTCTGCTCAAATATTTGGGCATCACTACACACGTTCTCCTTTTGCCCTGCTTGAAGCTGGCCGGGCGAGAGGCCTGAATCTATAAAGAGAAAAGTGAACAGCTCTTCGAAGTGTCCAAGTGTGGGATCAGTTGTCTCTGGGCACTCGGCATGATGGGAGGAAGGAGGATCAAGGTGATGAATATACGGTCCAGACTCACGGCTACTGAGACTTGACTGTGTGGAAGACAAGGTGGAGGTGGTGGTGGCAAAGTGACTGGAAGCATTATCTGCTATCCAACCATCAACCTTTTAACACTGCTTTGTGTTCATTAGTGGTGTGCTGCGGTCCCCTAGCAATTGGGACAAGAAGGTCGGGCGACAAGATGTGGGTGTTTGTTGTGGCACAATTTCAGCTTGCTGATGGCCTCGGCCTCTGCATGCACCATCAGCATCACGTCCTCTTCCCCATCCCTTGCCACGCGCCTTGCCCATTTTAAATGGAGGACAATATTTTCCATGGTTGCTACAAATATATATGTTTTAAATAGTGGGCTTGTAATTTCCTATTAATCACAGCAACCACATGTGAATAGCTTTACTGACACGCTGCTACAAACTGTAAATGAAGGATAATATTTTCCACGTTCACTACAAATTTCTGAAATTTCAGCTCTGTAAGAGTATGTGCGCACAAACAGGATTTGAAGCAGAAATTTCCTGAGCGTTTCTGCATCTCCTTAGCAGGAAAAAACGCTGGGCGCTTTTGATGCATTTTTGTACATCAATGAATGCTTTTTGGAGCTAAATAAAGTTATTTGGTAGGACATTGCTTAAACCCTTGGATTTTCGTCAGAACTGGGGTAAGTATATTGGTTAATTTAAATGATTAAATAATGTGTCTGTTGTATTTCAAATAAAGTGTTTTCTCTGTGTATGTGTGTTTATTTAACTCTTTACTTTAATTAGTTTTGGTCATGAAAAGGTCTGATTGACACCTTGTCATCACCAAACAAAAGAGCTGGGTGTCAGCTAGTCCCATTCACCCAATCTTCATTAGCATTTCTATTCATGTAATTTATGTGACTGATGTGAGCTTGTATTTTTAGCCTGGGAAGCTGCCATTTGCAAACATGGTCCCTGGCCATTAAATAACATCTCACAGCTGGTTCGTTAGCCGATATGTCCCCCTGATCATCACTCAGCAGTGCTTTGGACGCAATGCATTTTTGTTGCGTCCAAAACGTGATGTTCTAATGCTGCACTTTTGTCGTCGGTACATGTGAATCCAATTTCATATTTAAAAAAATAATGGCGTGGGCTCCCGAGTCATTTCTATAACCAACAGAGGGAAAGCCAACCGATAGGGGCTGATATTAGTAGCCGGGGAAGGGGCCATTAGCCAACAATCTTCCCTGGCTATTAATATCAGCCCACAGCTTTACTGGCTAGATTACAGGGGGACCCCAGAAAAAAAATGACGTGGGTCCCCCTATAAAATTTAACCAGCAAAGGCTGAACTAGAGAGCTGCAGGCTGATATGAATAGCCAGGGAAGGAGCCATGGACACTAGCCCCATCCACGACTATTAATATCATCTCTTAGCAGTCCCAGAAATGGCACATCCATAAGATGTGCCAAATCTCGCGCTTAGCCTCTGCTCTTCCCACTGCCCTATAGCGGTGGCGAGTGGGGTAATGGGGTTGGGGTTCACATCAGCCTTGTATTAGCGGCTGACGTGAAGCCCAGGTTAGTAATGGAGGGCATCTATAAGATGCCCCCATTACTATCTACATAGTAAAATGGTTGCCGCTTTATCAATAAAAGACACAGCCAGAATAAAGTATTTTAATGAAATAAAAAACACACGGTTCTACAATTTTTTTATTACCCTCCCAGTCCCCGAATCCCTCGATCTCCTGAAAAAACATAAAATAACAAACAGCCATATCCCTCACCTGTCTACCGTCAATGACGTAGTCCACATACCGCCAACGATTGTCCCACGACGATCCGGGTCACTTCTACAGCAGTGACATCAGCCATCACTGATGTCACTGCTGTAAAAGACAGCATTGTATACTGACAGGGGAGTAAAATGACCCCTGTCAGTATACATGCTGCAGGAAATCCCTGGGGTTGATCAGCTGAAGATCAGCTGATCAGCCCCGGTGAGCTTACCACTCTGGGAACATTCTTGCGAATGTTCCCATGGTCAGGTGAGCATCAGCTGATGGGTCACATGACCGCCGGGAGGAGAGGATCGCCACCGGGGGCCACCGGGGGCCACCGCACAGGTGAGTATAGAGGTTTATTTTGTCATTTTTTCTCTTTTTTTTTTTTTTTTTTTTTTTACAGCAGGCACGCGGGCTTTGTAGAGCAGACTACTGCTCTTCACATCCACGCCGCTCTCGCTGTTATCAGTGAGAGCGGTGGTCAGATGAGAGGAGATGTAGTCCTCCTCTCCAGACCCAGGTACCCAGCGCGTTTCCGGGGCTATTTCGCACCCATTGACTTTCATTAAAAAGCAGCATATCCGCAGGTATAGATATTATACCTGTGGGTTTGCTGCGATTCAATGCAAGTCAATGGGCGCGAATTTGCGGCGAGAACGGCCAAACAATGGTCATGTTGCATTTTTTGCCACAATGTGCATCATGTGCACAGCACATCCGGATTCGCATTGCTATACCTGGCAGACCTATTAACAAGCGTTTTCGTAGTTGGAAAACTGCCGCAAAAACGCATCAAAAACGCATCGTGTGAACTTAACCTTATATTGGATCACGTCTGACGATGGAAAAGATCTGCCTGTATTCTGCAGTGCTAACAAGCAAATAGAGCAGTAAATTGTTGGACATTATTTTCTAAAAAAGTAACAATCAGGATTAAGATAAAAAGAAAAATTAGCCCTGGCCCCTGATATCTGTGGCTATGTCTACAGATATCTTTAACAGCAGGAGCAGACAGAATGTGCAATGGACCCTCTTGTGCTGTATACACTGTCTCAAACCCTGCCTGCCTAACTCCTGCTATCACCACTGAATATATGCAGCTGGATTAGTCCTCAGAAGGACTGTTAGTTCAGATGGAGATTATATATATATATATATATATATATATATATATATATATATATATATATATATATATATATATATATATATATATATATATATATATACTCCTGGAGTACCACTACCTATATATAACTATTACACTGCCAATTCTGTCCCTCACACAGCAGCACCTCTCCCTACTTTGCCTGTTTCCAGGATAGACTGTGATGAGCATGGCGGCGCCAGGTCTGATATAGACCCGATGACGGTATGCGGCCAGCCAATCACTGTAATACCACAACCAACATGGTTACAGCATTACAGTGCCTGGCAAGCAATCCCTGCATGTTCATTTGCTCTCTAAAGAGTGCCAAACATGCAGGAAGGGGACCTGAGCTCCCGTCCGTGCAACCTGGAAATACTTGCAGAGTGCCGAGCAGTGTGATGCTCGGGCGAGTACCGAGCAGTGGCGAGCACACTCACTCATCACTAATTACTACTCCATGCCCATCATAGGCAGTTAACCTTTAGGTTTCTGGAAGATGTACTATTTACAGTTAAAAATAAGCCTCAATGCTTCCCTCTACTGCAGCAATCTTTGCCCCTCTATTGGATTCTCTCATTTAGGTGGGCTTGTCTTCAACACTTGAGACAAAACCCAATGACTGCAGCTCAGGCATGAGCTCTTTGAATGCCAATGTGTTGGTACTATTCACTACATTCAGTAAACATCACACAAGACCTGACATTTTAGAGATGGTCTTCTAGCCATCATAATTTGGTCCTTGTCAAAGCCACTCAGACCCTTACACTTGCCCATTTTTCCTGGATCCAACAGATCAACTTAGAAAACTGACAGTTTACTTACTGTCTAATATGTCACACAATTTGACAGGTGCCATTATTATGAGACAATAAATGTTATTCACCTCACCTGTCAGTGTTATGGCTGGTCAGTGGCAATCATACATCCTGTGACTATGTTCACATTTGTTTTCAACTTGAGTTAAGCTTAAGTGTCTATCGTTTTAACAGAAAACAGTATACTGAGCTACTTTACCCATCAAAAATGCTGAAATCTGCAACAGAGGTTTTAAATAACCCTCCAATGTCAATCTAACCAGAGCCCAACATTTTTTTCAAAATGAATGAGGATGTCTGGTGTCTGTATTAATGTATTATGTACACATAGCTATTTTCTATTTTTGCCTGTTTGTCTGGTATGACAGCACATCATAGTAAATTATTACTAGTGTTGAGCCACCCTCGTAGTGTTCGAGTTCGGTTCGGTTCGTCGAACACCCTTGTGTTTGCCGAACTGTTCGTCGAACACCTTCGAACACCATTAAAACCAATGGCAGGCAAACAAAAACACATAGAAACACATAGAAAACACCTTCAAAGGTGTCCAAAAGCTGACAAACTGCTCAGAAGACATAACTAACACATGGAAAAGTGACAAGTACATATAGTCATGTGAAAATAAAAGAGGTGGAGGAGTAAAAGGAGGGGGAGACATAGATATAGGCATGTCATGCCCTTCTAAAATCCAAAAAGTGAGAAGCCGACACGGCCAGTCCGTTCCTGCCCGTGCCACCTCTGTGTCGCCGGGTTTGTGCCAGAGCTGCGGTGGACCCTGACGGCCAGACCCCCTCTCCCAATACTGGTGCCTGTCCGCTGGTGGGTCGAGCGAGCCCCCCTGTGGTGGAGGCAGCTCTAAGCTTTTTAATTTAAATTGTCTCTCTAATTTGAATGAATACACTTTAAATCCTTTTTCAAGGATCTATTGAAGGGCAAGTCTCATGCCAGCAGCCGCGTAATTCCAGCTCCAGTAGCGTCCACTAAAGCTGCTGCAGTTAAAAAGCTTTTATAAGGATCGAGCTCGGCTGTCCACCGCAAGGCGTCCTACCGCCAGTCCCAGCCCCTATTCCTTGGGGTGCCTCCTGATGCTCTTCACTGAGTATCCCGTGGTCCCGAAGCATTTCCTTTGAAAAAATTAAGTGTCCAACCTACAGGTGGTGTAGCTTGCTTAACAGCCGGGATAATCCTCTGACTAGAAGACACTGCTACTAGGCACAAAGTATTTCCTGGGCTAGATGCAGTTTAAAATTTGTAATTAGATACTCTCGTTGGATGCTGAGAAAGCATTCCATAGAGTCTCCTGGCACGCCATATATTATTCTCTTAAAAAGCTTGGGGTAGGGGTCTAGGGGACCCTTTTATAGCCAAAGTCACGGCCCTGTATCGCAATACGTCACATAGGCTGAAGAAAATGGAACTGTAGCACCCCGATGGCTCGTTTGCTACAGAGGTATTGCACCTCACCCAGAGGTGTGATATCTCACTCTCAGGTAAGGATGGAGTGTGGATCAGGACCCGACACCTGCATGCATTACACCACATTGCCGTGGGGCAGGGCGACCAATATGCCCCTAAGATGGGCACGACAGTCCTTTTCCCTGGCTGGAGTGGGGGGAGGGAACACTGAGGAAGGGGAACCCTGTAGTGCAGGAGCAGGGAGGAAGCAGTTCCTGGGTGCATTGAGAAGGGAGTATAAAAGGTGGGCACCATCTTAGTTCAGTGCAGAGAAGTCTGAGCAGAAGTGACAGGGAGCAGGGGCTCTGCTTGAGCTCTGCTCCGGAGGCGGGCCTAGTAACAGAGGCCCAGGCCTGGAAGAGGGAGAAGGAAGGAAGAGGAGCGGAGAAGGCTCAAGGAACGAGGAACGAAGGGATCCCAGGGGTGTGGACGGGCGAGTCGCCACTGCACGCCCGAATCCACCTGCGTGGAGGGGTCAGGCCAAAGGGGGAGACCAGTCCCCGAAACTAGTGGAGGCGGGAAACGACCCTCAGCTAGAAACCGGAGGCTGTGACATTTTATGTGGCGCAGCCCCTAGCTACAACCGCTAGGAGGGCAGCACATAGGGTCAGGGAAACTGGCGCCAAGTTTACCAAGAGGAGGCCCAAGGCAGCCGGACAGAAGGGTTGGTAAGAAAGGCCAGACAAAGGACACACAAAGGGGGTCCTGTGAAGCGCTCCAAAGTTATCTGGGAGTTGTATGAGCTCCTCACCTGGTGAGCACAGTACGACGTGGGCAGCCGTTACCTGCAGAAGTGGTCTGGATAATAAGAACTGTGAGTAAAGGCCCTGGACTGCATCACTGACTCCGTGTCGTTACTGCTGCTGCCCTGCACCATCACCCCCATCCTCCGCCTACACTGCCCTGAGGCTATACTCCTCCCGTGGGGAGTTATGCTACGCTCTGCTGCACCCACAACACCAGCCTCAGCGGTCTGCCCGGCAGCGGCGGATCACTCTGACCGCAATCCACGGGTGGTGTAGTCGGACATTTAAACATCAAAACCACATAAATAGTTCCCCCACTGGTTTGACCGCCCTGAGCCACGGAATCGGGTCGCCGCCACGGAGACTGCAACCACCAGCATCCACCAAAAAGGGTCCGGCTCCGGATGTCCCAAGGCCCAGGGGGCGTGTCAGAACATTTTCATCACCTTTCATAATCACCAATGGGACAAGGTAGGGATGTCCTCTGTCCCCTCTCTTATACATCCTAGTGACGGAGCACCTGCTCTCATCAATTCGCCATAACCCCAATATTAGGTGGATTGAGGTGGGAGGCACCGAGTACAAGTGCTCTCTAATTGCTGATGATGTCCTAGTATATATCACTCAATCACATATATCCATCCCTGCTGTTATGGCTGAAATAGATCACTTTGTTACATGGTCAAATTTTAAAATCAATACAGCGAAGTCTGAGGCCCTCGATGTCTCCCTCCCCAAATCCATACAGGATTCCATCCAGTCCAACTTTCCCTTTGCCTGGCCCTCACAGGGTATCAAATTCTTAGGAATTTTCCTATTCATAGAGACCTCTCCTGTCTATGTTATCCTAATTTTGGGCCCTTTATTGAACAACTCCATACAGACCACGGTTGGCAAGTTAGAACTGTAAGATTCACTACGTGAACCACTGGTGTTTTGTGAAAAAGCACATGTACACTGTGTTCCAAATTATTATGCAAAAAGTGTTTAGGAGTGATAAGGGAAGAATTTGTTTGTCAGTTAAACTAATTGATGGTGATGTGTGTCAGGGCTCTTTATATCACTGTAAGCAATTGCAGACACCTGTGTTAATTAGTTTGGCAGGTGTGTCCAATGAACGGCAAGACTACTTAAGAAGGCTGTCCCACATTATTAAGCAGCCTACATTTTCTGCCAAAATGGGAAAGAAAAAGGATGTGTTGGCTGCTGAGAAGCAACAAATTGTGGAGTGTTTAGGTCAAGGCATGACTACAATCAACATTGTGCGATGATCAGGATGAAGTGTCTTGGCAATCAAGAAGTATGTAGCTGATTCACAGTACACACATGTGCGTGCTGATAAGGGCAAATTGAGGACTCTTTCCTACAGGCAATTACGTCAGGTTAAAAGAGCAGCGGCAAAAAAGCCTTGTCATAGCAGCAGACAAGTTTTTGAAGCTGCTGGTGCCTCCAACGTCCCCCGAACAACAAGATGCAGGGTCCTTCAGAGGTTTGCAGCTGTGCGTACGCCATCCTGTCGACCTCCTCTATCCACTGCACACAAGCAGAAAGGGCTCCAGTGGGCCAAACAATACTTGAAGACTGACTTCAAAACTGTTTTGCTCACGGATGAGTGCCGTGCAATGCTCGATGGTCCAGATGGATGGAGTGGAGGATGGCTGGTTGATGGACACCCCACGCAAACACGTCTACAGCGCCAACAAGGAGGAGGTGGAGTAATGTTTTGGGCTGGAATCATGGGGAGAGAGATTGTCGGCCCCTTTAGGATCCCTGAAGGGGTAAAGATGAACTCCATAATGTATGTGGAGTTTCTCAAACAGCACTTCCTGCCATGGTTCAAGAAGAAGAACCGTGTATTCCACAGCAAGATCATTTTCATGCATGATAATGCACCGTCTCATGCTGCACATAACACATCTGCATCTCTGGCTGATACGGGCATAAAAGGGGACAAACTTATGGTGTGACCCCCATGCTCCCCTGACCTCTACCCCATTCAGAACCTCTGGAGCATCATCAAAAGGAGTGTCTATGATGGCGGGAGGCAGTTCACATCTAAGCAACAGCTCTGGGAGGGTATTCTGTCCTCATGCAAAACAATTGAAGCAGAAAGCATCCAAAACCTGACAAATTCAATGGATGAGAGAGTTCAGAAGCTCCTTTCGAACAAGGGGTCCTATGTGCAAATGTAACATCACCTAGAATAAAGTTTTGAGTTGAAAACTGTTTGATTTCAGTTTCTAATAACCTGCTAATGCTTATAATTTCAAAAATTACCATTTTTTTGGTCTTTATTAAAATGAAAAGGTTGATCGAAGAGTGTGGGGGATCTAAGAGTGTGGCAACCCAATAGTCAGGATTACTTCGAATTCTGACAATCTGAGGGTCATGCTGCAGGTAGTGCAGCAAGAAGGCACTTATGTGTCTTGCGCATCTCGTAGCCCCAAAATTATTTTCCGGGCTAGATGCAGCTAAAAATTATTATTAATTTTAAATCTGGTGGAGCTTAGTATAGATGGCCTAATAGAATCAGTGCTGCACACTGCTACAAAGCCCAAATTATTTTCCAGCCAAGATACAGATAAACATGATTAGTAATTTTAAATCTGATGGAGCTTAGTATAGATGGCCTAATAGAATCAGTACTGCACACTGCTACAAATCCCAAATTATTTTCCAGCCAAGATAAACATGATTAGTAATTTTAAATCTGGTGGAGCTTAGTATAGATGGCCTAATAGAATCAGTACTGCACACTGCTACAAATCCCAAATTATTTTCCAGCCAAGATACAGATAAACATGATTAGTAATTTGAAAGCTTAAAACGGTTGTTGAGGTGATTTTAACCAATCATCAAGCTTTTACTCTCCCCAGGATGACACAGGGATAGAAAAGTCGTTTCGGATCCATGATTTGTTCATCTTTATGAACGTGAGTCTGTCTACATTATCAGTGGAGAGCCGCGTGCGCTTATCTGTCAGCACACCACCAGCAGCGCTGAACACACGTTCAGACAGAAAGCTGGCTGCGGGGCATGACAAGATTTCCAAGGCGTAAGTGGCGAGCTCCGGCCATTTATCCAGATTGGAAGCCCAAAAAGAGCAAGGGTCCAGTGACACAGTCATGGCTTCAATGTTTACTTGGAGATACTCCTGTACCATCGTCTCTAGGCGTTGACTATGTGTCAGACTTCTTGTCTCCTGTGGCCTTGCAAAGGATGGGCTAAAAAAGTGGTGAAATGATTCCGCAAAATTGATGTTACCAGCAGATACTGTGTTTCTGTTACGGTTTGAGTGCTGAACACTCGACGGTCCCACGGTTGGCAAGTTGGAACTGTGAGATTCACTACGTGCACCACTGGTGTTTTGTGGAAAAGCATATGTAAGATTCTGCAACAGTCTCTGCTGATACTCCTGCATGCGTGCATCCCTTTCTATGTCAGGAATTATTTCTGCAAATTTACTTTTGTACCGGGGATCAAACAGTGTGGCAACACAGTAGTCAGGATTATTTCTAATTCTCACAATTCGAGGGTAATGTTGCAGGTAGTGCAGCAAGAAGGCACTCATGTGTGTTGCGCATCCAGGAGCACCAAGTCCCTGTTGTGTTGGTGGCGAGGTAACAATCATGCTTCCTTCCTCTGTCCTCTCCCCCCAACCTCGCACAACAGAAATGTGATCAAGGTCTCCCTCATCTGATGAGTCTTCCATCAGTTCGTCCTCCACTTCTTCCTGGGCTCCTGCACCTTCCTCACTAGTTTGGCTGCTACCATGCGCCCTGGTAAAACCATCTCCCCCACCCTCACATGCCTGCCGCCTTGGTGCTGCCGACCGTCTGGACCTTGCAGATGTTAGCCCTTCCGCATACAACTCCTCCTCCTCTACTTCCTCCACCTCCTCTTGTGCCACCACCTGACTCCGAATTCTGTTTAACATGTGCTCCAGCATGTAAATCACCAGAATAGTCATGCTGATAATGGCATCGTCAACACTAAACATCTTCATCGCCATTTCAAAACTGTGCAGAAGGGTGCATAGGTCCCTGATCTGAGACCACTCCTCCAGAGTGATTTGCACCACCTCTGGATCTCGTTGGCCGAGGCTATACGTCAGAACGTATTGCACCAGGGCTTGTCGGTGCTGCCACAGTCGCTGCAACATGTGCAGAGCTGAATTCCACAGGGTATGCACATCGCAATTTAGCCGGTGAAGTGGCAGTAGTGTTGAGCCACCCCCGTAGTGTTCGAGTTCGGTTCGGTTCGTCGAACACCCGTGTGTTCGCCGAACTGTTCGTCGAACTGTTCGTCGAACACCTTCGAACACCGTTAAAACCAATGGCAGGCAAACAAAAACACATAGAAACACATAGAAAACACCTTCAAAGGTGTCCAAAAGCTGACAAACTGCTCAGAAGACACAACTAACACATGGAAAAGTGACAAGTACATATAGTCATGCGAAAATAAAAGAGGTGGAGGAGTAAAAGGAGGGGGAGACACAGATATAGGCATGTCATGCCCTTCTAAAATCCAAAAAGTGAGAAGCCGACACGGCCAGTCTGCTCCTGCCCGTGCCACCTCCGTGTCGCCGGGTTTGTGCCAGAGCCGCGGTGAACCCTGATGGCCAGCCCCCCTCTCCCAATACTGGTGCCTGTCCGCTGGTGGGTCGAGCGAGCCCCCCTGTGGTGGAGGCAGCTCTAAGCTTTTTAATTTAAATTGTCTCTCTAATTTGAATGAATACACTTTAAATCCATTTACAAGGATCTATTGGAGGGCAAGTCTCATGCCAGCAGCCGCGTAATTCAAGCTCCAGTAGCGTCCACTAAAGCTGCTGCAGTTAAAAGCTTTTATAAGGATCGAGCTCGGCTGTCCACCGCAAGGCATCCTACTGCCAGTCCCAGCCCCTATGCCTTGGGGTGCCTCCTGATGCTCTTCACTGAGTATCCCATGGTCCCGAAGCATTTCCTTTGAAAAAAATTAAGTGTCTAAACTACAGGTGGTGTAGCTTGCTTAACAGCCGGGATAATCCGCTGACTAGCAGACACTGCTACTAGGCACAAAGTATTTCCTGGGCTAGATGCAGTTAAAAATTTGTAATTAGATACTCTCGTTGGATGCTGAGAAAGCATTCCATAGAGTCTCCTGGCACGCCATATATGATTCTCTTAAAAAGCTTGGGGTAGGGGTCTAGGGGTCCCTTTTATAGCCAAAATCACGGCCCTGTATCGCAATACGTCACCTAGGCTGAAGATAAATGGAACTGTAGCACCCTGAGGGCTCGGTTGCTACAGACGTATTGCACCTCACCCAGAGGTGTGATATCTCACTCTCAGGTAAGGATGGAGTGTGGATCAGGACCCGACACCTGCATGCATTACACCACATTGCCGTGGGGCAGGGCGACCAATATGCCCCTGAGATGGGCACGACAGTCCCTGTCCCTGGCTGGAGTGGGGGGAGGGAACACTGAGGAAGGGGAACCCTGTAGTGCAGGAGCAGGGAGGAAGCAGTTCCTGGGTGCATTGAGAAGGGAGTATAAAAGGTGGGCACCATCTTAGTTCAGTACAGAGAAGTCTGAGCAGAAGTGGCAGGGAGCAGGGGCTCTGCATGAGCTCTGCTCCGGAGGCGGGCCTAGTCACAGAGGCCCAGGCCTGGAAGAGGGAGAAGGAAGGAAGAGGAGCGGAGAAGGCTCCAGGAACGAGGAATGAAGGGATCCCAGGGGTGCGGACGGGCAAGTCGCCACCGCACGCCCGAATCCACCTGCGTGGAGGGGTCAGGCCAAAGGGGGAGACCGGTCCCCGAACTAGTGGAGGCAGGAAACGACCCTCAGCTAGAAACCGGAGGCTCTGACATTTTATGTGGCGCAGCCCCTCGCTACACCCGCTAGGAAGGCACCACATAGGGTCAGGGAAACTGGCGCCAAGTTTACCAAGAGGAGGCTCGAGGCAGCCGGACAGAAGTGTTGGTAAGAAAGGCCAGACAAAGGACACACAAAGGGGGTCCTGTGAAGTGCTCCAAAGTTATCTGGGAGTTGTCTGAGCCCCTCACCTGGTGAGCACAGTACGACGTGGGCAGCCGTTACCTGCAGACGTGGTCTGGATAATAAGAACTGTGAGTAAAGGCCCTGGACTGCATCACTGACTCTGTGTCGTTACTGCTGCTGCCCTGCACCATCACCCCCATCCTCCGCATACACTGCCCTGAGGCTATACTCCTCCCGTGGGGAGTTATGCTACCCTCTGCTGCACCCACAACACCAGCCTCAGCGGTCTGCCCTGTAGCGGCGGTTCACTCTGACCGCAATCCACGGGTGGCGTAGTCGGACATTTAAACATCAAAACCACATAAATAGTTCCGCCACTGGTTTGACCGCCCTGAGCCACGGAACCGGGTCGCCGCCACGAAGACTACAACCACCAGCATCCACCAAAAAGGGTCCGGCTCCGGGTGTCCCAAGGCCCAGGGGGTGCGTCAGAACATTTTCATCACCTTTCACAATCACCAATGGGACAAGGCAGGGATGTCCTCTGTCCCCTCTCTTATACATCCTAGTGATGGAGCACCTGCTCTCATCAATTCGCCATAACCCCAATATTAGGTGGATTGAGGTGGGAGGCACGGAGTACAAGTGCTCTCTAATTGCTGATGATGTCCTAGTATATATCACTCAATCACATATATCCATCCATGCTGTTATGGCTGAAATAGATCACTTTGTTACATGGTAAAATTTTAAAATCAATGCAGCGAAGTCTGAGGCCCTCGATGTCTCCCTCCCCAAATCCATATAGGATTCCATCCAGTCCAACTTTCCCTTTGCCTGGCCCTCACAGGGTATCAAATACTTAGGAATTCCTATTCATAGAGACCTCTCCCATCTATGTTATCTTAATTTTGGGCCCTTTATTGAACAATTCCATACAGACCACGGTTGGCAAGTTAGAACTGTAAGATTCACTACGTGAACCGCTGGTGTTTTGTGGAAAAGCACATGTACACCGCGTTCCAAATTATTATGCAAAAAGTGTTTAGGAGTGATAAGGGAAGAATTTGTTTGTTTGTCAGTTAAACTCATTGATGGTGATGTGTGTCAGGGCTCTTTATATCACTGTAAGCAATTGCAGACACCTGTGCTAATTAGTTTGGCAGGTGTGTCCAATGAAAGGCAAGACTACTTAAGAAGGCTGTCTCACATTATTAAGCAGCCTACATTTTCTGCCAAAATGGGAAAGAAAAAGGATGTGTCGGCTGCTGAGAAGCAACAAATTGTGGAGTGTTTAGGTCAAGGCATGACTACAATCAACATTGTGCGATGATCAGGATGAAGTGTCTTGGCAATCAAGAAGTATGTAGCTGATTCACAGTACACACGTGTGCGTGCTGATAAGGGCAAATTGAGGACTCTTTCCTACAGGCAATTACGTCAGGTTGAAAGAGCAGCGGCAAAAAAGCCTTGTCATAGCAGCAGACAAGTTTTTGAAGCTGCTTGTGCCTCCAACGTCCCCCGAACAACAAGATGCAGGGTCCTTCAGAGGTTTGCAGCTGTGCATACGCCATCCTGTCGACCTCCTCTATCCACTTCACACAAGCAGAAACGGCTCCAGTGGGCCAAACATTACATGAAGACTGATTTCAAAACTGTTTTGTTCACGGATGAGTGCCGTGCAGCGCTCGATGGTCCAGATGGATGGAGTGGAGGATGGCTGGTTGATGGACACCCCACGCAAACACGGCTACAGCGCCAACAAGGAGGAGGTGGAGTAATGTTTTGGGCTGGAATCATGGGGAGAGAGATTGTCGGCCCCTTTAGGATCCCTGAAGGCGCTAAAGATGAACTCCATAATGTATGTGGATTTTCTCAAACAGCACTTCCTGCCATGGTTCAAGAAGAAGAACCGTGTATTTCACAGCAAGATCATTTTTCTGCATGATAATGCACCATCTCATGCTGCACATAAAACATCTGCATCTCTGGCTGATATGGGCATAAAAGGGGACAAACTTATGGTGTGACTCCCATGCTCCCCTGACCTCTACCCCATTCAGAACCTTTGGAGCATCATTAAAAGGAGTGTCTATGATGGCAGGAGGCAGTTCACATCTAAGCAACAGCTCTGGGAGGGTATTCTGTCCTCATGCAAAACAATTGATGCAGAAACCATCCAAAACCTGACAAATTCAATGGACGAGAGAGTTCAGAAGCTCCTTTCGAACAAGGGGTCCTATGTGAAAATGTAACATCACCTAGAATAAAGTTTTGAGTTGAAAACTGTTTGATTTCAGTTTCTAACAACCTGCTAATGCTTATAATTTCAAAAATGACCATTTTTTTGGTCTTTATTAAAATGAAAAGGTTGATCGAAAAGTTTGGGGGATCTAAGAGTGTGGCAACCCAGTAGTCATGATTACTTCGAATTCTGACAATATGAGGGTCATGCTGCAGGTAGTGCAGCAAGAAGGCACTTATGTGTCTTGCGCATCTCGGAGCCCCAAAATTATTTTCCGGGCTAGATGCAGCTAAAAATTATTTTTAATTTTAAATCTGGTGGAGCTTATTATAGATGGCCTAATAGGATCAGTGCTGCACACTGCTACAAAGCCCAAATTATTTTCCAGTCAAGATACAGATAAACATGATTAGTAATTTGAAAGCTTAAAACGTTTGGTAGGGTGATTTTAACCAATCATCAAGCTTTTACTCTCCCCAGGATGACACAGGGGTAGAAAAGTCGTTTCGGATCCATGATTTGTTCATCTTTATGAACGTGAGTCTGTCTACATTATCAGTGGAGAGCCGCGTGCGCTTATCTGTCAGCACACCACCAGCAGCGCTGAACACACGTTCAGACAGAACGCTGGCTGCGGGGCATGACAAGATCTCCAAGGCGTAAGTGGCTAGCTCCGGCCATTTATCCAGATTGGAAGCCCAAAAAGAGCAAGGGTCCAGTGACACAGTCGTGGCTTCAATGTTTACTTGGAGATACTCCTGTACCATCGTCTCTAGGCGTTGACTATGTGTCAGACTTCTTGTCTCCTGTGAAAAGAAAAGAAAGGGCGCATGTGTAGACTCACAGGGCTATTTGCTTAATTTAAAAAGTGCCAGTACACTCACCTGTGAAGGTTGTGTACGTCTACACAACCAAGATTAAGCGTGTAATTAATGAGGCTCCGGGTCACCTCTATTTGTAGTACCGTCCTGTCGGTGTTTGCCTCGCAACTCCGTGCTCCTCAAGTGGTCACACGATCCTGCTGGACCAGATACCATGTCACCGCAGGTCCTCAGTAGTTTAACCCGGTGGTTGGATACCGCAGGTCCTCAAACATCCAAATAGACCAGGCCGCTCCTGCCGCTTTAGCTCCGCATGGAGATATCTCACAAGTAAACAATGGTGCAGCGGTCTCAGGGAGCGCCAAAGGAATACTGGACAATTTAGTAGATGTCAACCGACTTTTATTCTTCCTCCAATACCACTGCCACAACGCGTTTCAACGGTCTAAGCCGTCTTCATCAGGTGGGGTAACGGGGAATGTTACAATGACAGCTTTATAAAGGGGTGGTATTTTACAAAATTTAGACCACGTGTTGTAATCAATTAACCCTTTCATTGAAAAACTCCATATAATACATTCTTAACCAATTAACCTCTTATTTCCCCTGGAAACAGCATTGTGCACTAAAAAATCCCTACATGGATTCTTAAAATCACAATTCTTAGTAAAAACTTCCTATTTGTAAAAAAATAAATAAGTTTTTTTTATTTTTTTATTTTTTTTTATTTTTTAAAAATATATTTATTACCAACTATTAAAAATTATTAAAATCATCCTGGGGACCTTCTTGGGGTGTCTTGACAGTGTTATACTGCAGTTTCCAGCCCCCAATTCAAAAGTTGAATTTCTTAAAGAGACAGTGCACTTTCATATAAAATGGCCGAAAATAACCCTGTACAATTACCCACTACGATTATAAACCCCATAAATGTTTAAAAACACCCTGGGAACCTTACCAGAGTGTCCTGACAATGCTATACTGCAGTTTCCAGCCCCCAATTCAAAAGTTGGATTTCTTAAAGAGACAGTACACTTTCATATAAAATGGCCGAAAATAACCTTGTACCCTTGCCCACTGCGATTATAAACCCCATGAATGTTTAAAAACACCCTGGGAACCTTACCAGAGTGTCCTGACAATGCTATACTACGATTGTCAACCCCCAATTCTAAAGTTAAGTTTCTTAAAGAGACAGTACACTTTCATATAAAATAGCCGAAAATAACCTTGTACAATTGCCCACTGCTATAATAAAACTCATAAAACCCAATGCTATCCATTATCATGATCGGAACCTATGCTTCCAGTAAACTAAGTAACTGACGACAACATGAAAAAAGAACTAAATACCAGCCCGAAAGGGCAAGCAAATCTCCTGCTATGCTACGTCATACCATACCTTTAATCCTGTGCAGGTAGCCCCGCAAGCCATCATTAAACGGCTGATGACAACCCGAGAAAGATATGAGAGGGACAACATTAAACCTTCTCAGATTTAATGGTTTGATGTGTTTTCAATCGTAAGGTTCAAACCCTCAGGGTACAAAGTGCCCATTTTGTATATCCAAAAACTTTCTTTCTTTATAAGTGTACTCAATCGTTCTGGTCCATTATCCACAATGTGGTCAATAATGGTTATTTTCATCTTACTCGGGTCTTTGTGGTGATGGTTTGCATAGTGTCTGGAGACACTATGTAATTGATATCCTGCCCTTATATTAGATCTATGTTTATTTAATCGGGCATGGGCGGTCTGAATTGTCCGGCCGATGTATTGCAAGCCACAAGGGCACTCCAGCAAGTACACTACATAGGTGGATTGGCATGTTAATCTCTGCTTGATCTGGAAAACCTCATTAGTGGTATTAGATTTAAAGGTTTTTGCATTATTGATTATAACGCCACAACACATACATTTAGGTGTATTGCATGTGAAGCAGCCTCCTGTGTTAGGATTAGTCGTCACATCCCTTATTTTTTTCTTTTTTCTATTCGTGTTGCTAGGAGCAAGCAAGGTTTTTAAACTTCTATTCTTCCTAAAGATAATATTTGGTTTCTCTGGGATACTTTTGGAGAGAATGGGGTCACCTTTTAAAATAAACCAATGTTTTTGTAATAACTCCCGTACTACCGACCTGGATTGGCAAAATGTAGTAATTAAACTCCACTTTGTCTTTTCCTCTGTCCTTACAGAAGCCCTATCCGGATTCTCCCTTCTGTCCAAGCACGAGTCCTGTGATAGAGTGCATGTTCTTTTATATGCATCTTTTAAAAGTTTTTTTGGATAGCCTTTTTCCAAAAATCTCTTTTTGAGAATCTTGGATTCCACCTTAAAGTCAGAATCCAGAGTACAGTTTTTCCTGACTCTCCAATACTGCCCATAAGGCACATTTTTGATCCATCCAGGAAGGTGTCCACTGTTGAATTTGAGGTAGCTATTCACATCTACTGGTTTAAAAAAGGTGGATGTGAATATTCTCCCCAGGTGGTCGAACTGTACCCATAGATCTAAGAATTGGAGAGAAGTGGATGATGCTGTGGCCGTGAATTTTAACCCCCAATAATTGTGATTTAGTTTGTCCGCAAAGCTCAATGCCTCCTCCATTGATCCATGCCATATAATGAATAAATCATCTATAAAGCGCCTATAGAAAAGTACTCCACTCGTGGATGATCCCGGCTGCGCGATGAGGACGGATTCCACCGCACCCATAAAAAGGTTAGCATAGCTTGGTGCGAATCTCGTCCCCATCGCGCAGCCCTTGATCTGTTTATATAACCCATCCTCAAAGGAAAACACATTGTTCTCCAATATGAACGCTATTGCGTTCAGAATGAATTCTCTTTGATCTATAGGCATATTAGTGTCTCCAGTTAAAACCTCTTTGATGACCTTTATTCCCAATGTATGTGAAATATTATTGTAGAGCGCCACTACATCCAGAGAGAGAAAAACGCATCCCTCCATGGGTGGTAGAGCCCTTAATTCTTTAATTAATTGTGACGAGTCCTTTAGATATGATGTTAATCTCAGAACATATGTCTGCAAAAATAAATCTACATAATGCGATAGATTACTTGTAATGGATTGGATCCCTGATATTATTGGGCGTCCAGGAGGATTTTTTGGGTCTTTATGCAGTTTGGGCAGAAAATAGAAAAAAGGTATTCTATATTGTGCAATGTCTAAAAAGTTCTTTTCTTTTTTATTGAGTATTCCCTTTTCATAAGCTTTCTTAATTAGAAGATTATACTTTATAAAGATACTGATATTAGGATCATCCTCCAACTTCTCATAAAATTCCGTATCACTCAATATTCTCATGCCCTCTTCCACATACCAAGATCTATCCATAAGGACAATTCCTCCTCCCTTATCTGCATTACGAATGATAATATCATTATTTTCTCTGATAGATTCA
This sequence comes from Phyllobates terribilis, assembly GCF_046119375.1. NCBI lineage: Eukaryota > Metazoa > Chordata > Amphibia > Anura > Dendrobatidae > Phyllobates > Phyllobates terribilis. The sequence continues at coordinate 32,345,624 of NW_027362761.1, read as the reverse complement.
ATGGCTGCTCTCTCTTCTTTTTTCAAATTATCTCTCATTTTCATGCGGGGAATTGACCTTACTTCCTTTAATATTAATTGTTGGAATGCCTCAATATGTGACCCCTTATGGTGTAAAGGATAAAATTTTTTATTTGGGTGTTTGATGTCTACATGTATCATTTCATCTATTGTGGTTCTATCTTTTTCGGTCTCTTGTTCATCATAGGGGGGTTTTCTCTTAACATTTTTACCATTTTTTTCTTCAAGTAAAAAATGTCTTTGTACAGTGAGTTTCCTAAAAAACTCATTAAAGTCAAGGTAAAGCGAGAATGTATCCATTTCTGCTGTGGGACAAAATGAGAGCCCCTTACTGAGAAGGGAGCGTTCATCATTAGTAAGTGTATAGCTCGATAAGTTATATATACCACTATCCTGATCATCAGGTTTCTCTATTTGTATCATGCTTATGGGGTTTAACCTGATTTCGTCTTTTTCAGACTGGTGCTCTGTGCCATGGGGTTCTCTTCTTCTAGTTCTTCCACTGCCTCTACACCCTCTTGTTCTCTTTTTCTTTTGGGGTGTCGCCCTGGGGCCACCCGAAAAAATTGAGTGATTTTTGAGTCTTTTAGGTTTGTTTGGGTAATAGATTTTGGTAAGTTACCTTCGTTGGAATTTCTTTCCTTTTGAGGTGCATACATATTTAAATTTGATGTCTCTGTGATTACAGGTAAAATTTCCAATTGACCCCCGACCGTAATACCAGCGAAACTATCTATATACTCATTTTCACCCGTGTTTTTCATATTACTATTTTCCTTTTCGTTTGTTATTATATCCTGTGTCCATATTTCAGTGTTCTGATCTATATTTTTTTCAATTTTATCTGTATTGATGTCCAATTCTAAAATGTATGCTTCACTGGGAGAATCTCCAATTGGAATTTCCATATCTTCCAATTGAGCCATTGACCCAGAGCCACCCGTTGTTTGAGTTGAAGTCACCTCGTGTATAGTAATTTCAGAGAAACTGATATTCTGAGTTTCTCTGTTAATTACTTGCATGTCCAGTGTTGTTATTTCTCCATGTATGCATGCTTTTCTCTCTTTATTTGACGTGCATTCTTTATTTGGTGAAGATTTATTAGTGCTAGTTCCATTATCTACTCTTATATTGGAATCATTTGCCCTGGAAGTTATAATACTAGTTGCTTGTTGTTGGTTTGATTTCGTTTCTTTTTTCTTTTTCTGATTATTAGTGATTTTATTCATATGTTGTTCATAATACGCTCTCTGTTTCTCTGTCTTAAGGAGAGTAAATGACCTTTCCTTATTGGAATTGGTAGATGTATCCATTTTTTCTCCTTTTCCTTTTTTATCCCTCCCTTCCACATCTAATTGTGCTCTTGATCGCTCCTCAGGTGCATTTATTGGGATGGTGGTAGGCATTTTTTCATACTCACTTATCCTTTCCTTTCTATCCCTCCATAATTTCATAGCTTTCTTTCTAATTAGATCCTCTTCAAATTTATTTAATTTGACTTTTAGTGCCAAATCAAATTCTTTGAAGTCAGGAGACATGGAATACATTTCCAGGTTGTCCCTGAGACATTTAACCCTCTCCAATGCTATCATGGCTAGTGAGTCCCTCTTACAAATTAACATTTTCATAAATCCCATTGAGCAAGATGTGGAATATTCATCCCATTTCTTTGTAAATTCCAGATCTTGCGGGAACGAGGATTTTTGGATTAGCCTCAGTCCCCTGGGAGCTATGTTTTCCTCAATATAACGTCCAAGAAACATTGTGTCAATATGATTAACTATCTCCACCTTGCTTTTGTTTTCTAATTCAAAAAACAGGTCAGCCATATGTTTTTTATCAGCTTCACTAAGGTGGGATAAAGGATTCTGATTAATTCTATCTGTACCTTGAATGTTATTAGCCAGACCTATTGCATCTGCAATCAATAATTCCCTGTGGGTACATCTATTCATCATAAAAAAATCCATCACTCCAACAGTTCAAATTGTTTCGACAGATGAGGCTAAACACCAATGTCACTTTTATCCAACTCCTCTTGCCGTTATTTTTTTGATATTAATTCTCAGTTCACAATTCACAATTCAATCAGTCACGTGGTCCTAGTAAGACGATCTTTATGCATGTAATGAATAATCCTCTAAACAGTTCCTGGTGTCCACTTGCAGCAGCCTTAGTGGTTGTTTCAACCAACGCCAAAGCGTTAATCACATGTGAAAAGAAAAGAAAGGGCGCATGTGTAGACTCACAGGGCTATTTGCTTAATTTAAAAAGTGGCAGTACACTCACCTGTGAAGGTTGTGTACGTCTACACAACCAAGATTAAGCGTGTAATGAGGCTCCGGGTCACCTCTATTTGTAGTACCGTCCTGTCGGTGTTTGCCTCGCAACTCCGTGCTCCTCAAGTGGTCACACGATCCTGCTGGACCAGATACCACGTCACCGCAGGTCCTCAGTAGTTTAACCCGGTGGTTGGATACCGCAGGTCCTCAAACATCCAAATAGACCAGGCCGCTCCTGCCGCTTTAGCTCCGCATGGAGATATCTCACAAGTAAACAATGGTGCAGCGGTCTCAGGGAGCGCCAAAGGAATACTGGACAATTTAGTAGATGTCAACCGACTTTTATTCTTCCTCCAATACCACTGCCACAACGCGTTTCAACGGTCTAAGCCGTCTTCATCAGGTGGGGTAACGGGGAATGTTACAATGACAGCTTTATAAAGGGGTGGTATTTTACAAAATTTAGACCACGTGTTGTAATCAATTAACCCTTTCATTGAAAAACTCCATATAATACATTCTTAACCAATTAACCTCTTATTTCCCCTGGAAACAGCATTGTGCACTAAAAAATCCCTACATGGATTCTTAAAATCACAATTCTTAGTAAAAACTTCCTATTTGTAAAAAAATAAATAAGTTTTTTTTTTTTTTTTTTTTTTTTTTTTTAAATATATTTATTACCAACTATTAAAAATTATTAAAATCATCCTGGGGACCTTCTTGGGGTGTCTTGACAGTGTTATACTGCAGTTTCCAGCCCCCAATTCAAAAGTTGAATTTCTTAAAGAGACAGTGCACTTTCATATAAAATGGCCGAACACTGAAATATGGACACAGGATATAATAACAAACGAAAAGGAAAATAGTAATATGAAAAACACGGGTGAAAATGAGTATATAGATAGTTTCGCTGGTATTACGGTCGGGGGTCAATTGGAAATTTTACCTGTAATCACAGAGACATCAAATTTAAATATGTATGCACCTCAAAAGGAAAGAAATTCCAACGAAGGTAACTTACCAAAATCTATTACCCAAACAAACCTAAAAGACTCAAAAATCACTCAATTTTTTCGGGTGGCCCCAGGGCGACACCCCAAAAGAAAAAGAGAACAAGAGGGTGTAGAGGCAGTGGAAGAACTAGAAGAAGAGAACCCCATGGCACAGAGCACCAGTCTGAAAAAGACGAAATCAGGTTAAACCCCATAAGCATGATACAAATAGAGAAACCTGATGATCAGGATAGTGGTATATATAACTTATCGAGCTATACACTTACTAATGATGAACGCTCCCTTCTCAGTAAGGGGCTCTCATTTTGTCCCACAGCAGAAATGGATACATTCTCGCTTTACCTTGACTTTAATGAGTTTTTTAGGAAACTCACTGTACAAAGACATTTTTTACTTGAAGAAAAAAATGGTAAAAATGTTAAGAGAAAACCCCCCTATGATGAACAAGAGACAGAAAAAGATAGAACCACAATAGATGAAATGATACATGTAGACATCAAACACCCAAATAAAAAATTTTATCCTTTACACCATAAGGGGTCACATATTGAGGCATTCCAACAATTAATATTAAAGGAAGTAAGGTCAATTCCCCGCATGAAAATGAGAGATAATTTGAAAAAAGAAGAGAGAGCAGCCATTGAATCTATCAGAGAAAATAATGATATTATCATTCGTAATGCAGATAAGGGAGGAGGAATTGTCCTTATGGATAGATCTTGGTATGTGGAAGAGGGCATGAGAATATTGAGTGATACGGAATTTTATGAGAAGTTGGAGGATGATCCTAATATCAGTATCTTTATAAAGTATAATCTTCTAATTAAGAAAGCTTATGAAAAGGGAATACTCAATAAAAAAGAAAAGAACTTTTTAGACATTGCACAATATAGAATACCTTTTTTCTATTTTCTGCCCAAACTGCATAAAGACCCAAAAAATCCTCCTGGACGCCCAATAATATCAGGGATCCAATCCATTACAAGTAATCTATCGCATTATGTAGATTTATTTTTGCAGACATATGTTCTGAGATTAACATCATATCTAAAGGACTCGTCACAATTAATTAAAGAATTAAGGGCTCTACCACCCATGGAGGGATGCGTTTTTCTCTCTCTGGATGTAGTGGCGCTCTACAATAATATTTCACATACATTGGGAATAAAGGTCATCAAAGAGGTTTTAACTGGAGACACTAATATGCCTATAGATCAAAGAGAATTCATTCTGAACGCAATAGCGTTCATATTGGAGAACAATGTGTTTTCCTTTGAGGATGGGTTATATAAACAGATCAAGGGCTGCGCGATGGGGACGAGATTCGCACCAAGCTATGCTAACCTTTTTATGGGTGCGGTGGAATCCGTCCTCATCGCGCAGCCGGGATCATCCACGAGTGGAGTACTTTTCTATAGGCGCTTTATAGATGATTTATTCATTATATGGCATGGATCAATGGAGGAGGCATTGAGCTTTGCGGACAAACTAAATCACAATTATTGGGGGTTAAAATTCACGGCCACAGCATCATCCACTTCTCTCCAATTCTTAGATCTATGGGTACAGTTCGACCACCTGGGGAGAATATTCACATCCACCTTTTTTAAACCAGTAGATGTGAATAGCTACCTCAAATTCAACAGTGGACACCTTCCTGGATGGATCAAAAATGTGCCTTATGGGCAGTATTGGAGAGTCAGGAAAAACTGTACTCTGGATTCTGACTTTAAGGTGGAATCCAAGATTCTCAAAAAGAGATTTTTGGAAAAAGGCTATCCAAAAAAACTTTTAAAAGATGCATATAAAAGAACATGCACTCTATCACAGGACTCGTGCTTGGACAGAAGGGAGAATCCGGATAGGGCTTCTGTAAGGACAGAGGAAAAGACAAAGTGGAGTTTAATTACTACATTTTGCCAATCCAGGTCGGTAGTACGGGAGTTATTACAAAAACATTGGTTTATTTTAAAAGGTGACCCCATTCTCTCCAAAAGTATCCCAGAGAAACCAAATATTATCTTTAGGAAGAATAGAAGTTTAAAAACCTTGCTTGCTCCTAGCAACACGAATAGAAAAAAGAAAAAAATAAGGGATGTGACGACTAATCCTAACACAGGAGGCTGCTTCACATGCAATACACCTAAATGTATGTGTTGTGGCGTTATAATCAATAATGCAAAAACCTTTAAATCTAATACCACTAATGAGGTTTTCCAGATCAAGCAGAGATTAACATGCCAATCCACCTATGTAGTGTACTTGCTGGAGTGCCCTTGTGGCTTGCAATACATCGGCCGGACAATTCAGACCGCCCATGCCCGATTAAATAAACATAGATCTAATATAAGGGCAGGATATCAATTACATAGTGTCTCCAGACACTATGCAAACCATCACCACAAAGACCCGAGTAAGATGAAAATAACCATTATTGACCACATTGTGGATAATGGACCAGAACGATTGAGTACACTTATAAAGAAAGAAAGTTTTTGGATATACAAAATGGGCACTTTGTACCCTGAGGGTTTGAACCTTACGATTGAAAACACATCAAACCATTAAATCTGAGAAGGTTTAATGTTGTCCCTCTCATATCTTTCTCGGGTTGTCATCAGCCGTTTAATGATGGCTTGCGGGGCTACCTGCACAGGATTAAAGGTATGGTATGACGTAGCATAGCAGGAGATTTGCTTGCCCTTTCGGGCTGGTATTTAGTTCTTTTTTCATGTTGTCGTCAGTTACTTAGTTTACTGGAAGCATAGGTTCCGATCATGATAATGGATAGCATTGGGTTTTATGAGTTTTATTATAGCAGTGGGCAATTGTACAAGGTTATTTTCGGCTATTTTATATGAAAGTGTACTGTCTCTTTAAGAAACTTAACTTTAGAATTGGGGGTTGACAATCGTAGTATAGCATTGTCAGGACACTCTGGTAAGGTTCCCAGGGTGTTTTTAAACATTCATGGGGTTTATAATCGCAGTGGGCAAGGGTACAAGGTTATTTTCGGCCATTTTATATGAAAGTGTACTGTCTCTTTAAGAAATCCAACTTTTGAATTGGGGGCTGGAAACTGCAGTATAGCATTGTCAGGACACTCTGGTAAGGTTCCCAGGGTGTTTTTAAACATTTATGGGGTTTATAATCGTAGTGGGTAATTGTACAGGGTTATTTTCGGCCATTTTATATGAAAGTGCACTGTCTCTTTAAGAAATTCAACTTTTGAATTGGGGGCTGGAAACTGCAGTATAACACTGTCAAGACACCCCAAGAAGGTCCCCAGGATGATTTTAATAATTTTTAATAGTTGGTAATAAATATATTTTTAAAAAATAAAAAAAAATAAAAAAATAAAAAAAACTTATTTATTTTTTTACAAATAGGAAGTTTTTACTAAGAATTGTGATTTTAAGAATCCATGTAGGGATTTTTTAGTGCACAATGCTGTTTCCAGGGGAAATAAGAGGTTAATTGGTTAAGAATGTATTATATGGAGTTTTTCAATGAAAGGGTTAATTGATTACAACACGTGGTCTAAATTTTGTAAAATACCACCCCTTTATAAAGCTGTCATTGTAACATTCCCCGTTACCCCACCTGATGAAGACGGCTTAGACCGTTGAAACGCGTTGTGGCAGTGGTATTGGAGGAAGAATAAAAGTCGGTTGACATCTACTAAATTGTCCAGTATTCCTTTGGCGCTCCCTGAGACCGCTGCACCATTGTTTACTTCTTGTCTCCTGTGGCCTTGCAAAGGATGGGCTAAAAAAGTGGTGAAATGATTCCTCAAAATTGATGTTACCAGCAGATACTGTGGTTCTGTTACGGTTTGAGTGCTGAACACTTGACGGTCCCACGGTTGGCAAGTTGGAACTGTGAGATTCACTACGTGCACCACTGGTATTTTGTGGAAAAGCACATGTAAGATTCTGCAACAGTCTCTGCTGATACTCCTGCATGCGTGCATCCCTTTCTATGGCAGGAATAATTTCTGCAAATTTACTTTTGTACCGGGGATCTAACAGTGTGGCAACCCAGTAGTCAGGATTATTTCTAATTCTCACAATTCGAGGGTCATGTTGCAGGTAGTGCAGCAAGAAGGCACTCATGTGTGTTGCGCATCCAGGAGCACCAAGTCCCTGTTGTGTTGGTGGCGAGGTAACAATCATGCTTCCTTCCTCTGTCCTCTCCCCCCAACCTCGCACAACAGAAATGTGATCAAGGTCTCCCTCATCTGATGAGTCTTCCATCAGTTCGTCCTCCACTTCTTCCTGGGCTCCTGCACCTTCCTCACTAGTTTGGCTGCTACCATGCGCCCTGGTAAAACCATCTCCCCCACCCTCACATGCCTGCCGCCTTGGTGCTGCCGACCTTCTGGACCTTGCAGATGTTAGCCCTTCCGCATACAACTCCTCCTCCTCTACTTCCTCCACCTCCTCTTGTGCCACCACCTGACTCCGAATTCTGTTTAACATGTGCTCCAGCATGTAAATCACCGGAATAGTCATGCTGATAATGGCATCGTCAGCACTAAACATCTTCGTCGCCATTTCAAAACTGTGCAGAAGGGTGCATAGGTCCCTGATCTGAGACCACTCCTCCAGCGTGATTTGCCCCACCTCTGAATCTCGTTGGCCCAGGCTATACATCAGAACGTATTGCACCAGGGCTTGTCGGTGCTGCCACAGTCGCTGCAACATGTGCAGAGTTGAATTCCACCGGGTAGGCACATCGCATTTTAGCCGGGGAAGTGGCAGGCCCAACGACTTCTGTAGAGATGTAAGTCGCTGAGCTGCGGGATGCGAACGGCGGAAGTGAGCACACAGCGACCATGCCCTCTGCAGAAGGCCATCTAGTCTGGGATAGTGGGCTAAAAATTGCTGGACAACCAGGTTCAACACGTGAGCCATACAAGGCACGTGTGTGACATTGCCCCGGCGAAGGGCCGCACCCAGGTTTGCAGCATTGTCGCACACGGCCTTCCCTGGTTTCAGGTCCAGTGGAGACAACCATTCATGAAATTGGTTCTCCAGAGCTGACCACAACTCCTCAGCTGTGTGACTCACATTTCCCAGACATTTCAATGTAAAAACCGCCTGATGACGTTGAGCCCTACTGCCAGCATAGTAAGGAGGTGTGCAGGATCCCTTCTGCGCAGTTAGAAAGCTTGTGGCATGACCAGACAGGCTTTGGGTGCAGGTGGAAGACCGAGAGGAGGTTGAGGAGGCAGAAGCAGTGGAGGAACTTTGACATAAAGAGGATTGACGCACAACTCGTGGGGACGGCAAGACTTGGACAGCAGCCCCTTGTCCTGCTGTCACCATAGTTACCCAGTGCCCAGTCAGCGACATGTAACGCCCCTGTCCATGCCTACTCGTCCAAGTGTCTGTGGTGAAATGCACCCTGTCACACACAGAGTTTCTCAAAGAAGTGGTGATGTTGTGTGCGACATGCTGGTGGAGCGCAGGCACACCTTTCTTTGAGAAGTAGTGCCGACTGGGCATCTGGTACTGGGGCACTGCGACGGACATAAGGTCTCGAAAATCCTCTGTGTCCACCAGGCGGAAAGGCAGCATTTCTGTAGCCAAGAGCTTGCAGATGGTGAAATTCAACCTCTTAGCTTTCTCATGGCTAGGAGGAAATGGTCTTTTACTTGTCCACATCTGAGGGACCGAGGGCTGGCTATTGTGCTTAGACGGGGTTGATAAGGGTGTCCCCGGCAAACTGCCGGTCTGTGAGGAAGGTGCAGGCGGACATGTTAGGTTGCCTTCATCCAAAGGTGGTGCTATCGATGTCGGACAGCGCTCAACACCAGCTGGTGTTACCACCTCCAAAGAAAATGATGACCTGCCAATCACGCTGGCTGTTGCGGGTAAAGAGGTGGCAGGTCTGCGCCCCAAAACAGGTGTGACTGCTGTCCCCCCAGTCACAGAGGATGAAGAGGCCGCGGATGCACAAGATATGGCAGACGGTGGTTGGCCCGGCCGGCTAGGCCGCATTGTAGCACACTGAGCTTCCCACTGCAACTTATGCTTCATGTCCATGTGCCGGTTCATGCATGAAGTACTCAAACTATGTATTTTTTGGCCTCTACTTAGCTTTTGCTGACAAATGTTACAGATAACACGAGTTGGGTCATCTTTATCGATCTGAAAAAATGCCCAGGCTATGCAAGGCTTAGCACCCATGCGACCTGAAGAGCCACCACGACTTGTGGTGAGAGGCAGAGTTGTGTTTGAGGATGCAGTTGTTGACGTGCTTCCAGTACTACGTCTCTGTCCAGGAAGGCGCAACCTGACCTCGTCGTCACTAGCATCTTCCTCCACCTCCTCTGCTGACCTCATCTCTTGGCTGACTGTGGGTTGACAGTAAGTGGGATCTCCGACCTCATCATCATCACCCTGTGCGTTATCACACCCGTCGTCCTCAGAGCCAACCTGTTCCTGCCCTGACAAAAAACTAAAGTTGTCGCTCCAATCAGGTATTTGAGTCTTATCATCGTCTTCCTCATTGTCTCCACCAACAGGAGTTACAGTTTGGGAATGAGGGTCTACATTATTGTCAGAACCTTCTGCGTCTGGTCCTGGATCCGACTCATAAAGATTCTGGGCATCAGTGCAGATCATTTCCTCGTCTGGATTCACAGAAGTGCTGGAGTCGACCTCTGATTCCCAGGCTATAGTATGAGTAAACAGCTCTGCAGACTCAACCATCTGTTCTACCTCATACTCAGACGGGCAGCTGGAGATTTGGGAGCTGTGAGGAAGCAAGTGCGTTTTGGGTGACACCTTTGAGGACTGGAGTATTTGTGATGTTGAAGTTGATGTGGAGGAGAGCCCACTTAAAGGAGCACTTGATATCCGTTGAAGCACCTGCTGTTTTTGTGCCTCATCTGGAATTTGTAGCGATTGGCGTGGCCGTAAGAAAGGGATCTTATCACATTGTCCGCTAAAAGAAGTAGACATTTTAGTTTGGCTGGAAGATGGTCTTTCTTCTGCAGATGTTACTGTTGCTTTAACACCTACCCCACGGACACAACCTTTTTTCCCCTTCCCAACACGCCTATTCCCCTTTCCACCAGCAGCAGGCCTTTTTCCACTCATTTTGGTGGTTAACTAATTCACAACTCTGGAGTTGTTTGCACAAAAAAACAATGGATGGTAACCGAGCAGAGCTGAGTGGCCAAACTGTGGTATTAGGCCAAAACTATTGGCTGGGTTAGATGCAGAAAAAAATTATTTTGAATTTGCAACCTGATGGAGGTCAGTATAGATGGACTAATAGAGAAAGTCCGACACACTACTAGAAGGCCAAATATTTTTTCAGAGGTAGATGCAGAAAAAAATATATTCAGTTTGCAACCTGATGGAGGTCAGTATAGATGGATTAATAGAACAAGACCCACACACAGCTAGAAGCCCAATATTTTTTCAGAGGTAGATGCAGAAAAAACTATATTCAGTTTGCAACCTGATGGAGGTCAGTATAGATGGACTAATAGAACAAGTCCCACACACTGCTAGAAGCCCAAATATTTTTTCAGAGGTACTGTAGATGCAGATAAAAATTAGTTTTAATTTGCAACCTGATGGAGGTCAGTATAGATGGACTAATAGAGAAAGTCCGACACACTACTAGAAGGCCAAATATTTTTTCAGAGGTAGATGCAGAAAAAAATATATTCAGTTTGCAACCTGATGGAGGTCAGTATAGATGGATTAATAGAACAAGACCCACACACAGCTAGAAGCCCAATATTTTTTCAGAGGTAGATGCAGAAAAAAATATATTCAGTTTGCAACCTGATGGAGGTCAGTATAGATGGACTAATAGAACAAGTCCCACACACTGCTAGAAGCCCAAATATTTTTTCAGAGGTACTGTAGATGCAGATAAAAATTAGTTTTAATTTGCAACCTGATGGAGGTCAGTATAGATGGACTAATAGAGAAAGTCCGACACACTACTAGAAGGCCAAATATTTTTTCAGAGGTAGATGCAGAAAAAAATATATTCAGTTTGCAACCTGATGGAGGTCAGTATAGATGGCCTAATACAACAAGTCCCGCACACAGCTAGAAGCCCAAATATTTTTTCAGAGGTACTGTAGATGCAGATAAAAATTATTTTTAATTTGCAACCTGATGGAGGTCAGTATAGATGGACTAATAGAGAAAGTCCGACACACTACTAGAAGGCCAAATATTTTTTCAGAGGTAGATGCATAAAAAAATATATTCAGTTTGCAACCTGATGGAGGTCAGTATAGATGGACTAATACAACAAGTCCCACACACAGCTAGAAGCCCAAATATTTTTTCAGAGGTACTGTAGATGCAGATAAAAATTAGTTTTAATTTGCAACCTGATGGAGGTCAGTATAGATGGACTAATAGAGAAAGTCCGACACACTACTAGAAGGCCAAATATTTTTTCAGAGCTAGATGCAGAAAAAAATTATATTCAGTTTGCAATCTGATGGAGGTCAGTATAGATGGATTAATAGAACAAGACCCACACACAGCTAGAAGCCCAATATTTTTTCAGAGGTAGATGCAGAAAAAAATATATTCAGTTTGCAACCTGATGGAGGTCAGTATAGATGGACTAATAGAACAAGTCCCACACACTGCTAGAAGCCCAAATATTTTTTCAGAGGTACTGTAGATGCAGATAAAAATTAGTTTTAATTTGCAACCTGATGGAGGTCAGTATAGATGGACTAATAGAGAAAGTCCGACACACTACTAGAAGGCCAAATATTTTTTCAGAGCTAGATGCAGAAAAAAATTATATTCAGTTTGCAACCTGATGGAGGTCAGTATAGATGGACTAATAGAGAAAGTCCGACACACTACTAGAAGGCCAAATATTTTTTCAGAGGTAGATGCAGAAAAAAATATATTCAGTTTGCAACCTGATGGAGGTCAGTATAGATGGATTAATAGAACAAGACCCACACACAGCTAGAAGCCCAATATTTTTTCAGAGGTAGATTCAGAAAAAACTATATTCAGTTTGCAACCTGATGGAGGTCAGTATAGATGGACTAATAGAACAAGTCCCACACACTGCTAGAAGCCCAAATATTTTTTCAGAGGTACTGTAGATGCAGATAAAAGTTAGTTTTAATTTGCAACCTGATGGAGGTCAGTATAGATGGACTAATAGAGAAAGTCCGACACACTACTAGAATGCCAAATATTTTTTCAGAGGTAGATTCAGAGAAAAATATATTCAGTTTGCAACCTGATGGAGGTCAGTATAGATGGATTAATAGAACAAGACCCACACACAGCTAGAAGCCCAATATTTTTTCAGAGGTAGATGCAGAAAAAAAATATATTCAGTTTGCAACCTGATGGAGGTCTGTATAGATGGACTAATAGAACAAGTCCCACACACTGCTAGAAGCCCAAATATTTTTTCAGAGTGTACTGTAGATGCAGATAAAAATTAGTTTTAATTTGCAACCTGATGGAGGTCAGTATAGATGGACTAATAGAGAAAGTCCGACACACTACTAGAAGGCCAAATATTTTTTCAGAGGTAGATGCAGAAAAAAATATATTCAGTTTGCAACCTGATGGAGGTCAGTATAGATGGATTAATAGAACAAGACCCACACACAGCTAGAAGCCCAATATTTTTTCAGAGGTAGATGCAGAAAAAATATATTCAGTTTGCAACCTGATGGAGGTCAGTATAGATGGACTAATAGAACAAGTCCCACACACTGCTAGAAGCCCAAATATTTTTTCAGAGGTACTGTAGATGCAGATAAAAATTAGTTTTAATTTGCAACCTGATGGAGGTCAGTATAGATGGACTAATAGAATGATGCTATGCCCAAAAGATTTTACTTCACTAGGTGCAGTAAAAAAATTGGTATTCTATACACAGGTGGTATATCTTGCAACACAGATAGGCTACTCCACTGACTAACACACTCTGCAATAGGCCAAAAAGGATTAGCTTTGCTAGATTCAGCCAGATGCTGTGAAAAAAAACTTGCACAGCACTGGCACAGACCTGCCTGGCAAAAACTGATAGGAACTCATGTAACCTAGTCCTGAAAAGGACTGCAATTACAATTAGTCTTTACTCCCACAACCGATCTATTTAAGAGCACAGACCTCCCTGATAAAAGTCGTAGGAAATGCTGTAACCTAGTCCTTAAAAGGACTGCAATCACAACTATTCCCTACTCCCAAGCTATCTGTATATTTGTGCGAAAATTGGCTTGAAATTAACAAGGTATAGCGCACACAGCAACAGCGGTGCCGTCTAACACGCAGCTGCAGCAGTGAGAAAATGGTGGCGACGGGGAAAATGGCTTGGTCTTATAGGGCAAGGACATGTGACATACACTGCCAATGACACATGCCCTTGCTTGTGTGAAAAAAAGCACTTCGCTCCGTGTGTGCGCTGCTGATAGGCTGACAGATTGCACCTCCCCACTGTAAATGCGGGAAAGAGAAAAAAAAATGGAGATCTTCATTGTTCCTGCAGAGATCCATCCCCTGCCCCTCCCCCCACCCCGCTGTACACTCAAACTGCGTATTAACATTAATTTTCAGCATTACTGAGAAAAAATCCAGTTATGATTTTGGTGCACGAACAGTTATCGAACATAACCTCGAACAGCCGAATTTTTCTCAAATTGTTCGTGTTCGCCGAACGGCTCGAACACCGCCCAAAACAGCTCGAATTTGAGATTGGCGAACAGTTCGAGTAGAACAACGCTCATCTCTAAGTGGCAGGCCCAACGACTTCTGTAGACATGTAAGTCGCTGAGCTGCGGGATGCGAACGGCGGAAGTGAGCACACAGCGACCGTGCCCTCTGCAGAAGGCCATCTAGTCCGGGATAGTGGGCTAAAAATTGCTGGACAACCAGGTTCAACACGTGAGCCATACAAGGCACGTGTGTGACATTGCCCTGGCGAAGGGCCGCACCCAGGTTTGCAGCATTGTCGCACACGGCCTTTCCTGGTTTCAGGTCCCGTGGAGACAACCATTCATGAAATTGGTTCTCCAGAGCTGACCACAACTCCTCAGCTGTGTGACTCACATTACCCAGACATTTCAAAGTAAAAACTGCCTGATGATGTTGAGCCCTACTGCCAGCATAATAAGGAGGTGTGCAGGATCCCTTCTGCGCAGTTAGAAAGCTTGTGGCATGACCAGACAGGCTTTGGGTGCAGGTGGAGGACCGAGAGGAGGTTGAGGAGGCAGAAGCAGTGGAGGAACTTTGAGATAAAGAGGATTGACGCACAACTCGTGGGGACGGCAAGACTTGGACAGCAGCCCCTTGTCCTGCTGTCACCATAGTTACCCAGTGCCCAGTCAGCAACATGTAACGCCCCTGTCCATGCCTACTCGTCCAAGTGTCTGTGGTGAAATGCACCCTGTCACATACAGAGTTTCTCAAAGAAGTGGTGATGTTGTGTGCGACATGCTGGTGGAGCGCAGGCACACCTTTCTTTGAGAAGTAGTGCCGACTGGGCATCTGGTACTGGGGCACTGCGACGGACATAAGGTCTCGAAAATCCTCTGTGTCCTCCAGGCGGAAAGGCAGCATTTCTGTAGCCAAGAGCTTGCAGATGGTGAAATTCAACCTCTTAGCTTTCTCATGGCTAGGAGGAAATGGTCTTTTACTTGTCCACATCTGAGGGACCGAGGGCTGGCTGTTGTGCTTAGACAGGGTTGATAAGTGTGTCCCCGGCAAACTGCCGGTCTGTGAGGAAGATGCAGGCGGACATGATAGGTTGCCTTGATCCAAATGTGGTGCTATCGATGTCGGACAGCGCTCAACACCAGCTGGTGTTACCACCTCCAAAGAAAATGATGACCTGCCAATCACGCTGGCTGTTGCGGGTAAAGAGGTGGCAGGTCTGCGTCCCAAAACAGGTGTGACTGCTGTCCCCCCAGTCACAGAGGATGAAGAGGCCGCAGATGCACAAGATGGGGCAGATGGTGGTTGGCCCAGCCGGCTAGGCCGCATTGTAGCACAGTGAGCTTCCCACTGCAACTTATGCTTCATATTCATGTGCCGGTTCATGCATGAAGTACTCAAACTATGTATTTTTTGGCCTCTACTTAGCTTTTGTTGACAAATGTTACAGATAACATGAGTTGGGTCATCTTTATCGATCTGATGGAGGTCAGTATAGATGGACTAATAGAACAAGTCCCACACACTGCTAGAAGCCCAAATTTTTTTCAGAGCTAGATGTAGAAAAAAATTATATTCAATTTGCAACCTGATGGAGGTCAGTATAGATGGACTAATAGAACAAGTCCCACACACTGCTAGAAGCCCAAATTTTTTTCAGAGCTAGATGTAGAAAAAAATTATATTCAATTTGCAACCTGATGGAGGTCAGTATAGATGGACTAATAGAACTAGTCCCACACACTGCTAGAAGCACAAATATTTTTTCAGAGCTAGATGCAGAAAAAAATTATATTCAATTTGCAACCTGATGGAGGTCAGTATAGATGGACTAATAGAATGATGCTATGCCCAAAAGGTTTTACTTCACTAGGTGCAGTAAAAAAATTGGTATTCTTTGGTATTCTATACACAGGTGGTGTAGCTTTCAACACAGATAGGCTACTCCACTGACTAACACACTCTGCAATAGGCCAAAAAGGATTAGCTTTGCTAGATTTAGCCAAATGCTGTTAAAAAAACTTGCACAGCACTGGCACAGACCTGACTGGCAAAAACTGATAGGTAACTTAGTCCTGAAAAGGACTGCAATTACAATTAGTCTTTACTCCCAACCTATCTATTTAAGAGCACAGACCTGCCTGATAAAAGTCGTAGGAAATGCTGTAACCTAGTCCTTAAAAGGACTGCAATCACAACTATTCCCTACTCCCAAGCTATCTGTAGATTTGTGCGAAAATTGGCTTAAATTAACAAGGTATAGCGCACACAGCAACAGCGGTGCCGTCTAACACGCAGCTGCAGCAGTGAGAAAATGGTGGCGACGGGGCAAATGGCTGGGTCTTATAGGGCAAGGACATGTGATATACACTGCCAATGACACATGCCCTTGCTTGTGTGAAAAAAGCAGTTCGCTCCGTGTGTGCGCTGCTGATAGGCTGACAGATTGCACCTCCCCACTGTAAATGCGGGAAAGAGAAAAAAAAAATGGAAATCTTCATTGTTCCTGCAGAGATCCATCCCCTGCCCCTCCCCCCACCCCGCTGTACACTCAAACTGCGTATTAACATTAATTTTCAGCATTACTGAGAAAAAATCCAGTTATGATTTTGGTGCACGAACAGTTATCGAACATAACCTCGAACAGCCGAATTTTCTTCAAATCGTTCGTGTTCGCCGAACTGCTCGAACACCGCCCAAAACAGCTCGAATTTGAGATTGGCGAACAGTTCGAGTCGAACAACGCTCATCTCTAGTTAGGTGCCACAGGTAAGTTACAGGTGCTGTTAATTACACGAATTAGAGAAGCATCACATGATTTTTAAACCAGTGCCAATACTTTTGTCCACCCCCTTTTTTAGGTTTGGTGTGGAATTATATCCAATTTGGCTTTAGGACAATTCTTTTTGTGTTTTTTCATTGAAGACAAATTAAATGAAGATAATAATACCAAAGAATTTGTGATTGCAATCATTTTCAGGAAGAAACTGAGTATTATCTGACAGAATTGCAGGGGTGCCAATACTTTTGGCCACCACTGTATTACTATGGCAGTCAGACTTACTGAAGACCTTAGTTTCACCCTTTTTTGTATTCCTGTGAAACCTAGCTAGTGGCTGTGCTTTATTGGATATTGTTAATTTTACTACATACTGTATATGTATTATAGATACAGTAATACCTGAAACATTCACGAGGTTAGGTTCCAGAACCCATCACGGATTAGGAGGAATCGCAAATGTTTGGTGAAAGTCACTAAAAATGCTAATAAATGCTTATTTCTAGAGTTTAACCCCTAAATATGAACCAAATCATGCTCCCAGTTCCATTTAAAATAAAAATACATATACAGCACTGTTCACATTAAAAATATTTAATAAAAAAATAATAGTATGGGTACTCATCAATTATGAATATTGATTGAAAATAATGATGAATTAGCTGTGCAATACTGTGAAAATAATGAAAATGACTGCACAGCGTACTTGATGAGTTACAGCTCCTCAGAGTCCCCCTCTTCAGGCAGAGGAGACTCTTCTGCCAGGATTAATTCTGTCAGGGGTTCTTCTGGTGCTTTGAGTAAGGGTTTTGGTTTCTGATTGAAGAACCAAGTTAATTTTGCTCTGCTGCTGCTGTTTTTTTATAGTGGTTTAGAGGGTTTTGTATGTCTCCATGACTGAATTTAAGCCATTTATCGTTTTCAGAGCACATTCAAAATATGGATCCCACTCTTCTATGTAGGATTGCAACTGCTATTGAGCCCTCAAGATTATTCCAAGACATTCAATTGAAAGACCTTCATCCTCCTCTTGTTGTTCTTGAGTTGATTCCTCTTCCTCTTCACTTGCTGATTTGGTCAGCTCAAGCAAGTCATTATCCGTCAGGGGGTCAGAGTGGGCATCAACAAGTATGTAGACTTCTTCTTCGGTGCAATCATCAAATCCTTCACTGCCAAGAAATTTTGCCAGTCTCACAGCCTTGTTGACAGCCTCATTGTGAATCTCCTCCAGCGAGAAGACCTTGTAGTCAGGGACTGCGTCTGGCCATAGTTTTATCCAGCATGCATTAAGAGTTTCATTTTTCATTTCTTCGAGGGCAGACTGAATTATTGTAAGGCAGGATGCTATGGTGTATTTCTTCCAGTATTCTTTTAAGGTAAAGTCCTCCATCATATCCATTGCATTGACTAGGTGTTGCAGAGAGCTACGTGTGTAGAGGGCCTTTAATGCATAGGAAAAAAGCAATGATAGTAACCAGTAGTGTTGAGCGAGCACTAAAATGCTTGGGTGCTCGAAGCTCAGGCTGAGCTCACCGTGATACTCGGGTGCTCGACCCGAGCAACGAGCCCAATGTTAGTCTATGGGAGACCCGAGCATTTTTGCGGTGGCACCCCCGGCATTCTGTAGAAAGCCTAAAAAGTGCCCAAAACGATAGTGACAGTGCTCAAATGACATGGGGACAGCATGGAGATCGCCCCAGGAAGCATTTCTGACCCCCAGGTCACTGCTGTCAACAACGTGGTCAGAGGTATTAAGCCACTTTTACGGGCTCACAATAAAAAGTTCAAAAACTACACTGAAACTGTTTTCCTGTGACGGGTATTTGTATAGTCTGACTGAGGAAAAAAAAAAAGGGGATTTAGATGAAAAAAAAAGAATTTTTCCTGGCCCCTGAGACCTGGGGCTAAGTCTAGCTATTTGAGCAGCAGCAGCACACAGGACTGTAATGCAGTGTTTGTTGGTATAACCACTGTGTCTCCTATACAGCCTGCCTGCCTGCCTGATATCTGGGATGGATATTAGTCCTGAGAAGGACTGTTTGTTTGATTTTGCAGGCTTTAGAGACCCTACACTACCTATTTCGCAGTATAAATCTCTCCCTAGCTCAGCAGCACTCTCCCTACACTGTCTGATCCGGAGCGACTGTGTCCAAATGGCGGCTCCCGGTTTTAAATACTCGAGGTGACGCTGTGCGGCCAGCCAATCATTTTAATGCCCACAACCAACATGGCTGTGGCATTACAGTGACTGGCTGGCAATCCCTGCAAGTTCATTGGCTCTGTAAAGAGCGCCAAACATGCAGGGCGGAGACCCGAGCTCCCGCCCGAGTAACCCGAAAATGCTCGGTGCTCGCCGAACATCCCGAGTAGTGAGATGCTCAGGCTAGTACCGAGCAGTGTCGGGCATGCTCGCTCAACACTATTCATCAGTATTCTGATGAACCAGTTTGACTTGTAACTATGATTGCTTGTCTGCTATTTTCTAATTGAATTTTGGAATTTTTTCAAAAATTCCACTTTTTGCTTTGGCTGTACTGTTTGTTTTTATATATAGAGTAGAGAAACAGTGAGGACCCTTGGCGTGGGTTGCGAGCTGACGTATTTTGGCCAAAATGTTAACTAATACCTCCTAATATATTTTTGCACTTTTTTATCTGACAGGGTGTAGCCAGGCCCATCAAAGGTGACCTTGTGAATTAGGGATCAGACAGTGTAGGGAGAGTGCTGCTGAGCTAGGGAGAGATTTATACTGCAAAATAGGTAGTGTAGGGTCTCTAAAGCCTGCAAAATCAAACAAACAGTCCTTCTGAGGACTAATATCCATCCCAGATATCAGGCAGGCAGGCTGTATAGGAGACGCAGTGGTTATACAAGGGGTCTCAAACACGTGGCCCGCGGGCCGCATGCGGCCCCTCCGGCTGCTTCTTGCGACCCGCAGGCACAGACCCCGTAACTATTGTGGCTCTCTCCAGCAGCCGCCGACATCAGCGCTGTAATGCAGAGTATTGCCGCGCAGAGACAGGCTCTCTGCACAGCAATACCAGTGTTAGCCGTCAGCCTATCAGAGGCCAGCAGCTGACCTCTGCATCTCAGCGCAGTGGCGTATGACGTCACAGCCATGCGCAGATGTCAGCTGACACTGGTACTGCTGTGCAGAGAGCCGGTCTCTGCGCGGCAATACTCTGCATTATAGCGCTGATGTCCGCGGCAGCTGGAGAGAGCCGCGATCATTACGGGGTCTGTGCCTGCGGGCCAAAGGTGCAGAAAGGACACTGAGGAAATGAAGGACAGGTGAGAATTAGAGATGAGAGGTGTTCGACTCGAACTGTTCGCCAATCTCAAATTCGAGCTGTTTTGGGCGGTGTTCGAGCCGTTCGGCGAACACGAACGATTTGAAAAAAATTCGACTGTTCGAAGTTATGCTCGATAACTGTTCGTGCACCAAAATCATAACTGGATTTTTTCTCAGTAATGCTGAAAATTAATGTTAATACGCAGTTTGAGTGTACAGTGAGGCGGGGGGGAGGGGCAGGGGATGGATCTCTGGAGGAATAATGAAGATCTCCATTTTTTTTTCTCTTTCCCACATTTCCAGTGGGGAGGTGCAGTCTGTCAGCCTATCAGCAGCGCACAAACACGGAGCGAAGTGCTTTTTTTCACACAAGCAAGGGCATGTGTCATTGGCAGTGTATGTCACATGTCCTTGCCCTATAAGACCCAGCCATTTTCCCCATCGCCACCATTTTCTCACTGCTGCAGCTGCGTGTTAGACGGCACCGCTGTTGCTGTGTGCACTATACCTTGTTAATTTAAAGCCAATTTTCGCACAAATCTACAAATAGCTTTGGAATAGGGAATAGTTGTGATTGCAGTCATTTTAAGGACTAGGTTACAGCATTTCCTATGACTTTTATCAGGCAGGTCTGTGCTCTTAAAAAGATAGGTTGGGAGTAAAGACTAATTGTAATTGCAGTCCTTTTCAGGACTAAGTTACATCAGTTCCTATCAGTTTTTGCCAGGCAGGTCTGTGCCAGTGCTGTGCAAGTTTTTTCCACAGCATTTGGCTAAATCTAGCAAAGCTAATCCTTTTTGGCCTATTGCAGAGTGTGTTAGTCAGTGGAGTAGCCTATCTGTGTTGCAAGCTACACCACCTGTGTATAGAATACCAATTTTTTTACTGCACCTAGTGAAGTAAAACCTTTTGGACATAGCATCATTCTATTAGTCCATCTATACTGACCTCCATCAGGTTGCAAATTAAAAATAATTTTTATCTGCATCTAGCTCTGAAAAAATATTTGGCCTTCTAGCAGTGTGTGGGACTTGTTCTATTAGTCCATCTAAACTGACCTCCATCAGGTTGCAAATTAAAAATAATTTTTATCTGCATCTAGGTCTGAAAAAAATATTTGGCCTTCTAGCAGTGTGTGGGACTTGTTCTATTAGTCCATCTATACTGACCTCCATCAGGTTGCAAATTAAAAATAATTTTTATCTGCATCTAGCTCTGAAAAAATATTTGGCCTTCTAGCAGTGTGTGGGACTTGTTCTATTAGTCCATCTATACTGACCTCCATCAGGTTGCAAATTGAATATAATTTTTTTCTGCATCCAGCTCTGAAAAAATATTTGGCCTTCTAGCAGTGTGTGGGACTTTTTCTATTACTCCATCTATACTGACCTCCATCAGGTTGCAAATTGAATATAATTTTTTTCTGCATCTAGCTCTGAAAAAATATTTGGCCTTCTAGCAGTGTGTGGGACTTGTTCTATTAGTCCATCTATACTGACCTCCATCAGGTTGCAAATTAAAAATAATTTTTATCTGCATCTAGCTTTGAAAAAATATTTGGCCTTCTAGCAGTGTGTGGGACTTGTTCTTTTAGTCCATCTATACTGACCTCCATCAGGTTGCAAATTAAAAATAATTTTTTTCTGCATCTAGCTCTGAAAAAATATTTGGCCTTCTAGCAGTGTGTGGGACTTGTTCTATTAGTACATCTATACTGACCTCCATCAGGCTGCAAATTAAAAGTAATTTTTATCTGCATCTAGCTCTGACAAAATATTTGGCCTTCTAGCAGTGTGTGGGACTTGTTCTATTAGTCCATCTATACTGACCTCCATCAGGTTGCAAATTAAAAATAATTTTTATCTGCATCTAGCTCTGAAAAAATATTTGGCCTTCTAGCAGTGTGTGGGACTTGTTCTATTAGTCCATCTATACTGACCTCCATCAGGTTGCAAATTAAAAATCATTTTTATCTGCATCTAGCTCTGAAAAAATATTTGGCCTTCTAGCAGTGTGTGGGACTTGTTCTATTAGTCCATCTATACTGACCTCCATCAGGTTGCAAATTAAAAATAATTTTTATCTGCATCTAGCTCTGAAAAAATATTTGGCCTTCTAGCAGTGTGTGGGACTTGTTCTATTAGTCCATCTATACTGACCTCCATCAGGTTGCAAATTGAATATAATTTTTTTCTGCATCTAGCTCTGAAAAAATATTTGGCCTTCTAGCAGTGTGTGGGACTTGTTCTATTAGTCCATCTATACTGACCTCCATCAGGTTGAAAATTAAAAATAATTTTTATCTGCATCTAGCTCTGAAAAAATATCTGGCCTTCTAGCAGTGTGTGGGACTTGTTCTATTAGTCCATCTATACTGACCTCCATGAGGTGGCAAATTAAAAATAATTTTTATCTGCATCTAGCTCTGAAAAATATTTGGCCTTCTAGCAGTGTGTGGGACTCGTTCTATTAGTCCATCTATACTGACCTCCATCAGGTTGCAAATTAAAAATAATTTTTATCTGCATCTAGCTCTGAAAAAATATTTGGCCTTCTAGCAGTGTGTGGGACTTGTTCTATTAGTCCATCTATACTGACCTCCATCAGGTTGCAAATTGAATATAATTTTTTTCTGCATCTAGCTCTGAAAAAATATTTGGCCTTCTAGCAGTGTGTGGGACTTGTTCTATTAGTCCATCTATACTGACCTCCATCAGGTTGAAAATTAAAAATAATTTTTATCTGCATCTAGCTCTGAAAAAATATCTGGCCTTCTAGCAGTGTGTGGGACTTGTTCTATTAGTCCATCTATACTGACCTCCATGAGGTGGCAAATTAAAAATAATTTTTATCTGCATCTAGCTCTGAAAAATATTTGGCCTTCTAGCAGTGTGTGGGACTCGTTCTATTAGTCCATCTATACTGACCTCCATCAGGTTGCAAATTAAAAATAATTTTTATCTGCATCTAGCTCTGAAAAAATATTTGGCCTTCTAGCAGTGTGTGGGACTTGTTCTATTAGTCCATCTATACTGACCTGCATCAGGTTGCAAATTAAAAATAATTTTTTTCTGCATCTAGCTCTGAAAAAATATTTGGCCTTCTAGCAGTGTGTGGGACTTGTTCTATTAGTCCATCTATACTGACCTCCATCAGGTTGCAAATTAAAAATAATTTTTATCTGCATCTAGCTCTGAAAAAATATTCAGCCTTCGAGCAGTGTGTGGGACTTGTTCTATTAGTCCACCTATACTGACCTTCATTAGGTTGCAAATTAAAAATAATTTTTACCTGCATCTAGCTCTGAAAAAATATTTGGCCTTCTAGCAGTGTGTGGGACTTGTTCTATTAGTCCATCTATACTGACCTCCATCAGGTTGCAAATTGAATATAATTTTTTTCTGCATCTAGCTCTGAAAAAATATTTGGCCTTCTAGCAGTGTGTGGGACTTGTTCTATTAGTCCATCTATACTGACCTCCATCAGGTTGCAAATTGAATATCATTTTTTTCTGCATCTAGCTCTGAAAAAATATTTGGCCTTCTAGCAGTGTATGGGATTTGTTCTATTACTCCATCTATACTGACCTGCATCAGGTTGCAAATTAAAAATAATTTCTATCTGCATCTAGCTCTGAAAAAATATTTGGCCTTCTAGCAGTGTGTGGGACTTGTTCTATTAGTCCATCTATACTGACCTCCATCAGGTTGCAAATTAAATATAATTTTTATCTGCATCTAGCTTTGAAAAAATATTTGGCCTTCTAGCAGTGTGGGGGACTTGTTCTTTTAGTCCATCTATACTGACCTCCATCAGGTTGCAAATTAAAAATAATTTTTTTCTGCATCTAGCTCTGAAAAAATATTTGGCCTTCTAGCAGTGTGTGGGACTTGTTCTACTAGTCCATCTATACTGACCTCCATCAGGTTGCAAATTGAATATAATTTTTTTCTGCATCTAGCTCTGAAAAAATATTTGGCCTTCTAGCAGTGTGTGGGACTTGTTCTATTAGTCCATCTATACTGACCTCCATCAGGTTGAAAATTAAAAATAATTTTTATCTGCATCTAGCTCTGAAAAAATATCTGGCCTTCTAGCAGTGTGTGGGACTTGTTCTATTAGTCCATCTATACTGACCTCCATGAGGTGGCAAATTAAAAATAATTTTTATCTGCATCTAGCTCTGAAAAATATTTGGCCTTCTAGCAGTGTGTGGGACTCGTTCTATTAGTCCATCTATACTGACCTCCATCAGGTTGCAAATTAAAAATAATTTTTATCTGCATCTAGCTCTGAAAAAATATTTGGCCTTCTAGCAGTGTGTGGGACTTGTTCTATTAGTCCATCTATACTGACCTCCATCAGGTTGCAAATTAAAAATAATTTTTATCTGCATCTAGCTCTGAAAAAATATTCAGCCTTCGAGCAGTGTGTGGGACTTGTTCTATTAGTCCACCTATACTGACCTTCATTAGGTTGCAAATTAAAAATAATTTTTACCTGCATCTAGCTCTGAAAAAATATTTGGCCTTCTAGCAGTGTGTGGGACTTGTTCTATTAGTCCATCTATACTGACCTCCATCAGGTTGCAAATTGAATATAATTTTTTTCTGCATCTAGCTCTGAAAAAATATTTGGCCTTCTAGCAGTGTGTGGGACTTGTTCTATTAGTCCATCTATATTGACCTCCATCAGGTTGCAAATTGAATATCATTTTTTTCTGCATCTAGCTCTGAAAAAGTATTTGGCCTTCTAGCAGTGTATGGGATTTGTTCTATTACTCCATCTATACTGACCTCCATCAGGTTGCAAATTAAAAATAATTTCTATCTGCATCTAGCTCTGAAAAAATATTTGGCCTTCTAGCAGTGTGTGGGACTTGTTCTATTAGTCCATCTATACTGACCTCCATCAGGTTGCAAATTAAAAATAATTTTTATCTGCATCTAGCTCTGAAAAAATATTTGGACTTCTAGCAGTGTGTGGGACTTGTTCTATTACTCCATCTATACTGACCTCCATCAGGTTGCAAATTAAAAATAATTTTTATCTGCATCTAGCTCTGAAAAAATATCTGTCTTTCTAGCAGTGTGTGGGACTTGTTCTATTAGTCCATCTATACTGACCTCTATCAGGTTGCAAATTAAAAATAATTTTTATCTGCATCTAGCTCTGAAAAAATATTTGGCCTTCTAGCAGTGTGTGGGACTTGTTCTATTAGTCCATCTATACTGACCTCCATCAGGTTGCAAATTAAAAATCATTTTTATCTGCATCTAGCTCTGAAAAAAATATTTGGCCTTCTAGCAGTGTGTGGGACTTGTTCTATTAATCCATCTATACTGACCTCCATCAGGTTGCAAATTAAAAATAATTTTTATCTGCATCTAGCTCTGAAAAAATATTTGGCCTTCTAGCAGTGTGTGGGACTTGTTCTACTAGTCCATCTATACTGACCTCCATCAGGTTGCAAATTGAATATAATTTTTTTCTGCATCTAGCTCTGAAAAAATATTTGGCCTTCTAGCAGTGTGTGGGACTTGTTCTATTAGTCCATCTATACTGACCTCCATCAGGTTGAAAATTAAAAATAATTTTTATCTGCATCTAGCTCTGAAAAAATATCTGGCCTTCTAGCAGTGTGTGGGACTTGTTCTATTAGTCCATCTATACTGACCTCCATGAGGTGGCAAATTAAAAATAATTTTTATCTGCATCTAGCTCTGAAAAATATTTTGCCTTCTAGCAGTGTGTGGGACTCGTTCTATTAGTCCATCTATACTGACCTCCATCAGGTTGCAAATTAAAAATAATTTTTATCTGCATCTAGCTCTGAAAAAATATTTGGCCTTCTAGCAGTGTGTGGGACTTGTTCTATTAGTCCATCTATACTGACCTCCATCAGGTTGCAAATTAAAAATAATTTTTATCTGCATCTAGCTCTGAAAAAATATTCAGCCTTCGAGCAGTGTGTGGGACTTGTTCTATTAGTCCACCTATACTGACCTTCATTAGGTCACAAATTAAAAATAATTTTTACCTGCATCTAGCTCTGAAAAAATATTTGGCCTTCTAGCAGTGTGTGGGACTTGTTCTATTAGTCCATCTATACTGACCTCCATCAGGTTGCAAATTGAATATAATTTTTTTCTGCATCTAGCTCTGAAAAAATATTTGGCCTTCTAGCAGTGTGTGGGACTTGTTCTATTAGTCCATCTATACTGACCTCCATCAGGTTGCAAATTGAATATCATTTTTTTCTGCATCTAGCTCTGAAAAAATATTTGGCCTTCTAGCAGTGTATGGGATTTGTTCTATTACTCCATCTATACTGACCTCCATCAGGTTGCAAATTAAAAATGATTTCTATCTGCATCTAGCTCTGAAAAAATATTTGGCCTTCTAGCAGTGTGTGGGACTTGTTCTATTAGTCCATCTATACTGACCTCCATCAGGTTGCAAATGAAAAATAATTTTTATCTGCATCTAGCTCTGAAAAAATATTTGGACTTCTAGCAGTGTGTGGGACTTGTTCTATTACTCCATCTATACTGACCTCCATCAGGTTGCAAATTGAATATAATTTTTTTCTGCATCTAGCTCTGAAAAAATATTTGGCCTTCTAGCAGTGTGTGGGACTTGTTCTATTAGTCCATCTATACTGGCCTCCATCAGGTTGCAAATTGAATATAATTTTTTACTGCATCTAGCTCTAAAAAAATATTTGGCCTTCTAGCAGTGTGTGGGACTTGTTCTATTAGTCCATCTATGCTGACCTCCATCAGGTTGCAAATTAAAAATAATTTTTATCTGCATCTAGCTCTGAAAAAATATTTGGCCTTCTAGCAGTGTGTGGGACTTGTTCTATTAGTCCATCTATGCTGACCTCCATCAGGTTGCAAATTGAATATAATTTTTTTCTGCATCTAGCTCTGAAAAAATATTAGGCCTTCTAGCAGTGTGTGGGACTTGTTCTATTAGTCCATCTATACTGACCTCCATCAGGTTGCAAATTAAAAATAATTTTTATCTGCATCTAGCTCTGAAAAAATATTTGGCCTTCTAGCAGTGTGTGGGACTTGTTCTATTAGTCCATCTATACTGACCTCCATTAGGTTGCAAATTAAAAATAATTTTAATCTGCATCTAGCTCTGAAAAAATATTCAGCCTTCAAGCAGTGTGTGGGACTTGTTCTATTAGTCCACCTATACTGACCTTCATTAGGTTGCAAATTAAAAATAATTTTTACCTGCATCTAGCTCTGAAAAAATATTCAGCCTTCGAGCAGTGTGTGGGACTTGTTCTATTAGTCCACCTATACTGACCTTCATTAGGTTGCAAATTAAAAATAATTTTTACCTGCATCTAGCTCTGAAAAAATATTTGGCCTTCTAGCAGTGTGTGGGACTTGTTCTATTAGTCCATCTATACTGACCTCCATCAGGTTGCAAATTGAATATAATTTTTTTCTGCTTCTAGCTCTGAAAAAATATTTGGCCTTCTAGCAGTGTGTGGGACTTATTCTATTAGTCCATCTATACTGACCTCCATCAGGTTGCAAATTGAATATCATTTTTTTCTGCATCTAGCTCTGAAAAAATATTTGGCCTTCTAGCAGTGTATGGGATTTGTTCTATTACTCCATCTATACTGACCTCCATCAGGTTGCAAATTAAAAATAATTTCTATCTGCATCTAGCTCTGAAAAAATATTTGGCCTTCTAGCAGTGTGTGGGACTTGTTCTATTAGTCCATCTATACTGACCTCCATCAGGTTGCAAATTAAAAATAATTTTTATCTGCATCTAGCTCTGAAAAAATATTTGGACTTCTAGCAGTGTGTGGGACTTGTTCTATTACTCCATCTATACTGACCTCCATCAGGTTGCAAATTGAATATAATTTTTTTCTGCATCTTGCTCTGAAAAAATATTTGGCCTTCTAGCAGTGTGTGGGACTTGTTCTATTAGTCCATCTATACTGGCCTCCATCAGGTTGCAAATTGAATATAATTTTTTACTGCATCTAGCTCTGAAAAAATATTTGGCCTTCTAGCAGTGTGTGGGACTTGTTCTATTAGTCCATCTATGCTGACCTCCATCAGGTTGCAAATTAAAAATAATTTTTATCTGCATCTAGCTCTGAAAAAATATTTGGCCTTCTAGCAGTGTGTGGGACTTGTTCTATTAGTCCATCTATGCTGACCTCCATCAGGTTGCAAATTGAATATAATTTTTTTCTGCATCTAGCTCTGAAAAAATATTAGGCCTTCTAGCAGTGTGTGGGACTTGTTCTATTAGTCCATCTATACTGACCTCCATCAGGTTGCAAATTAAAAATAATTTTTATCTGCATCTAGCTCTGAAAAAATATTTGGCCTTCTAGCAGTGTGTGGGACTTGTTCTATTAGTCCATCTATACTGACCTCCATTAGGTTGCAAATTAAAAATAATTTTTATCTGCATCTAGCTCTGAAAAAATATTCAGCCTTCGAGCAGTGTGTGGGACTTGTTCTATTAGTCCACCTATACTGACCTTCATTAGGTTGCAAATTAAAAATAATTTTTACCTGCATCTAGCTCTGAAAAAATATTTGGCCTTCTAGCAGTGTGTGGGACTTGTTCTATTAGTCCATCTATACTGACCTCCATCAGGTTGCAAATTGAATGCAATTTTTTTCTGCATCTAGCTCTGAAAAAATATTTGACCTTCGAGCAGTGTGTGGGACATGTTCTATTAGTCCATCTATACTGACCTCCATCAGGTTGCAAATTGAATATAATTTTTTTCTGCATCTAGCTCTGAAAAAATATTTGGCCTTCTAGCAGTGTATGGGACTTGTTCTATTACTCCATCTATACTGACCTCCATCAGGTTGCAAATTAAAAATAATTTCTATCTGCATCTAGCTCTGAAAAAATATTTGGCCTTCTAGCAGTGTGTGGGACTTGTTCTATTAGTCCATCTATACTGACCTCCATCAAGTTGCAAATTAAAAATAATTTTTATCTGCATCTAGCTCTGAAAAAATATTTGGCCTTCTAGCAGTGTGTGGGACTTGTTCTATTAGTCCATCTATGCTGACCTCCATCAGGTTGCAAATTGAATATAATTTTTTTCTGCATCTAGCTCTGAAAAAATATTTGGCCTTCTAGCAGTGTGTGGGACTTGTTCTATTAGTCCATCTATACTGACCTCCATCAGGTTGCAAATTAAAAATAATTTTTATCTGCATCTAGCTCTGAAAAAATATTTGGTCTTCTAGCAGTGTGTGGGACTTGTTCTATTAGTCCATCTATACTGACCTCCATCAGGTTGCAAATTAAAAATAATTTTTATCTGCATCTAGCTCTGAAAAAATATTTGGCCTTCTAGCAGTGTGTGGGACTTGTTCTATTAGTCCATCTATGCTGACCTCCATCAGGTTGCAAATTGAATATAATTTTTTTCTGCATCTAGCTCTGAAAAAATATTAGGCCTTCTAGCAGTGTGTGGGACTTGTTCTATTAGTCCATCTATGCTGACCTCCATCAGGTTGCAAATTAAAAATAATTTTTATCTGCATCTAGCTCTGAAAAAATATTTGGCCTTCTAGCAGTGTGTGGGACTTGTTCTATTAGTCCATCTATGCTGACCTCCATCAGGTTGCAAATTGAATATAATTTTTTTCTGCATCTAGCTCTGAAAAAATATTAGGCCTTCTAGCAGTGTGTGGGACTTGTTCTATTAGTCCATCTATACTGACCTCCATCAGGTTGCAAATTAAAAATAATTTTTATCTGCATCTAGCTCTGAAAAAATATTTGGCCTTCTAGCAGTGTGTGGGACTTGTTCTATTAGTCCATCTATACTGACCTCCATCAGGTTGCAAATTAAAAATAATTTTTATCTGCATCTAGCTCTGAAAAAATATTCAGCCTTCAAGCAGTGTGTGGGACTTGTTCTATTAGTCCACCTATACTGACCTTCATTAGGTTGCAAATTAAAAATAATTTTTACCTGCATCTAGCGCTGAAAAAATATTTGGCCTTCTAGCAGTGTGTGGGACTTGTTCTATTAGTCCATCTATACTGACCTCCATCAGGTTGCAAATTGAATGTAATTTTTTTCTGCATCTAGCTCTGAAAAAATATTTGACCTTCGAGCAGTGTGTGGGACATGTTCTATTAGTCCATCTATACTGACCTCCATCAGGTTGCAAATTGAATATAATTTTTTTCTGCATCTAGCTCTGAAAAAATATTTGGCCTTCTAGCAGTGTATGGGACTTGTTCTATTACTCCATCTATACTGACCTCCATCAGGTTGCAAATTAAAAATAATTTCTATCTGCATCTAGCTCTGAAAAAATATTTGGCCTTCTAGCAGTGTGTGGGACTTGTTCTATTAGTCCATCTATACTGACCTTCATTAGGTTGCAAATTAAAAATAATTTTTATCTGCATCTAGCTCTGAAAAAATATTTGGCCTTCTAGCAGTGTGTGGGACTTGTTCTATTAGTCCATCTATGCTGACCTCCATCAGGTTGCAAATTGAATATAATTTTTTTCTGCATCTAGCTCTGAAAAAATATTTGGCCTTCTAGCAGTGTGTGGGACTTGTTCTATTAGTCCATCTATACTGACCTCCATCAGGTTGCAAATTAAAAATAATTTTTATCTGCATCTAGCTCTGAAAAAATATTTGGCCTTCTAGCAGTGTGTGGGACTTGTTCTATTAGTCCATCTATGCTGACCTCCATCAGGTTGCAAATTGAATATAATTTTTTTCTGCATCTGGCTCTGAAAAAATATTAGGCCTTCTAGCAGTGTGTGGGACTTGTTCTATTAGTCCATCTATGCTGACCTCCATTAGGTTGCAAATTAAAAATAATTTTTATCTGCATCTAGCTCTGAAAAAATATTCAGCCTTCAAGCAGTGTGTGGGACTTGTTCTATTAGTCCACCTATACTGACCTTCATTAGGTTGCAAATTAAAAATAATTTTTACCTGCATCTAGCGCTGAAAAAATATTTGGCCTTCTAGCAGTGTGTGGGACTTGTTCTATTAGTCCATCTATACTGACCTCCATCAGGTTGCAAATTGAATGTAATTTTTTTCTGCATCAAGCTCTGAAAAAATATTTGACCTTCGAGCAGTGTGTGGGACATGTTCTATTAGTCCATCTATACTGACCTCCATCAGGTTGCAAATTGAATATAATTTTTTTCTGCATCTAGCTCTGAAAAAATATTTGGCCTTCTAGCAGTGTATGGGACTTGTTCTATTACTCCATCTATACTGACCTCCATCAGGTTGCAAATTAAAAATAATTTCTATCTGCATCTAGCTCTGAAAAAATATTTGGCCTTCTAGCAGTGTGTGGGACTTGTTCTATTAGTCCATCTATACTGACCTTCATTAGGTTGCAAATTAAAAATAATTTTTATCTGCATCTAGCTCTGAAAAAATATTTGGCCTTCTAGCAGTGTGTGGGACTTGTTCTATTAGTCCATCTATGCTGACCTCCATCAGGTTGCAAATTGAATATAATTTTTTTCTGCATCTAGCTCTGAAAAAATATTAGGCCTTCTAGCAGTGTGTGGGACTTGTTCTATTAGTCCATCTATACTGACCTCCATCAGGTTGCAAATTAAAAATAATTTTTATCTGCATCTAGCTCTGAAAAAATATTTGGCCTTCTAGCAGTGTGTGGGACTTGTTCTATTAGTCCATCTATACTGACCTCCATCAGGTTGCAAATTAAAAATAATTTTTATCTGCATCTAGCTCTGAAAAAATATTCAGCCTTCAAGCAGTGTGTGGGACTTGTTCTATTAGTCCACCTATACTGACCTTCATTAGGTTGCAAATTAAAAATAATTTTTACCTGCATCTAGCTCTGAAAAAATATTTGGCCTTCTAGCAGTGTGTGGGACTTGTTCTATTAGTCCATCTATACTGACCTCCATCAGGTTGCAAATTGAATGTAATTTTTTTCTGCATCTAGCTCTGAAAAAATATTTGACCTTCGAGCAGTGTGTGGGACATGTTCTATTAGTCCATCTATACTGACCTCCATCAGGTTGCAAATTGAATATAATTTTTTTCTGCATCTAGCTCTGAAAAAATATTTGGCCTTCTAGCAGTGTATGGGACTTGTTCTATTACTCCATCTATACTGACCTCCATCAGGTTGCAAATTAAAAATAATTTCTATCTGCATCTAGCTCTGAAAAAATATTTGGCCTTCTAGCAGTGTGTGGGACTTGTTCTATTAGTCCATCTATACTGACCTCCATCAAGTTGCAAATTAAAAATAATTTTTATCTGCATCTAGCTCTGAAAAAATATTTGGACTTCTAGCAGTGTGTGGGACTTGTTCTATTACTCCATCTATACTGACCTCCATCAGGTTGCAAATTGAATATAATTTTTATCTGCATCTAGCTCTGAAAAAATATTTGGCCTTCTAGCAGTGTGTGGGACTTGTTCTATTAGTCCATCTATACTGGCCTTCATCAGGTTGCAAATTGAATATAATTTTTTTCTGCATCTAGCTCTGAAAAAATATTTGGCCTTCTAGCAGTGTGTGGGACTTGTTCTATTAGTCCATCTATGCTGACCTCCATCAGGATGCAAATTGAATATAATTTTTTTCTGCATCTAGCTCTGAAAAAATATTTGGCCTTCTAGCAGTGTGTGGGACTTGTTCTATTAGTCCATCTATACTGACCTCCATCAGGTTGCAAATTAAAAATAATTTTTATCTGCATCTAGCTCTGAAAAAATATTTGGCCTTTTAGCAGTGTGTGGGACTTGTTCTATTAGTCCACCTATACTGACCTTCATCAGGTTGCAAATTAAAAATAATTTTTATCTGCATCTAGCTCTGAAAAAATATTCAGCCTTCGAGCAGTGTGTGGGACTTGTTCTATTAGTCCACCTATACTGACCTTCATTAGATTGCAAATTAAAAATAATTTTTACCTGCATCTAGCTCTGAAAAAATATTTGGCTTTCTAGCAGTGTGTGGGACTTGTTCTATTAGTCCATCTATACTGACCTCCATCAGGTTGCAAATTGAATATAATTTTTTTCTGCATCTAGCTCTGAAAAAATATTTGGCCTTCTAGCAGTGTATGGGACTTGTTCTATTACTCCATCTATACTGACCTCCATCAGGTTGCAAATTAAAAATAATTTCTATCTGCATCTAGCTGTGAAAAAATATTTGGCCTTCTAGCAGTGTGTGGGACTCGTTCTATTAGTCCATCTATACTGACCTCCATCAGGTTGCAATTTAAAAATAATTTTTATCTGCATCTAGCTCTGAAAAAATATTTGGCCTTCTAGCAGTGTGTGGGACTTGTTCTATTAGTCCATCTATATTGACCTCCATCAGGTTGCAAATTGAATATAATTTTTTTCTGCATCTAGCTCTGAAAAAATATTTGGCCTTCTAGCAGTGTGTGGGACTTGTTCTATTAGTCCATCTATACTGACCTCCATCAGGTTGCAAATTAAATATAATTTTTATCTGCATCTAGCTCTGAAAAAATATTTGGCCTTCTAGCAGTGTCTGGGACTTGTTCTATTAGTCCATCTATACTGACCTCCATCAGGTTGCAAATTAAAAATAATTTTTATCTGCATCTAGCTCTGAAAAAATATTTGGATTTCTACCAGTGTGTGGGACTTGTTCTATTACTCCATCTATACTGACCTCCATCAGGTTGTAAATTGAATATAATTTTTTTCTGCATCTAGCTCTGAAAAAATATTTGGCCTTCTAGCAGTGTGTGGGACTTGTTCTATTAGTCCATCTATACTGGCCTCCATCAGGTTGCAAATTGAATATAATTTTTTTCTGCATCTAGCTCTGAAAAAATATTTGGCCTTCTAGCAGCGTGTGGGACTTGTTCTATTAGTCCATCTATACTGACCTCCATCAGGATGCAAATTAAAAATAATTTTTATCTGCATCTAGCTCTGAAAAAATATTTGACCTTCTAGCAGTGTGTGGGACTTGTTCTATTAGTCCATCTATACTGACCTCCATCAGGTTGCAAATTAAAAATAATTTTTATCTGCATCTAGCTCTGAAAAAATATTTGGCCTTCTAGCAGTGTGTGGGACTTGTTCTATTAGTCCATCTATACTGACCTCCATCAGGTTGCAAATTAAAAATAATTTTTATCTGCATCTAGCTCTGAAAAAATATTTGGCCTTCTAGCAGTGTGTGGGATTTGTTCTATTAGTCCATCTATACTGACCTCCATCAGGTTGCAAATTAAAAATAATTTTTATCTGCATCTAGCTCTGAAAAAATATTTGGCCTTCTAGCAGTGTGTGGCACTTGTTCTATTAGTCCATCTATACTGACCTCCATCAGGTTGCAAATTGAATATAATTTTTTTCTGCATCTAACCCAAACAATAGTTTTGGCCTAATACCACAGTTTGGCCACTCAGCTCTGCTCGGTTCCCATCCATTGTTTTTTTGTGCAAACAACTCCAGAGTTGTGAATTAGTTAACCACCAAAATGAGTAGAAAAAGGCCTGCTGCTGGTGGAAAGGGGAATAGGCGTGTTGGGAAGGGGAAAAAAGGTTGTGTCCGTGGGGTAGGTGTTAAAGCAACAGTAACATCTGCAGAAGAAATACCATCATCCAGCCAAACTAAAATGTCTACTTCTTTTAGCGGACAATGTGATAAGATCCCTTTCTTACGGCCACGCCAATTGCTACAAATTCCAGATGAGGCACAAAAACAGCAGGTGCTTCAACGGATATCAAGTGCTCCTTTAAGTGGACTCTCCTCCACATCAACTTCAACATCACAAATACTCCTGTCCTCAGAGGTGTCACCCCTATCGCACTTGCTTTCTCACAGCTCCCAAATCTCCAGCTGCCCGTCTGAGTATGACGTAGAACAGATGGTTGAGTCTGCAGAGCTGTTTACTCATACTATAGCCTGGGAATCAGAAGTCGGCTCCAGCGCTCCTGTGAATCCAGACGAGGAAATGATCTGCACTGATGCCCAGAATCTTTATGATTCGGATCCAGGACCAGACGCAGAAGGTTCTGACCATAATGTAGACCCTCATTCCAAAACTGTAACTCCTGTTGGTGGAGACAATGAGGAAGACGATGATGAGACTCAAATACCTGATTGGAGC
Source organism: Phyllobates terribilis (assembly GCF_046119375.1). Lineage (NCBI taxonomy): Eukaryota > Metazoa > Chordata > Amphibia > Anura > Dendrobatidae > Phyllobates > Phyllobates terribilis. The sequence goes on along the minus strand of NW_027362761.1, from coordinate 32,310,395 downwards.
GACAACTTTAGTTTTTTGTCAGGGCAGGAACAGGTTGGCTCTGCGGACGACGGGTGTGATAACACACAGGGTGATGATGATGAGGTTGGAGATCCCACTTACTGTCAACCCACAGTCAGCCAAAAGATGAGGTCAGCAGAGGAGGTGGAGGAGGATGCTAGTGACGACGAGGTCAGGTTGCGCCTTCCTGGACAGAGACGTAGTACTGGAAGCACATCAACAACTGCATCCTCAAACACAACTCTGCCTCTCACCACAAGTCGTGGTGGCTCTTCAGGTCGCATGGGTGCTAAGCCTTGCATAGCCTGGGCATTTTTTCAGATCGATAAAGATGAACCAACTCGTGTTATCTGTAACATTTGTCAACAAAAGCTAAGTAGAGGCCAAAAAATACATAGTTTGAGGACTTTATGCATGAACCGGCACATGGACATGAAGCATAAGTTGCAGTGGGAAGCTCACTGTGCTACAATGCGGCCTATCCGGCCGGGCCACCCACCGTCTGCCCCATCTTGTGCATCTGCGGCCTCTTCATCCTCTGTGACTGGGGGGACAGCAGTCACACCTGTTTTGGGACGCAGACCTGACACCTCTTTACCCGCAACAGCCAGCGTGATTGGCAGGTCATCATTTTCTTTGGAGGTGGTAACACCAGCTGGTGTTGAGCGCTGTCCGACATCGATAGCACCACCTTTGGATCAAGGCAACCTAACATGTCCGCCTACATCTTCCTCACAGACCGGCAGTTTGCCGGGGACACCCTTATCAACCCCGTCTAAGCACAACAGCCAGCCCTCGGTCCCTCAGATGTGGACAAGTAAAAGACCATTTCCTCCTAGCCATGAGAAAGCTAAGAGGTTGAATTTCACCATCTGCAAGCTCTTGGCTACAGAAATGCTGCCTTTCCGCCTGGTGGACACAGAGGATTTTCGAGACCTTATGTCCGTCGCAGTGCCCCAGTACCAGATGCCCAGTCGGCACTACTTCTCAAAGAAAGGTGTGCCTGCGCTCCACCAGCATGTCGCACACAACATCACCGCTTCTTTGAGAAACTCTGTGTGTGACAGGGTACATTTCACCACAGACACTTGGACGAGTAGGCATGGACAGGGGCGTTACATGTCGCTGACTGGGCACTGGGTAACTATGGTGACAGCAGGACAAGGGGCTGCTGTCCAAGTCTTGCCGTCCCCACGAGTTGTGCGTCAATCCTCTTTATCTCAAAGTTCCTCGTCTGCTTCTGCCTCCTCAACCACCTCTCGGTCCTCCACCTGCACCCAAAGCCTGTCTGGTCATGCCACAAGCTTTCTAACTGCGCAGAAGGGATCCTGCACACCTCCTTACTATGCTGGCAGTAGGGCTCAACGTCATCAGGCGGTTTTTACTTTGAAATGTCTGGGAAATGTGAGTCACACAGCTGAGGAGTTGTGGTCAGCTGCGGAGAACCAATTTCATGAATGGTTGTCTCCACTGGACCTGAAACCAGGGAAGGCCGTGTGCGACAATGCTGCAAACGTGGGTGCGGCCCTTCGCCGGGGCAATGTCACACACGTGCCTTGTATGGCTCATGTGTTGAACCTGGTTGTCCAGCAATTTTTAGCCCACTATCCCGGACTAGATGGCCTTCTGCAGAGGGCACGGTTGCTGTGTGCTCACTTCCGCCGTTCGCATCCCGCAGCTCAGCGACTTACATCTCTACAGAAGTCGTTGGGCCTGCCACTTCACCGGCTAAAATGCGATGTGCCTACCCGGTGGAATTCAACTCTGCACATGTTGCAGCGACTGTGGCAGCACCGACAAGCCCTGGTGTAATACGTTCTGACGTATCGCCTGGGCCAACGAGATCCAGAGGTGGGGCAAATCACGCTGGAGGAGTGGTCTCAGATCAGGGACCTATGCACCCTTCTGCACAGTTTTGAAATGGTGACGAAGATGTTTAGTGCTGACGATGTCATTATCAGCATGACTATTCCGGTGATTTACATGCTGGAGCACATGTTAAACAGAATTCGGAGTCAGGTGGTGGCACAAGAGTAGGTGGAGGAAGTAGAGGAGGAGGAGTTGTATGCGGAAGGGCTAACATCTGCAAGGTCCAGACGGTCGGCAGCACCAAGGCGGCAGGCATGTAAGGGTGGGGGAGATGGTTTTACCAGGGCGCATGGTAGCAGCCAAACTAGTGAGGAAGGTGCAGGAGCCCAGGAAGAAGTGGAGGACGAACTGATGGAAGACTCATCAGATGAGGGAGACCTTGATCACATTTCTGTTGTGCGAGGTTGGGGGGAGAGGACAGAGGAAGGAAGCATGATTGTTACCTCGCCACCAACACAACAGGGACTTGATGCTCCTGTATGCGCAAGACACATGAGTGCCTTCTTGCTGCACTACCTGCAACATGACCCTCGAATTGTGAGAATTAGAAATAATCCTGATTACTGGGTTGCCACACTGTTAGATCCCCGGTACAAAAGTAAATTTGCAGAAATTATTCCTGCCATAGATAGGGATGCACGCATGCAGGAGTATCAGCAGAGACTGTTGCAGAATCTTACATGTGCTTGTCCACAAAACACCAGTGGTGCACGTAGTGAATCTCACAGTTCCAACTTGCCAACCGTGGGACCGTCGAGTGTTCAGCACTCAAACCGTAACTGAAACACAGTATCTGCTGGTAACATCAATTTTGCGGAATCATTTCACCACTTTTTTAGCCCATCCTTTGCAAGGCCACAGGAGACAAGAAGTCTGACACATAGTCAACGCCTAGAGACGATGGTACAGGAGTATCTCCAAGTAAACATTGAAGCCATGACTGTGTCACTGGACCCTTGCTCTTTTTGGGCTTCCAATCTGGATAAATGTCCGGAGCTCGCCACTTACGCCTTGGAGATCTTGTCATGCCCCGCAGCCAGCGTTTTGTCTGAACGTGTGTTCAGCGCTGCTGGTGGTGTGCTGACAGATAAGCGCACGCGGCTCTCCACTGATAATGTAGACAGACTCACGTTCATAAAGATGAACAAATCATGGATCCGAAACGACTTTTCTACCCCTGTGTCATCCTGGGGAGAGTAAAAGCTTGATGATTGGTTAAAATCACCTCACCAACCGTTTTAAGCTTTCAAATTACTAATCATGTTTATCTGTATCTTGGCTGGAGAATAATTTGGGCTTTGTAGCAGTGTGCAGTACTGATTCTATTAGGCCATCTATACTAAACTCCACCAGATTTAAAATTACTAATCATGTTTATCTGTATCTTGGCTGGAAAATAATTTGGGCTTTGTAGCAGTGTGCAGCACTGATTCTATTAGGCCATCTATACTAAGCTCCACCAGATTTAAAATTAATAATAATTTTTAGCTGCATCTAGCCCGGAAAATAATTTTGGGGCTCCGAGATGCGCATGACACATAAGTGCCTTCTTGCTGCACTACCTGCAACATGACCCTCAGATTGTCAGAATTTGAAGTAATCCTGACTACTGGGTTTCCACCCTCTCAGATCCCCCACACTCTTCGATCAACCTTTTCATTTTAATAAAGACAAAAAAAATGGTAATTTTTGAAATTATAAGTATTAGCAGGTTATTAGAAACTGAAATCAAACAGTTTTCAACTCAAAACTTTATTCTAGGTTATGTTACATTTGCACATTGGACCCCTTGTTCGAAAGGAGCTTCTGAACTCTCTCGTCCATTGAATTTGTCAGGTTTTGGATGGTTTCTGCTTCAATTGTTTTGCATGAGGACAGAATACCCTCCCAGAGCTGTTGCTTAGATGTGAACTGCCTCCCGCCATCATAGACACTCCTTTTGATGATGCTCCAGAGTTTCTGAATGGGGTAGAGGTCAGGGGAGCATGGGGGTCACACCATAAGTTTGTCCCCTTTTATGCCCATATCATCCAGAGATGCAGATGTGTTATGTGCAGCATGAGACGGTGCATTATCATGCATGAAAATGATGTTGCTGTGGAATACACGGTTCTTCTTCTTGAAACATGGCAGGAAGTGCTGTTTGAGAAACTCCACATACATTATGGAGTTCATCTTTACCCCTTCAGGGATCCTAAATGGGCCGACAATCTCTCTCCCCATGATTCCAGCCCAAAACATTACTCCACCTCCTCCTTGTTGGCGCTGTAGCCGTGTTTGCGTGGGGTTTCCATCAACCAACCATCCTCCACTCCATCCATTTGGACCATCGAGCGTTGCACGGCACTCATCCATGAACAAAACAGTTTTGAAGTCAGTCTTCATGTATTGTTTGGCCCACTGGAGCCGTTTCTGCTTGTGTGCAGTGGATAGAGGAGGTTGACAGGATGGCGTACGCACAGCTGCAAACCTCTGAAGGACCCTGCATCTTGTTGTTCGGGGGACGTTGGAGGCACCAGCAGCTTCAAAAACTTGTCTGCTGCTATGACAAGGCTTTTTTGCCGCTGCTCTTTTAACCTGACGTAATTGCCTGTAGGAAAGAGTCCTCAATTTGCCCTTATCAGCACGCACACGTGTGTACTGTGAATCAGCTACATACTTCTTGATTGCCAAGACACTTCATCCTGATCATCGCACAATGTTGATTGTAGTCATGCCTTGACCTAAACGCTCCACAATTTGTTGCTTCTCAGCAGCCGACACATCCTTTTTCTTTCCCATTTTGGCAGAAAATGTAGGCTGCTTAATAATGTGGGACAGCCTTCTTAAGTAGTCTTGCCTTTCATTGGACACACCTGCCAAACTAATTAGCACAGGTGTCTGCAATTGCTTACAGTGATATAAAGAGCCCTGACACACATCACCATCAATGAGTTTAACTGACAAACAAACAAATTCTTCCCTTATCACTCCTAAACACTTTTTGCATAATAATTTGGAACACAGTGTACATGTGCTTTTCCACAAAACACCAGTGGTTCACGTAGTGAATCTTACAGTTCTAACTTATCAACCGTGGTCTGTATGGAGTTGTTCAATAAAGGGCCCAAAATTAAGATAACATAGATGGGAGAGGTCTCTATGAATAAGAATTCCTAAGTATTTGATACCCTGTGAGGGCCAGGCAAAGGGAAAGTTGGACTGGATGGAATCCTGTATGGATTTGGGGAGGGAGACATCGAGGGCCTCAGACTTCGCTGCTTTGATTTTAAAATTTGACCATGTAACAAAGTGATCTATTTCAGCCATAACAGCAGAGATGGATATATGTGATTGAGTGATATATACTAGGACATCATCAGCAAATAGAGAGCACTTGTACTCGGTGCCTCCCACCTCAATCCACCTAATATTGGGGTTATGGCGAATTGATGAGAGCAGGTGCTCCGTCACTAGGATGTATAATAGAGGGGACAGAGGACATCCCTGCCTTGTCCCATTGGTGATTATGAAAGGTGATGAAAATGTTCTGACGTGCCCCCTGGGCCTTGAGACACCCGGAGCCGGACCCTTTTTGGTGGATGCTGGTGGTTGTAGTCTCCGTGGCGGCGACCTGGTTCCGTGGCCCCGGCGCGGTCAAACCAGTGGAGGAACTATTTATGTGGTTTTGATGTTTAAATGTCCGACTACGCCACCCGTGGATTGCGGTCAGAGTGAGCCGCCGCTGCAGGGCAGACCGCTGAGGCTGGTGTTGTGAGTGCAGCAGAGCGTAGCATAACTCCCCACGGGAGGAGTATAGCCTCAGGGAGGAGGCTAGGGGTGATGGTGCAGGGCAGCAGCAGTAACGACACGGAGTCAGTGATGCAGTCCAGGGCCTTTACTCACAGTTCTTATTATCCAGACCACTTCTGCAGGTAACGGCTGCCCACGTCGTACTGTGCTCACCAGGTGAGGGGCTCAGACAACTCCCAGATAACTTTGGAGCGCTTCACAGGACCCCCTTTGTGTGTCCTTTGTCTGGCCTTTCTTACCAACCCTTCTGTCCGGCAGCCTCGGGCCTCCTCTTGGTAAACTTGGCGCCAGTTTCCCTGACCCTATGTGGTGCCTTCCTAGCGGGTGTAGCGAGGGGCTGTGCCACATAAAATGTCACAGCCTCCGGTTTCTAGCTGAGGGTCGTTTCCCGCCTCCACTAGTTTCGGGGACCTGTCTCCCCCTTTGGCCTGACCCCTCCACGCAGGTGGATTCGGGCGTGCGGTGGCGACTCGCCCGTCCGCACCCCTGGGATCCCTTCGTTCCTCGTTCCTGGAGCCTTCTCCGCTCCTCTTCCTTCCTTCTCCCTCTTCCAGTCCTGGGCCTCTGTTACTAGGCCCGCCTCCGGAGCAGAGCTCATGCAGAGCCCCTGCTCCCTGTCACTTCTGCTCAGACTTCTCTGCACTGAACTAAGATGGTGCCCACCTTTTATACTCCCTTCTCAATGCACCCAGGAACTGCTTCCTCCCTGCTCCTGCACTACAGGGTTCCCCTTCCTCAGTGTTCCCTCCCCTCACTCCAGCCAGGGAAAAGGACTGTCGTGCCCATCTCAGGGGCATATTGGCCGCCCTGCCCCACGGCAATGTGGTGTAATGCATGCAGGTGTCGGGTCCTGATCCATACTCCATCCTTACCTGAGAGTGAGATATCACACCTCTGGGTGAGTTGCAATACGTCTGTAGCAACCGAGCCCTCAGGATGCTACAGTTCCATTTATCTTCAGCCTAGGTGATGTATTGGATACAGGGCTGTGATTTTGGCTATAAAAGGGTCCCCTAGAACCCTACCCCAAGCTTTTTAAGAGAATAATATATGGCGTGCCAGGAGACTCTATGGAATGCTTTCTCAGTATCCAACGAGAGTATCTAATTACAAATTTTTAACTGCATCTATCCCAGGAAATACTTTGTGTCTAGTAGCAGTGTCTGCTAGTCAGCGGATTATCCCGGCTGTTAAGCAAGCTACACCACCTGTAGTTTGGACACTTAATTTTTTCAAAAGAAATGCTTCGGGACCACGGGATACTCAGTGAAGAGCATCAGGAGGCACCCCAAGGCATAGGGGCTGGGACTGGCGGTAGGACGCCTTGCGGTGGACAGCTGAGCTCGATCCTTATGAAAGCTTTTTAACTGCAGCAGCTTTAGTGGACGCTACTGGAGTTGAAATTACGCGGCTGCTGGCATGAGACTTGCCCTCCAATAGATCCTTGTAAAAGGATTTAAAGTGTATTCATTCAAATTAGAGAGACAATTTAAATTAAAAAGCTTAGAGCTGCCTCCACCACAGGGGGGCTCGCTCGACCCACCAGCGGACAGGCACCAGTATTGGGAGAGGGGGGCTGGCCGTCAGGGTCCACCGCGGCTCTGGCACAAACCCGGCGACACGGAGGTGGCACGGGCAGGAACGAACTGGCCGTGTCGGCTTCTCACTTTTTGGATTTTAGAAGGGAATGACATGCCTATATCTGTGTCTCCCCCTCCTTCTACTCCTCCACCTCTTTTCTTTTCGCATGACTATATGTACTTGTCACTTTTCCATGTGTTAGTTATGTCTTCTGAGCAGTTGTCTTCTTTTGGACACCTTTGAAGGTGTTTTCTATGTGTTTCTATGTGTTTTTGTTTGCCTGCCATTGGTTTTAATGGTGTTCGAAGGTGTTCGACGAACAGTTCTACGAACACACGGGTGTTCGACGAACCGAACTCGAACACTATGGGGGTGGGTGGCTCAACACTAGTGAGAATCTTTTTTTTTTTCTCTGTCATGTGAAATACAGGGGACCTGTGCTCAGTATAAGGGGGGGGGGCACTGTGCGCAGTATGGAGGGTACGGGGACCCTGAGCGCTGTATGGGGGGGACAGGGACCCTAAGCGCTGTATGGGGGGAACGGGAACCCTGAGCGCTGTATGGGGGGGACGGGGACCCTGAGCGCAGTATGGGGGGACTGGGACCCTGAGCGCAGTATGGGGGGGACGGGGACCCTGAGCGCAGTATGGGGGGGACGGGGACCCTGAGCGCAGTATGGGGGGACGGGGACCCTGAGCGCAGTATTCGGGGATGGGGACCCTGAGCGCAGTATGGGGGGGACAGGGACCCTGAGCGCAGTGTGGGGGGACGCGGATCCTGAGCGCTGTATGGGGGGATGGGGACCCTGAGTGCAGTATGGGGGAGGACGGGGACTCTTAGCGCTGTATGGGGGCGACGGGGATCCTGAGCGCAGTATGGGGGGGGCGGGGACCCTGAGCGCCGTATAGAGGGACAGGGATGGGGATCCTGAGCGCAGTATGGGGGGGCGGGGACCCTGAGTGCAGTATGGGGGGGGAGGGGGGACCCTGAGCACAGTATGGGGGGACAGGGACCCTGAGCGCAGTGTGGGGGGGACGGGGACCCTGAGCGCAGTATGGGGGGGATGGGGACCCTGTGCACAGTATGAGGGGGGGGACCTGGATGGGGGACATGTCTGCAACATGGGGACCTGGATGGGGGACATGTCTGCAACATAAAGACCAGGATGGGGGACCATGTCTGCAATATGGGGGACCATATCTGCAATATGAGGGACCTGGATGGGGGACCATGTCTGCAATATTGGGGACCTGGATGGGGGACGATGTCTGCAATATGGGGACAATGTCTGCAATATGAAGACCATGTCTGCAATATGAGGGACCTGGATGAGGGACCATGTCTGCAATATGGGGGACCATGTCTGCAATATGGGGGACCTGGATGGGAGACCATGTCTGCAATATGGGGGACCTGAATGAGAGACCATGTCTGCAATATGGGGGACCTGGATGGAAGATCGTGTCTGCAATATGTGGGACCTGGAGGGGAGACCGTGTTTGCAATATGTTGGACCTGGAGGGGAGACAGTGTCTGCAATATGGGTGACCTTGAGGGGAGACCATGTCTGCAATATGGGGGACCTGGAGGGGAGACCATGTCTGCAATATGGGGGACCTGGAGTGGAGACCATGTCTGCAATATGGGGGAACTGAAGGGGAGACCATGTCTGCAATATGGGGGACCTAGAGGGGAGACCATATCTGCAATATGGGGGACCTGGAGGGAAGACCATGTCTACAAGATGAGGAGACAAGGTGTATAGAAAATAAAATGGTATCACTAAAAATGTCACTTTGTCATGCAAATAATGCGGCCCCCCAAATTAAATGTTTTTCCGTGTGCGGCCCATATGCCCAGCTGAGTTTGAGACCCCTGGGTTATACCAACAAACACTGCATTACAGTCCTGTGTGCTGCTGCTCAAATTACTAGACTTAGCCCCAGGTCTGAGGGGCCAGGAAAAATCCTTTTTTTTCATCTAAATCCTTTTTTTTTTTTTTCCTCAGTCAGACTGTACAAATACCAGTCTTATTAACCTTTTGGTATCCCCCCCCCAAAAAAAAAATTTGAGTGTGTCTGTGAGTGTTCAGACACAAATATATCTGTTTAAAAGAATCTGGTTTCGGACAGATAACTAGAACTGTGGTTTTGCAGTTCCACTGTTCAAACTTCTGTATTATCCACTTTTTTGCCTTTTTTTCCATAAAAAAAACCAGTTTGAGTGTCTCGCTGACTGTTCAGACACAAATAAATCTATTTAAAAAAGTCTGGTATATGGCAGGAAATTATAACTGTGGTTTTCCTCTTTCACGGTTCAAATCTGGGTGTTATCCACCTTTTTGCCTTTTTTCCATAAAAAAAAACAGTTTGAGTGTCTCGGTGACTGTTCAGACACAAATATATCTATATAAAAAAGTTTGGTATTCGCCAGGATATTAGAACTGTGGTTTTCCTCTTCCACGGTTCAAATCTGGGTGTTATCCACCTTTTTGCCTTTTTTCCATAAAAAAAAAACAGTTTGAGTGTCTCGCTGACTGTTCAGACACAAATTTATTATTATTATTATTATTAATAATTTATATAGCGCCATTGATTCCATGGCGCTGTACATAAGGGGTTACGTACAAAATAAGAATATCACTACAGTAAACAAGCTAACAATGATAGACTGGTACGGAGGGAAGAGGACCCTGCCCTTGCGGGCTTACATTCTACGGGAATGGGGAGAAGACAGTAGGTTGGGGGAGTTGCAGTAGTAGTAGCTTTGGCGTTGTTGAGGAGGCAGTGTGGTCATTGCAGGCTGTAAGCTTTCTTGAAGAGATGGGTTTTCAGGTTCCGTCTGAAGGATCCGGATGTGGTGGATAATCGAACGTGTTGAGGCACAGAATTCCAGGAGATGGGGGATATTTGGGAGAAATCTTGGAGGCGATTGCATGAGGAACGGATAAGTGTGGAGGAGAGAAGAAGGTCGTGGGAGGACCGGAGGTTACGTGAGGGAATATATCGGGAGATTAGTTCAGAGATCTACGGAGGAGAGAGGTTATGGATGGCTTTGTAGGTCAGTGTTAGTAGTTTGAACTGGATGCGCTGGGCAATTGGGAGCCAGTGAAGCGATTTGCAAAGGGGCTTAGCAGAGGAGTAGCGAGGCGAGAGATGAACAAGTTGTTCAGCAGAGTTGAGGATGGACTAGAGGGGTGTGAGAGTGTTAGCAGGGAGGCCACAGAGGAGGATGTTGCAATAGTCGAGGCGGGAGATGATGAGGGCATGTGACGCGCCCCCTGGGCCTGTGCTGTGCAGGGGATACCCGGAGCCGGATCGCTGGGGGTTGTAGTCTTCCGTGGCGGTGACCCGGTCTGTGCCCAGGGTGGTCAAACCAGTGGCAGTCTTAATGTTATAACAAGTGTCCGACTACGCCACCCGTGGATTGCGGTCAGTGGGGACCGCCGCTGCAAGGCAGACCACTGGGGCTGATGGTATATGCAGCTTAGGTAGTGTGACTCCCCACGGGAAGAGTGCAGCCCCAGGGCAGTTAGTGCAAGAGATGATGGGAGTGATGGTGTGAGCGTCCCAGTACTAATGGTGCTGGTGCGGCGATGAAACACAGAGATGTGTGGTTGCAGTTTCCAATGCTTTACTCACAGTTCTTTACTGGTCCTAGTCACCTCGGTACCGGCGTTGACTGCCCAAGCCGTGCTGCGTCCACCAGGCAAGGGGCTTGACCAACTCCCAGGCAATTCCAGAGAGGGGCACAGGACTCCCTTCCTTTCCTTTCTCTGGCCGTCCCCGCCAGTGACCCACCTTTGTCCTGCTTCCTCGGGCCTTCTATTGGCGAAACCTATCTCCGGTTTCCCTGACCCTATGCGGTATGCTTTCCTGGTGGATGTAGTGAGTGGTCACACCAAGATGTGGTAACAACCTCCGGTCTTTGGCTGAGGAATTTGTTGCCTCCACCAATTTGGGTTCCGGTACCCTGCTCTGCCAACCCTTCACCCTGTATCTCCTGGGCATATGGGGTTCCTTCTTTACTCATGTCTCTGGGCCTCTCTTGATGTTTCGCTCCTTGCCTCCTTTCTCCTCTGTTCCAGTTCCTTTCTTACTTTCCTTTCAGTTCCTTCTCCTCTCTCTCTCGGGCCCCGGCCTCCTGACAAGGCCTGCCCATGGAGCAGAGCACATGCAGCAGCTCTGCTCCCTGTCAGCTCTCCTCTCAACTCCTCCTCACAGACTGAACTGAACTCAATTGAACTCCTCTAAGATGGTGCCCACCTTATATACCTCCCTCTATGTGTGAACCCAGGTGACTAGCAACCAATGGGCTCCTACCTATGCCCAGAGACCCACCCCTATCTGCTCCTACACCACTGGGTGTACTTTCCCCTCCCCACTCCAGCCAGGGACAGATTCTGTTGTGCCTGCACTTCTGTCTCGTGGGAGCATCGTTGAGCTGTCCCTCGGAAATGGGGTGTGTGTGGTGCATGCAGCCTACCGAGCCCTGGTCCACACTCCATCCTTACCTGGGAGTGGAATACCACACCTCTGGTCTGAGGTGCAATACCCCTGTAGCAGCCGAGCCCTCGGGGTGCTACACATGCACAAGCAGTTTAGTAGAGTTAGGGTTGAGGAAAGGACGGATTCTGGAAATATTTTTGAGCTGGAGGCGACAGGAGGTGGCAAGAGCTTGGATGTGGGGTTTGAAGGACAGGGCAGAGTCAAGGGTTACTCTGAGGCAGCGGATTGTCGGTACAGCGGAAAGAGTGATGTTGTTTATTGTGATAGATAGATCAGGTGGGGAAGATATGCGAGATGGGGGAAAGATAATGAGTTCAGTTTTGTCCACATTGAACTTGAGGTAGCGGGAGGAGAAGAAGGAGGATATGGCTGCTAGACATGCTGGGATTCTGGACAGCAGAGAGGTGACGTCTGGGCCAGAGAGGTAGATCTGGGTGTCATCAGCGTACAGATGGTACTGGAAGCCATAGGATTTTATGAGCTGTCCCAGGCCAAGGGTATAGATTGAGAAGAGTAGGGGTCCTAGGACAGAGCCTTGAGGGACTCCAACAGAGAGGAGGCAGGGTGAGGAGGTAGCGTGGGAGTGGGAGACGCTAAATGTGCGGTTAGAAAGGTATGAGGAGATCCGGGATAGGGCAAGTTCTTTGACGCCAAAGGAAGAGAGGATCTGCAGTAGGAGGCAATGGTCAACTGTATCGAAAGCAGAAGACAGGTCAAGTAGAAGGAGTACAGAGAATTATCTGTTAGCTTTGGCTGTAAGTAGGTCATTGGTGATTTTGGTAAGGGCAGTTTCGGTGGAATGGTGGGGTCGGAAGCCGGATTGTCGGTTGCCGAAGAGAGAGTTAGATGAAAAGTGGGAGGAAAGTTCAGCGTGAACGTGTTGCTCAAGGAGTTTGGAGGCAAATGGGAGCAGCGATATGGGGCGATAGCTGGACAGGTCGGATGGGTCGAGGGATGGCTTTTTGAGGATGGGCGTGATTGTGGCATGCTTGAAGGCAGCAGGGAAAGTACTAGAGGATAGTGATAGATTGAAGAGATGGGTTAGGGATGGGACGAGTGTGGGGGTGAGGTTGGGGAGGAGGTGGGATGGGATGGGGTCGAGTGCACATGTGGTGAGGTGTGATTTGGAGAGGAGATGAGTAAGGTCTCTTTCCGTGATGTTGGGAAGGGAGGTTATAGGTTATAGGGGTAGGGAAGTGGTGTGGAAAACAGAGGGGTTGTGGTGGTCGGACAGTAAAGACTTGCCGTGTTTGGTCAATCTTGTTTTTGAAGTGTTTGGCAAACTCCTCAAATATATCTGTTTAAAAGATTCTGGTGTAGGCCAGAGAACTAGAACTGTGGTTTTCCTCTTCTACGGTTCAAATCTGAGTGTAATCCACCTTTTTGCCTTTTTTACATAAAAAAACAGTTTGAGTGTCTCGCTAACTGTTCAGACACAAATATATCTGTTTAAAAGATTCTGGTGTAGGCCTGAGAAATAGAACTGTGGTTTTCCTCTTCCACGGTTCTAATCTCCTTTTTATTACCCTTTTGCCATTGATAGTGCGAGTATAAGCTATTTTACTTCATTTACAATGGGCAAGGCGCGTGGCAAGGGACGTGGAACTGGACGTTCTGGTGATGGTGTGTGCAGAGGACGGGGCTGTGGCCAAGGTGAAAATGTGCCACAACCAACAGCCACATCTTCTCGCTTCCAGTTCTTGACCGAATTACTAGGGAAGCACACAACAACACTGCTATTGCCAACTGATCAGTGTGAACAGGTTATTAACCCTAGAACGCATACCTGGGGCCTCGCAGGCCCGCCCTGTTAATTGTTTTCTATTTTCTGCAAGATTACTTTAGTTAGAATTTTGAAACTCTATGTATTCTTTATTTATATAGTTGTTTGTCATTTGAGTTTGAGTTATTCCATGTTATTTGCACACGGGCCTAAAAGGCCCCAGGTATGTGAAAGTGTAGATTTTTATGGTCATGCATTCTAGGGTTAATTGGATAGCAGATAATACTTCCAGTCATCTGGGAACCACCACCTCCGGTCTGTCTTCCACATGGTCAAGTCTTAGTAGCCATGAGTCTCGACCGCATACTCCTCCTCACCCTGATGCTCCTTCCTTCCACCATGCCGAGTGTCGTCAGACAGCAACTGATCCCACACTTGGACACTCTGAAAAGCTGTTCACTGGTATATTTCCATATTTGTGCCCCTCGCCTGCTCCGCTTGAAGTGGTGCAAGAGGAGATCCCATGAAGCGATGGCCAAATATTTGAACAGCCACGGCCACAGGAAGGTGACGCTGGCAATTTGTCACAAGAGGTGGACGATGACGAGACACAATTGCCACGAAGTGAGGAGTTGGACCGTGGTGCAGAAGTGGAAGAGGAGGAGGTGGTGGATGACCTAGTAACTGACCCAACGTGGCAGGAGGACACGCAGAGCGAGGCCAGCAGCACACAGGGGGAGGGAGGCAGAGTACCCCAACAGGCAGGAAGACGCAGTGTGGTAGCCACAGACAGAAGACGGGAAACCGTTCCCCGTAACACCAACACGAGGGACGTTACCAGTACAACCGGTAGGTCTTCCAGAGTCTGGAATTTTTTAAAGACTCTGCTGATAACCCCAAAAAGGCCATTTGTACCACCTGTCAGGCCAGCATCAGCAGGGGTGACAAAACTACCAGCCTGACCACCACCAGCATGATCAGGCACATGGCAGCAAAGCACCCGACTTTGTGGGGCGAACCCCAGGGTCCACGACCAGTGTCAGCGGGTGTCACCACTGCTTCTTCCGCTGTTGTGCGTGTAAGAGAATCCCCTGTTATGTGTGCAAGGCAATCCCCTGTCCATACTGCATGCAAAGATGCCCCCTCTTCTCAGTTTTCACTTGTTATGGCAGTTTCTCATGAAACAGCATCAACGTCCACGTCCAATTCCCACTGCAGCGTTCAATTGTCCATATCCCAGACCTTTGAACGGAAGCGCAAATTCGCAGCCAACGCCCCACAGGCCATAGTCCTAAATTCGCACATTTCACGACTGCTTGCATTGGAAATGCTGCCTTTTAGGCTGGTGGAGACGGAATCCTTCCGCAACCTTATGGCGGTGGCCGTCCCTTGGTACTCGGTACCCAGCCGACACTATTTTGCCCGGCGTGCCATCCCCGCACTACACAAGCACGTGTCCCAAAACATCTGCCGTGCCCTCAACAATGCAGTTACTCAGAGAGTCCACCTGACAACGGACGCGTGAACAAGTGCTTGTGGCCAGGGACGGTACATCTCCCTGACGGCACATTGGGTAAACATAGTGGAAGCCGGGACCCAGTCAGACCTTGGGACGGAACACATCCTCCCCACACCGAGGATTGCGGGCCCTATGTCAGTCAGAGTTGCCCCCACAGTGTACAGCTCCTGCGCATCCTCCTCCTCCTCATGTTCAGCCTCCATCTCAGATATCACCACATCAGTTACAAGCTGGAAGCACTGCAGTACTGCCTCAGCCAAATGGCAACAGGCTGTGCTGAAACTCATAAGCTTAGGTGATAAACCTCACACTGCTTGTGAGTTGTGGACAGCTGTGAAAGAGCAGGCAGATCTGTGGCTGAGACCGCTGAACCTACATTCAGGCATGGTCGTTTGTGACAATGGCCATAACCTGGTGGCGGCTCTGAGGCGAGATCACACACGTACCATGCTTGGCTCATGTGCTTAACCTGGTGGTTCAGCGGTTTCTTAAATCGTACCCCGAGTTGCCAGATCTGCTCGTCAAAGTATGCCGCCTGTCAGCTCATTTTCGGAAGTCGGCTACAGCTTCCGCCGCCCTTGCTGTGTTGCAGCAGCGTTTGCAGCTTCCGGCACACCGACTGGTGTGTGATGTCCCCACACGTTGGAACTCTACCCTCCACATGTTGCAAAGGATTTGTGAGCAGAAGAGAGCAGTTGTGGAGTACCAGCTGCAACAAGGCCGTCGATATTCAGGTCAGACTCCACACATAAGACCTCAGGAGTGCACCTGGATGTCTGACATATGTACCATCCTGACAAACTTTGAGGAGTCCACCAAGATGGTGAGTGGCGATGACGCCATCATTAGCGTCAGCATCCCACTTGTCTGTCTTTTGCAATGCTCTCTGCAGAGAATTAAAGAGGAGGCATTGCAGCCAGAGTATGATGAGATGGATCAAGAAGCCGTAGTGGGCGATTACACACAGCCCAGCCTCATCTCATCCCAACGTGCATTGGGGGACAATGAGGGAGAGGAGGAGGAAGAACAGGAGCTGGTATCATGCGCTGTAGACGGAAGGGGTGGGAGAAGAGGAGGAGAGCATGGTCAGTCATCATCTTTGTGAGGACACGGAAGTCTTGCCCATTACCAGTCTGGCACGCATGGCTGACTTTATGTTACGCTGCCTTAACCATGACACTTGCGTTGTCAAAATGTTGTGTGACAGTCATTACTGGTTGGTGACACTTTTAGACCCCCGCTACAAGGAGAACTTTCACTCTCTTATTCCTGAGGTGGAGAGGTCTACAAAAATGGGGCAGTATCAGAAGGCCCCTGCTGCAGAACTGTTAAAAAAATTCCCATCTGAACACGCTAGCGACAGAGGCCACAGTTCGTTGCCCAACCAAGGCGTACAGGAGAGAGAGAGACGCAACTCCAATCCAGTAGAGGCAGGGGAACACTGTCAATGTTCTGGGACAGTTTTCTGAGACCCACCCAGCTTACAGGCCCTGAGGCGTGGGGTACTCTCACAAGGAGTGGAAAGTTTCAAAAGATGGTGAGGGAGTACCTTGCCGACCATACCAGCGTCCTCCGTGATTCCTCTGTGCCTTTAATTATTGGGTATCCAAGCTGGACACTTGGAATGAACTCGCTCTGTATGCCTTGGAGGTCCTGGCCTGCCCTGCCACTAGTGTGGTAACGGAGCATGTTTTTAGTGCCTCTGGGGGAATTATAACTGATAAGCGCACTTGCCTGTCAACTGACAATGCTGACAAGCTGACCCTTATCAAAATGAACAAGGGCTGGATTGGGCCAGACTTCTCATCACCACCAAATGACAGCAGAGTAACATAAAGTCAAATCCACTGTGTTATTTCGAGAGGTGTATTCCCATGCACCGCTTCACACCCAAACATGGGTATACGCTTCCTCATTTCGGCTGTTTTTTGCTCTTCTCCTTATCCTCAGCCTCCACCACCACTATACCACCAGGTTGACCGTGGTCCGTGTTGCCAGCATTGCAAGTTCCTCCGTCCTAATTTTTGGCAGCTATTGCTTGGAAGGCATAGGCAAAGACTATGGGAGACCCGCTCCCCAATAATGGGAATAATGTTTTTAATATGCTGTACTGCATGGCTCTTGTAAGAGGCATTGCAAGTACCTCCATCATAATTTTTGGCAGTTTTTGCTTGGAAGGCATAGGCAAAGACTATGGGAGACCCACTCTCCAATAATGGGAATAATGTTTTTTATATGCTGTACTGCATGGCTCTTGTAAGGGGCATTGCAAGTTCCTCCGTCCTAATGTTTGACAGCTTTTGCTTCGAAGGCATAGGCAAAGACTATGGAAGACCCACTCCCCAATAATGTGGGTCTCCCAGTAAAGGGGCATTTAAACCGCCTTGTTAAACCACTTTGAACTCCACGTCTCTTCCAAGGGGCATTAAAATCATCTAGTTAAGCTACTGTGACCTCCACGTCTCTTCCAAGGGTCATTGATATTGTCTTTTTATTCCACTGGGACCTCCACCACTCTTCCAAGGGGCATTGATATTGTCTTTTTATTCCACTGCGACCTCCACTACTCTTCCAAGGGGCATTGATATTGTCTTTTTATTCCACTGTAACCTCCACCACTCTTCCAAGGGGCATTGATATTGTCTTTTTTTTCCACTGGGACCTCCACCCCTCTTCCAAGGGGCATTGATATTGTCTTTTTATTCCACTGGGACATCCACGTCTCCTCCAAAGGGCATTAAAACCGTCTTGTTAAACCACTCTGAACTCCACGTCTCTTCCAAGGGGCATTAAAACCGTCTTGTTAAGCTACTGTGACCTCCACGTCTCTTCCAAGGGGCATTAAAACCGTCTTGTTAAAACACTCTGAACTCCAC
Source organism: Phyllobates terribilis (assembly GCF_046119375.1). Lineage (NCBI taxonomy): Eukaryota > Metazoa > Chordata > Amphibia > Anura > Dendrobatidae > Phyllobates > Phyllobates terribilis. The sequence continues at coordinate 32,292,527 of NW_027362761.1, read as the reverse complement.
AGCTCTTCCAAGAGGCATTGAAATGTTGTTTTTAATTACCTCTAACCTCCACAACTCTTCCAACGCGCATTACATTTCCTCCTAATTTTAGTCAGCTTTTGCTTTTCAATGCATAGGCGAACACTAAGGCAGACCCACTCCCCAATAATGGGTAGAAGGTTTATAGTACACTGTAATCCACGTCTGTTTCAAGGGGTATTGCAGTTCCTCATAATTTTTGGAAAGCCTTCCATTCACTGCTTAGGCCAACAGTGTACAGGAGACCCAGTAGCTATAAATGGAAAAAAACAGTTTAGTTAAGGCCCTCTGACCTCCATGTCACTTCCAAGGGGCATTGGAGTGCCTCAAAATTTTTGGTAGGCATTGCACTCACTGTATGCCCTATAACTGTGTAGCCGAACCACTCCTTTTGGTACAGAAACATATCCTACAAGACATGTGTGGTTCACTGGCCTGATGTGAATGGTCCCTGTTCCTCCTGCTCTTTCTCCTTTGCCACCACCTCATCCATCATTCATCACCTGAAGCTTTGTTTTAACGGGAGTCATAGAACTGGGATAGTAGCAGGAAAACACCCAGCAATCCTCGGAGGAGGTAGGATATGCGCCAAAACGCTGACCACCTCAGGCCTAGCCGCTACTACATACATGCGCTTGTATTCCAAGGAACAGAAAGCTAAGGAGATGGATGGCCTCATGATCATGAATAATTTACTCGTTGTGTAGGAGGCCGACCACTGCTGCTGTCTACCTTCTGAACTTTGTGGTGAAGCCTGATTGACCCAGGACCCGCAATCCTCTATGTCTGGAGGACGTGTTGCATCCCAGTGTCCAACTGTGTCCCAGCTTCCACAATATTAACCCAGTGTGAAGGCGCAGTGAGATGGACCATCCTTGGCCACATTCACTTGTCCACGTGTTTGTGGTTAGGCTGTCCTTCCCACTAATTGCACTGGGGAGGGCACAGGTAATGTTTTGGTATGCGCGCTTGTGTATAAGGCGTAGCGGGACAAATGGGGGGGGCTGGGGACAATTTGTGGACACCCGGCCAGCCTCAGGCAGCTGGGGACCGAGTGTGGGCACCCGGCCGTGGGGCGGCTGGGGACCGAGTATGGACACCCGGCTGCCCCCTGGCGGCTGGGGACCAAGCGTGGACACCCGGCCGCCGGTCCTCTGGGGACTGAGTAGGGATACCAGGCTGCCGATGCAGCCATGACAAGGTGGCCAGATTCCGCCTCCACATGCCTAAAAGGCCCAATTTCAAGTGCAAGCAAGCAGTATGGTATTGCAGCCTGGGGGTGGGTGGGTGGCAGGCTGCATACTTGCGCTTGCATTGCAAGGAATGGGGGAGGTACAATTGAACACTGCCCTGGGACGAGGACTTGAATGGGGATAGTTGCAAGTCTGCAACGACAGGTGCAGGGCGGGAGGCATCTTCGCATGTGCCATGAACAGGGGTTTGGCGCGCACATGCTACAGCGGAATAGGCTGTCCTTCCCACTTAATGCATAGGGGAGGGCACAGGTAATGTTTCGGTATGCGCGCTTGTGTATAAGGCAGGAAAAATAGGGGCGGCTGGGGACCGAGTATGCACACCCGGCCGCCCCCTGGTGGCTGGGGACCGAGTGTGGACACCCGGCCGCCGGACGGCTGGGGACTGAGTATGGATACCAGGCCGCCGACGCAGCCATGACATGGTGGCCGGCGACTGCCTCCACAAGCCTAAAAGGCCTCATTTCAAGGGCAAGCAAGCTAGCAGTATGGTATTGCAGCCTGGGAGTGGGTGGGTGGCAGGCTGCACACTTACGCTTGCATTCCAAGAAAACAAAGCAGATGCTAACTTCCATCATCATCATCATGCTCCTCACCTTGGCACTCTCAACTCCCCTGATGGAGAAACCAGGGCCCACCGGAGGAGTCTCTGGTTGTCTGGTGGGCTCTTCCAATGCTGCCCTAAAGCAGGCCAGGTTAAGAAAAGTGTGGGGAAGGTTCCCAGGACAAATAGTGGCGGCTGGGGACTGAGTATGGAGACCTCACCGCCGACGCAGCCATGAGGTAGTGGCCAGCTTCGGCCTCCTCCAAACTAAAAGGTCCCATTTCAAGTGCAAGCTAGCAGTATGGTATATTGCAGCCTGGGGGTGGGTGGGTGGTTGGCTGCATATTTGCGCTTGCCTTGCAAGGAATGGGGGAAGTACAATTGAACACTGCCCTGGGACAAGGACTTGCACGGGGATAGTTGCAAGTCTGCATCTTCTGATGCAGCAAGGATCACTTCTGGTGGGCACACTTTTAGGCAGTGACCTGGGTGTCAGAGATGCTTCCAGGGGTCTTCCCCATGCTGTTCCCATGTCTTTTCAGCACTGTATGCATGTGTCACACAGCACATGGCCAGATAAGGTTGTAAAATGTTAAAATTACATTTCCCGGTGAATGCATTTGTAATGGTTGAAAGCAATACTAAAGTGCAAAAACGCATAAAAAATGCTACTTGTGAACATAGCCCAAGGTGTGGAGGAGTATTTTTGTTTTTGGTTATTTAGGCTATGAGCCCACGATGCAGAAATGCTCCGGATTTTTCCTGAGCGTTTCTGCATCTCCCTTGGCAGAAAAAACTCATGCGGATTGTTTTCCTGCCAGGGAAATGCGGATGTGAAGCTTTTTTCACATGCATTTCCGCATGTGGTTTGACAAGCGCTTTCCAAGCGATTTTAGCATCACTTGGAAAGTGGTTGTCAACTTGGTCACACTATATAAATCCATGCAAACGGCATGGATTTATATACAGTAGTGTGACCTAAAGAATGGTTAAAAATAAAAAAAAATAAATCTATACTTACCTTCCGATGGCCCCCGCAGTCTTGCTTCGCTGCATCCTGGCTGCCAGCAGATCGCGTTACACTGAAGGACCTGCCGACGTCAGCATCGCGTGACCCGTCACATGACTATGACGTCAGCTCAGGTCCTTCAGTCCATCGCTAGCTGCCGGCATGGTAGGACGAGCGCATCGGGGGCCATCAGAAGGTAAGTATAACATTTATTTTTTATTTTATTCTTTTTTTCACAGGTTCTATGGTACTCGGGTTCGGAGGAGAGTCTCCTGTCCTCCACACCTGGGTACCATCCACACATTAGAACGTATGGAATGCGCATCTACATATACAGTGATGCGGAATCCATGCGTTCCAATGCAAGTCAATGGCGGCGAAAACGCAGTGCTTCCGCAAAATAATTGGTAGTGCTGCGTTTTTTTCCGCAATGATAATCCGCAGCGGAAATTTCCGCAGCATGTGCACAGCACATGCGGATTATCATTGGGGAACATGGCAGGCCTTCTACCATGCATTTTTAAGCGTTTCTGCAGCGTTTTTGCCACTGTGGAAATGCTTAAAAAACGCATCGTGGGCACACAGCCTTATTTTACCTTATACACAAGTCTTTACCCTGGAAAGGAAGTTCCTTAACATATTTCACAGGAAAACAGTTTCAGTTTCGTTTTTGAACTTTTTATTGTGAGCCCGTAAAAGTGGCTTAATACCTCTGACCACGTTGTTGACAGCAGTGCCCATGCTGTCCCCTTGTCTTTTGAGCACTGTCGCTATCGTTTTGGGCACTTTTTAGGCTTTCTACAGACTGCCGGGGGTGCCGCTGCAAAAATGCTCCGGTCTCCCATAGACTAACATTGGGCTCGTTGCTCGGGTCGAGCACCCGAGTATCACGGTGAGCTCGGCCCGAGCTTCGAGCACCCGAGGATTTTAGTGCTCGCTCAACACCACTGATGAACAATCGCTCTCAACCTCTCACTCCATGGAGGGGGTGAGTGCCCAGCACTAAAACTGCACACAGATGAAGCTTGCAATAGGGTTGCAAGGCACACACATGCGGCACCGTGCCTGTGTGCAGTTTTAGTGCTGGGCAATCACCCCTCCATGGAGTGAGAGGTTGAGAGTGATTGTTCATCAACATTCTAACCTGTGTTACCTCCTTCTAATAAAGGGGGCTTGCTGCATCCTGTTGTGCATTTTCCTTGACATTTTGGCTGATAACTATCATTGCTTTTTTGCTATTTTCTAATTGAATTTTGGAATTTTTTTCAAAATTCCATTTTTTGCTTTGGCTGTACTGTTGTTTTTTAAAATATAGAGTAGGGACTCAGAAAGCGGTGAGGACCCTTGGCGTTTGGGTTACGAGCTTACGTATTTTGGCCAAAATATTAACTAATACCTCCTAATATATTTTTGCACTTTTTATCTGACAGGGTGCAGCCAGGCCCATAAATGGTGACCTTGTGAATTAGGGGCTTGCACCTCTGTGATGCACGGATAGGGTGCCGGACATCCCGCCTAATGGAATAGTAGGGGCGTGTAATAGGTTGCTGGCCAGGCACAATGTCGCATGTGTGTGACTTGCGCCCTATTGCAAACTTCATCTGTGTGCAGTTTTAGTGCTGGACAAGCAACCCCTCCGTAGAGTGAGAGGTTGAGAGTGATTGTTCATCAGCATTCTGCACCTGTGTTACCTCCTTCTAACAAAAGGGGGCTTGCTGAATCCTGTTGTGCATTTTCCTTGACATTTTAGCTAGTAACTATCATTACTTTTTTGCTATTTTCTAATTGAATTTTGGATTTTTTTAAAAAAAAAATTCAGTTTTTTGCTTTGGCTGTACTGTTTGTCCTTAAATGGATAGATGACACCTTGGTCCATAGGTTGTATGAGGGAAGTGGTGTTGGTAGGTAGGAATTCGATCTGCACAACATCATATGACAGATCTAGGGGGTGCCCTCCGGCATTGTCCATGAGTAGCAACAACTTAAATTCAAGGCTTAGGTTGATAAGGTAATACTCCACTTCAGGGATGAAACACTGGTGGAACTAGTCGGAGGCTATAACTTTGGTTATCCAGGCCTTGGGGTTATGCATCCTGTAGACAGGCAAGGTATTCTTATTCTTGTTCTTGAGGGCCCCTGGGATTTGCCGACTTATAAATCAGGCCTAGTTTAAGCAAGTGGCCAGCAGCATTTCCACACATAATGAGCATAATTCTGTCCTTTTGTGCGTTAAATCCAGGAGCTTTGGCCTCTACCTTCATCAAGTATGTTCTCTATGGCAATTTCTTCCAGAATAATCCAGTCTCATGCATGTTCAAGACCTGTTCAGGCATGTATCCCTTCTCCTAGATGATTTGTTTGAAGGTCTCTGGATACCTCGCTGCAGCTTCTACTTCAGCAGATGCAGCCTCTCCATGGAATCTCACACTCTTTGTGTTATAATGATTTGAAAACTTTTCAAACCCCCCCATGCTGGCCTGCAACTTTCCAGAGTGTGCTGTTGTCGATGTTCCTGGCTGCGGGTCTTGTGTATCCTCTTCAACAAGCTTCTTATAAAGATTTAAAGCCTTTTCCCAAATCACGTTGCCCTGCAAGGGGATGTCCTTTTTACGGCAGTCTTCAATTACATAATGAAAGAGCAGATTCCATCTTAACAATGAACGGATCTCTTTTGGTCGAAACCTGCTTTGCTACATGCAGGTAGCTATTGGAGTCCAATTTTCTAATTTCGGCCTCCTTACTCTTTATAGAGCGTATGGTGCTTTCATTCACTCAATGAATAACTTGTAGCAGTCTCGCCAGATTTCAAAATTAACTTTTTCTTGTAGTGTCATTACCTTCTTCTGACACTTAGGAACACAGAGCCTTAGAATGTGCGGGACATTTAGGCATCCTGAGAGGTTCCTCGCATAGTACTATACTCAAAGCATTTGCACCAACCCATCAACAACAAGCCATGTGATTGGCTACTTTTCAGCCAATAGCGTGTTGTAATGTAGCTTAGGTTATAGCCCACACCGCACCCAATATAGCATCCGAACTAAACACTCCGGGCAGAAACAGACTAACATTCTATATACAGTACCTCATGCAATGATCGCATCGCGCTGCAAGGGCTGGCGCGGCACATCTCCTGGCCTGAGCATGACAGCATGATGTATTTCTACGTGGCTGTCATGCTGAGGTCAAGAGAGCAGACCGCTAGTGCTGGGTTTGCGGTGCGATCCTTGCAAGAGTTATACAGCATGGCTTCACAGATCTGTGAAAAAATTGTGTAATTACTAGGTTTCAATGAGTATTTTGTGAATTCGTGAATCCTGAAATGCGAATACGCGAGGTATTACTGTAGTACAATGTAGTTAAGGGCACCATATACAAACCAATAATAATTACTTCATTTTATGATTGGCTCGAATGTGGTAAGCGATTCATCCCTGCATATATTCTATTAACGGCAGTGCTTTAAGAACATAACTGAACAAATAGTTTTGTCTGCTATTGCCAACAATATTTTAATATGTGTTGAATAAAGCATTTGAGTTGTAATCATGTTCCTATTTCTGGATATCTAATCTTTTCGATTTACTTCAATGTCCATAAAGCAATCCATGTACCCTACCAGAATGTTCTCATCTGGTGAAACAGGAGTATATTTTGTTACTTGTGAGCTGTCTACATAACACTTTTTATTTCTATAACTTCCAATTAGATGACCATGTGTACAACTTTGTGCCCCTCCCTCAGTAAATTGATGACATCAAATGTAAAATCTTTGTTTAAAAGTAGTTCTTTAAAATGGACCTCGTTAAAAATTGTAAAAACCAAGAAAGTATGAGCATTTTCTTAATAAATGTAATCGGGAACTATTACTTTACTGTGAAGCATTGGTTCTCCTTTTTCCCCACGGACTTATCAAACAAATGCCTACGTGTATTTTGCAACAGCTGTTGCTAGGCAACGATGGTGCATCGCACTGAGTCTCACTAATGATTGCTCAGATGAAAACGATCGTTTGCTGGTGGTTTGTAAAATTGTTCAAAGTAAATGGCCTTTTACCCACCTCCACCAGAAGATCCAATCTGTAAACACCTAATAGCAGTCATATAAAACTGCATTCCACAGACCATCTATGGGAGGGAGGGGGCCACCAGTATGTTCAAAGATAATAAGGTGGGGGTAAGGGGAGATCATTACTCCATAATGAAGATCTAGACCACCTAACTTAAATAAATATATTAGGAGAATTCTGCTGTTTGTACGTGTACACTGTGAAGTTATACGACACACATTTTTAGGCATTAAGATGTCGATTTTTAATTAACTCTAAACACATAGCTTTACACAGGACTAAACAGAAACATGTATGTAGGGCCCCATACATTAGAGTAAAGGTAGCTGATCCTGTATACATATGGAGACGGCTGTCAACCACTGAGTGAGACTGCCCATTATAATCTTAGGGTATGTGCACACACAGTCTTTTAGATGCCAGCATACCCGCATCATTTTTGAAGCTGGGCACAATTTAGGAAAACGCCGGAAGTGTTTTTCCTAAAGCGTCTTCCTTTACTTTCTCTGTGCTGCTGTTGCGTTGGCTTTACCACTGGCTTTTTTTGTTTATTTCATATATAAGATAGTGGCAGCTTCCAAACTAAAAAATGATTGATCCAAGAAAAAAGGGGTCAAAAAGTACAAGCTAACATAGTAAACCCCAATTAAAATATACCTTCAATTTTGCTATTTAAAAATAGGACTAACAACATGTAAGACACACACACTAATAAATAGATACTCCTGGACTATCCCTCCTATAGATCCTCTGGCATCCAACTACCAGCGAAGGATCACACCCTTAATATGCGAGAATGGCTCCACGGTGGCTGTCCCTTCTTACCCTGGTGTCCCTTACTAAATTCGATAACCAGAGGAATCAACACCCAGGTGCAGAAGTTTAATCTGCCAAGAATCAGCCTCAGGCCAAGTGCTCACGAAGCAGAAATGCTCCGGATTTTTTCTGCATCTCCCTGGCAGGAAAAAGACATGTGGATTTTACATGTGTTTTCCTGCCAGGTAGAAGCGTTTGTCAAGCGTTTTTGTATGCATTTCCGCATGCGGGATGTCAAACGCTTTTCCAAGCGATTTTAGCATCACTTGTAAAAGTGCTTGACAAGTTGGTCACACTATATACAGTACAGACCAAAAGTTTGGACACACCTTCTCATTTAAAGATTTTTCTGTATTTTCATGACTATGAAAATTGTACATTCACACTGAAGGCATCAAAACTATGAATTAACACATGTGGAATTATATACTTAACAAAAAAGTGTGAAACAACTGAAAATATGTCTTATATTCTAGGTTCTTCAAAGTAACCACCTTTTGATTTGATGACTGCTTTGCACACTCTTGGCATTCTCTTGATGAGCTTCAAGAGGTAGTCACCGGAAATGGTCTTCCAACAATCTTGAAGGAGTTCCCAGAGATGCTTAGCACTTGTTGGCCCTTTTACCTTCACTCTGCGGTTCAGCTCACCCCGAACCATCTCGATTGGGTTCAGGTCTGGTGACTGTGGAGGCCAGGTCATCTGGCGTAGCACCCCATCACTCTCCTTAATGGTCAAATAGCCGTTACACAGCCTGGAGGTGTGTTTGGGGTCACTGTCCTGTTGAAAAATAAATGATGGTCCAACTAAACGCAAACCGGATGGAATAGCATGCCGCTGCAAGATGCTGTGGTAGCCATGCTGGTTCAGTATGCCTTCAATTTTGAATAAATCCCCAACAGTGTCACCAGCAAAGCACCCCCACACCATCACACCTCCTCCTCCATGCTTCAAGGTGGGAACCAGGTATGTAGAGTCCATCCGTTCACCTTTGCTGCATCGCACAAAGACACGGTGGTTGGAACCAAAGATCTCAAATTTGGACTCATCAAGAAATCCAACTTATTAAACCTGACATGGCACACCTGTTAAGTGAAAACCATTTCCGGTGACTACCTCTTGAAGCTCATCAAGAGAATGCCAAGAGTGTGCAAAGCAGTCATCAAAACAAAAGGTGGCTACTTTGAAGAACCTAGAATATAAGACACATTTTCAGTTGTTTTACACTTTTTTGTTAAGTATATAATTCCACGTGTTAATTCATAATTTTGATGCCTTCAGTGTGAATGTACAATTTTCAAAGTCATGAAAATACAGAAAAATCTTTAAATGAGAAGGTGTGTCCAAACTTTTGGTCTGTACTGTAAATCCATGCAACCGGCATGGATTTATAAAGTGTCACCAAGTTAATAGTTAAAAAAAGAATAAAAATGGTAAAAAATAAAAAAAACATTATACTTACCTTCCGATAGCCCCCGGTCTCTTCAGCGATGCGTTCTGGCTCCCCGGCAGTTTGCAATAGTGTAAAAGGACCTTCCATGACGTCATTTAGTCATGTGACTGGTCACGCGACCGCATCGCTGAGGAGACCCGGGGCCATTGGAGGGTAAGTATAATGTTTTTTTTTATTTTAATTCTTTTTTAACTACAGGTACCATGGTACCCGGGTCTGGAGGAGAGTCTCCTCTTCTCCAGACCTGGGTACCATCCGCGCATTGAATCGCTTAATATCTGCATGTGTACATGTACTCATGTGGATATTATGCGATTCAATGCAAGTCAATGGTGGAGATTTCGCCGCTTTTCCGCAAAATTAATGGACATGCTGCGGATTTTTCCGCAATGATAATCTGCAGGGAAATTTCCGCAGCATGTGCACAGCACACGCGGATTATCATTGGGGACCATGGGGCACGTATTACCAAGCGTTTTTTAGGCGTTTTTGCTGCGGAAATTCCGCGGCAAAAACGCTTGAAAAACGCATAGTGGGCACGCATCCTAAAAATATATATTACTGCAATTCTTTGAAAAAGGCCAAAAGACTCTCTTTCAAGCACAAGAAATAATTGGTAGACTATAGAGAAGTAGGAAACCAATGGGTACTAAGTATAAGTAGTCCAAGTATTAATAATTGATAAGACCCAAATAGATAAATGATAGGAAGAAGTACCAGAAAAACCTAAACTTCTGTGATCCTAATGTCTGGATCCCTGAAATTCACAGTATTTGCTGTACTATTTGCCCAAATTTAATAAAATATAACTTTTAATAAATAATTAATAAAATACAATAGGCAAAAGAACACCCAAGTGATAATCACATGTGAGGGACTAACACTGTCCCTATAAAAATCTATAACTACTCCCTGCCTACATGCGGAGGTTGGCACCCTGAATTCCTGTGCACGTGGCGCCCTCGCTCCTCGGCGACTGTCCCTTCTTGCCCTATTAGGCCCTCTTACTAGATAGGGACTGATATAAAGTGCTTGGTGCTATAAACCGTATTATTAATAAAATACATGCAAATAGCCAATACCTCTACAATATGGCAAGGCGATAGATATCTGACCGACCACAACAGATGATTCACAAGGTGCCATATATATTGATGAAAAAATAGTGAGCTGAAACGGCTGTAGATACCAGGAAGTGATTGTCACGCCAGGTGTAAGTGACGCGCCCCTCGGCCTGTGTCGCGCTGTGTTGCGCACGCGGGAGCTTACCCGGAGCCGGATCTGTTTAGGGTTGTAGTCTCGTGGCGGTGACCCGGTCCGTGCCCAGGGAGTCAAACTGGACGGCAGTCTGTTAGCGGTAGAAAATGGTTGATGACTACGCCACCCGTTGAATGCAGCCAGGGGGCTGCTGCTGCAGGGCAGACCGCTGAGGCCAGTGGAAGGATGGTGCAGCGTGATAGTATAACCCCCAACGGGAGGGGTATGGCCTCAGGGCAGCCGACGTGGATGATGGGGGTAGCAGGAACCACTCAGAGACGGTATGGTAGCGTTCAGGGTCTTTACTGGTAACAACGATAGACCCTCCCGGAGTACTTGCTAGCGAACGGGGCCTGGTCAGTCCTTGAGCAGATGGGATCTCCCCTGGCCAGGCGTAGTTGTAGGCCTCCCAAACTGACTGTACTCTTCTGGCTACCTTGCTAGAAGCTGATGTAAGTAGCCCACGTCCCTGAGTGTACCGTGTGGTGCTCACCCGTATGGCCGGTGACTCGGGGCCTTCTAATGGCTTCCGCTCCACGATGGCGGTGCTGGTCCCACGCGTGTGACCGGGCCTTCGGGCTTCTGGGCCAGGGGACCTGAAATCCCCTGCCTGACGGATTCTGCTGCTGGGTAGAAGTTAGTCCCCACAGCCTCGGACTCCGGGTCCGGTAAAGAATCTTCTTAGTCAGGGCGAGCTCTTTAGCTGCCAGCCCCTGACTCCTTGTGACTCTGCTGCTTCCTATGCTGCTCTTGTCTCTACTCTTCCTGGACTCACTAACCCTGCCTCAGCCCCGGGTTTATACAGGGGAAGTTCTTCCCCTCCCAAGGCTGGGCAGGAGGTGTGGCATGCACAGGATCCCTGACCAAAGGACCTCCCACCTGCTCTCAGACGTAATATCTCTATCACTGTGACAACCAGACCCCTGGGGTGTCACACTCCCCCCTAGTGAAATTTAGTACTCCGGGACTAAACACTTTTTAGAAAAATATAACAAGGTATATCAAAGAACAATAAAATACAATAAGGAAACACAATAAGATGGTCACGGATGTCCGCAACCGGGTGCAGTCTTTGAAGAAAAGCAAAGGTGTCCATTTCACCAACACAGGGAGACGTAACCAGGTAGGGGTCTGTCCTACCCCGAGTCCTTAACAGTCTCTAGTCCATCCTGGGTTACGCTCCAACTATATACAAAGGATTCCCGGTAAATCCACCGAAGACTCCTAAAAACAACTAGAAACACAAAATTACACACAAGCAACAATAAACAGGTAAACATTGTAAAACAACTTAAACATTTAGATCCTCCAACGTGCGGGTAACTGGCCTCTAGTGGCCCTAGTGGACCTACGGAGCTGACTGTCTGGCCCTGAACTACAGGGTGTAGGAGCTGTCAAGGGTAAACTGGGCAGCTGTCTACCGGCTCTTTGTCTCACTAGGGGTACGGCAGGCTCACTATAAGCAGAGGGTGGATTCTCCTGTTCCGCTTGGGTGGAGTCTTCTGCCTCCTGGACCGGCTGCTCTTCCAGCTCTACCCGTTGCTCCGTAGGTTCTTGGGATGATGGTTGGAGGAAGGTGAGTACGGGTACCACAACTGCACCATTGACTTGAGTCCAAGACCGAGGGAAGTCCCCGAGCACGGTACTAACCATATCTTCCCTTTCTTCCACGGGTCGATGGTCTTCCTGTTCCTCCTCAGGGTTCCTCAGTTGTTCGGGGCACTTCTTCAGGTGGTCCCGGGATACAATGGCTGTGGTTTCCCCTCCGTCTTTACTGATGGTACAGACCTTCGGGTTCTCGTGGCTTGAGGGCAGTACGGTGTACGGGTCCTTCTCCCACTGGTCGTCCAACTTGTGGAGCCGTCTCTTCCTCTTCAAGACCTGCTCTCCGGGTACCAGGGGAACAGCGGGAGCATACTGGTTGTAAGTCTTCTCTTGTCTTTCCCTAGCCTGACAGAGACTTCGCTCCACGCTCTCCTGTACTTTCCGGTACTGCTGCTGTCTCTCTGTGTCCCAGTCTGTTTCTGGTGAAGTGTCCTCGGGCGTCAGGACTCCCATTTCCAGGTCAACAGGTAACTTACCAGGTCTTGCCCTCATTAGGTAAGCCGGGGTACAGTTGGTGGAACCTACCGGGATGTGGTTGTATAGGTCCACCAGATCGGGCAACTTCTCAGGCCACAGACTGCGTTCTTCCAGGGGCAACGTTTTTAGAAGATCCATTACCACCTGGTTCATTTTCTCACAAAGTCCATTAGTTTGCGGATGGTAGGGTGTCGTCCTTATCTTCCGGCAGCCATACAGATTGCAGAATTCCTGGAAGACCTCCGCTTCAAAGGCAGGTCCCTGGTCCGTCAGCACTTGGTCCGGGTACCCGTGTGGACGGCAAAAGTGCTGCTGGAAGGCTCTAGCTGCTGTTCGAGCCGTTAAGTCCTTGACGGGGACGACAACCAGAAACCGGGAGTAATGATCCACGATGGTTAACGCGTAGACGTAGCCACTTCTGCTGGGGGTCAGTTTTACATGATCCAAGGCTACCAGTTCCAACGGTTGCCGGGTGACGATGGACTGCAGGGGAGTCTTCTGGCTGGCCCGGTCCTTCCTTCTCAGATTGCACGGGCCACAGTCTCTGCACCACTTCTCGATGGTTCCCCTCATGCCTACCCAGTGGAACCGCTCGCGCAGCAGGAACTCCAGCTTTTTCCACCCGAAGTGTCCAGCTCCGTCGTGGTATGCCTCCATCACCATGGCTGCGTCTCTTCGTGGCACCACTACTTGCCAGAGTAGTTCATGCGTCCTGGAGTTAACCATTCTGCGGCACAACTTCCCCTTGTAAAGGAACAGTCGACTCTTCTCTGCCCATAGTTGTTTGGCTTCCTCTGGAGCGTCTGATTCCAGGCTAGCCTCCGGGCGAGTCAGCATCTCCTTCACCAGTCGGACGGCAGGGTCGCTGTCTTGCGTTTCCGCCCAGTTGTAGTGAGGTAAGGGGTTCAACGTAGCAGCCTGCTTACTCCTTACCCGGTGGGAATACTGGATAGTCCCATGACGGTGGAACGCAGGGAGTTCAACTTCTTCCAGTCCCTCCGGATCTTCTCCTCCGTCCGGCAGGTTGGGCATCCTGGACAGGGCGTCCGCGTTGGTATTTATTGGAGCGCCCTGCCCGGTATTTAATTGTGAACTCGTAGTTGGACAGACGGGCCATCCACCTCTGCTCCAGGGCACCGAGTCTTGCCGTGTCCAGGTGTGTCAGCGGGTTGTTATCCGTGTATACGGTGAACCGGGAAGAAGCGAGGTAATGCTTAAAGCGCTCGGTGACTGCCCATACCACGGCCAGGAACTCTAGCTTAAATGAGCTATAATTCTCGGGATTCCTTTCGGTGGGTCGCAGTTTTCGGCTGGCATAGGCGATTACTCGCTCTTTCCCCTGCTGAATCTGGGACAGTACGGCTCCTAGCCCGACGTTACTGGCGTCGGTGTAGAGGATGAAGGGCTGGCTATAGTCCGGATACGCCAAGATTTCATCCCCCGTGAGGGCCATCTTCAGCTGGCGGAAGGACTCTTCCTCTAGCTCTTCCCATTTGAAGGGCGGCTTCTGGTTCTTGGCCTTCCGGGACTGGCCTATCAGGAGGTCCTGCATAGGCGCCGCCTTTTTGGTGAAACCGGGAATAAACCTTCGGTAGTAGCCTACCAACCCTAGGAACTGCCGCACTTCTTTTACGCTGGAAGGGCTTGGCCATCCTTTGATTGCGGTGATCTTATCGGGGTCGGGAGCCACTCCGTCAGCGCTCACCACGTGTCCCAGGTATTGCACCTTTGGTTTCAGGAGGTGACACTTGGAGGGTTTCACCTTTAGGCCGTAACTCGCCAGAGCTTCGAACACCTCCGCCAGGTGTTTCAGGTGGTCCTCATAAGTTTTGGAGTATACGATGACATCGTCCAGGTACAACAGGACCGTCTCGAAGTTTCTGTGGCCCAGACAGCACTCCATTAATCGTTGGAAGGTTCCTGGGGCGTTGCAGAGTCCGAACGGCATGCAGGTGAACTCGCTAAGTCCCATCGGGGTGGTGAATGCGGTCTTCTCCCGGTCCGCCTCTGCTACAGGAACCTGCCAGTACCCGCTAGTGAGATCCAAGGTAGAGAAGAAGTTAGCAGATCTTAAAGCAGCCAATGACTCCTCTATCCTTGGTAAGGGGTACGCATCCTTGTGTGTGATACGGTTGATTTTCCGGTAATCTACACACATCCTCATGGTGTTGTCTTTCTTTTTGACTAAAACTAGTGGGGCTGCCCAGGGGCTACAGCTATCCCGGATTACCCCAGCCTCCTTCATGTCTCTAAGCATCCCCTTGGCGTGTTGGTAATGTGCAGGGGGTACGGGTCGATACCTCTCTTTTATGGGAGGATGATCTCCCGTGGGGATGCGGTGTTCTACCCCCTTGACTCGCCCGAAGTCTAACGGGTGTTTACTAAACACTCTCTCATACTCTTGAACCACCCGATAGACTCCTTGTTTCTGGTGTGAGGGAGTGGAGTCAGTACCCAGATGTAGTTGCTGACACCAGTCCTCCATGTCTTTCTTAGAGCCGTTACCTTCCTCCGGGTGAGATGGAGGCAAGGGTTCCACAGATTGTATAGAATTTTGATTAGTGGTATATAATTTGGCTAGCGTGGCATACCGGGGCAGGTACACTTCCCTCTCCCCGATATTTATTATGCGAACGGGCACCCTCCCATGGCGTACATTGACCACCCCCCGTGCTGTCAAAATGGTGGGCCTACTGTCTGAGTAAACTGGTTCTACCATTGCCTGGTAATCTCTACCTCTCAGACCAATAGCTGCCCGGCACCAAATCATCATTTCACTTTTTGGGGGCATGGCAATAGGAAAAGGGTCACACATTCTTACGCTACCAATCTCACCGCCGGAGAGTTCCACTTGTTGCCGTTGCATCAGTGCCCGGATCTCTTTCTGGAGCACCCGCTGCTCGCCGGAGCTGGCATTCTTGGCAACCTGCTGTAAAAGGAAAATCACCTCTGCAAGACAATTTTCAATTACATTAGTTCCTAGAGTTATTTTTGGGTGACTCTCATGTTTGTCAATATCTACAATGATCAGTCCCTGTGCGGCCAGTTCGACTCTACCAATTTTGATGGTCACCTCTTTAAATCCGATCTGTGGCACGGGCTGACCATTGCTGGCGATGATACTCAAGTCGTCGTCAGGGTAGCGGGTAATATCCGAGTCATTCCAGTACTGCTTGAAGAGCACGTACGGGATGGTGGTGACCTGTGACCCGGTGTCCAGTAGGGCACTCATGGGAATGCCATCCAGTACCACAGGCAAGACTGGACGTCCTCCCACATATCTGTCGCGCCAGTTCGATGGGCCTGGTGATCTTTTTCCTGGGGGTTGGCCCTCTACCCCAGGTTGTGCCCGTTTAAAGAACAGTACCTTTCCATATGTCCGGGTTGATTGCAGCGGCGGCAGATGGGTCGTCCGTCCTCGCTGTATCGGTCACTGGGTCTTCCTCTGGCCGGTGGGGTCCTCCTTGGTCGACGCCACGGGATGTCCTCCGGTCCGGATGCCAGCTGGATCTTCCCTGGAGTGGAAACCTGTAAAGACTGCACAGTTCGGGTTAGCGCAGCAACGCTTTTAGCTAGCTCTTGGACCTGATGGTGTAGGTCTGGAGCCGGGTCATTGTCCAAAGCCTGCGCATCAGCTCCCACAGGCCCTGCTGACAAGGGCGCCGCCTCCTGGTAGTAAGTGGTAGTGGGGCGTCTGTGGGTCACAACGCCACCTGGTGCCGGTTCTCGGAGCACCCGGATGGCTCTGTCCTTGAACTGTGCAAATTCTAGATGAGGGTCCTGTAAGGCCATTGCCCGCAACTGGGTGCGGTGGGCATTGCAATATAAACCCTCTATAAATTGTTCGGTCAACAGCCTGTCCTCGTTTCCCACTCCATTAGGGTCGGTCTGCTTAATGGCCCTCAGGGCCTCTTGTAGGTTGAGTGCATAGTCCCTTATACTCTCATGCGCTCGCTGCTTGCACCCGTAGAATCTAAGTTTAATCTCGGCTGAGGTGCGGGTATCAAAGGTGTCCTTCAGCCGGGTTAGTATCCCTGCGACAGTCTTCCTCCCAGGTGGCCAGGATTTTACTTCCCTTTTGGCTGCCCCAGTTAGTTGGGCCACCAGGATGCTCACTTTTTGCTCTTCTGTGAGGGGGTACACCTGGAAGAGGCTATCCAGCTTTTCTCTAAAGTCATGCAGGGTATGTGACTCCCCTGAGTACTGGGGTAGCCAAGCTGCTCCCGGGATATAGGGCATGGTGAAGGGCATAACTGCAACAGCGGTAGCGCTGGCGGGGGTTGAGGCAGTGGAGCTCTCCTCCGTATCCGACATCTTCCTCCCCCCTAGTGGACCGTGGCCTACCTTGCGATGATCCTGTTCCGTAGGCCGCGGCTCCGCAGTGGATCGTCAGGGTTGAGGACCTTCCGTCTCGCTCCTGTGACGTCGGCGTCTGCTGGGCTCCTTCCAGGACCTTACGCAACGTCCGGACGTGAGGCGGGGCTTCAGTTCTCGCGCGCTTTCGGAGTCCACGCCCCTCTTCTTCCCGCGCGGCGTCCTCAAGATGGCGTCCAATGGCGGGAAAACTCCACGGATGGCGGGAAGAAGGCTGAAGATGGCGCCGGATGGCGGGAAACTTCACCGATGGCGGGAAGAAGGCTGAAGATGGCGCCGGATGGCGGGAATCTTCACCGATGGCGGGAATCTTCACCACTGGTAAGTTTGAACAGTCTTTGCTTTTCAGGCACGCAGTAACCGGTGGTTGCGGGCACGAAATCCTGCCGACTACGCCAAAGTTGACGCGCCCCTGGGCCTGTGTCGCGCTGCGTTGCGCACGCGGGAGCTTACCCGGAGCCGGATCTGTTTAGGGTTGTAGTCTCGTGGCGGTGACCCGGTCCGTGCCCAGGGAGTCAAACTGGACGGCAGTCTGTTAGCGGTAGAAAATGGTTGATGACTACGCCACCCGTTGAATGCAGCCAGGGGGCTGCTGCTGCAGGGCAGACCGCTGAGGCCGGTGGAAGGATGGTGCAGCGTGATAGTATAACCCCCAACGGGAGGGGTATGGCCTCAGGGCAGCCGACGTGGATGATGGGGGTAGCAGGAACCACTCAGAGACGGTATGGTAGCGTTCAGGGTCTTTACTGGTAACAACGATAGACCCTCCCGGAGTACTTGCTAGCGAACGGGGCCTGGTCAGTCCTTGAGCAGATGGGATCTCCCCTGGCCAGGCGTAGTTGTAGGCCTCCCAAACTGACTGTACTCTTCTGGCTACCTTGCTAGAAGCTGATGTAAGTAGCCCACGTCCCTGAGTGTACCGTGTGGTGCTCACCCGTATGGCCGGTGACTCGGGGCCTTCTAATGGCTTCCGCTCCACGATGGCGGTGCTGGTCCCACGCGTGTGACCGGGCCTTCGGGCTTCTGGGCCAGGGGACCTGAAATCCCCTGCCTGACGGATTCTGCTGCTGGGTAGAAGTTAGTCCCCACAGCCTCGGACTCCGGGTCCGGTAAAGAATCTTCTTAGTCAGGGCGAGCTCTTTAGCTGCCAGCCCCTGACTCCTTGTGACTCTGCTGCTTCCTATGCTGCTCTTGTCTCTACTCTTCCTGGACTCACTAACCCTGCCTCAGCCCCGGGTTTATACAGGGGAAGTTCTTCCCCTCCCAAGGCTGGGCAGGAGGTGTGGCATGCACAGGATCCCTGACCAAAGGACCTCCCACCTGCTCTCAGACGTAATATCTCTATCACTGTGACAACCAGACCCCTGGGGTGTCACATAAGTGCAACACAGAGGGAAAAGGGAGAGGGAGCCCAGACACTAGGGAAGGGGGAAGTGGAGACCTACTAGTCTGGTCTAGCATCACCCTGTCTCAACTAACGTCCCTATATTGCTTCCTCAGCTATCGCCAATCACGTTTCCCTGGCGTAAGGCTATGGCTAGGGATGGAAGGATGTGAGCACTAGTCAACCTCCACTAAAACTCTAAAGACAACAAGAGTAGACAAAACAGGGGAAAATGGCTTAGCTTTAGATGAACTCCAAATGTGCACACAGCCTGAAGCTCCAGAGAGGACGAGGTACTGCTCCTGCTAAGCTTCACAAGTAGAAATGAATATAACTGGCGATGCCCTCTCAGACACACCAGGTATGTATATACCGAGGCCAGAGAGCAAATTAACAAGGGAGAGTTAGTCGCTTTGCCTTAAAGACAGGCTCCTATCTAAGCAGCTGTCTGCAATGCGAAACGTGGAGATCTCCTGCAACCCACTGCAGGGTGACTGTCTGTCACCTCTGAAACACCTGTGACAGTGAACTAGTACTAAATGGACAAATCCCTATTCTTACTCCTAATGTGTCCCTACCTACCAGTGGAGGTTGGCACCCTAATCCTTCGCCTGTGGTGCCCCCACTCCTCGGCGGCTCTCCCTTCTATCCCTGTCTCGCCCTAGCAGGAGAGGGTGAACCCCTAATTTTTAAATGCAAAACAAAAAAAAAGTGAAAAATTAAATGGCTCAATTTCACTTGCAATAAGTGCAGTATAACAATGGCAATTATCATGTGATATCTCGGTATCAATGAGGCTCACAATTTGAGCTCCGTAACATCAAAGGCTATGCCCTTAATACATAGTAGACAAGGTTAAATATACTAGAATACCAAACGATATAGAGGTTACTCAAGAGGACCAGATCATACTAAACACTCAAGACAATATAAGCTATGCACCCGTGATCAACTGATCTTATGGTATACGATAAACATCAAATAATTATTTATGCTCCTTACAATATAGGAGCTATACACCTATAGTCAACTCATTCATGCTCCTTATGATGTAAGAGCTATACACCTGTAATCAACGCAACACGTTTTTCCTCTCTATGAGGTTCATCAGGAGTAATACAACAGGTGATGTTATAGAGAAATCGCATAAATGAGAGGCAGTGCTCACCATCTCAGTGAGCACTGCCTCTCATTTATGCGATCCTGATCTAAGGACATCTGACTAGATAAGTTATCATTATGTATATTTTTTTCTCTATAACATCACCAGGCGAAGGATTAGGGCGCCAACCTCCACTGGAAGGTATGGACACATTAGGAGCAAGAATAGTGATTTGTCCATTTAGTACTAGATCACTCCCTGACATCTACAGCCGTTTCGGCTCACTATTTTTTCATCAATATATATGGCACCTTGTGATACATCTGTTCTGGTCAGTCAGATATCTATCGCCTTGCCATATTGTAGAGGTACTGGCTATGTGCATGTATTTCATTAATAATACGGTTTATAACACTGTTAGATATTAATTATGGGTATTAATTTTATTCTAAATTCTGTACCATACATTGCATAAGATTGCATCAGCCATCGTGCTAGGGTTTCTAGATGACATGCGCTATTTGTGTAAGTTAGTACCATAAGTAGAAGAACAGCTGGTATGACTGGCCTATATAACCCATACATGAAGGGGGGCTCGGGGCACGCTTTTTCCATTCTACATTACACAGCTCAGTCCTAGGATCTACGCTGGCTGAGGAAACAGCTGCCAATGTAGGCCCAAGCGGACACATGGTTTCATCCTGACACACGTGCTGGACACAGACAGACGCAACCTACCAGTCAGGATCCCAGGAAAAGATGGGTGAATCTCAACTATTAAGCTAATTATGGACAAATGGACAATCACTTTGTAACTATTTAACCTATTTTATGTAACTACTAGTGTTGAGCCACCCCCGTAGTGTTCGGGTTCGGTTCGGTTCGTCGAACACCGGGATGTTCGAGGAACTGTTCGTCGAACTGTTCGTCGAACACCTTAGAACACCGTCGAACACCGTTAAAACCAATGGCAGGCAAACAAAAACACATAGAAACACATAGAAAACACCTTCAAAGGTGTCCAAAAGCTGACAAACTGCTCAGAAGACGCTTTCTTTAAAAAAGCCGGCCGGCAATTCAGCAGCGGCATACACCGGTACCCGACAATTTAGACAAGAAGGAATAGAGCCTCACACATAGATTAGATAGATAGAAACATGTCAGTCACACATATAAGAAGCACAGTGACAGTGTTGCTTACTGTACTTGTCATTTAGTGTAAAGGATTTATTAAAAAATATAATAGTGTTTTCATGCACTGTCTCTTTAAAAAAGCCGGCCGGCAATTCAGCATCTGTACCCGACAATTTATAACAGACAGAATAGAGCTTCACACATAGATTAGATAGATAGAAACATGTCAGTCACATATATATGAAGTACAGTGATAGTGTTGGTTACTGTACTTGTCATTTAGTATTAAAATAAAGGATTTATTATTAAAAAAAATTGGCGTGGGGTTCCCCTTAATTTTAGTCTCTAGCGGAGGTTAAGCAGACAGCTGGGGCAGATGTTTGAAGCCTGGGAAGGGGGTAATACCCACGGAGCTTCCCAGGCTACTAATATGAGCCCCCAGCTGAATACATAGCCTTTACTAGCTATTAAAATGGGGGACCCCCCAAAAAAAATGACGTGGGGTCCCCCCTAATTTAATAGCTAGCAAAGGCTAGGCAGACAGCTGGGGGCTGATATTAATAGCCCAGGAAGGGTGCCATGAATATTGGCCCCCTCCCAGGCTAGAAACACCAGCCGTCAGCCGCCCCAGAAATGGCGCATTCATAGGATGCGCCAATTCTGGCACTTAGCCTTGCGCTTCCACGCTGCCCTGGTGCGGTGGCAGGGGGTAATAGGGTTGGGGTTGATGTCAGCTTATAATGCCTGCTGACATCAAGCCCAGGTTAGTAATGGAGAGGCGTCTATAAGACACCCCCATTACTAACCCCATAGTCAAAGTTAAAAGAAAACACAAACACCCAGAATAAAGTCCTTTAATTGAAATAAAGACACAATCCTTTATTGTTCTAAATTAAACCATACTTACCATCACGCCCATTCCAGCTGAAGCCAACGATCTCCTGCAATAAAAGAAAAATAATAAAGCAACCTCATCCTTACCTTTCCATGGTTGCCACGACAGCTTCAGGTCTGCTACATCGAGATGACAGGCTGGACCGCAGCAGAACGCTGCCATCCAGCCTGTCATCCCGCAGACACTGAGAAGCGCAGGCTTGCTTGCGTTCTGCAGTGTCTGGCTGTGACGGCATAAAGATGAGACGAGTTCATGTCCAATGAACTCGGCGCACCTCATGCACGTCACTGACAGCGTGGGAAAATTCTCACGCTGAAGCGCTGAGTGCAGGAGAATTCTCCCACGCTGTCAGTGACGTGCATAAGGTGAGCTCATGTCCAATGAACTCAGCTCACCTCCTGCACGTCACTGACAGCGTGGGAGAATTCTCCTGCACTCAGCGCTTCAGCGTGAGAATTCTCCCACGCTGAAGCGCTGAGTGCAGGAGAATTTTCCCACGCTGTCAGTGACGTGCATAAGGTGAGCTCATGTCCAATGAACTCAGCTCACCTCCTGCACGTCACTGACAGCGTGGGAGAATTCTCCTGCACTCAGCGCTTCAGTGTGAGAATTCTCCCACGCTGAAGCGCTGAGTGCAGGAGAATTTTCCCACGCTGTCAGTGACGTGCAAGAGGTGAGCCGAGTTCATTGGACATAAACTCGGCTCATCTGGATGCCCTCACAGAGAGACACTGTGGAGCGCAAGCAAGCCTGCGCTTCTCAGTGTCTGCGGGATGACAGGCTGGATGGCAGCGTTCTGCTGCGGTCCAGCCTGTCATCTCGATGTAGCAGAGCTGAAGCTGTCATGGGAACCATGGAAAGGTAAGGATGATGTTGCTTTATTATTTTTCTTTTATTTCAGGAGATCGTTGGCTTCAGCTGGAATGGGCGTGACGGTAAGTATGGTTTAATTTAGAACAATAAAGAATTGTGTGTTTATTTCAATTAAAGGACTTTTTTCTGGGTGTTGTGTTTTTTTTAAATACTTTACTAGAAATTCATGGTGGTCATGTCTAATATTGGCGTGACCCCATGAATTTTGGACTTAGGGCCAGCTGATAATGCCAAGCTGGCCCTAACCCCTTTATTACCCAGTGAGCCACCGCATCAGGGCCCTGGATGAGTTGGGTACAGCGCCAGAAGATGGCGCTTCTATGAACGCGCCATTTTCCGGGGTGGCTGCGGACTGCAATTTGCAGCGGGGGTGGCCCAGAAAGCTTGGGCCTCCCTGCGCTGCGGATTCCAGCCCCCAGCTGCATAGTTGTACCTGGCTGGACACAAAAACAGGGCGAAGCCCCACGTCAATTTTCTTTAAATTATTTCATGAAATAATTAAGAAAAAAAGGGCTTCCCTATATTGTTGTGTCCGGCCAGGTACAAATAGGCAGCTGGTGGTTGGGGGCAGCCCGTTCCTGCCTGCTGCACCTGACTGGACACAAATATAGTGCGAAGCCCCACGTCAATTTTTTTTTAATTATTTCATGAATTTCCTGAAATAATTTAAAAAAATTGAAGTGGGGCTTCGCACTATATTTGTGTCCAGCCAGGTACAGCAGGCAGGAACGGGCTGCCCCCAACCACCAGCTGCCTATTTGTACCTGGCCGGACACAACAATATAGGGAAGGCCTTTTTTTCTTAATTATTTCATGAATTTCATGAAATAATTAAAAAAAATTGAAGTGGGGCTTCGCACTATATTTGTGTCCAGCCAGGTACAGCAGGCAGGAACGGGCTGCCCCCAACCACCAGCTGACTATTTGTACCTGGCCGGACACAACAATATAGGGAAGGCCTTTTTTTCTTAATTATTTCATGAATTTCATGAAACAATTAAAAAAAAAATACGTGGGGCTTCGCCCTATTTTTGTGTCCAGCCAGGTACAACTAGGCAGCTGGGGGCTGGAATCTGCAGCGCAGGGAGGCCCAAGCTTTCTGGGCCCCCCCCGCTGCAAATTGCAGTCCGCAGCCACCCCGGAAAATGGCGCGTTCATAGAAGCGCCATCTTCTGGCGCTGTACCCAACTCATCCAGGGCCCTGGTGCGGTGGCTCACTGGGTAATAAAGGGGTTAGGGCCAGCTTGGTATTATCAGCTGGCCCCAAGCCCAAAATTCATGGGGTCACGCCAGTATTAGACATGACCGCCATGAATTTCTAGTAAAGTATTTAAAAAAAACACAACACCCAGAATAAAGTCCTTTAATTGAAATGAACACACAATTCTTTATTGTTCTAAATTAAACTATACTTACCGTCACGCCCATTCCAGCTGAAGCCAACGATCTCCTGCAATAAAAGAAAAATAATAAACCAACATCATCCTTACCTTTCCATGGTTCCCACGACAGCTTCAGCTCTGCTACATCGAGATGACAGGCTGGACTGCAGCAGAACGCTGCCATCCAGCCTGTCATCCCGCAGACACTGAGAAGCGCAGGCATGCTTGCGCTCCTCAGTGTCTCGCTGTGACGGCATCCAGATGAGCCGAGGTCATGTCCAATGAACTCAGCTCACCTCATGCACCTCACTGACAGCGTGGGAAAATTCTCCTGCACTCAGCGCTTCAGCGTGAGAACTCTCCCACGCTGGAAGTGACGTGCATGAGGTGAGCCGAGTTCATTGGACATGACCTCGGCTCATCTTTATGCCGTCACAGAGAGACAATGTGGAGCGCAAGTGACGCGCCCCCTGGGCCAGTGCTGTTGGGGATACCCGGAGCCGGATCAGATGGGGGTTGTAGTCTCCGAGTGGCTGTGACCCGGTCCGTGCCCAGGGTGTCAAGCTCAGTGTGTGGCAGTCCTTATGATGTTACTAGATGTTCTTTTGTGTCGACTACGCCACCCGTTGAATTGCGGTCAGTACGGCCGCCGCTGCAGCAGGGTCCACTGAGGCTGGTGATGTGTGCAGCTTAGGTAGTATAACCCCCAACGGGAGGGGTATAGCCTCAGGGGGTCAGTTGCAGAGGATGGGGGTTGTGGTGGTGCAGCGAGGATGGAAATGAGACTCAGAGTCGGGCTGTGCAGTTCAGGGTTTGTTTACTTACTGCAGTTGTTCTGGTCACTCCGGCCTTAAGTGACCACCCGAGCCGTGCTGCGTCCACCAGGTCCTGGACTCGGCCAACCCCCAGGTGATTCTGGAGCATGGTCCTGAGCTCCCTTTCTGTCCTGTCCTCTTCTCTGGCCTTCCCCACCAGGGATCCACCTATGTCCGGCTCCCTCGGGCCTCTTGGTGGTAAACCCTTGTCTCTGGGTTCCCTGACCCTATTCCTGGTCTGCCTTCCGGGTGGATTTAGTGGGTGATCGTGGCAGATCGGTCCTGCCCACGACCTCCGGTTCCTGGCTAAGGTGTGCTGTAGCCTCTGCCAGCTTGGGATCCGGTACCCTGTTGCCAACTCTTCACCCTCTGGTCTAATTTGGGCTCTTGGAGTTCCTTCTTTCTCCCCCTCTGGGTCTTTCTTTCTCCTCTCTCTCTCTCTTGGCCTTGGAGCTGCTCTTCTCCTCTGCTCTCTTCCTCTGCTCTGCTCTGACAAAAGACTGACAGACTGACCCTGATCTAAGATGGTTCCCACCTTATATACTCCCTCTATGTGTGAGCTCAGGTGACCAGCACCCAATGAGCTCCTAACTTTACCCAGACTGCTCCCCCTATCTGCCCCTACACTACTGGGATGTTCCACCCCCCTCCCACTCCAGCCAGGAACAGACACTGTCGTACCTGCACATTTCTCTAGTGGGAGTACCATCGGTCTGTTCCTCGGAAATGGGATGTGTGTAGTGCATGCAGCTAACTGAGCTCAGTTCCACACTCCATCCTTACCCGGGAGTGGAATATCACACCTCTGGCTGAGGTGCAATACCCCTGTAGCAGCCGAATCCTCAGGGTGCTACATTCCCCCCTGGTAAATCACAGCACGTCCTCGGGCTGTAAGATATAAACATCCACAAACATACATTTTTTTTTTTTCATAAAACATAAACATATAAAACTTATAAAACATCATCAGCAGCAATAAACTTTTCATATAAACATTCTTGTTTCTGGTTCCTCCGGTCACGGTGCAACTTGTGACCGGGTAAAGTGCGACAGTCTCTTTTGGAAGAAAACAGTTTCCTATAAAACCGGAAGGGTGCGCTTTAGGAAGCGCAACTATATACAAGGGAATATGGCCGCTCTCAGTCCTCGGCCAGGTATTAGGGAGGATTGACCGCTCTCAGTCCTCGGTCAGTGGAAATAGGGACACACGGGGTTAACAGTTCACTCTTGGCTGGTCCCAACGGGGACTATATTTTAACTAGAACAGTTCTTATACCCTGACGGGTAACTTTATACAGTCTCTCTCTACCGTACTTCAACGACGGCGTCCTCCTGCTCTTTCTTGTTGGTTGGTTTCAGTTTCAGACCCGTCCGGGCCCTCTTGCTCCTCCTCACACCGCAGCTCCTCCTCCGTCAGGCGATGCACATGGAGGGCGTAGGGTCCTTTGGCACACTTGTGCCGGGTGAAGGTGACCTCGTCCCCTACGTACAGGTCACGACCTCTGTGTCCCTCCGGTAGGTGGGACTCAATGTCTCTCCTGGTCACGAAGACGTCGCCTGGGGTGCGGTGATCCCTGATGAAACCCCACCCATGCTGCAGATTGAACTTTATCACAGTCCCGATGGTACGGGGACCATGCGCTGCACGGGGGTTTCTCCTGGTCCAGCTCTTCTGCTCCGCGCTCCTTATTTGGGCTTGTTGTTCCCGGACCCGCCTCTCTCTCCGCTCCCTCTCAAAGACCTCGAGCTGCTGGCGGCAGCACTCTGCACGCTCCGCTGCGGCTGCCCGAGTCTCCTGAGTGAACCCCATGAGGTCTTCTCCGGTGGGATCCCACTCAAACTGGGTCTCTTCTAGCGGGGGCGAGATCCTCTTCATGGGCTTTGGAGCCGGGATCAGGGGTTCGCACATGGCCCTTGCTTTTTGCAGCTTCAGCTGGATGTATTCCTGGGGCCTTACGAAGGGCTGCCCATCCGGGCACGTATGCTGGGCGAACAGGTCCTCACCCAGGTGCGGTACTTTAGGTGTTATGGGCGCCGTGGTGGTAGCGGCGCCCGGGTTAACCAGGCCTTGCGACCAGGCCTGGGGCACCTTGAAAGTAAAGGGCACCGTAAGAACGGCGGCGCCCTGTGTTACTTGGCCCTGCGACCAGGCCGGGGGCTCCGCGGAGGTAGGGGGCGCTGTTGGTATTGCGGCGCCCGGGGGTACTAGGCCTTGCGACCAGGCTGATGGTACTTCCTGCTTGGCCACGCTCGGGGTCGAGGCGTGTGACGTCACAGGGGTCGCGGCTTCCGTTTGAGGCCTAGTCTGCGGCGGTGACGTTGCAGCGACGGGCACGGCAGGGGGTACTTCGGGCTCTGCGACGGGGAGCTGGGGCAGGCACGCGGTTTCCCGGCTCGGGGTAGTGACGTCCCCTTTACCTGCCTCCATTCGTTCGGCTCCCTTCTCTGCGCCGTCTCCTGCCTTCATTCCTCCTGCGCCATCCTCAGAGGCGGTCTGTCTCCTCGTCTCGGGTGGCGTGCTCCGCTGACGAGTCTCGGTCTGCTGGGCCATCTCTCGGCTCCACTCCGCCAACGTCTCTCGTTGCACCCGGGCCAACCTCTGTGCGAGGCCCTCCAGCGCGGTCTGTGCACACTCCCGGTCTCGGGGGAGCTGTGTTAGGATCTCCAGCAGGCCTTCTGGAGTGGCGACCTGCAACAGGCTCCTGACCACTGGGTCGGTGCTGCCTGGAGTGGCGGCCCGCATCAGGCTCCTGACCGCTGGGTCGGTGCTGCCTGGCTCTCCCTCCATCTCCGGGTAGGCTCTCTCTGGACTCTCTTCCAGACGTCTTGTCTCCGGGTGCGCTCTCTCCAGACTGCTCCAGGCTGCACCCATCTTCGTTCTCTTCTTCTGTCTCCGCCCACATCGAGGGTGGTCCCGGGGCAACTTCACTTCCAGGGGCAGTTCTCCTACGCTGATGGACACTTCCAGCATCACAGTCTCTGTTGGTGGGCGCGGTTTCCGCTTTTGGCGCCATTCTTCGACCTGGCCCACGATGAGAGGTGGCCTCTTGCCACCCTCTGGCACGCCCATAATGGCGTCCGCTCCCCCAAGGCGGGAAATCTTCAGAAATGGCGGGAATCGTCTCCCAGTGGCGGGAAACTCCATGGATGGCGGGAAAAAGCTGCAAATGGCGGACAACCGGCGGGAAACGACCTGTGATGGGGCCCGATGGCGGGGACCCTCCGGAACCGGCAGGAGACTTCTTTTTAAGGTAACGGTGAACTTTTCTTCAGGCACGCAGTACCCGGATGTTGCGGGCACGTTATCCTGCCGACTACGCCAAAGTTGACGCGCCCCCTGGGCCAGTGTTGTTGGGGATACCCGGAGCCGGATCAGATGGGGGTTGTAGTCTCCGAGTGGCTGTGACCCGGTCCGTGCCCAGGGTGTCAAGCTCAGTGTGTGGCAGTCCTTATGATGTTACTAGATGTTCTTTTGTGTCGACTACGCCACCCGTTGAATTGCGGTCAGTACGGCCGCCGCTGCAGCAGGGTCCACTGAGGCTGGTGATGTGTGCAGCTTAGGTAGTATAACCCCCAACGGGAGGGGTATAGCCTCAGGGGGTCAGTTGCAGAGGATGGGGGTTGTGGTGGTGCAGCGAGGATGGAAATGAGACTCAGAGTCGGGCTGTGCAGTTCAGGGTTTGTTTACTTACTGCAGTTGTTCTGGTCACTCCGGCCTTAAGTGACCACCCGAGCCGTGCTGCGTCCACCAGGTCCTGGACTCGGCCAACCCCCAGGTGATTCTGGAGCGTGGTCCTGAGCTCCCTTTCTGTCCTGTCCTCTTCTCTGGCCTTCCCCACCAGGGATCCACCTATGTCCGGCTCCCTCGGGCCTCTTGGTGGTAAACCCTTGTCTCTGGGTTCCCTGACCCTATTCCTGGTCTGCCTTCCGGGTGGATTTAGTGGGTGATCGTGGCAGATCGGTCCTGCCCACGACCTCCGGTTCCTGGCTAAGGTGTGCTGTAGCCTCTGCCAGCTTGGGATCCGGTACCCTGTTGCCAACTCTTCACCCTCTGGTCTAATTTGGGCTCTTGGAGTTCCTTCTTTCTCCCCCTCTGGGTCTTTCTTTCTCCTCTCTCTCTCTCTTGGCCTTGGAGCTGCTCTTCTCCTCTGCTCTCTTCCTCTGCTCTGCTCTGACAAAAGACTGACAGACTGACCCTGATCTAAGATGGTTCCCACCTTATATACTCCCTCTATGTGTGAGCTCAGGTGACCAGCACCCAATGAGCTCCTAACTTTACCCAGACTGCTCCCCCTATCTGCCCCTACACTACTGGGATGTTCCACCCCCCTCCCACTCCAGCCAGGAACAGACACTGTCGTACCTGCACATTTCTCTAGTGGGAGTACCATCGGTCTGTTCCTCGGAAATGGGATGTGTGTAGTGCATGCAGCTAACTGAGCTCAGTTCCACACTCCATCCTTACCCGGGAGTGGAATATCACACCTCTGGCTGAGGTGCAATACCCCTGTAGCAGCCGAATCCTCAGGGTGCTACACAAGCATGCCTGCGCTTCTCAGTGTCTGCGGGATGACAGGCTGGATGGCAGCTTTCTGCTGCGGTCCAGTCTGTCATCTCGATGTAGCAGAGCTGAAGCTGTCGTGGGAACCATGGAGAGGTAAGGATGAGGTTGCTTTATTATTTTATTTTTATTACAGGAGATCGTTGGCTTCAGCTGGAATGGGCGTGACGGTAAGTATGGTTTAATTTAGAACAATAAAGAATTGTGTCTTTATTTCAATTAAAGGACTTTATTCTGGGTGTTTGTGTTTTTTTTAACTTTGACTATGGGGTTAGTAATGGGGGTGTCTTATAGACGTCTCTCCATTACTAACCTGGGCTTGATGTCAGCTGGCATTATAAGCTGACATCAACCCCAGCCCTATTACCCCCTGCCACCGCACCAGGGCAGCGTGGAAGAGCGAGGCTAAGTGCCAGAATTGGCGCATCCTATGGATGCGCCATTTCTGGGGCGGCTGACGGCTGGTGTTTCTAGCCTGGGAGGGGGCCAATATTCATGGCTCCCTTCCTGGGCTATTAATATCAGCCCCCAGCTGTCTGCCTAGCCTTTGCTAGCTATTAAATTAGGGGGGACCCCACGTCATTTTTTTGGGGGGGTCCCCCATTTTAATAGCTAGTAAAGGCTATGTATTCAGCTGGGGGCTCATATTAGTAGCCTGGGAAGCTCCGTGGGTATTACCCCCTTCCCAGGCTTCAAACATCTGCCCCAGCCGTCTGCTTAACCTCCGCTAGAGACTAAAATTAAGGGGAACCCCACGCCAATTTTTTTAATAATAAATCCTTTATTTTAATACTAAATGACAAGTACAGTAACCAACACTATCACTGTACTTCATATATATGTGACTGACATGTTTCTATCTATCTAATCTATGTGTGATGCTCTATTCTTTCTGTTATAAATTGTCGGGTACAGATGCTGAATTGCCGGCCGGCTTTTTTAAAGAGACGGTGCATGAAAACACTATTATTTTTTTTAATAAATCCTTTACACTAAATGACAAGTACAGTAAGCAACACTGTCACTGTACTTCATATATATGTGACTGACAAGTTTCTATCTATCTAATCTATGTGTGAAGCTCTATTCCTTCTATTCTAAATTGTCGGGTACCGCTGCTGAATTGCCGGCCGGCTTTTTTAAAGAGACGGTGCATGAAAACACTATTATTTTTTTTAATAAATCCTTTACACTAAATGACAAGTACAGTAAGCAACACTGTCACTGTACTTCATATATATGTGACTGACATGTTTCTATCTATCTAATCTATGTGTGAAGCTCTATTCCTTCTATTCTAAATTGTCGGGTACCGCTGCTGAATTGCCGGCCGGCTTTTTTAAAGAGACGGTGCATGAAAACACTATTATTTTTTTTGATAAATCCTTTACGCTAAATGACAAGTACAGTAAGCAACACTGTCACTGTACTTCATATATATGTGACTGACATGTTTATATCTATCTAATCTATGTGTGAAGCTCTATTCTTTCGGTTCTAAATTGTCGGGTACCGGTGTATGCCGCTACTGAATTGCCGGCTTTTCATGTTTCACTGTTGGCACTGTTCCCATCGATTTGGGCAATCACTGTAATGCCACAACCACCATGGCTGTGGCATTACAGTGAGTGGCAGACAATCCCTGCATGATTGGTGCTCTAAATAGCACCAGACATGCAGGACACGCTTTTGGTGCACGAACAGTTATCGAACATAACCTCGAACAGCCGAATTTTTCTCAAATCGTTCGGGTTCGTCGAACAACTCGAACACCGCCCAAAACAGCTCGAATTTGAGATTGGCGAACAGTTCTAGTCGAACACCGCTCATCTCTAGTAACTACTACAATTGTTCTCTTTAACAGACAATCCAAGAATAAACCGCTACATTTTTTTATAAGAATATCGTGATATATTATTTGATCGATCGCATCTGATAAGAAGTTCTCTATAAAAAATATACGTAAATAAGTATTTTTTTACAAGCACCAAGCACTTTATATCAGTCCCTATCTAGTAAGAGGGCCTAATAGGGTAAGAAGGGACAGACGCTGAGGAGTGAGGGCACCATATGTGCAGGAATTCAGGGTGTCAACCTCCGCAGTTAGGCAGGGAGGAGTGATAGATCTTTATAGGGACAGTGTTAGTCCATCACATATGGTTATCAATTGGGTGTTCTTTTGTCTATTGTATTTTATGAATTATTTATTAAAAGTTATAATTTATTAAATTTGGGTGAATAGTATAGCAAATACTGTGAATTTTTGTTAATAAGGTGCGTACTTTAATACATCACCTCTGCGGTGAATATTTTTAATGTCTGGATCCCTGCCTGAACAGCGGAGGTTGACACCCTAGTAATTTCGCATATGGCACCACCTCTCCATGATGGCTATCCCTAGGACTCCCTGATTTGTCTTTGTCATGAAGGTAAGTATCTAAAAAGCTGACAGGTCCACAAGACCTAGATGAACTGGTACAAACTAAGTCAATGCATTCGGTGGATAACCTTATAGTGATCATGAGCATATAAAAACAATGTCAGCTAGATACCACACCAGAAAATCAGCTGATAGAGCATTCACTCATGCATTTGTAGGGGGTTTCGGGGTGATGAAGGGGTTGTTTAGTTGTCTGATAATTTTTATATGTTGTAACATCCCTGGCGGCGTGCTGGATGGCTTACCATCTCCCAACCTGCAAGACTGCCAACTTACCTATCAGTCCTGGCTGTGCAATATACTTCTTTACCTGCTGTGTGCATGTCTCTTGTCTGCTGCCTTAGGGCGGCGGTGCTGTTACTTCCTGATTCTTAAAGCTACAGTGTGCGCAGTCCTAATGCGTCCCCAGCCTATTGCTGTGTCACTGGATACTTAAACCTCCCCCACCCTAAGGGAGGTGCCTGAGCAACACTCTCTTTCAGTGTGTTCTGTGCAACTGAGTTGCCAGGTTCTGTCCTGTGTCTTGTCTGTTTCCGCCACCCTGGGGGCTGAGTACTCAGGCCCATTACCTGTATCTGTGACTTCTAGTCTGTTCCTGCCACCCTGGGGGCTGAGTACCCAGGCTCGTTCCTGTATCTTGTTCCAGTGTCAGTTCCTGTCTGAACTGTGTCCTAGCCCGTTACCTGTTTGTCTCTATGTCCGATCCTTCCCTTTTCCTGCAGTGTCTGAATCAGTACCTAACTCCAACTCGTTGTCTCTGTACTTCTGTTTGTGAGTTTTGTGTCCACTTGCTACTTCATTGCAAGTACCTTGTGTGTATCTGGTTCTGCTTGACCCGTTTCCCTGCCTCCGTTTCTACCTCCTGTGTTCTAGCTATCTTCCTGTGTTTCCCAGTCTGTTCCATGTGAACAGAGCCCTGTCCTGTCTGCCTGCACCTGCGGCTCTGCTCTGCTCCGCTTGCCCTCCGCACCTGCAGCTTTGCTCTGCTCTGCCCTGCTCTGCTTGTCCTCCGCACCTGCTTCTCCGCTCTTCTCCGCTTGTTCTCTGCACCTGCAGCTCCGCACTGCTCTTCTCCGCTTGTTCTCCGCACCTGCGTTTCTGCTCTGCTCTGCTCCGCTTGTCCTCCGCATCTGCGGCTCTGCTCTGCTCCACTTGTCCTCTGCACCTGCAGCTCTGCTTTGCTCAGCTCTGCTTGTCCTCCACACCTGCGGCTCCGCTCTGCTCAGCTCTGCTTGTCCTCCACGCCTGCGGCTCTGCTCTTCTTGTCCTCCGCACCTGCGGCTCTGCTCTGCTCCGCTTGTCCTCCGCACCTGCGGCTCTGCTCTGCTCCACTTGTCCTCCGCACCTGCGGCTCCGCTCTGCTCTGCTCCGCTTGTCCTCCGCACCTGCGGCTCTGCTCTGCTCCGCTTGTCTTCCGCACCTGCGGCTCTGCTCTTCTCCGCTTGTCCTCCACACCTGCGGCTCTGCTCTGCTCTGTTCTGCTTGTCCTCCGCACCTGTGGCTCCACTCTGCTCTGCTCCGCTTGTCCTCCGCACCTGCGGCTCCGCTCTGCTCTGCTCCGCTTGTCCTCCGCACCTGCGGTTCCGCTATGCTCTGCTCTGCTTGTCCTCTGCACCTGCGGTTCTGTTCCTGTATCCCAGTCTGTACTGGTGCCTATCCAGTCTGTTTTCCTACCTGCCTGTACCCGCCTGTCTGCATACCAGCCATGCCTACCAGTACCCACCTGTCTGCATACCTGCCATGCCTGCCAGTACCCACCTGTCTGCATACCAGCCAAACCTGCCCATTCCTGCATTCCCCGGTGTGGGTCAACAGCTGTGACCGGGGTCTGACCTGGAGTAGCACCTGGGCCACCTCCTACATCCCTCCTCGGACCACGGAGTCGATTGAGCCACCATGTGTTCGTGGTCGGATCTGGTGAGGCCCCTAGTCACGCCCCTCCAGGCACTCCTCAGTTCGTGGCCCAGTGGGACCACTAACCGTGCTCAGTCCGGGCGTGAGTGTAACATATGTGTTTATAAGGTTATTTATTTGATAAAGTATTTCGCTGAGTGAAATCCTTATGGCCGTTATTGTTTGCCGGTTCTCCATAGGTTCTGCCTAATGCTGTCCCTGGAATGCGGGAGGTCTGCCCAGAGGAGAACCATACAATAGGTAAGGGATTTAGTTACACTACACTGTGGTGTAGGCATGGTGCACAGTGTCTGGCTTACAGCCTATCAATGACGCCCATAATTTTAAATCGAGCGGGCTGCACATTTTTCATTTTTTGCAGGATGCGACCAGGCCCTTTGTTGTTGGGTGGATAAATTGGGGCGTCTGTCCTGTGTAGTGCACATATATAGTGCTGGCAGCCTGCTCAATTTAAAATTATGGGCATCATTTCTAGGTGTGGTGCATAGTGTCTGGCTTACAGCCTATCTGTGTGACTGGCGTCCTATACAAGCTGCAGTTGTGTGCATTTCTAATACTACGCAGCCACTCACATATC
Source organism: Phyllobates terribilis (assembly GCF_046119375.1). NCBI lineage: Eukaryota > Metazoa > Chordata > Amphibia > Anura > Dendrobatidae > Phyllobates > Phyllobates terribilis. The sequence goes on along the minus strand of NW_027362761.1, from coordinate 32,258,575 downwards.
TGCCAACCATGACGGGGGTGGCTGTCACATCAGTATTTCGCACCTGTGCTGCCCCCACCTTTATCATGGAGGTCTGCCGTGTCCTGATTGTGCTTTGGTAATCTTACCTGGTGTTGGTAAGGCTGTTTTTTTCTGTGATGATTTTTTTTTAATTCTTTTCCTTTTCTGTGAGCTGTTTTAATTTTAGCGTAGGGACTCGCAAGTATGAGGACCCTTGGTGTGGGTTGCGAGCTTGCGTATTTTGGCCAAAATATCGACCAATACCTCATGTAATGTATTTATCTTATACATAATTTTACATCTTTTTATTGTACATTGTCCAATTTTTACAGGATGCGGCCAGGCCCTATGTTGTTGGGTGGGTGAATTGGGGCGTCTGTCCTGTGTGGTGCACGTATATAGTGCCGGGCAGCCCGCTCGATTTAAAATTATGGGTGTCATTGATAGGCTGTAAGCCAGACACTGTGCACCACACCTATCTGTGTGACTGGCATCCTATACAAGCTGCAGTTGTGTACATTTCTAATACTACGCAGCCACTCACATACAGTATCTGCCAATTCATGGAGGGGGTGACTGTTGCATCAGTATTTCACACCTGTCTTGTCTGTTGCACGTATATAGTGCCGGGCAGCCCACTCGATTTAAAATTATGGGTGTCATTGATAGGCTGTAAGACAGACATTGTGCACCACACCTATCTGTGTGACTGGCGTCCTATACAAGCTGCAGTTGTGTACATTTCTAATACTACACAGCCACTCACATATTTGCCAATTCACAGTCCTAGGCTCACAGCCTGTCAGAGGTGCTCAAGGCGAGGTCTCAATATCCCTAGAGGGGAGATTCTCAGCTGGGTCACAGAGGAAGTGGATAATATTGGGTCTCAGGACAGGAAGAGAACGAACACTGGAAAGGCACATAACCAAGGGTACTTCTCTAACCAAAGAACTTGTCTTGATCTGTATACTGCAGCCGTGTATGGAAGAATTGCACAATAAAAGTGAGTCTGTTAACCCGGATCTACAATCTCCTGTCTTGCTTGAAGTCAGTGTCAGTCCCATGAATGGTGTAAGAGTGAGTACAGAGAATCCCTCAGTGCAGCACACACTCCGGTCTCAGTCCTTAATAGTAGAGGGGGCATCGGGCGAAGAAAATATAGTGTCGGCACACAGCGTTATGGTAATGGCCCTAGGTGCTACCTTCTACACATTCAATATATCATGTCAAGATAATCATAGACAGCATGGGACCTGTGAACACGGTCTATAAATCAGATGTTTAGCCAATACATTTAATAGATAATAACATTCTAATCATGAGACATGGAACCATCAAATAGAAATGAGCTAAAATAGAATCTCTGGTACTTACTCGCAAGGGTCATGATTCAGCCTCTACGCATTTCACCAGAACAGCGCATCAGGAGGACAGATAGAATACACTCCCTGACAGAAGTTATGTCAGGGAGTGTATCCTATGTAAACTAGGATTGGGTGCATTATATGACCAGGCGACAAAACTTTTGTCTTGCCAAAATCTGACCATTCTGTGTTCATTAAATGATCAATATTTCAGCATTGATGCCAATTTATTTTCTTAACCTAAACCAAATTTAGGAGGGTTTCAGCTTTCAAAAGAGTAATTTATAAAAACAATGGATGAATTTAACGTCCGGTTATAAGCTTTTATTTACATAACATGGATAAGAGACATAACTTCTGTCAGGGAGTGTATGCCATTCTCGCATATTAAAGGGTGCCAACCTCCGCTGGTAGGTAGGATGCCAGAAAAGGATCTATAGGAGGGATAGTCCAGAAGTATCTATTTATTAGTGTCTGTGTCTTACATGTTGCTTGTCCAATTTTTAAATAACAAAATAAAAGGTATATTTTAATTGGGGTTTCCTATGTTAGCTAGTGGCGGCTTCCAAGCAGAAGACGCCAGAAGGCACCAATCACTTCTTTACGCCACTTTACAACATTGAAAGCCTGAAGCAGTTAAATCAAGTTTCATAAAAATTAAAGATGTTAATTTTTGTAAATACCTTACGTTGCTGTTTCTGCCTGTGAGAGGCGCTATCGCTGGCCACTCACAGGCATCACGTGACCCCGCGGTGATGTCACGACAAGTGAGGCGTGACTCAGCACTGGGGTCTCCGTGGTGGCTGCTGGGTTGTGGGCGGGGTTACCCCCACATCACACCCAGCATCCACCGCATGCTTTCCCAATGAATGGGGAGAGGCAGAGCGCGCGGTGGATGCCGGGTGTGACGAGGGGGGTAACCCCGACTTGTCGTGACGTCAGTGGATGTCAGAGCCGGCTGCGGCCGGGGGTCACATGATGCTTGGGAGCGGCCAGTGATAGCGCCGCTCACAGGCAGTATCTGCAACGTAAGTTAATTACAAAAATCCTTAGGGGTCCCAGGAGGATACATTGGGGGGGGGGGTAATATAAAGTACTGGACAACCCCTTTAAACATATTCACAGCAAGTCATTTTGACATTGTTGTGCATATGTTCATTCTTTCTGCCATTATTTAGCTTTTTTGTCAGGCGGGTTAAAGGCAGAATCTGCTGAAACTATGATGATGCACATACACTTAAAAGTATAGGTTGAACAGGAATTTCAATATATAGTTATAAAGATATTTTCTCACAAATTTATATATTAGGGCAAATCTATTACATGATTTAAGTTGCATGGACCACGAGTAGCGTGTAAGGCTATGTGCCCACGATGCAGAAATGCTCCGGATTTTTCCGGAGCGTTTCTGCATCTCCCTGGCAGAAAAAATGCATACGGATTTTACATGCGTTTTTCCTGCGAGGGACAAGCGTAAGTGAAGCGTTTTTCACATGCGATTTCGCATGCGGGTTGTCAAGCACTTTCCAAGTGATTTTAGCATCACTTGGAAAGTGCTTGACAACTTGGTCACACTATATAAATCCATGCAACCGGCATGGATTTATATACTGTGACCAAGTTATATGTAAAAACACAAAGAAAAACTGAGTGTACAGCATATAAAAAGAGACTTTATTAATAGAAGTATAAATACACAATATTATCAATATAATGAATAAATACAAGAGGGAGACAGTACAGAACCACGGGGGCACATAGCAGCTAACCACAGCTAGCCAATATGGTAGAATGGTATAAGAGAGAATAAGGGGAGGGGGGAGGGAGCGACCCAAGACAACATGTGCACAAAGTGGCAAGATAGGAGAGGCATCTATAGAAGGATGTCAAGCATTAAATAATGATGGGTATGTGTCCCATATTTCCCCCAAATGGGGGCAGAATAGATAAAGACCATAATACAGGATGCACTCACCAAAAAGGCCACCAAGGGGCGCTAGAGGAGGGGGTCAGGGAACACGGCAGGAGCAAACCAATGTGGGACCTGCGGGCCTCGACGCACGTTTCGCAGGTTTGCTTTGTCAAGAGGCATTCTACCATATTGGCTAGCTGTGGTTAGCTGCTATGTGCCCCCGTGGTTCTGTACTGTCTCCCTCTTGTATTTATTCATTATATTGATAATATTGTGTATTTATACTTCTATTAATAAAGTCTCTTTTTATATGCTGTACACTCAGTTTTTCTTTGTGTTTTTACATTTATCTTGAGTAAGCAAAATTTTTTTCACGACTATGGGGTGTGAGTTGTGGTTCTTCCGCACTCCATACTCGTGATCTCTATTATGCTGGCCGAAGTGTTTTCTGTGACCAAGTTATAGTAAAAGAATGGTAAAAAATAAAAATAAAAAATAAACATTATACTCACCTTCCAATGACCCCCGGTCTCCTCCGGTGCGTCCGGTGTGTTGGGCAGCTCGCGGTTGTCTAAAAGGACCTTCCATGACATCATTTAGTCATGTGACAGGTCACCCGACCGCCGACGTCAGCGGTCGCGTGACCTGTCACATGACTAAATGACGTCATGGAAGGTCCTTTTAGACCATCGAGAGCCGCCGGGAAGCCAGGACGCATCGCTATGGAGACCTGGGGCCATCAGAAGGTGAGTATAATGTATTTTTTTATTTTAAATTATTTTTTTTTTGGTACCCGGGTAAGAGAGTCTCCTCTTCTCCAGACCCGGGTACCATCCGCACATTGAATCGCTTAATATCCGCATGTGCACATGTAGTCATGCGGATATTAAGCGATTCAGTGTAAGTCAATGGCGGCGAAAACACCGCGATTACGCAAAATAATTGGTAGTGCTGCAGATTTTTCCGCAATGATAATCCGCAGCGGAAATTTCCGCAGCATGCGCACAGCACATGCGGATTATCATTGGGGAACATAGCAGACCTTCTACCAAGCGTTTTTTAAGCGTCTCTGCAGCGGAATTGCCGCTGCGGAAACGCTTAAACGCATAGTGGGCACACAGCCTTACAGACAATGACTACATTATTTCAGATGTGAATGTTTAATTCTGAAATGCTGTGGCATTTTAAAGAAAACACCAATATAAAAAGCCAGTCAGGAATTATGCATCTTGAATGACTAGTTAGAGGCAGGTGCCGATGACTTCTCCCAACCCTGAACCTCTTGACTTAAAGATTTCTCCCTATGTTTATGTCACGCTAGGTATATAGAGAACCCCGCACATAACGACAAGAAAAGGGGAGGCCCTAGGTAAGGAGCGGGAGGGGTGAGCACTGAGTCAGCCCCAGTACAACTAAAGTACACATAGAAGAAACAAACAGGGGAATACACCTAGCTCTAAGATGACACCGGAGAAAGCACAACAACAATCCACAAAGGAACTCCAAGGTAATTCTAGTCGACTACTAGAAACTCAGGCCTGAATAGGCATAACACGCTACGTTATCACCAGCAACTTTCTGAGGACCTGAGTGTATTTAAGGACACAGCAAGGAAGAGCTGATTAACAGCAGAAAGGTGAGGATACCTCAGGATTAGTGATGAGCGAGCATGCTCATTGCTTGAGATTTACGAGCATGCTCGGGTGAGCACCTATTATCTTCAGCGTGCTCGGGGGTTAAGTTTTCGTCGCTCCGTGAACATGATTTGCGACTGTTTGACAGCTTTAATACATGTGAGGAATGCTGGAAAAACAGGCATTCCTCACATGTATTAAAGCTGTCAAACAGTCACAAATCATGTGCATGGAGCGATGAAAACTTAACCCCCGAGCATGCTGAAGATAATAGGTGCTCGCCCGAGCATGCTCATAAATCTCATCACTATTCAGTATCCTAAAGGGAAAGGTATAATCCCTAAGCAAGGTGAGGATCACTGCTGGGTCTTAAAGAGAGAGGGATTAAATCATGAAAGGATCAGGGAGATGTTTGTAAGACCAAACGCAGCAAAATTCTACAGCCGGACAACGTTTGACTGTTTGTCAACCCTGACACACCTGTAACAGTGTGTGTATATGGAGAGACCTGTCAATCTAGGATAGTGGTCAAAGTGAAGCCTACAGGGGGATCAGCCTTGGATTAGTCAACAAAGACGAATATTTCCTAGCCGGCTTTTCAAAGTATGTTTTCTCTGTAACACCACGGCATTTTAGAGTATAACATACACATCTGCAATAATGCATATGTCTGATTCATACTGCTTGTGATTCAAGCAGTATGAATCAGATGACAAGTTTCCTTTATTCTGCTTACCTCTTCCTGCCCTATAAACTAATGCAAACAGAATGGAGAGGATTTAAACAGTTCTATATGTGCACTCATCAGTAGTGATGAGCGAGCATGTTTGCTACTGCTTAGTGCTCGCCCGAGCATCTCACTGCTCGAGATGCTCGACGCTCGCCGAGTATTTCCGGGGTTGCTCGGCAGGAGCTCCGGTCTCCTCCCTGCATGTTTAGAGCGCCAATGAACATGCAGGGATTGCCTGCCACTCACTGTAATGCCGTAGCCAAGTTGGTTGTGGCATTACAGTGATTGGCTGGCTGCACAGCGTCATCTTGTCTATATCAGACCTGGCGCCGCCATGCTCGCCACAGTCACTCCGAAATCAGACAGTGTAGGGAGAGGTGCTGCTGAGCTAGGGAGAGATTTGCTTGTTTCTAGTTAGTGTAGGTGTACCGAACTATACTAGAGACACCTATCCATCTCAACAAACAGAGCTTCTGAGGAATAATCCATCTGCAGAGATATCAGGCAGGCAGCGTATATAGGCAGGCAGGCAGGGTATATAGCAGACTGCAGTGCATATAGCAAAAGAGACTCAATTCCAGTTCTGTCTGCTGCTGCTGTTAGATATTTCCAGAAATAGGCCCAGGTCTCAGGGGCCAGGAATAATTTTTTGGGGATCTTAATCCTCATTATTTGCTTAAAAAGCAATCCAGAGAACACAGTTTTTTTGCGCCATTTGCTTGTTGGCATTGCAGAATACATACAGTTCCTTTCCATATTACATCACTTAAAATCCAGCTGTTTAAAACTGTTGTTTGTCCGTCACACGGATCACATATAACTGTGCTGAAAATACTGCCATTTCTGGCCTCCATTAAAAAAAATTTCAGTGTGTCAGTGAAGCAATTGACACCGGTTTGCTGTTCTAAATAGTTACCTACAGGCCAGGTATTTGAAACTGTGTTTTCTCCGTCACACGGATCACATATACGTTTTCAGAAAATACTGCCATCTATTTGTTTCAGTGTGTCAGTGATGCAATTGACACCAGTTTGCTGTTCAAAATAGTTACCTACAGGCCAGGTATTTAAAACTGTGGATTGTCCGTCACATGGATCACATATAAGTTCACTCCAAATTCAGTCATTTGTAGTGAGCGTGGAAGATATTGTCCTCCATTTAAAATGGGCACGGCACATGGCAAGGGACGGGGAACTGGACGTGATGGTGATGATGGTGCATGCAGAGGCTGAGGCCGTGGACAAGCTGAAATTGTGCCACAACAAACACCCACATCTTCTTGCTCGACCTTCCTGTCCCAATTAATAGGGGACCGCAGAATACCACTATTGAACACACAGGAGTGTGCAAAGGTTATTGGTTGGATAGCAGATAATGCTTCCAGTCACTTAGCCACCACCACCACCAGCTTGTCTTCCACACGGTTAAGTCTCAGTAGCTGTGAGTCTGGACTGCATATTCCTCACCCTGAACCTCCTTACTCCCACCATGCCGAGTGCCCAGAGACAACTGATCCCACACTTGGACACACCGAAGAGCTGTTCACTTTTCCATTTATAGATTCGGGCCTCTCGCCCAGTCCACTTGAAGCGGGGCAAGAGGAGATCGCATTTAGCGATGCCCAAATATTTGAGCAGCCACGGTCACACGAAGGCGACAGTGGGAAAGTGTCACAAGAGGTGGACGTTGATGAGACACAATTGCCAGAAAGTCAGTAGGAGGACCAGAGTGCGGAAGTGGAAGACGAGGTGGTGGACGATATAGCAACTGACCCAACCTGGCAAGAGGACATGCAGAGCGAGGACAGCAGCACACAGGGTGAGGGAGGGAGAGCACCCCAACAGGCAGAAAGAAGCAGTGTGGTGGCCGCAGAAAGAAGGCAGGCAACCATTCCCCGAAACACCAACACGAAGGAAGTTGCCAGTACAACTGTTAGGTCTTCCCGAGTCTGGTTGTTTTTTAAAGACTCTGCCGATAACCCCAAAAAGGCCATTTGCACCACCTGCCAGACCAGCATCAGCAAGGGTGGCAAAAAGACCAGCCTGATCACCACCAGCATGATCAGGCACATGGCAGCAAAGCACCCGACTTTGTGGGCCAAACCCCAGGGTCCAGGAACAGTGTCTGCAGGTGGCACCATTGCTTCTTCGTTGTTGTGCATGCAAGTCAATCCCCTGTGCATGATGCATGCGAAGATGCCTCCTGCCCTGCACCTGTCTTTGCACACTCTCAACTAGCAGCATCAGGAAGCACGTCCTTGTCCCAGTGCAGCGTTCAGTTGTCCCCAGTCCTTGGAACGCAAGTGCAAATACGCAGCCAACGCCCCACAGGCCACACTACTATATTCCCACATTTCCCGACTGCGCTCGAAATGTTGCCTTTTAGGCTCGTGGAGACTGAAGCATTTCGCAACCTGATGGCGGCGGCCGTCCTTTGGTACTCGGTCCCCAGCCGCCACTATTTCTCCCGGTGTGCCATCCCCGCATTACACAAGCACCTGTCACAAAACATGAGCCGTGCCCTCAACAACGCAGTTACCGGGAAAGTACACCTAACCACGGACACGTGGACAAGTGCTTGTGGTTAGGGATGGTACATCTCGCTGACGGCACACTGGGTTAACATAGTGGAAGCTGGGACCCTGTCGGACCTTGAGACGGAACACGTCCTCCCGACAACAAGGATTGCAGGCCCTAGGTAAATCAGGGTTGCCCCCACAAGCTACAGCTCCTGCACCTCATCCTCCTCAGCCTCCTCCTCCTCTTCTGCCTCCATCTCCGAAATGACCACATCAGTCACAAGCTAGAAGCACTGCAGCACTGCCTTGGCCAAGCGGCAACAGGCTGTGCTGAAGCTAATATGCTTAGCTGACAAACAGCAGAATGCTGAAGAGTTGTGGACAGCTCTGAAAGAGCAGGCAGATCTGTGGCTCACACCGCTGAACCTACAGCCAGGCATGATCGTGTGTGACAATGGCCGCAACCTGGTGGCGGCTCTGAGGTGAGACGAGCTCACACAAGTTCCATGCCTGGCCCATGTGCTTAACCTCATGGTTCAGCGTTTTCTGATATCCTACCCGGAGCTGCCAGATCTTCTTGTTAAAGTACACCTCCTGTGTGCCCATTTTAGAAAGTCACCTACAACTTCCGCCGCCCTTACCGTGTTTCAGCAGCGTTTGCTGGTTCCGGCTCACAGACTGGTATGTGAAGTCCCCACGCATTGGAACTCTACCCTCCACATGTTGCAAAGGATTTGTGAGCAGAAGAGAGCAGTTGTGGAGTACCAGCTGCAACAAGGCCGTCGATATTCAGGTCAGACTCCACACATAAGACCTCAGGAGTGGACCAGGATGTCTGACATATGTACCATCCTGACAAACTTTGAGTAGGCCACCAAGATGGTGAGTGGCGATGATGCCATCATTAGTGTCAGCATCCCACTTGTCTGTCTTTTGCAACGCTCTCTGCAGAGAATTAAAGAGGAGGCATTGCAGCCAGAGTATGATGAGATGGATCAAGAAGCCGTAGTGGGCGATTACACACAGCCCAGCCTCATCTCATCCCAACGTGCATTGGGGGACAATGAGGGAGAGGAGGAGGAGGAGGAGGAAGAACAGGAGCTGCTATCATGCGTTGTAGACGGTAGTACCTGTACAAGTGTCATACCGTCGGTTCAGCGTGGGTGGCCTGAGGACAGGGGGGAGGAGGAAGAGGAGGAGGAGGAGGAGAGCATGGTCAGTCGTCATCTTGGTGAGGACACGGAAATCTTGCCCGTTACCAGTCTGGCACGCATGGCTGACTTTATGTTACGCTGCCTTAACCGTGACCCTCGCGTTGTCAAAATGTTGGGTGACAGTCATTACTGGTTGGTGACACTTGTAGACCCCCGCTACAAGGAGAACTTTCACTCTCTTATTCCTGAGGTGGAGAGGTCTACAAAAATGGGGCAATACCAGAAGGCCCTTACTGCAGAACTCTTAAAAAAATTCCCATCTGAGCACGCTAGCGGCAGAGGTCACAGTTCGTTGCCCAACCAATGCGTACAGGCGAGAGAGATGCAACTCCAATCTAGCAGAGGCAGGGGAACACTGTCAATGTTCTGGGACAGTTTTCTGACACCCGCCCAGCTTACAGGCCCTGAGGCGCGGGGTACTCTCACAAGGAGTGGAAAGTTTCAAAAGATGGTGAGGGAGTACCTTGCCGATCGTACCAGCGTCCTCCGTGATTCCTCTGTGCCTTTTAATTATTGGGTATCCAAGCTGGACACTTGGAATGAACTCGCTCTGTACGCCTTGGAGGTCCTGGCCTGCCCTGCCGCTAGCGTGCTATCTGAGCGTGTTTTTAGTGCCGCTGGGGGAGTTATAACTGATAAGCACACTCGCCTGTCAACTGACAATGCTGACAAGCTGACCCTTATCAAAATGAACAAGGGCTGGATTGGGCCAGACTTCTCATCACCACCAAATGACAGCAGAGTAACATAAAGTCAAATCCACTGTGTTATTTCGGGAGGTGTATTCACATGCACCGCTTCACACCCACACATGGGTATACGCTTCCTCGTTTCGGCTGTTTAATCTTCTTCTCCTTATCTTCAGCCTCCACCACCACTATACCACCAGGGTGCCAGCATTGCAAGTTCCTCCGTCCTAATTTTTGGCAGCTTTTGCTGGGAAAGCATAAGCAAATACCATGGGACACCCACTCCCCAATAATGGGACTTATGTTTGTAATATGCTGTACTGCATGGCTCTTGTAAGGGGCATTGCAAGTTGCTCAGTCCTAATTTTTGGCAGCTTTTGCTGGGAAAGCATAAGCAAATACCATGGGACACCCACTCCCCAATAATGGGACTTATGTTTGTAATATGCTGTACTGCATGGCTCTTGTAAGGGGCATTGCAAGTTGCTCCGTCCTAATTTTTGGCAGCTTTTGCTTGCAAGGCATAAGCAAATACTATGGGAGACCCACTCCCCAATAATGGGACTTATGTTTGTAATATGCTGTACTGCATGGCTCTTGTAAGGGGCATTGCAAGTTGCTCAGTCCTAATTTTTGGCAGCTTTTGCTGGGAAAGCATAAGCAAATACCATGGGACACCCACTCCCCAATAATGGGACTTATGTTTGTAATATGCTGTACTGCATGGCTCTTGTAAGGGGCATTGCAAGTTGCTCCGTCCTAATTTTTGGCAGCTTTTGCTTGCAAGGCATAAGCAAATACTATGGGAGACCCACTCCCCAATAATGGGACTTATGTTTGTAATATGCTGTACTGCATGGCTCTTGTAAGGGGCATTGCAAGTTGCTCCGTCCTAATTTTTGGCAGCTTTTGCTGGGAAAGCATAAGCAAATACCATGGGACACCCACTCCCCAATAATGGGACTTATGTTTGTAATATGCTGTACTCCATGGCTCTTGTAAGGGGCATTGCAAGTTGCTCTTAGAGATGAGCGTTGTTCTACTCGAACTGTTCGCCAATCTCAAATTCGAGCTGTTTTGGGCGGTGTTTGAACCGTTCGGCGAACACGAACGATTTGAGAAAAATTCGGCTGTTCGAGGTTATGTTCGATAACTGTTCGTGCACCAAAATCATAACTGGATTTTTTCTCAGTAATGATGAAAATTAATGTTAATACGCAGTTTGAGTGTACAGCGGGGTGGGGGAAGGGGCAGGGGATGGATCTCTGCAGGAATAATGAAGATCTCCATTTTTTTTTCTCTTTCCCGCATTGGCAGTGGGGAGGTGCAGTCTGTCAGCCTATCAGCAGAGCACACACGGAGCAAACTGCTGTTTTTCACACAAGCAAGGGCATGTGTCATTGGCAGTGTATGTCACATGTCCTTGCCCTATAAGACCAAGCCATTTTCCCCATCGCCACCATTTTCTCACTGCTGCAGCTGCGTGTTAGACGGCACAGCTGTTGCTGTGTGCGCTATACCTTGTTAATTTCAAGCCAATTTTCGCACAAATCTACAGATAGCTTGGGAGTAGGGAATAGTTGTGATTGCAGTCCTTTTAAGGACTAGGTAACAGCATTTCCTACGACTTTTATCAGGCAGGTCTATGCTCTTAAATAGATAGATTGTGGGAGTAAAGACTAATTGTAATTGCAGTCCTTTTCAGGACTAGGTTACATCAGTTCCTATCAGTTTTTGCCAGGCAGGTCTGTGCCAGTGCTGTGCAAGTTTTTTTCACAGCATTTGGCTGAATCTAGCAAAGCTAATCCTTTTTGGCCTATTGCAGAGTGTGTTAGTCAGTGGAGTAGCCTATCTGTGTTGCAAGATATACCACCTGTGTATAGAATACCAATTTTTTTACTGCACCTAGTGAAGTAAAATCTTTTGGGCATAGCATCATTCTATTAGTCCATCTATACTGACCTCCATCAGGATGCAAACTGAATATAATTTTTTTCTGCATCTAGCTCTGAAAAAATATTTTGCTTTCTAGCAGTGTGTGGGACTTTCTCTATTAGTCCATCTATACTGACCTCCATCAGGTTGCCAAACTAAAATGTCTACTTCTTTTAGCGGACAATGTGATAAGATCCCTTTCTTACGGCCACGCCAATCGCTACAAATTCCAGATGAGGCACAAAAACAGCAGGTGCTTCAACGGATATCAAGTGCTCCTTTAAGTGGGCTTTCCTCCACATCAACTTCAACATCACAAATACTCCAGTCCTCAAAGGTGTCACCCCAATCGCACTTGCTTCCTCACAGCTCCCAAATCTCCAGCTGCCCGTCTGAGTATGAGGTAGAACAGATGGTTGAGTCTGCAGAGCTGTTTACTCATACTATAGCCTGGGAATCAGAGGTCGACTCCAGCGCTTCTGTGAATCCAGACGAGGAAATGATCTGCACTGATGCCCAGAATATTTATGAGTCGGATCCAGGACCAGACGCAGAAGGTTCTGACCATAATGTAGACCCTCATTCCCAAACTGTAACTCCTGTTGGTGGAGACAATGAGGAAGACGATGATGAGACTCAAATACCTGATTGGAGCGACAACTTTAGTTTTTTGTCAGGGCAGGAACAGGTTGGCTCTGAGGACGACGGGTGTGATAACGCACAGGGTGATGATGATGAGGTTGGAGATCCCACTTACTGACAACCCACAGTCAGCCAAGAGATGAGGTCAGCAGAGGAGGTGGAGGAAGATGCTAGTGACGACGAGGTCAGGTTGCGCCTTCCTGGACAGAGACGTAGTACTGGAAGCACGTCAACAACTGCATCCTTAAACACAACTCTGCCTCTCACCACAAGTCGTGGTGGCTCTTCAGGTCGCATGGGTGCTAAGCCTTGCATAGCCTGGGCATTTTTTCAGATCGATAAAGATGACCCAACTCGTGTTATCTGTAGCATTTGTCAGCAAAAGCTAAGTAGAGGCCAAAAAATACATAGTTTGAGTACTTCATGCATGAACCGGCACATGGACATGAAGCATAAGTTGCAGTGGGAAGCTCAGTGTGCTACAATGCGGCCTAGCCGGCCGGGCCAACCACCGTCTGCCATATCTTGTGCATCCGCGGCCTCTTCATCCTCTGTGACTGGGGGGACAGCAGTCACACCTGTTTTGGGGCGCAGACCTGCCACCTCTTTACCCGCAACAGCCAGCGTGATTGGCAGGTCATCATTTTCTTTGGAGGTGGTAACACCAGCTGGTGTTGAGCGCTGTCCGACATCGATAGCACCACCTTTGGATCAAGGCAACCTAACATGTCCGCCTGCATCTTCCTCACAGACCGGCAGTTTGCCGGGGACACCCTTATCAACCCCGTCTAAGCACAATAGCCAGCCCTCGGTCCCTCAGATGTGGACAAGTAAAAGACCATTTCCTCCTAGCCATGAGAAAGCTAAGAGGTTGAATTTCACCATCTGCAAGCTCTTGGCTACAGAAATGCTGCCTTTCCACCTGGTGGACACAGAGGATTTTTGAGACCTTATGTCCGTCGCAGTGCCCCAGTACCAGATGCCCAGTCGGCACTACTTCTCAAAGAAAGGTGTGCCTGCGCTCCACCAGCATGTCGCATACAACATCACCGCTTCTTTGAGAAACTCTGTGTGTGACAGGGTGCATTTCACCACAGACACTTGGACGAGTAGGCATGGACAGGGGCGTTACATGTCGCTGACTGGGCACTGGGTAACTATGGTGACAGCAGGACAAGGGGCTGCTGTCCAAGTCTTGCCGTCCCCACGAGTTGTGCGTCAATCCTCTTTATGTCAAAGTTCCTCCACTGCTTCTGCCTCCTCAACCTCCTCTCGGTCTTCCACCTGCACCCAAAGCCTGTCTGGTCATGCCACAAGCTTTCTAACTGCGCAGAAGGGATCCTGCACACCTCCTTACTATGCTGGCAGTAGGGCTCAATGTCATCAGGCAGTTTTTACTTTGAAATGTCTGGGAAATGTGAGTCACACAGCTGAGGAGTTGTGGTCAGCTCTGGAGAACCAATTTCATGAATGGTTGTCTCCACTGGACCTGAAACCAGGGAAGGCCGTGTGCGACAATGCTGCAAACCTGGGTGCGGCCCTTCGCCGGGGCAATGTCACACACGTGCCTTGTATGGCTCACGTGTTGAACCTGGTTGTCCAGCAATTTTTAGCCCACTATCCCAGACTAGATGGCCTTCTGCAGAGGGCACGGTCGCTGTGTGCTCACTTCCGCCGTTCGCATCCCGCAGCTCAGCGACTTACATCTCTACAGAAGTCGTTGGGCCTGCCACTTCACCGGCTAAAATGCGATGTGCCTACCCGGTGGAATTCAACTCTGCACATGTTGCAGCGACTGTGGCAGCACCGACAAGCCCTGGTGCAATACGTTCTGACGTATAGCCTGGGCCAACGAGATCCAGAGGTGGGGCAAATCACGCTGGAGGAGTGGTCTCAGATCAGGGACCTATGCACCCTTCTGCACAGTTTTGAAATGGCGACGAAGATGTTTAGTGCTGACGATGCCATTATCAGCATGACTATTCCGGTGATTTACATGCTGGAGCACATGTTAAACAGAATTCGGAGTCAGGTGGTGGCACAAGAGGAGGTGGAGGAAGTAGAGGAGGAGGAGTTGTATGCGGAAGGGCTAACATCTGCAAGGTCCAGACGGTCGGCAGCACCAAGGCGGCAGGCATGTGAGGGATGGGTGAGATAGTTTTACCAGGGCGCATGGTAGCAGCCAAACTAGTGAGGAAGGTGCAGGAGCCCAGGAAGAAGTGGAGGACGAACTGATGGAAGACTCATCAGATGAGGGAGACCTTGATCACATTTCTGTTGTGCGAGGTTGGGGGGAGAGGACAGAGGAAGGAAGCATGATTGTTACCTCGCCACCAACACAACAGGGACTTGGTGCTCCTGGATGCGCAACACACATGAGTGCCTTCTTGCTGCACTACCTGCAACATGACCCTCGAATTGTGAGAATTAGAAATAATCCTGACTACTGGGTTGCCACACTGTTAGATCCCCGGTACAAAAGTAAATTTGCCAAAATTATTCCTGCCATAGAAAGGGATGCACGCATGCAGGAGTATCAGCAGAGACTGTTGCAGAATCTTACATGTGCTTTTCCACAAAACACCAGTGGTGCACGTAGTGAATCTCACAGTTCCAACTTGCCAACCGTGGGACCGTCAAGTGTTCAGCACTCAAACCGTAACAGAACCACAGTATCTGCTGGTAACATCAATTTTGCGGAATCATTTCACCACTTTTTTAGCCCATCCTTTGCAAGGCCACAGGAGACAAGAAGTCTGACACATAGTCAACGCCTAGAGACGATGGTACAGGAGTATCTCCAAGTAAACATTGAAGCCATGACTGTGTCACTGGACCCTTGCTGTTTTTGGGCTTCCAATCTGGATAAATGGCCGGAGCTAGCCACTTACGCCTTGGAGATCTTGTCATGCCCCGCAGCCAGCGTTCTGTCTGAACGTGTGTTCAGCGCTGCTGGTGGTGTGCTGACAGATAAGCGCACGCGGCTCTCCACTGATAATGTAGACAGACTCACGTTCATAAAGATGAACAAATCATGGATCCGAAACGACTTTTCTACCCCTGTGTCATCCTGGGGAGAGTAAAAGCTTGATGATTGGTTAAAATCACCCTACCAACCGTTTTAAGCTTTCAAATTACTAATCATGTTTATCTGTATCTTGGCTGGAAAATAATTTGGGCTTTGTAGCAGTGTGCAGCACTGATTCTATTAGGCCATCTATAATAAGCTCCACCAGATTTAAAATTACTAATCATGTTTATCTGTATCTTGGCTGGAAAATAATTTGGGCTTTGTAGCAGTGTGCAGGACTGATCCTATTAGGCCATCTATACTAAGCTCCACCAGATTTAAAATTAATAATAATTTTTAGCTGCATCTAGCCCGGAAAATAATTTTGGGGCTCCGAGATGCGCAAGACACATAAGTAGAGATGAGCGTTGTTCTACTCGAACTGTTCGCCAATCTCAAATTCGAGCTGTTTTGGGCGGTGTTCGAGCCGTTCGGCGAACACGAACGATTTGAGAAAAATTCGGCTGTTCGAGGTTATGTTCGATAACTGTTCGTGCACCAAAATTATAACTGGATTTTTTCTCAGTAATGATGAAAATTAATGTTAATACGCAGTTTGAGTGTACAGCGGGGTGGGGGGAGGGGCAGGAGATGGATCTCTGCAGGAATAATGAAGATCTCCATTTTTTTTTCTCTTTCCCGCATTTGCAGTCTGTCAGCCTATCAGCAGCGCACACACGGAGCGAACTGCTGTTTTTCACACAAGCAAGGGCATGTGTCATTGGCAGTGTATGTCACATGTCCTTGCCCTATAAGACCAAGCCATTTTCCCCGTCGCCACCATTTTCTCACTGCTGCAGCTGCGTGTTAGACGGCACCGCTGTTGCTGTGTGCGCTATACCTTGTTAATTTCAAGCCAATTTTCGCACAAATCTACAGATAGCTTGGGAGTAGGGAATAGTTGTGATTGCAGTCCTTTTAAGGACTAGGTTACAGCATTTCCTACGACTTTTATCAGGCAGGTCTGTGCTCTTAAATAGATAGATTGTGGGAGTAAAGACTAATTGTAATTGCAGTCCTTTTCAGGACTAGGTTACATCAGTTCCTATCAGTTTTTGCCAGGCAGGTCTGTGCCAGTGCTGTGCAAGTTTTTTTCACAGCATTTGGCTGAATCTAGCAAAGCTAATCCTTTTTGGCCTATTGCAGAGTGTGTTAGTCAGTGGAGTAGCCTATTTGTGTTGCAAGATATACCACCTGTGTATAGAATACCAATTTTTTTACTGCACCTAGTGAAGTAAAATCTTTTGGGCATAGCATCATTCTATTAGTCCATCTATACTGACCTCCATCAGGTTGCAAATTGAATATAATTTTTTTCTGCATCTAGCTCTGAAAAAATATTTGAGCTTCTAGCAGTGTGTGGGACTTGTTCTATTAGTCCATCTATACTGACCTCCATCAGGTTGCAAACTGAATATAATTTTTTTCTGCATCTAGCTCTGAAAAAATATTTGGCCTTCTAACAGTGTGTGGGACTTTCTCTATTAGTCCATCTATACTGACCTCCATCAGGTTGCAAATTAAAAATAATTTTTATCTGCATCTAGATCTGAAAAAATATTTGGCCTTCTAGCAGTGCATGGGACTTTCTCTATTAGTCCATCTATACTGACCTCCATCAGGTTGCAAATTAAAAATAATTTTTATCTGCATCTACCTCTGAAAAAATATTTGGGCTTCTAGCTGTGTGTGGGACTTGTTCTATTAGTCCATCTATACTGACCTCCATCAGGTTGCAAACTGAATATAATTTTTTTCTGCATCTAGCTCTGAAAAAATATTTGGCCTTCTAGCAATGTGTGGGACTTTCTCTATTAGTCCATCTATACTGACCTCCATCAGGTTGCAAACTGAATATATTTTTTTTCTGCATCTACCTCTGAAAAAATATTGGGCTTCTAGCTGTGTGTGGGACTTGTTCTGTTAATCCAACTATACAGACCTCCATCAGGTTGCAAACTGAATATATTTTTTTTCTGCATCTACTTCTGAAAAAATATTGGGCTTCTAGCTGTGTGTGGGACTTGTTCTATTAATCCATCTATACAGACCTCCATCAGGTTGCAAACTGAATATAATTTTTTTCTGCATCTAGCTCTGAAAAAATAGTTGGCCTTCTAGCAGTGTGTGGGACTTTCTCTATTAGTCCATCTATACTGACCTCCATCAGGTTGCAAATTAAAAATAATTTTTATCTGCATCTACCTCTGAAAAAATATTTGGGCTTCTAGCTGTGTGTGGGACTTGTTCTATTAGTCCATCTATACTGACCTCCATCAGGTTGCAAACTGAATATAATTTTTTTCTGCATCTAGCTCTGAAAAAATATTTGGCCTTCTAGCAGTGTGTGGGACTTTCTCTATTAGTCCATCTATACTGACCTCCATCAGGTTGCAAACTGAATATATTTTTTTTCTGCATCTACCTCTGAAAAAATATTGGGCTTCTAGCTGTGTGTGGGACTTGTTCTATTAATCCATCTATACAGACCTCCATCAGGTTGCAAACTGAATATATTTTTTTTCTGCATCTACCTCTGAAAAAATATTGGGCTTCCAGCTGTGTGTGGGACTTGTTCTATTAATCCATCTATACAGACCTCCATCAGGTTGCAAACTGAATATAATTTTTTTCTGCATCTAGCTCTGAAAAAATAGTTGGCCTTCTAGCAGTGTGTGGGACTTTCTCTATTAGTCCATCTATACTGACCTCCATCAGGTTGCAAATTAAAAATAATTTTTATCTGCATCTAGCTCTGAAAAAATATTTGGCCTTCTAGCAGTGTGTGGGACTTTCTCTATTAGTCCATCTATACTGACCTCCATCAGGTTGCAAATTAAAAATAATTTTTATCTGCATCTACCTCTGAAAAAATATTTGGGCTTCTAGCTGTGTGTGGGACTTGTTCTATTAGTCCATCTAAACTGACCTCCATCAGGTTGCAAACTGAATATAATTTTTTTCTGCATCTAGCTCTGAAAAAATATTTGGCCTTCTAGTAGTGTGTGGGACTTTCTCTATTAGTCCATCTATACTGACCTCCATCAGGTTGCAAATTAAAAATAATTTTTATCTGCATCTAGCTCTGAAAAAATATTTGGCCTTCTAGCAGTGTGTGGGACTTTCTCTATTAGTCCATCTATACTGACCTCCATCAGGTTGCAAATTAAAAATAATTTTTATCTGCATCTACCTCTGAAAAAATATTTGGGCTTCTAGCTGTGTGTGGGACTTGTTCTATTAGTCCATCTATACTGACCACCATCAGGTTGCAAACTTAATATAATTTTTTTCTGCATCTAGCTCTGAAAAAATATTTGGGCTTCTAGCTGTGTGTGGGACTTGTTCTATTAATCCATCTATACTGACCTCCATCAGGTTGCAAACTGAATATAATTTTTTTCTGCATCTACCTCTGAAAAAATATTTGGGCTTCTAGCTGTGTGTGGGACTTGTTCTATTAGTCCATCTATACTGACCTCCATCAGGTTGCAAACTGAATATAATTTTTTTCTGCATCTAGCTCTGAAAAAATATTTGGCCTTCTAGCAGTGTGTGGGACTTGTTCTATTAGTCCACCTATACTGACCTCCATCAGGTTGCAAATTCAAAATAATTTTTTGTCTGCATGTAGCTCTGAAAAAATATTTGGCCTTCTAGCAGTGTGTGGGACTTTCTCTATTAGTCCATCTATACTGACCTCCATCAGGTTGCAATCTGAATATATTTTTTTTCTGCATCTACCTCTGAAAAAATATTTGGGCTTCTAGCTGTGTGTGGGACTTGTTCTATTAGTCCATCTATACTCACCTCCATCAGGTTGCAAATCGAATATAATTTTTTTCTCCATCTAACCCAGCCAATAGTTTTGGCCTAATACCACAGTTTGGCCACTCAGCTCTGCTCGGTTCCCATCCATTGTTTTTTTGTGCAAACAACTCCAGAGTTGTGAATTAGTTAACCACCAAAATGAGTGGAAAAAGGCCTGCTGCTGGTGGAAAGGGGAATAGGCATGTTGGGAAGGGGAAAAAAGGTTGTGTCCGTGGGGTAGGTGTTAAAGCAACAGTAACATCTGCAGAAGAAAGACCATCTTCCAGCCAAACTAAAATGTCTACTTCTTTTAGCGGACAATGTGATAAGATCCCTTTCTTACGGCCACGCCAATCGCTACAAATTCCAGATGAGGCACAAAAACAGCAGGTGCTTCAACGGATATCAAGTGCTCCTTTAAGTGGGCTCTCCTCCACATCAACTTCAACATCACAAATACTCCAGTCCTCAAAGGTGTCACCCCAATCGCACTTGCTTCCTCACAGCTCCCAAATCTCCAGCTGCCCGTCTGAGTATGAGGTAGAACAGATGGTTGAGTCTGCAGAGCTGTTTACTCATACTATAGCCTGGGAATCAGAGGTCGACTCCAGCGCTTCTCTGAATCCAGACGAGGAAATGATCTGCACTGATGCCCAGAATCTTTATGAGTCGGATCCAGGACCAGACGCAGAAGGTTCTGACCATAATGTAGACCCTCATTCCCAAACTGTAACTCCTGTTGGTGGAGACAATGAGGAAGACGATGATGAGACTCAAATACCTGATTGGAGCGACAACTTTAGTTTTTTGTCAGGGCAGGAACAGGTTGGCTCTGAGGACGACGGGTGTGATAACGCACAGGGTGATGATGATGAGGTTGGAGATCCCACTTACTGTCAACCCACAGTCAGCCAAGAGATGAGGTCAGCAGAGGAGTTGGAGGAAGATGCTAGTGACGACGAGGTCAGGTTGCGCCTTCCTGGACAGAGACGTAGTACTGGAAGCACATCAACAACTGCATCCTCAAACACAACTCTGCCTCTCACCACAAGTCGTGGTGGCTCTTCAGGTCGCATGGGTGCTAAGCCTTGCATAGCCTGGGCATTTTTTCAGATCGATAAAGATGACCCAACTCGTGTTATCTGTAACATTTGTCAGCAAAAGCTAAGTAGAGGCCAAAAAATACATAGTTTGAGTACTTCATGCATGAACCGGCACATGGACATGAAGCATAAGTTGCAGTGGGAAGCTCAGTGTGCTACAATGCGGCCTAGCCGGCCGGGCCAACCACCGTCTGCCATATCTTGTGCATCCGCGGCCTCTTCATCCTCTGTGACTGGGGGGACAGCAGTCACACCTGTTTTGGGGCGCAGACCTGCCACCTCTTTACCCGCAACAGCCAGCGTGATTGGCAGGTCATCATTTTCTTTGGAGGTGGTAACACCAGCTGGTGTTGAGCGCTGTCCGACATCGATAGCACCACCTTTGGATCAAGGCAACCTAACATGTCCGCCTGCATCTTCCTCACAGACCGGCAGTTTGCCGGGGACACCCTTATCAACCCCGTCTAAGCACAATAGCCAGCCCTCGGTCCCTCAGATGTGGACAAGTAAAAGACCATTTCCTCCTAGCCATGAGAAAGCTAAGAGGTTGAATTTCACCATCTGCAAGCTCTTGGCTACAGAAATGCTGCCTTTCCGCCTGGTGGACACAGAGGATTTTCGAGACCTTATGTCCGTCGCAGTGCCCCAGTACCAGATGCCCAGTCGGCACTACTTCTCAAAGAAAGGTGTGCCTGCGCTCCACCAGCATGTCGCACACAACATCACCGCTTCTTTGAGAAACTCTGTGTGTGACAGGGTGCATTTCACCACAGACACTTGGACGAGTAGGCATGGACAGGGGCGTTACATGTTGCTGACTGGGCACTGGGTAACTATGGTGACAGCAGGACAAGGGGCTGCTGTCCAAGTCTTGCCGTCCCCACGAGTTGTGCATCAATCCTCTTTATGTCAAAGTTCCTCCACTGCTTCTGCCTCCTCAACCTCCTCTCGGTCTTCCACCTGCACCCAAAGCCTGTCTGGTCATGCCACAAACTTTCTAACTGCGCAGAAGGGATCCTGCACATCTCCTTACTATGCTGGCAGTAGGGCTCAACGTCATCAGGCGGTTTTTACTTTGAAATGTCTGGGAAATGTGAGTCACACAGCTGAGGAGTTGTGGTCAGCTCTGGAGAACCAATTTCATGAATGGTTGTCTCCACTGGACCTGAAACCAGGGAAGGCCGTGTGCGACAATGCTGCAAACCTGGGTGCGGCCCTTCGCCGGGGCAATGTCACACACGTGCCTTGTATGGCTCACGTGTTGAACCTGGTTGTCCAGCAATTTTTAGCCCACTATCCCAGACTAGATGGCCTTCTGCAGAGGGCACGGTCACTGTGTGCTCACTTCCGCCGTTCGCATCCCACAGCTCAGCGACTTACATCTCTACAGAAGTCGTTGGGCCTGCCACTTCACCGGCTAAAATGCGATGTGCCTACCCGGTGGAATTCAACTCTGCACATGTTGCAGCGACTGTGGCAGCACCGACAAGCCCTGGTGCAATACGTTCTGACGTATAGCCTGGGCCAACGAGATCCAGAGGTGGGGCAAATCACGCTGGAGGAGTGGTCTCAGATCAGGGACCTATGCACCCTTCTGCACAGTTTTGAAATGGCGACGAAGATGTTTAGTGCTGACGATGCCATTATCAGCATGACTATTCCGGTGATTTACATGCTGGAGCACATGTTAAACAGAATTCGGAGTCAGGTGGTGGCACAAGAGGAGGTGGAGGAAGTAGAGGAGGAGGAGTTGTATGCGGAAGGGCTAACATCTGCAAGGTCCAGACGGTCGGCAGCACCAAGGCGGCAGGCATGTGAGGGTGGGGGAGATGGTTTTACCAGGGCGCATGGTAGCAGCCAAACTAGTGAGGAAGGTGCAGGAGCCCAGGAAGAAGTGGAGGACGAACTGATGGAAGACTCATCAGATGAGGGAGACCTTGATCACATTTCTGTTGTGCGAGGTTGGGGGGAGAGGACAGAGGAAGGAAGCATGATTGTTACCTCACCACCAACACAACAGGGACTTGGTGCTCCTGGATGCGCAACACACATGAGTGCCTTCTTGCTGCACTACCTGCAACATGACCCTCGAATTGTGAGAATTAGAAATAATCCTGACTACTGGGTTGCCACACTGTTAGATCCCCGGTACAAAAGAAAATTTGCCGAAATTATTCCTGCCATAGAAAGGGATGCACGCATGCAGGAGTATCAGCAGAGACTGTTGCAGAATCTTACATGTGCTTTTCCACAAAACACCAGTGGTGCACGTAGTGAATCTCACAGTTCCAACTTGCCAACCGTGGGACCGTCAAGTGTTCAGCACTCAAACCGTAACAGAACCACAGTATCTGCTGGTAACATCAATTTTGCGGAATCATTTCACTTTTTTAGCCCATCCTTTGCAAGGCCACAGGAGACAAGAAGTCTGACACATAGTCAACGCCTAGAGACGATGGTACAGGAGTATCTCCAAGTAAACATTGAAGCCATGACTGTGTCACTGGACCCTTGCTCTTTTTGGGCTTCCAATCTGGATAAATGGCCGGAGCTAGCCACTTACGCCTTGGAGATCTTGTCATGCCCCGCAGCCAGCGTTCTGTCTGAACGTGTGTTCAGCGCTGCTGGTGGTGTGCTGACAGATAAGCGCACGCGGCTCTCCACTGATAATGTAGACAGACTCACGTTCATAAAGATGAACAAATCATGGATCCGAAATGACTTTTCTACCCCTGTGTCATCCTGGGGAGAGTAAAAGCTTGATGATTGGTTAAAATCACCCTACCAACCGTTTTAAGCTTTCAAATTACTAATCATGTTTATCTGTATCTTGGCTGGAAAATAATTTGGGCTTTGTAGCAGTGTGCAGCACTGATTCTATTAGGCCATCTATAATAAGCTCCACCAGATTTAAAATTACTAATCATGTTTATCTGTATCTTGGCTGGAAAATAATTTGGGCTTTGTAGCAGTGTGCAGCACTGATCCTATTAGGCCATCTATACTAAGCTCCACCAGATTTAAAATTAATAATAATTTTTAGCTGCATCTAGCCCGGAAAATAATTTTGGGGCTCCGAGATGCGCAAGACACATAAGTGCCTTCTTGCTGCACTACCTGCAACATGACCCTCATATTGTCAGAATTCGAAGTAATCATGACTACTGGGTTGCCACACTCTTAGATCCCCCAAACTTTTCGATCAACCTTTTCATTTTAATAAAGACCAAAAAAATGGTCATTTTTGAAATTATAAGCATTAGCAGGTTATTAGAAACTGAAATCAAACAGTTTTCAACTCAAAACTTTATTCTAGGTGATGTTACATTTTCACATAGGACCCCTTGTTCGAAAGGAGCTTCTGAACTCTCTCGTCCATTGAATTTGTCAGGTTTTGGATGGTTTCTGCTTCAATTGTTTTGCATGAGGACAGAATACCCTCCCAGAGGTGTTGCTTAGATGTGAACTGCCTCCCGCCATCATAGACACTCCTTTTGATGATGCTCCAGAGGTTCTGAATGGGGTAGAGGTCAGGGGAGCATGGGGGTCACACCATAAGTTTGTCCCCTTTTATGCCCATATCAGCCAGAGATGCAGATGTTTTATGTGCAGCATGAGATGGTGCATTATCATGCAAAAAAATGATCTTGCTGTGAAATACACGGTTCTTCTTCTTGAACCATGGCAGGAAGTGCTGTTTGAGAAAATCCACATCCATTATGGAGTTCATCTTTAGCGCCTTCAGGGATCCTAAAGGGGCCGACAATCTCTCTCCCCATGATTCCAGCCCAAAACATTACTCCACCTCCTCCTTGTTGGCGCTGTAGCCGTGTTTACGTGGGGTGTCCATCAACCAGCCATCCTCCACTCCATCCATCTGGACCATCGAGCGCTGCACGGCACTCATCCGTGAACAAAACAGTTTTGAAATCAGTCTTCATGTAATGTTTAGCCCACTGGAGCCGTTTCTGCTTGTGTGAAGTGGATAGAGGAGGTCGACAGGATGGCGTATGCACAGCTGCAAACCTCTGAAGGACCCTGCATCTTGTTG
Organism: Phyllobates terribilis; assembly: GCF_046119375.1. Taxonomy (NCBI): domain Eukaryota; kingdom Metazoa; phylum Chordata; class Amphibia; order Anura; family Dendrobatidae; genus Phyllobates; species Phyllobates terribilis. Next base: position 32,233,903 of record NW_027362761.1, on the reverse strand, counting down.
TTCGGGGGACGTTGGAGGCACCAGCAGCTTCAAAAACTTGTCTGCTGCTATGACAAGGCTTTTTTGCCGCTGCTCTTTTAACCTGACGTAATTGCCTGTAGGAAAGAGTCCTCAATTTGCCCTTATCAGCACGCACACGTGTGTACTGTGAATCAGCTACATACTTCTTGATTTCCAAGACACTTCATCCTGATCATCGCACAATGTTGATTGTAGTCATGCCTTGACCTAAACACTCCACAATTTGTTGCTTCTCAGCAGCCGACACATCCTTTTTCTTTCCCATTTTGGCAGAAAATGTAGGCTGCTTAATAATGTGAGACAGCCTTCTTAAGTAGTCTTGCCTTTCATTGGACACACCTGCCAAACTAATTAGCACAGGTGTCTGCAATTGCTTACAGTGATATAAAGAGCCCTGACACACATCACCATCAATGAGTTTAACTGACAAACAAACAAATTCTTCCCTTATCACTTCTAAACACTTTTTGCATAATAATTTGGAACACAGTGTACATGTGCTTTTCCACAAAACACCAGTGGTTCACGTAGTGAATCTTACAGTTCTAACTTGCCAACCGTGGTCTGTATGGAGTTGTTCAATAAAGGGCCCAAAATTAAGATAACATAGATGGGAGAGGTCTCTATGAATAGGAATTCCTAAGTATTTGATACCCTGTGAGGGCCAGGCAAAGGGAAAGTTGGACTGGATGGAATCCTATATGGATTTGGGGAGGGAGACATCGAGGGCCTCAGACTTCGCTGCATTGATTTTAAAATTTGACCATGTAACAAAGTGATCTATTTCAGCCATAACAGCATGGATGGATATATGTGATTGAGTGATATATACTAGGACATCATCAGCAAATAGAGAGCACTTGTACTCGGTGCCTCCCACCTCAATCCACCTAATATTGGGGTTATGGCGAATTGATGAGAGCAGGTGCTCCGTCACTAGGATGTATAAGAGAGGGGACAGAGGACATCCCTGCCTTGTCCCATTGGTGATTGTGAAAGGTGATGAAAATGTTCTGATGCACCCCCTGGGCCTTGGGACACCCGGAGCCGGACCCTTTTTGGTGGATGCTGGTGGTTGTAGTCTTCGTGGCGGCGACCCGGTTCCGTGGCTCAGGGTGGTCTAACCAGTGGCGGAACTATTTATGTGGTTTTGATGTTTAAATGTCTGACTACGCCACCCGTGGATTGCGGTCAGAGTGAACCGCCGCTGCAGGGCAGACCGCTGAGGCTGGTGTTGTGGGTGCAGCAGAGCGTAGCATAACTCCCCACGGGAGGAGTATAGCCTCAGGGCAGTGTATGCGGAGGATGGGGGTGATGGTGCAGGGCAGCAGCAGTAACGACACGGAGTCAGTGATGCAGTCCAGGGCATTTACTCACAGTTCTTATTATCCAGACCACGTCTGCAGGTAACGGCTGCCCACGTCGTACTGTGCTCACCAGGTGAGGGGCTCAGACAACTCCCAGATAACTTTGGAGCACTTCACAGGACCCCCTTTGTGTGTCCTTTGTCTGGCCTTTCTTACCAACCCTTCTGTCCGGCTGCCTCGGGCCTCCTCTTGGTAAACTTGGCGCCAGTTTCCCTGACCCTATGTGGTGCCTTCCTAGCGGGTGTAGCGAGGGGCTGCGCCACATAAAATGTCAGAGCCTCCGGTTTCTAGCTGAGGGTCGTTTCCTGCCTCCACTAGTTTCGGGGACCGGTCTCCCCCCTTGGCCTGACCCCTCCACGCAGGTGGATTCGGGCGTGCGGTGGCGACTCGCCCGTCCGCACCCCTGGGATCCCTTCATTCCTCGTTCCTGGAGCCTTCTCCGCTCCTCTTCCTTCCTTCTCCCTCTTCCAGGCCTGGGCCTCTGTTACTAGGCCCGCCTCCGGAGCAGAGCTCATGCAGAGCCCCTGCTCCCTGCCACTTCTGCTCAGACTTCTCTGCACTGAACTAAGATAGTGCCCACCTTTTATACTCCCTTCTCAATGCACCCAGGAACTGCTTCCTCCCTGCTCCTGCACTACAGGGTTCCCCTTCCTCAGTGTTCCCTCCCCCCACTCCAGCCAGGGACAGGGACTGTCGTGCCCATCTCAGAGGCATATTGGTCGCCCTGCCCCACGGCAATGTGGTGTAATGCATGCAGGTGTCGGGTCCTGATCCACACTCCATCCTTACCTGAGAGTGAGATATCACACCTCTGGGTGAGGTGCAATACCTCTGTAGCAACCGAGCCCTCAGGGTGCTACAGTTCCATTTATCTTCAGCCTAGGTGACGTACTGTGATACAGGGCCGTGATTTTGGCTATAAAAGGGTCCCCTAGACCCCTACCCCAAGCTTTTTAAGAGAATCATATATGGCGTGCCAGGAGACTCTATGGAATGCTTTCTCAGCATCCAACGAGAGTATCTAATTACAAATTTTTAACTGCATCTAGCCCAGGAAATACTTTGTGCCTAGTAGCAGTGTCTGCTAGTCAGCGGATTATCCCGGCTGTTAAGCAAGCTACACCACCTGTAGTTTGGACACTTAATTTTTTCAAAGGAAATGCTTCGGGACCACGGGATACTCAGTGAAGAGCATCAGGAGGCACCCCAAGGCATAGGGGCTGGGACTGGCAGTAGGATGCCTTGCGGTGGACAGCCGAGCTCGATCCTTATAAAAGCTTTTCAACTGCAGCAGCTTTAGTGGACGCTACTGGAGCTGGAATTACGCGGCTGCTGACATGAGACTTGCCCTCCAATAGATCCTTGTAAATGGATTTAAAGTGTATTCATTCAAATTAGAGAGACAATTTAAATTAAAAAGCTTAGAGCTGCCTCCACCACAGGGGGGCTCGCTCGACCCACCAGCAGACAGGCACCAGTATTGGGAGAGGGGGGCTGGCCGTCAGGGTTCACCGCGGCTCTGGCACAAACCCGGCAACACGGAGGTGGCACGGGCAGGAGCGGACTGAACGTGTCGGCTTCTCACTTTTTGGATTTTAGAAGGGCATGACATGCCTATATTTGTGTCTCCCCCTCCTTTTACTCCTCCACCTCTTTTCTTTTCGCATGACTATATGTACTTGTCACTTTTCCATGTGTTAGTTGTGTCTTCTGAGCAGTTTGTCAGCTTTTGGACACCTTTGAAGGTGTTTTCTATGTGTTTCTATGTGTTTTTGTTTGCCTGCCATTGGTTTTAATGGTGTTCGAAGGTGTTCGACGAACAGTTCGACGAACAGTTCGGCGAACACACGGGTGTTCGACGAACCGAACCGAACTCGAACACTACGGGGGTGGCTCAACACTACACATAAGTGCCTTCTTGCTGCACTACCTGCAATATGACCCTCATATTGTCAGAATTCGAAGTAATCATGACTACTGGGTTGCCACACTCTTAGATCCCCCAAACTTTTCGATCAACCTTTTCATTTTAATAAAGACCAAAAAAATGTTCATTTTTGAAATTATAAGCATTAGCAGGTTATTAGAAACTGAAATCAAACAGTTTTCAACTCAAAACTTTATTCTAGGTGATGTTACATTTTCACATAGGACCCCTTGTTCGAAAGGAGCTTCTGAACTCTCTCGTCCATTGAATTTGTCAGGTTTTGGATGGTTTCTGCTTCAATTGTTTTGCATGAGGACAGAATACCCTCCCAGAGGTGTTGCTTAGATGTGAACTGCCTCCCGCCATCATAGACACTCCTTTTGATGATGCTCCAGAGGTTCTGAATGGGGTAGAGGTCAGGGGAGCATGGGGGTCACACCATAAGCTTGTCCCCTTTTATGCCCATATCAGCCAGAGATGCAGATGTTTTATGTGCAGCATGAGATGGTGCATTATCATGCAAAAAAATGATCTTGCTGTGAAATACACGGTTCTTCTTCTTGAACCATGGCAGGAAGTGCTGTTTGAGAAAATCCACATACATTATGGAGTTCATCTTTAGCGCCTTCAGGGATCCTAAAGGGGCCGACAATCTCTCTCCCCATGATTCCAGCCCAAAACATTACTCCACCTCCTCCTTGTTGGCGCTGTAGCCGTGTTTGCGTGGGGTGTCCATCAACCAGCCATCCTCCACTCCATCCATCTGGACCATCGAGCGCTGCACGGCACTCATCCGTGAACAAAACAGTTTTGAAATCAGTCTTCATGTAATGTTTAGCCCACTGGAGCCGTTTCTGCTTGTGTGAAGTGGATAGAGGAGGTCGACAGGATGGCGTATGCACAGCTGCAAACCTCTGAAGGACCCTGCATCTTGTTGTTCGGGGGACGTTGGAGGCACCAGCAGCTTCAAAAACTTGTCTGCTGCTATGACAAGGCTTTTTTGCCGCTGCTCTTTTAACCTGACGTAATTGCCTGTAGGAAAGAGTCCTCAATTTGCCCTTATCAGCACGCACACGTGTGTACTGTGAATCAGCTACATACTTCTTGATTGCCAAGACACTTCATCCTGATCATCGCACAATGTTGATTGTAGTCATGCCTTGACCTAAACACTCCACAATTTGTTGCTTCTCAGCAGCCGACACATCCTTTTTCTTTCCCATTTTGGCAGAAAATGTAGGCTGCTTAATAATGTGAGACAGCCTTCTTAAGTAGTCTTGCCTTTCATTGGACACACCTGCCAAACTAATTAGCACAGGTGTCTGCAATTGCTTACAGTGATATAAAGAGCCCTGACACACATCACCATCAATGTGTTTAACTGACAAACAAACAAATTCTTCCCTTATCACTCCTAAACACTTTTTGCATAATAATTTGGAACACAGTGTAAATGTGCTTTTCCACAAAACACCAGTGGTTCACATAGTGAATCTTACAGTTCTAACTTGCCAACCGTGGTCTGTATGGAGTTGTTCAATAAAGGGCCCAAAATTAAGATAACATAGATGGGAGAGGTCTCTATGAATAGGAATTCCTAAGTATTTGATACCCTGTGAGGGCCAGGCAAAGGGAAAGTTGGACTGGATGGAATCCTATATGGATTTGGGGAGGGAGACATCGAGGGCCTCAGACTTCGCTGCATTGATTTTAAAATTTGACCATGTAACAAAGTGATCTATTTCAGCCATAACAGCATGGATGGATATATGTGATTGAGTGATATATACTAGGACATCATCAGCAAATAGAGAGCACTTGTACTCGGTGCCTCCCACCTCAATCCACCTAATATTGGGGTTATGGCGAATTGATGAGAGCAGGTGCTCCGTCACTAGGATGTATAAGAGAGGGGACAGAGGACATCCCTGCCTTGTCCCATTGGTGATTGTGAAAGGTGATGAAAATGTTCTGATGCACCCCCTGGGCCTTGGGACACCCGGAGCCGGACCCTTTTTGGTGGATGCTGGTGGTTGTAGTCTTCGTGGCGGCAACCCGGTTCCGTGGCTCAGGGTGGTCAAACAGTGGCGGAACTATTTATGTGGTTTTGATGTTTAAATGTGCGACTACGCCACCCGTGGATTGCGGTCAGAGTGAACCGCCGCTGCAGGGCAGACCGCTGAGGCTGGTGTTGTGGGTGCAGCAGAGCGTAGCATAACTCCCCACGGGAGGAGTATAGCCTCAGGGCAGTGTATGCGGAGGATGGGGGTGATGGTGCAGGGCAGCAGCAGTAACGACACGGAGTCAGTGATGCAGTCCAGGGCCTTTACTCACAGTTCTTATTATCCAGACCACGTCTGCAGGTAACGGCTGCCCACGTCGTACTGTGCTCACCAGATGAGGGGCTCAGACAACTCCCAGATAACTTTGGAGCGCTTCACAGGACCCCCTTTGTGTGTCCTTTGTCTGGCCTTTCTTACCAACCCTTCTGTCCGGCTGCCTCGGGCCTCCTCTTGGTAAACTTGGCGCCAGTTTCCCTGACCCTATGTGGTGCCTTCCTAGCGGGTGTAGCGAGGGGCTGCACCACATAAAATGTCAGAGCCTCCGGTTTCTAGCTGAGGGTCGTTTCCTGCCTCCACTAGTTTCGGGGACCGGTCTCCCCCTTTGGCCTGACCCCTCCACGCAGGTGGATTCGGACGAGCGGTGGCAACTCGCCCGTCCGCACCCCTGGGATCCCTTCATTCCTCGTTCCTGGAGCCTTCTCTGCTCCTCTTCCTTCCTTCTCCCTCTTCCAGGCCTGGGCCTCTGTTACTAGGCCCGCCTCCGGAGCAGAGCTCATGCAGAGCCCCTGCTCCCTGCCACTTCTGCTCAGACTTCTCTGCACTGAACTAAGATGGTGCCCACCTTTTATACTCCCTTCTCAATGCACCCAGGAACTGCTTCCTCCCTGCTCCTGCACTACAGGGTTCCCCTTCCTCAGTGTTCCCTCCCCCCACTCCAGCTAGGGACAGGGACTGTCGTGCCCATCTCAGAGGCATATTGGTCGCCCTGCCCCACGGCAATGTGGTGTAATGCATGCAGGTGTCGGGTCCTGATCCACACTCCATCCTTACCTGAGAGTGAGATATCACACCTCTGGGTGAGGTGCAATACCTCTGTAGCAACCGAGCCCTCAGGGTGCTACAGTTCCATTTATCTTCAGCCTAGGTGACGTATTGTGATACAGGGCCGTGATTTTGGCTATAAAAGGGTCCCCTAGACCCCTACCCCAAGCTTTTTAAGAGAATCATATATGGCGTGCCAGGAGACTCTATGGAATGCTTTCTCAGCATCCAACGAGAGTATCTAATTACAAATTTTTAACTGCATCTAGCCCAGGAAATACTTTGTGCCTAGTAGCAGTGTCTGCTAGTCAGCGGATTATCCCGGCTGTTAAGCAAGCTACACCACCTGTAGTTTGGACACTTCATTTTTTCAAAGGAAATGCTTCGGGACCACGGGATACTCAGTGAAGAGCATCAGGAGGCACCCCAAGGCATAGGGGCTGGGACTGGCAGTAGGATGCCTTGCGGTGGACAGCCGAACTCGATCCTTATAAAAGCTTTTTAACTGCAGCAGCTTTAGTGGACGCTACTGGAGCTGGAATTACGCGGCTGCTGGCATGAGACTTGCCCTCCAATAGATCCTTGTAAATGGATTTAAAGTGTATTAATTCAAATTAGAGAGACAATTTAAATTAAAAAGCTTAGAGCTGCCTCCACCACAGGGGGGCTCGCTCGACCCACCAGCGGACAGGCACCAGTATTGGGAGAGGGGGGCTGGCCGTCAGGGTTCACCGCGGCTCTGGCACAAAACCAGCGACACGGAGGTGGCACGGGCAGGAGCGGACTGAACGTGTCGGCTTCTCACTTTTTGGATTTTAGAAGGGCATGACATGCCTATATTTGTGTCTCCCCCTCCTTTTACTCCTCCACCTCTTTTCTTTTCGCATGACTATATGTACTTGTCACTTTTCCATGTGTTAGTTGTGTCTTCTGAGCAGTTTGTCAGCTTTTGGACACCTTTGAAGGTGTTTTCTATGTGTTTCTATGTGTTTTTGTTTGCCTGCCATTGGTTTTAACGGTGTTCGAAGGTGTTCGACGAACAGTTCGACGAACAGTTCGGCAAACATATGGGTGTTCGACGAACCGAACCGAACTCGAACACTACGGGGGTGGCTCAACACTAGTTGCTCTGTCCTAATTTTTGGCTGCTTTTTCTGGGAAAGCATAAGCAAATACTATGGGAGACCCACTCCCCAATAATGGGACTTATGTTTGTAATATGCTGTACTGCATGGCTCTTGTAAGGGGCATTGCAAGTTGCTCCATCCTAATTTTTGGCAGCTTTTGCTTGAAAGGCATAAGCAAATACTATGGGAGACCCACTCCCCAATAATGGGACTTATGTTTGTAATATGCTGTACTGCATGGCTCTTGTAAGGGGCATTGCAAGTTGCTCCGTCCTAATTTTTGGCAGCTTTTGCTTGCAAGGCATAAGCAAATACTATGGGACACCCACTCCCCAATAATGGGACTTATGTTTGTAATATGCTGTACTGCATGGCTCTTGTAAGGGGCATTGCAAGTTGCTCCGTCCTAATTTTTGGCAGCTTTTGCTGGGAAAGCATAAGCAAATACTATGGGAGACCCACTCCCCAATAATGGTACTTTTGTTTGTAATATGCTGTACTGCATGGCTCTTGTAAGGGGCATTGCAAGTTGCTCCGTCCTAATTTTTGGCAGCTTTTGCTTGCAAGGCATAAGCAAATACTATGGGACACCCACTCCCCAATAATGGGACTTATGTTTGTAATATGCTGTACTGCATGGCTCTTGTAAGGGGCATTGCAAGTTGCTCCGTCCTAATTTTTGGCAGCTTTTGCTGGGAAAGCATAAGCAAATACCATGGGACACCCACTCCCCAATAATGTGACTTATGTTTGTAATATGCTGTACTGCATGGCTCTTGTAAGGGGCATTGCAAGTTGCTCTGTCCTAATTTTTGGCAGCTTTTGCTGGGAAAGCATAAGCAAATACTATGGGAGACCCACTCCCCAATAATGGGACTTATGTTTGTAATATGCTGTACTGCATGGCTCTTGTAAGGGGCATTGCAAGTTGCTCTGTCCTAATTTTTGGCAGCTTTTGCTGGGAAAGCATAAGCAAATACTATGGGAGACCCACTCCCCAATAATGGGACTTATGTTTGTAATATGCTGTACTGCATGGCTCTTGTAAGGGGCATTGCAAGTTGCTCCATCCTAATTTTTGGCAGCTTTTGCTTGCAAGGCATAAGCAAATACTATGGGAGACCCACTCCCCAAAAATGGGACTTATGTTTGTAATATGCTGTACTGCATGGCTCTTGTAAGGGGCATTGCAAGTTGCTCCGTCCTAATTTTTGGCAGCTTTTGCTGGGAAAGCATAAGCAAATACCATGGGACACCCACTCCCCAATAATGTGACTTATGTTTGTAATATGCTGTACTGCATGGCTCTTGTAAGGGGCATTGCAAGTTGCTCCGTCCTAATTTTTGGCAGGTTTTGCTGGGAAAGCATAAGCAAATACCATGGGACACCCACTCCCCAATAATGTGACTTATGTTTGTAATATGCTGTACTGCATGGCTCTTGTAAGGGGCATTGCAAGTTGCTCTGTCCTAATTTTTGGCAGCCTTTGCTGGGAAAGCATAAGCAAATACTATGGGAGACCCACTCCCCAATAATGGGACTTATGTTTGTAATATGCTGTACTGCATGGCTCTTGTAAGGGGCATTGCAAGTTGCTCCGTCCTAATTTTTGGCAGCTTTTGCTTGCAAGGCATAAGCAAATACTATGGGAGACCCACTCCCCAATAATGGGACTTATGTTTGTAATATGCTGTACTGCATGGCTCTTGTAAGGGGCATTGCAAGTTGCTCTGTCCTAATTTTTGGCAGCTTTTGCTGGGAAAGCATAAGCAAATACTATGGGAGACCCACTCCCCAATAATGGGACTTATGTTTGTAATATGCTGTACTGCATGGCTCTTGTAAGGGGCATTGCAAGCTGCTCCGTCCTAATTTTTGGCAGCTTTTGCTTGCAAGGCATAAGCAAATACTATTGGAGACCCACTCCCCAATAATGGGACTTATGTTTGTAATATGCTGTACTGCATGACTCTTGTAAGGGGCATTGCAAGTTGCTCCGTCCTAATTTTTGGCAGCTTTTGCTTGCAAGGCATAAGCAAATACTATGGGAGACCCACTCCCCAATAATGGGACTTATGTTTGTAATATGCTGTACTGCATGGCTCTTGTAAGGGGCATTGCAAGTTGCTCCGTCCTAATTTTTGGCAGCTTTTGCTGGGAAAGCATAAGCAAATACTATGGGAGACCCACTCCCCAATAATGGGACTTATGTTTGTAATATGCTGTACTGCATGGCTCTTGTAAGGGGCATTGCAAGTTGCTCCGTCCTAATTTTTGGCAGCTTTTGCTGGGAAAGCATAAGCAAATACTATGGGAGACCCACTCCCCAATAATGGGACTTATGTTTGTAATATGCTGTACTGCATGGCTCTTGTAAGGGGCATTGCAAGTTGCTCCGTCCTAATTTTTGGCAGCTTTTGCTTGCAAGGCATAAGCAAATACTATGGGACACCCACTCCCCAATAATGGGACTTATGTTTGTAATATGCTGTACTGCATGTGACGCGACCCCTGGGCCGTGTGTAGACGTGTGTGGGATACCCGGTGCCGGGTCTCTGGGGTCTGCAGTCTCCGTGGCGGTGACCCGGTCCCGTGGCTCAGGCTGGTGAAACCAGTGGCAGTCTTTCTTAGGTTTTGAGGATAATTGTCCGACTGCGCCACCCGTGGATTGCGGTCAGGGAGTACCACCGCTGCGAGGCAGAACGCTGAGGCTGGTGTTGTGTGCGCAGCATAGAATGCGATAACTCCCCTCGGGAGGAGTATAGCCTCAGGGCAGTGAGTGTGGATGATGGGGGTGATGGTGCACGAGCGCAGCAGGAACGACTCAGAGTCTTTGCAGTGCATTTCAGGGTCTTTAATGATGATTATAAGGTAGACCCTCCCGGGAGTACTGGCTAGCATAAGAGGCCTGGTCAGTCTGTGAGCAAGCAGGAGTTCCCCTGGCCAGGTGGAGTTGTAGGCCTCCCCGTCTGTCTGCACTCTTCCTGGCTACCTTGCTGTAAGCGGGTAGAAGTAGCCCACGTCCCTGAGTGTACCGTGTAGTGCTCACCCATATGGCTGGTAACTTGGGGCCTTCTGTTAGCCTTCGCTCCACGACGGCGGTGCTGGTCCCTTGCTTGTGACTGAGCCTCCGGGCTTCTATGGCCAGAGGACCTGAAATCCCCTGCCGGCTGGTTTCTGCTGCTGGATATATAAGTCTTCACAGCTTCTGACTCCTGTGTCCGGTTCCTATTGTCTTCTGCCAGGGCGAGCTCTGCTCAGCTTCCAGCCCCTGGTCTTTAGCTCCTAGCCACTACAGAGCTCCTTGCTGTTACTTTCCCTTGCTCTCAATCTTACTCTGACTGTTTTCTGACTCACTCAACCCCGCCCCAGATCTAGTTTATAAGTGCAGAATTCTCCCCTCCCAGGACTGGGGCAGGAGGATGTTGCATGTTTAAGGGATCCTGACCAAGAAACCTCCCACTTGCTCTCCGACGTGATATCTCTATTACTGTGGTGACCAGACCCCTGGGGTGCCACACATGGCTCTTGTAAGGGGCATTGCAGTTCCTCATAATTTTTGGAAAGCCTTCCATTCACTGCTTAGGCCAACAGTGCATGGGAGACCCAGTTGCTACAAATCGAAAAAAAGGTTTAGTTAACGCCCTCTGACCTCCATGTCATTTCCAAGGGGCATTGGAGTGGCTCGAAACTTTTGGTAGGCATTGCACTCACTGTATGCCCTATAACTGTGTAGCCGAACCGCTCCTTTTGTTACAGAAACATATCCTACAAGACATATCTGGTTGACTGGCCTGATATTGATGTGAATGGTCCCTGTTCCTCCTGCTCTTTCTCCTTTGCCACCACCTCATCCATCATTTATCACCTGAAGCTTTGTTTTAACGGGAGTCATAGAACTGGGATAGTAGCAGGAAAACATCCAGCAATCCTCGGAGGAGGTAGGATATGCGCCAAAACGCGGACCACCTCAGGCCTAGCCGCTACTACATACATGCGCTTGCATACCAAGAAAACAAAGCAGATGCTAACTTCTATCATCATCATCATGCTCCTCACCTAGGCACTCTCAACTCCCCTGATGGAGAAGCCAGGGCCCACCGGAGGAGTTTGGTTCTCTGGTGGGCTCGTCCAATGCTGCCCTAAAGCAGGCCAGGCTAAGAAAAGTGTGGGGGAAGGTGACAGGAGAAATCAGGGCGGCTGGGGACCGAGTATGGACACCTGGCCACCACCTGGCGGCTGGGGACCGAGCGTGGACACCCGGCCACCGGGCGGCTGGGGACAGAGTATGGATACCTCGCTGCCGAAGCGGCCATGAGGTAGTGGCCAGCTTCGGCCTCCTCCAAACTAAAAGGCCCCATTTCAAGTGAAAGCTAGCAGTATGGTATTGCAGCCTGCGGGTGGGTGGGTGATTGGCAGCATATTTTCACTTGCATTGCAAGGAATTGGGGAGGTACAATTGAACACTGCCCTGGGACAAGGACTTGCACGGGGATAGTTGCAAGTCTGCATCTTCTGATGCGGCAAGGATCACTTCTGATGGGCACACTTTTAGACAGTGACCTGGGGGTCAGAGATGCTTCCAGGGGTCTTCCCCATGCTGATCCCTTGTCTTTTCAGCACTGTATGCATGTGTCACACAGCACATGGCCAGATAAGGTTGTAAAATGTTAAAATGACATTTCCCGGTGAACGCATTTGTCACGGTTGAAAGCAATACAAAAGTGCAAAAACGCATGAAAAATGCTACTTGTGAACATAGCCCAAGGTGTGGAGGAGTATTTTTGTGTTTGGTTATTTATTTTACCTTATACACAAGTTTTTACCCTGGAAAGGAAATTCCTTAACATATTTCACAGGAAAACCGTTTCAGTTTCGTTTTTGAACGTTTTATTGTGAGCCCGCAAAAGTGGCTTAATACCTCTGACCACGTTGTTGACAGCAGTGACCTGGGGGTCAGAAATGCTTCCAGGGGCGATCCCCATGCTGCCCCCATGTCTTTTGAGCACTGTCACTATCGTTTTGGGCACTTTTTAGGCTTTCTACAGACTGCCGGGGGTGCTGCCGCAAAAATGCTCGGGTCTCTCATAGACTAACATTGGGCTCGTTGCTCGGGTCGAGCACCCGAGTATCACGGTAAGCTCGGCCCGAGCTTCGAGCACCCGAGCATTTTAGTGATCGCTCAACACTATCAGTCGTCATCTTGGTGAGGACACGGAAGTCTTGCCCGTTACCAGTCTGGCACCCATGGCTGACTTTATGTTACGCTGCCTTAACCGTGACCCTCGCATTGTCAAAATGTTGGGTGACAGTCATTACTGGTTGATGACACTTTTAGACCCCCTCTACAAGGAGAACTTTCACTCTCTTATTCCTGAGTTGGAGAGGTCTACAAAAATGGGGCAGTACCTGAAGGCACTTGCTGCAGAACTATTAAAAAAATTTCCATCTGAACACGGTAGCAGCAGAGGTCACAGTTCGCTGCCCAACTAAGGCATACAGGCGAGAGAGACGCAACTCCAATCCATCAGAGGCAGGGGAACACTGTCAATGTTCTAGGACAGTTTTCTTAGACCTGCCCAGCTTACAGGCCCTGAGGCGCAGGGTACTCTCACAAGGAGTGGAAAGTTTCAAAAGATGGTGAGGGAGTACCAGCGTCCTCCTTGATTCCTCTGTGCCTTTTAATTATTGGGTATCCAAGCTGGACACATGGAATGAACTCACTCTGTATGCCTTGGAGGTCCTGGCCTGCCCTGCCGCTAGCGTGTTATCGGAGCGTGTTTTTAGTGCCGCTGGGGGAATTATAACTGATAAGCGCACTCGCCTGTCAACTGACAATGCTGACAAGCTGACCCTTATCAAAATGAACAAGGGCTGGATTGAGCCAGACTTCTCATCACCACCAAATGACAGCAGAGTAACATAAAGTCAAATCCACTGTGTTATTTCGGGAGGTGTATTCCCATGCATCGCTTCACACCCACACATGGGTATACGCTTCCTCATTTCGGCTGTTTTTTGCTCTTCTCCTCATCTTCAGCCTCCACGACCACTATACCACCAGGGTGACCGTGGTCCATGTTGCCAGCATTGCAAGTTCCTCTGTCCTAATTTTTGGCAGCTTTTGCTTGGAAGGCATAGGCAAAGACTATGGGAGACCCACTCCCCAATAATGGGAATAATGTTTTTAATATGCTGTACTGCATGGTAGAGATGAGCGTTGTTCTACTCGAACTGTTTGCCAATCTCAAATTCGAGCTGTTTTGGGCGGTGTTCGAGCCGGTCGGCGAACACGAACAATTTGAGAAAAATTCGGCTGTTCGAGGTTATGTTCGATAACTGTTCGTGCACCAAAATCATAACTGGATTTTTTCTCAGTAATGATGAAAATTAATGTTAATACGCAGTTTGAGTGTACAGCGGGGCGGGGGGAGGGGCAGGGGATGGATCTCTGCAGGAACAATGAAGATCTACATTTTTTTTTCTCTTTCCCGCATTTGCAGTGGGGAGGTGCAATCTGTCAGCCTATCAGCAGCGCACACACGGAGCGAAGTGCTTTTTTTCACACAAGCAAGGGCATGTGTGATTGGCAGTGTATGTCACATGTCCTTGCCCTATAAGACCAAGCCATTTTCCCCGTCGCCACCATTTTCTCACTGCTGCAGCTGCGTGTTAGACGGCACCGCTGTTGCTGTGTGCGCTATACCTTGTTAATTTCAAGCCAATTTTCGCACAAATATACAGATAGCTTGGGAGTAGGGAATAGTTGTGATTGCAGTCCTTTTAAGGACTAGGTTACAGCATTTCCTACGACTTTTATCAGGCAGGTCTGTGCTCTTAAATAGATAGATTGTGGGAGTAAAGACTAATTGTAATTGGAGTCCTTTTCAGGACTAGGTTACATCAGTTCCTATCAGTTTTTGCCAGGCAGGTCTGTGCCAGTGCTGTGCAAGTTTTTTTCACAGCATTTGGCTGAATCTAGCAAAGCTAATCCTTTTTGGCCTATTGCAGAGTGTGTTAGTCAGTGGAGTAGCCTATCTGTGTTGCAAGATATACCACCTGTGTATAGAATACCAATTTTTTTACTGCACCTAGTGAAGTAAAATCTTTTGGGCATAGCATCATTCTATTAGTCCATCTATACTGACCTCCATCAGGTTGCAAACGGAATATAATTTTTTTCTGCATCTAGCTCTGAAAAAATATTTGGGCTTCTAGCAGTGTGTGGGACTTGGTCTATTAGTCCATCTATACTGACCTCCATCAGGTTGCAAATTAAAAATAATTTTTTTCTTCATTTAGCTCTGAAAAAATATTTGGGCTTCTAGCAGTGTGTGGGACTTGTTCTATTAGTCCTTCTATACTGACGTCCAGCAGGTTGCAAATTGAATATAATTTTTTTCTGCATCTAGCTCTGAAAAAATATTTGGGCTTCTAGCGGTGTGTGGGACTTGGTCTATTAGTCCATCTATACTGACCTCCATCAGGTTGCAAATTAAAAATAATTTTTTTCTGCATCTAGCTCTGAAAAAATATTTGGGCTTCTAGCAGTGTGTGGGACTTGGTCTATTAGTCCATCTATACTGACCTCCATCAGGTTGCAAATTAAAAATAATTTTTTTCTGCATCTAGCTCTGAAAAAATATTTGGGCTTCTAGCAGTGTGTGGGACTTGGTCTATTAGTCCATCTATACTGACCTCCATCAGGTTGCAAATTGAATAAAAAAATTTTCTGCATCTAGCTCTGAAAAAATATTTGGGCTTCTAGCGGTGTGCGGGACTTGGTCTATTAGTCCATCTATACTGACCTCCATCAGGTTGCAAATTAAAAATAATTTTTTTCTGCATCTAACCCAGCCAATAGTTTTGGCCTAATACCACAGTTTGGCCACTCAGCTCTGCTCGGTTACCATCCATTGTTTTTTTGTGCAAACAACTCCAGAGTTGTGAATTAGTTAACCACCAAAATGAGTGGAAAAAGGCCTGCTGCTGGTGGAAAGGGGAATAGGCGTGTTGGGAAGGGGAAAAAAGGTTGTGTCCGTGGGGTAGGTGCAGAAGAAAGACCATCTTCCAGCCAAACTAAAATGTCTACTTCTTTTAGCGGACAATGTGATAAGATCCCTTTCTTACGGCCACGCCAATCGCTACAAATTCCAGATGAGGCACAAAAACAGCAGGTGCTTCAACGGATATCAAGTGCTCCTTTAAGTGGGCTCTCCTCCACATCAACTTCAACATCACAAATACTCCAGTCCTCAAAGGTGTCACCCAAATCGCACTTGCTTCCTCACAGCTCCCAAATCTCCAGCTGCCCGTCTGAGTATGAGGTAGAACAGATGGTTGAGTCTGCAGAGCTGTTTACTCATACTATAGCCTGGGAATCAGAGGTCGACTCCAGCGCTTCTGTGAATCCAGACGAGGAAATGATCTGCACTGATGCCCAGAATCTTTATGAGTCGGATCCAGGACCAGACGCAGAAGGTTCTGACCATAATGTAGACCCTCATTCCCAAACTGTAACTCCTGTTGGTGGAGACAATGAGGAAGACGATGATAAGACTCAAATACCTGATTGGAGCGACAACTTTAGCTTTTTGTCAGGGCAGGAACAGGTTGGCTCTGAGGACGACGGGTGTGATAACGCACAGGGTGATGATGATGAGGTCGGAGATCCCACTTACTGTCAACCCACAGTCAGCCAAGAGATGAGGTCAGCAGAGGAGGTGGAGGAAGATGCTAGTGACGATGAGGTCAGGTTGCGCCTTCCTGGACAGAGACGTAGTACTGGAAGCACGTCAACAACTGCATCCTCAAACACAACTCTGCCTCTCACCACAAGTCGTGGTGGCTCTTCAGGTCGCATGGGTGCTAAGCCTTGCATAGCCTGGGCATTTTTTCAGATCGATAAAGATGACCCAACTCGTGTTATCTGTAACATTTGTCAGCAAAAGCTAAGTAGAGGCCAAAAAATACATAGTTTGAGTACTTCATGCATGAACCGGCACATGGACATGAAGCATAAGTTGCAGTGGGAAGCTCAGTGTGCTACAATGCGGTCTAGCCGGCCGGGCCAACCACCGTCTGCCATATCTTGTGCATCCGCGGCCTCTTCATCCTCTGTGACTGGGGGGACAGCAGTCACACCTGTTTTGGGGCGCAGACCTGCCACCTCTTTACCCGCAACAGCCAGCGTGATTGGCAGGTCATCATTTTCTTTGGAGGTGGTAACACCAGCTGGTCTTGAGCGCTGTCCGACATCGATAGCACCACCTTTGGATCAAGGCAACCTAACATGTCCGCCTGCATCTTCCTCACAGACCGGCAGTTTGCCGGGGACACCCTTATCAACCCCGTCTAAGCACAATAGCCAGCCCTCGGTCCCTCAGATGTGGACAAGTAAAAGACCATTTCCTCCTAGCCATGAGAAAGCTAAGAGGTTGAATTTCACCATCTGCAAGCTCTTGGCTACAGAAATGCTGCCTTTCCGCCTGGTGGACACAGAGGATTTTCGAGACCTTATGTCCGTCGCAGTGCCCCAGTACCAGATGCCCAGTCGGCACTACTTCTCAAAGAAAGGTGTGCCTGTGCTCCACCAGCATGTCGCACACAACATCACCGCTTCTTTGAGAAACTCTGTGTGTGACAGGGTGCATTTCACCACAGACACTTGGACGAGTAGGCATGGACAGGGGCGTTACATGTCGCTGACTGGGCACTGGGTAACTATGGTGACAGCAGGACAAGGGGCTGCTGTCCAAGTCTTGCCGTCCCCACGAGTTGTGCGTCAATCCTCTTTATGTCATTTTTCCTCCACTGCTTCTGCCTCCTCAACCTCCTCTCGGTCTTCCACCTGCACCCAAAGCCTGTCTGGTCATGCCACAAGCTTTCTAACTGCGCAGAAGGGATCCTGCACACCTCCTTACTATGCTGGCAGTAGGGCTCAACGTCATCAGGCGGTTTTTACATTGAAATGTCTGGGAAATGTGAGTCACACAGCTGAGGAGTTGTGGTCAGCTCTGGAGAACCAATTTCATGAATGGTTGTCTCCACTGGACCTGAAACCAGGGAAGGCCGTGTGCGACAATGCTGCAAACCTGGGTGCGGCCCTTCGCCGGGGCAATGTCACACACGTGCCTTGTATGGCTCACGTGTTGAACCTGGTTGTCCAGCAATTTTTAGCCCACTATCCCAGACTAGATGGCCTTCTGCAGAGGGCACGGTCGCTGTGTGCTCACTTCCGCCGTTCGCATCCCGCAGCTCAGCGACTTACATCTCTACAGAAGTCGTTGGGCCTGCCACTTCACCGGCTAAAATGCGATGTGCCTACCCGGTGGAATTCAACTCTGCACATGTTGCAGCGACTGTGGCAGCACCGACAAGCCCTGGTGCAATACGTTCTGACGTATAGCCTGGGCCAACGAGATTCAGAGGTGGGGCAAATCACGCTGGAGGAGTGGTCTCAGATCAGGGACCTATGCACCCTTCTGCACAGTTTTGAAATGGCGACGAAGATGTTTAGTGCTGACGATGCCATTATCAGCATGACTATTCTGGTGATTTACATGCTGGAGCACATGTTAAACAGAATTCGGAGTCAGGTGGTGGCACAAGAGGAGGTGGAGGAAGTAGAGGAGGAGGAGTTGTATGCGGAAGGGCTAACATCTGCAAGGTCCAGACGGTCGGCAGCACCAAGGCGGCAGGCATGTGAGGGTGGGGGAGATGATTTTACCAGGGCGCATGGTAGCAGCCAAACTAGTGAGGAAGGTGCAGGAGCCCAGGAAGAAGTGGAGGACGAACTGATGGAAGACTCATCAGATGAGGGAGACCTTGATCACATTTCTGTTGTGCGAGGTTGGGGGGAGAGGACAGAGGAAGGAAGCATGATTGTTACCTCGCCACCAACACAACAGGGACTTGGTGCTCCTGGATGCGCAACACACATGAGTGCCTTCTTGCTGCACTACCTGCAACATGACCCTCGAATTGTGAGAATTAGAAATAATCCTGACTACTGGGTTGCCACACTGTTAGATCCCCGGTACAAAAGTAAATTTGCAGAAATTATTCCTGCCATAGAAAGGGATGCACGCATGCAGGAGTATCAGCAGAGACTGTTGCAGAATCTTACATGTGCTTTTCCACAAAATACCAGTGGTGCACGTAGTGAATCTCACAGTTCCAACTTGCCAACCGTGGGACCGTCAAGTGTTCAGCACTCAAACCGTAACAGAACCACAGTATCTGCTGGTAACATCAATTTTGCGGAATCATTTCACCACTTTTTTAGCTCATCCTTTGCAAGGCCACAGGAGACAAGAAGTCTGACACATAGTCAACGCCTAGAGACGATGGTACAGGAGTATCTCCAAGTAAACATTGAAGCCACGACTGTGTCACTGGACCCTTGCTCTTTTTGGGCTTCCAATCTGGATAAATGGCCGGAGCTAGCCACTTACGCCTTGGAGATCTTGTCATGCCCCGCAGCCAGCGTTCTGTCTGAACGTGTGTTCAGCGCTGCTGGTGGTGTGCTGACAGATAAGCGCACGCGGCTCTCCACTGATAATGTAGACAGACTCACGTTCATAAAGATGAACAAATCATGGATCCGAAACGACTTTTCTACCCCTGTGTCATCCTGGGGAGAGTAAAAGCTTGATGATTGGTTAAAATCACCCTACCAACCGTTTTAAGCTTTCAAATTACTAATCATGTTTATCTGTATCTTGACTGGAAAATAATTTGGGCTTTGTAGCAGTGTGCAGCACTAATCCTAATAGGCCATCTATAATAAGCTTCACCAGATTTAAAATTAAAAATAATTTTTAGCTGCATCTAGCCCGGAAAATAATTTTGGGGCTCCGAGATGCGCAAGACACATAAGTGCCTTCTTGCTGCACTACCTGCAGCATGACCCTCATATTGTCAGAATTCGAAGTAATCATGACTACTGGGTTGCCACACTCTTAGATCCCCCAAACTTTTCGATCAACCTTTTCATTTTAATAAAGACCAAAAAAATGGTCATTTTTGAAATTATAAGCATTAGCAGGTTGTTAGAAACTGAAATCAAACAGTTTTCAACTCAAAACTTTATTCTAGGTGATGTTACATTTTCACATAGGACCCCTTGTTCGAAAGGAGCTTCTGAACTCTCTCGTCCATTGAATTTGTCAGGTTTTGGATGGTTTCTGCTTCAATTGTTTTGCATGAGGACAGAATACCCTCCCAGAGCTGTTGCTTAGATGTGAACTGCCTCCCGCCATCATAGACACTCCTTTTAATGATGCTCCAAAGGTTCTGAATGGGGTAGAGGTCAGGGGAGCATGGGGGTCACACCATAAGTTTGTCCCCTTTTATGCCCATATCAGCCAGAGATGCAGATGTTTTATGTGCAGCATGAGATGGTGCATTATCATGCAGAAAAATGATCTTGCTGTGAAATACACGGTTCTTCTTCTTGAACCATGGCAGGAAGTGCTGTTTGAGAAAATCCACATACATTATGGAGTTCATCTTTAGCGCCTTCAGGGATCCTAAAGGGGCCGACAATCTCTCTCCCCATGATTCCAGCCCAAAACATTACTCCACCTCCTCCTTGTTGGCGCTGTAGCCGTGTTTGCGTGGGGTGTCCATCAACCAGCCATCCTCCACTCCATTCATCTGGACCATCGAGCGCTGCACGGCACTCATCCGTGAACAAAACAGTTTTGAAATCAGTTTTCATGTAATGTTTGGCCCACTGGAGCCGTTTCTGCTTGTGTGAAGTGGATAGAGGAGGTCGACAGGATGGCATATGCACAGCTGCAAACCTCTGAAGGACCCTGCATCTTGTTGTTCGGGGGACGTTGGAGGCACAAGCAGCTTCAAAAACTTGTCTGCTGCTATGACAAGGCTTTTTTGCCGCTGCTGTTTCAACCTGACGTAATTGCCTGTAGGAAAGAGTCCTCAATTTGCCCTTATCAGCACGCACACGTGTGTACTGTGAATCAGCTACATATTTCTTGATTGCCAAGACACTTCATCCTGATCATCGCACAATGTTGATTGTAGTCATGCCTTGACCTAAACACTCCACAATTTGTTGCTTCTCAGCAGCCGACACATCCTTTTTCTTTCCCATTTTGGCAGAAAATGTAGGCTGCTTAATAATGTGAGAGAGCCTTCTTAAGTAGTCTTGCCTTTCATTGGACACACCTGCCAAACTAATTAGCACAGGTGTCTGCAATTGCTTACAGTGATATAAAGAGCCCTGACACACATCACCATCAATGAGTTTAACTGACAAACAAACAAATTCTTCCCTTATCACTCCTAAACACTTTTTGCATAATAATTTGGAACGCGGTGTACATGTGCTTTTCCACAAAACACCAGTGGTTCACGTAGTGAATCTTACAGTTCTAACTTGCCAACCGTGGTCTGTATGGAATTGTTCAATAAAGGGCCCAAAATTAAGATAACATAGATGGGAGAGGTCTCTATGAATAGGAATTCCTAAGTATTTGATACCCTGTGAGGGCCAGGCAAAGGGAAAGTTGGACTGGATGGAATCCTATATGGATTTAGGGAGGGAGACATCGAGGGCCTCAGACTTCGCTGCATTGATTTTAAAATTTTACCATGTAACAAAGTGATCTATTTCAGCCATAACAGCAGGGATGGATATATGTGATTGAGTGATATATACTAGGACATCATCAGCAAATAGAGAGCACTTGTACTCGGTGCCTCCCACCTCAATCCACCTAATATTGGGGTTATGGCGAATTGATGAGAGCAGGTGCTCCGTCACTAGGATGTATAAGAGAGGGGACAGAGGACATCCCTGCCTTGTCCCATTGGTGATTGTGAAAGGTGATGAAAATGTTCTGACGCACCCCCTGGGCCTTGGGACACCCGGAGCCGGACCCTTTTTGGTGGATGCTGGTGGTTGTAGTCTTCGTGGCGGCGATCCGGTTCCGTGGCTCAGGGCGGTCAAACCAGTGGCGGAACTATTTATGTGGTTTTGATGTTTAAATGTCCGACTACGCCACCCGTGGATTGCGGTCAGAGTGAACCGCCGCTACAGGGCATACCGCTAAGGCTGGTGTTGTGGGTGCAGCAGAGCGTAGCATAACTCCCCACGGGAGGAGTATAGCCTCAGGGCAGTGTATGCGGAGGATGGGGTTGATGGTGCAGGGCAGCAGCAGTAACGACACGGAGTCAGTGATGCAGTTCAGGGCCTTTACTCACAGTTCTTATTATCCAGACCACGTCTGCAGGTAACGGCTGCCCACGTCGTACTGTGCTCACCAGGTGAGGGGCTCAGACAACTCCCAGATAACTTTGGAGCGCTTCACAGGACCCCCTTTGTGTGTCCTTTGTCTGGCCTTTCTTACCAACACTTCTGTCCGGCTGCCTCGGGCCTCCTCTTGGTAAACTTGGCGCCAGTTTCCCTGACCCTATGTGGTGCCTTCCTAGCGGGTGGAGCAAGGGGCTGCGCCACATAAAATATCAGAGCCTCCAGTTTCTAGCTGAGGGTCGTTTCCTGCCTCCACTAGTTCGGGGACCGGTCTCCCCCTTTGGCCTGACCCCTCCACGCAGGTGGATTCGGGCGTGCGGTGGCGACTCGCCCGTCCGCACCCCTGGGATCCCTTCATTCCTCGTTCCTGGAGCCTTCTCCGCTCCTCTTCCTTCCTTCTCCCTCTTGCAGGCCTGGGCCTCTGTTACTAGGCCCGCCTCCGGAGCAGAGCTCATGCAGAGCCCCTGCTCCCTGCCACTTCTGCTCAGACTTCTCTGCACTGAACTAAGATGGTGCCCACCTTTTATACTCCCTTCTCAATGCACCCAGGAACTGCTTCCTCCCTGCTCCTGCACTGCAGGGTTCCCCTTCCTCAGTGTTCCCTCCCCCCACTCCAGCCAGGAACAGGGACTGTCGTGCCCATCTCAGGGGCATATTGGTCGCCCTGCCCCACGGCAATGTGGTGTAATGCATGCAGGTGTCGGGTCCTGATCCACACTCCATCCTTATCTGAGAGTGAGATATCACACCTCTGGGTGAGGTGCAATACGTCTGTAGCAACCGAGCCCTCGGTGCTACAGTTCCATTTATCTTCAGCCTAGGTGACGTATTGTGATACAGGGCCGTGATTTTGGCTATAAAAGGGTCCCCTAGACCCCTACCCCAAGCTTTTTAAGAGAATCATATATGGCGTGCCAGGAGACTCTATGGAATGCTTTCTCAGCATCCAACGAGAGTATCTACTTACAAAGTTTTAACTGCATCTAGCCCAGGAAATACTTTGTGCCTAGTAGCAGTGTCTGCTAGTCAGCGGATTATCCCGGCTGTTAAGCAAGCTACACCACCTGTAGTTTGGACACTTAATTTTTTCAAAGGAAATGCTTTGGGACCACGGGATACTTAGTGAAGAGCATCAGGAGGCACCCCAAGGCATAGGGGCTGGGACTGGCGGCATAGGGGCTGGGACTGGCACTAGGATGCCTTGCGGTGGACAGCCGAGCTCGATCCTTATAAAAGCTTTTTAACTGCAGCAGCTTTAGTGGACGCTACTGGAGCTGGAATTACGCGGCTGCTGGCATGAGACTTGCCCTCCAATAGATCCTTGTAAATGGATTTAAAGTGTATTCATTCAAATTAGAGGGACAATTTAAATTAAAAAGCTTAGAGCTGCCTCCACCACAGGGGGGCTCTCTCGACCCACCAGCGGACAGGCACCAGTATTGGGAGAGGGGGGCTGGCCGTCAGGGTTCACCGCGGCTCTGGCACAAACCCGGCGACACGGAGGTGGCACGGGCAGGAGCGGACTGGCCGTCTCGGCTTCTCACTTTTTGGATTTTAGAAGGGCATGACATGCCTATATCTGTGTCTCCCCCTCCTTTTACTCCTCCACCTCTTTTCTTTTCGCATGACTATATGTACTTGTCACTTTTCCATGTGTTAGTTGTGTCTTCTGAGCAGTTTGTCAGCTTTTGGACACCTTTGAAGGTGTTTTCTATGTGTTTCTATGTGTTTTTGTTTGCCTGCCATTGGTTTTAACGGTGTTCGAAGGTGTTCGACGAACAGTTCGACGAACAGTTCGGCGAACACACGGGTGTTCGACGAACCGAACCGAACTCGAACACTACGGGGGTGGCTCAACACTACTGCATGGCTCTTGTAAGGGACATTGCAAGTTCCCCCTTCCTAATTTTTGGCAGCTTTTGCTTGGAAGGCATAGGCAAAGACTATGGGAGACCCACTCTCCAATAATGGGAATAATGTTTTTAATATGCTGTACTGCATGGCTCTTGTAAGTGGCATTAAAATCGTCTTGTTAAGCTACTGTGACCTCCATGTCTCTTCCAAGGGTCGTTAATATTGTCTTTTTATTCCACTGCGACCTCCACCACTCTTCCAAGGGGCATTAAAAGCGTCTTGTTAAGCTACTGTGACCTTCACGTCTCTTCCACAGGGCGTTGATATTGTCCTTTTATTCCACTGTAACCTCCACCACTCTTCCAAGGGGCATTGATATTGTCTTTTTATTCCACTGCGACCTCCACCACTCTTCCAAGGGGCATTAAAACCGTCTTGTTAAGCTACTGTGACCTCCACGTCTCTTCCACGGGGCATTGATATTGTCTTTTTATTCCACTGTAACCTCCACCACTCTTCCAAGGGGCATTAAAACTGTCTTGTTAAACCACTCTGAACTCCACGTCTCTTCCAAGGGGCATTAAAACCATCTTGTTAAGCTACTGTGACCTCCACATCTCTTCCAAGGGGCATTAAAACTGTCTTGTTAAACCACTCTGAACTCCACGTCTCTTCTAAAGGGCATTAAAACCGTCTTGTTAAACCACTCTGAACTCCACTGCTCTTCCAAGGGGCATTGACATGTTGTTTTTAATTACCTCTAACCTCCACGACTCTTGCAACGGGCATTGCATTTCCTCCTAATTTTTGTCAGCTTTTGCTTTTCAATGCATAGGCGAACACTAAGGGAGACCCACTCCCCAATAATGGGTAGAAGGTTTTTAATACGCTGTAATCCACGTCTGTTTCAAGGGGCATTGCAGTGCCTAATAATTTTTGGAAAGCCTTCCATTCCCTGCTTAGGCCAACAGTGTACAGGAGACCCAGTTGCTATAAATGGAAAAAACGGTTTAGTTAAGGCCCTCTGACCTCCATGTCACTTCCAAGGGGCATTGGAGTGCCTCGAAATTTTTGGTAGGCATTGCATTCACTGTATGCCTTATAACTGTGTAGCTGAACCGCTCCTTTTGGTACGGAAACATATCCTACAAGACATGTGTGGTTGGCTGGCCTGATATTGATGTGAATGGTCCCTGTTCCTCCTGCTCTTTCTCCTATGCCACCACCTCATCCATCATTCATCACCTGAAGCTTTGTTTTAACGGGAGTCATAGAACTGGGATAGTAGCAGGAAAACATCTAGCAATCCTCGAAGGAGGTAGAATATGCGCCAAAATGCTGACCACCTCAGGCCTACCTGCTACTACATACATGCGCTTGCATTCCAAGGAACAGAAAGCTAAGGAGGTGGATGGCCTCATGATCATGAATAATTTACTCATTGTGTAGGAGGCCGACCACTGCTGCTGTCTACCTTCTGAACTTTGTGTTGAAGCCTGATTGACCCAGGACCCGCAATCCTCTATGTCTGGAGGACGTGTTGCATTCCAGTGTCCAACTGTGTCCCGGCTTCCACAATATTAACCCAGTGTGAAGGCGTCAGTGAGATGGACCATTCCTGGCCACATTCACTTGTCCACGTGTTTGTGGTTAGGCTGTCCTTCCCACTAAATGCACTGGGGAGGGCACAGGTAATGTTTTGGTATGCGCGCTTGTGTATAAGGCGCACCGGGACAAATAGGGGCGGCTGGGGACCGTTTATGGACACCCGGCCACCCCCACGCGGCTGGGGACTGTGTGTTGGCACCCGGCCGCGGGGCAGCTGGGGACCAAGCGTGGACACCCGGCCGCCGGGCGGCTGGGGACTGAGTATGAATACCAGGCTACCGACGCAGCCATGACGTGGTGGCCAGATTCCACCTCCACATGCCTAAAAGGACCAATTTCAAGTGCAAGCCAGCTAGCAGTATGGTATTGCAGCCTGGGGGGTGGGTGGGTGGCAGGCTGCATACTTGCGCTTGTATTGCAAGTTATGGGGGAGGTACAATTGAACACTGCCCTGGGACAAGGACTTGCACGGGGATAGTTGCAAGTCTGCATCTTCTGATGCGGCAAGGATCATTTCTGATGGGCACACTTTTAGGCAGTGACCTGGGTGTCAGAGATGCTTCCAGGGGTCTTCCCCATGCTGTTCCCATGTCTTTTTATCACTGTATGCATGTGTCACACTGCACATGGCCAGATAAGGTTGTAAAATGTTAAAATGACATTTCCCGGTGAATGCATTTGTCACGGTTGAAAGTAATACAAACGTGCAAAAACGCATAAAAAATGCTACTTGTGAACATAGCCTAAGGTGTGGAGGAGTATTTTTGTTTTTGGTTATTTATTTTACCTTATACACAAGTCTTTACCCTGGAAAGGATGTTCCTTAACCCCCTTCCGACCTGGTCAGTAATAGTACGCACAAGGTCGGGAAGGCCGGTTCAGCGGGGGCTCCGGCGGTGAGCCCGCACTGAAGCGAGCACATGTCAGCTGATTATTGGAATCGCAATCCACCCGCGGCTGTTAATATGTTAAATCTCTGACAGTGGCATTTAACTCGCGCTTCCGGGAGTCCTAAGCCCCGCCCATCAGTGACCCCGTCACGTGATCGCGGGTCACCAATGGGTGGGCATGACAACTCAGGGTCTGCAGCAGACGCCTGTGGTTGTCATGTCTCAATTGCTATGAGCGCCACCTAGTGGTCAGCGCTCATAGCAAGCGAGCATTTCTCCTGCATACAAGCGATCTGCTCATCGCTTGTATGCAGTAGAAGCAATCAGACAACTGCTGCTTCTAGTCTCCTCTGGAGACTATAGAAGGAAGCAGAAAGTGTAAAAAAAAGTTTTTTAAAAAATAAAAAAAATAAAAAATATATAAAAGTTTAAGTCACCCCCCTTTCGCCCCATTCAAAATAAAATATATATATATAAAAAAAAAACCACATACACATATTTGGTATCGCCGCGTTCAGAATCGCCCGATCTATCAATATAAAAGAAGAATTAATACAATCAGTAAACGGCGTAACGAGAAAAAAATTTTAAACGCCAGAATTAAGTTTTTTTGGTCGCTACAACTTTGCAATAAAATGCAATAACGGGCGATCAAAACATCGGATCTACCCCAAAATGGTATCAATAAAAACGTCAGCCCGGCACGCAAAAAATAAGCCCTCACCTGGCCCCAGATCCCGAAAAATGGAGAAGCTAAGGGTCTCGGAAAATGGCGTCATTTTTTTTTGTTTTTTTAGCAAGCTTTGGATTTTTTTTTCACCACTTAAATAAAAAAGAACCTATACATGTTTGGTGTCTATGAACTCGTAACGACCTGGAAAATAATGATGGCAGGTCAATTTTAGCAATCTGTGAACGTGGTAAAAAAAGGACCCAAAAAACAACTGTGGAATTGCATTTTTTTTGCAGTTTCACTGCACTTGGAATTTTTTTCCCATTTTCCAGCACACGATATGGTAAAACCAGTGATGGTGTTTAAAAGTACAACTCGTCCCGCAAAAAATAAGCCCTCACATGGCCATATTGAACGAAAATTAAAAAAGTTCTGGCTCTGGGAAGAAGGGGAGCAAAAAAGGAAAACACAAAAACAGAAAGACCCATGGTCGTTAAGGGGTTAACATATTTCACAGGAAAGCACTTTCACTTTCCTTTTTGAACGTTTTATTGTGAGCCTGTAAAAGTGGCTTAATACCTCTGACCACGTTGTTGACAGCAGTGACCTGGGGGTCAGAAATGCTTCCAGGGGCGATCCCCATGCTGTCCCCATGTCATTTGAGCACTGTCACTATCGTTTTGGGCACTTTTTAGGCTGTCTACAGACTGCCGGGGGAGCCGTCGCAAAAATGTTCGGGTCTCCCATAGACTAACATTGGGCTCGTTGCTCGGGTCGAGCTCCCGAGTATCACAGTGAGCTCGGCACGAGCTTCGAGCACCCGAGCATTTTAGTGCTCGCTCAACACTAATAATTATCCTTAATATTTGTCAAGAACCTTTTTCCTTTCTGAGATCTACAGGTTTCTGTTTCCCAGTCAATATCCGGGTAGTTGAAATCCCCCATTACAATCACTTCATTATGTTTTGCTACTTTGTCTATTTGTCCTAATAGCAGATTCTCATTCTCCTCTGTTATATTTGGTGGCTTATAGCAGACCCCCAGTAATATTTTATTATTATTTTTTGCCCCCTCTATCTCTACCCACATGGACTCAACCCCCTCTTCTCCCTCTCCTATATCTTCCCTTAGTCTGGGCTTTAGACATGACTTTACATATAAGCAGACTCCTCCGCCTTTCCCCTGTTTCCGGTCCCTTCTAAATAAACTATAATCTAATAAATTTACCGCCCAGTCGTAGCTATCGTCTAGCCAAGTCTCTGTTATACCTACGATGTCATACCTCTCCTCCAATATAAGCGCCCGCAGCTCATCCGCCTTATTGGTCAGGCTTCTTGCGTTGGTCAGCATGCAAGATAAAACTTTGGGGTTATTTAGCATCCTATTCTTCTCTAACGATCTAACTATACTATCCCCACCCCCCTCTCCACCCTCATTATATTCACTTCTCCCCTTCCCCCTTGCTTGCCTCACATCCCACCTATTTCCTGGGTTCCCCCCCCCCGTCTCTAGTTTAAAAACTCCTCCAACCTATTAGCCATCTTCTTCCCCAGCACCGCTGCACCCTCCCCACTGAGGTGCAGCCCGTCCCTACGGTAGAGCCTGTAGCCAACCGCGAAGTCGGCCCAGTTCTCCATGAACCCAAACCCTTCTGCCTTGCACCAACTCTTTAGCCACTTATTCAATTCACCTCCCTAACTTCCCGTTGGCGCTCCTGTGTGGCTCGCAGGATTGGTAGTATTTCTGAGAAAACTACCTTGGAGGTCCTTGCCCTAAGCTTCCTACCTAGGTCCCTGAAATCATTTTTAAGGACCCTCCTTCTACCACTCACTTTGTCATTGGTTGCCGATGTGGACCATGACCGCTGGGTCTTTGCCAGCCCCACCCAGTAACCTGTCAACCCGATCCGCGATGTGCCGGACTCGAGCGCCAGGGAGGCAGCACACCGTTCGGCCAGGGGGAATCTATTAAATATGGACAAGAGGGATCAATTGATTATGGGCTGGGGGGGGGTCAATCAGTTAAATGTGGTCGGGGGGATCAATTTAATATGGACGGGGGTGGTTGGGGGATCAATTAAATATTGAATAAGTTGTCATTAGTCTTGACTGCAAGTGCTCGCTACTTGAGTTTGCATCAGGTACTCGGGTATGCACCAAGTATCGCGGGTGCTCAAGTGACATGCTCGAGTCCCCACCCCGCATGTTTCACATTTATTAGACACCCAAAAAAAAACATGCGGGGATCGTTCGTGCATGGCAGGCAATCCCCGCGAGGTTTTTTGGCTGTATAACAGCTGCAAAACATTTGGGGTGGAGACTCGAGCATGTCACTTGAGCACCAACTATACTCGATACCATACATACCCGAGCACCCGATGCAAACTCAAGTAGTGAACACTTGCGCTCAACATTAGTCACCATATCGTCGTCATTTTTTTTTCTTTACTTCTGAAAAAATCCCAACCCCTAGCCCAACCCTAACCCTTGCCCAACCCTAACCCTTGCCCAACCCTAACCTTAGCTCAACCTTAACCCTAGCCTAACCGTAGCGCTATCCTAACCCTAGCACAACCCTAGCTCAACCCTAACCCTAGCTCAACCCTAACTCTAGCACAACCCTAACCCTTGCCCAAACCTAACCCTAGCCCAATCCTAACCCTAGTCCAACCCTAGCTCAACCCTAACCCTAGCTCAACCCTAACCCTAGCACAACCCTAACCCTAAAGTTTATTTTTTACGCCGCTCCTCTTGTGGTATAAGTGATTAGACGACGATTTATTCTTCGGGTCGGTGCAATTACAGCGATACTAGATTCATATCGGGTTTTTATGATTGACAGCTGTCACACTAAAAAACCCTTTTTTTTGCAAAGACTAGTCTTTGCATCGCCATATTTTGAGAGCTACATTGTTTCCATATTTCGGCCGACAGTTATGTGATGGCTTGTTTTTTGCGGGACAAGTTGACGTTTTTATTGGTACCATTTTCAGGCATGTGACATTGTTTGATCGCTTTCTATTCTGATTTTTGGAAGGCAGCATAAACAAAAACCAACAATTCAGGAATTGTCTTTGTTTATGCCGTTCTGCGTGTGGTAAAATCGATAAGGCAGCCTTATTCTTTGAGTTTGTACATTTACAGGCGTACCACATTTATATTATTGTTTGGTTTTTTTGGCGCTTTTACACAATAAAAACTATTTTATAGAAAAGAGAATTGTTTTTGCATTGCTTTATTCTGAGAGCTATAACTTTTTTATTTTTCGGCCACTGGAGCCATATGGCAGCTTGTGTTTTGCGGGACAAGATGACATTTTCAGTGGTACCATTTTTATTTACATTCGTTTTTTGGATCGTGTTTTTGTTATGATCTGCTACAAGCACTAAGGAAAGACAGGAGATCTGTCCCTACAATAGAACTAAACTGGATCCCTACAATGTAACGGGGAACCTGATCCTGCGATCAGACCCGCTAAAGTCCTCGGCTAGTCTGTACGAAGACCTATAGATGCAAGGGAGGGATCCCTATCAGAACTAGGGACTGGGATAAAGTTGGACACCTCCTAGCAGAAATTGTAGCAGAAAAGACAAACACACAACAAAGAACATAGAGGTCCGAAGACCTAGCAAAACTAACTGAGAAAGGTAACAGAGTACCAAGCTAGCTCAAGAGTAGAAAATACAATGAAGTCCAGCAAGGCCAGGAGGGCGGAGCCGGATTAAATAGGCAAAAATGGTCATGTGACCAACAAACTAGAAAATACCTAACAGGAGAGTTCTAACAGTACCCCCTCTTCTAAGAGGATGCTCCGGATCCCCTAGGACCGGGCTTATCAGGAAACCGCCTGTGAAACGCTCTGACAAGTCTGGAAGCAGAAACATCATCCGCCCTCACCCATGAGTTATCCTCGGGTCCGAAACCCTTCCAAGCGACGAGATACTGCAAACTCCCTCTATACCGTCTAGAATTTAGGATGCGGGAAATTTCATATTCCCCGTCATCCACCACCGGAGGAACAATGGCAGAGGCGTCACCAACCGACACATCAGCTTTTTTCAACAGAGAAACATGAAACACGGATTAATCTTCCAGGAGGTAGGAACCTCCAACCTAACAGCAGATTGGTTAACTATCTGAAGCACCTTAAAGGGCCCTACAAACTTGGGACCCAATTTTTTCGAAGGAATCCTCAATCGCAGATTCTTAGAGGACAACCAAACCATGTCACCAATAGCAAACGAAACCTCTTGCCGTTTCCTATCAAAGTACCTCTTAGATTTTTTGTTAGCCTCCTGAAGATTATCATGCACATCCATCCAAACTCTCTCTAAATCACCGGAAAAACTCTCCTCCTCAGGCACAGCCGATACCAATTTGGAGAATGACCCAAAAGACGGATGTCTCCCAGAACAACAAAAAAAAGGCGAACACCAAGCAGAAGAGGATGTATGGTTGTTAAGAGCAAATTCAGCAAGTGGCAGAAACTCAGACCACCCTTCTTGATTGTCTGCCACAAAGCAACGCAAGAACTGCTCAACATCCTGGTTCTTTCTTTCTGTCTGGCCATTAGACTCAGGATGATATCCGGATGAAAACGACAAATGAACTCCCAACCTGTCACAAAAGGCACGCCAAAAACGAGCCACGAACTGAGGTCCCCTATCAGAAACAATGTCAGTAGGAACGCCATGTAGTCTGACAATTTCCTTGACAAAGGCCTTAGCGAGTGTCTTAGCGCAAGGCAGTTTAATGAAGGGAACCAAGTGACACATCTTGCTAAAACGGTCCACGACCACCCAGATGACCGTGAAACCTTCAGAGGGGGGAAGGTCAGTAATAAAGTCCATAGCCAAATGTGTCCAAGGTGCACTAGGAACCTCCAGAGGGCAAAGCAACCCCGCAGCAGGAGCATGCGAAGACTTAGATCTAGCTCACACAGTACATTGATGCACCCACTTAATGACTTCCTTCTGCCATCCCGGCCACCAAAAACTGTGACCCACAAGTCTCTTGGTCTCAGAAATTCCTGGATGACCTGCCAACCGAGACTCATGACACTCAACAAACAAATCTCTCCTAAAGGTCCTAGGCACAAACAACCTCCCATGGGGAGTGTTAGATGGGGCATTCTCCTGAGCTTTAAGAATCTCATCCTCCAAAACGGAGTCCAAAGCAGCAATCACAACACCTTCTTGTAAAATGCTCTCCTCCTCCTCCTCAGCACTGACCATAGGAGAAAAGCTGCGAGACAAAGCATCCGCTTTAACATTCTTGGTACCCGGGATGTAAGTAACGGAAAAATTAAACCGCGAGAAAAAAAGTGCCCACCTAGCCTGACGGGCATTCAAGCGCTTGGCAGCATCAAGATAGATCAGATTTTTATGATCAGTGAAAACCTGAATGGGAAATTCAGCACCTTCCAAGAGATGACACCAGTGTTCAAATGCGAGTTTAATAGCCAGCAATTCCCGATTACCAATATCGTAATTAAGTTCAGTCTCAGAAAATTTTTTTGAAAAAAAGGCACAGGGATGTACTCCATCCTTGTTTTCCTGAGACAACACCGCACCAACCCCCACAGAAGAAGCATCAACCTCAACCAAAAACGGCTTAGTCACATCAGGCTGCATAAGGATGGGAGCAGAGGTGAACCTCTCCTTTAGAAACACAAAAGCTTCAATGGCCTCAGAAGTCCACTGAACCGCATTAGCACCTTTCCTAGTGAGATCGGTCAGCGGTTTGACAATAATAGAAATTTTTTTTATGAATTTTCTGTAATAATTGGCAAAACCCAAAAACCTCTGTATCGATTTCAAACCAATAGGCCTAGGCCATTCCTGCACAGCTTGAACTTTAACCGGGTCCATCTCAAAACCTTCACTGGAGATAATGTAACCCAAAAAAATAATTCTCTGTACAGCGAACTCACATTTCTCTAGCTTAGCAAAAAGCGAATTGTCCATTAATAACTGTAAAACCTCACGTACGCTCCGCCAATGAGACTCCAGATCAGGCGAATAAATCAGAATGTCATCCAAATACACAACCACATTTTTGCCGATCAAAGGTCTAAGGATGTCATTAATAAGATTCTGAAAAAATGCTGGAGCATTGGTAAGACCAAAAGGCATAACCAGATTCTCAAAATGACCCACAGGAGTGTTAAAAGCAGTCTTCCATTCATCACCCTCCTTCATGCGCAACAAATTGTATGCTCCCCGGAGATCAATTTTAGAGAACCACTTGGCCCCCACTAACTGGTTAAACAAATCAGGAATCAATGGCAGTGGGTAAGGATTGCGTACAGTAATTTTATTAATCTCACGAAAGTCCAGACAAGGACGTAAACCGCCATCTTTTTTTTAAAAAAAAAAAAATCCAACAGCCACAGGAGACTTGGAAGGCCTAATGTGACCAGCGGCCAAGCTTGTCTGTATGTATTCCTCCAAAGATTTTCTCTCAGGAATAGTAAGATTAAATAAACGACTTTTAGGAAGAGTCGCTCCAGGGACAAATTCAATGGTACAATCATAGTCTGTATGGGGAGGCAAAATTTGTGACTCCTCCTCAGAAAAAACTCTCCAAAAATCCTGAATAGGTACAGGTAATTCCCCTTTTTCCACCGCATCAATACGTCTGTTACAACACTTGTCATAACATTTAGGGCTCCAGGACTTAATTTCATTGGTAGACCAATCCAGTACAGGATTATGCAATTTTAACCAGGGCAACCCCAATATTACTGGAGAAGGCAAATTATTCAATACTACCAAATCCAAATTCTCTTGATGAACACCATTAATAGCGAGGGGAAACTCACAGACCTTGTGAGTAACACTCTTCAAGGGAGAGCCATCAACAGAAACCACAGAAATAGGGGATGACAAAGGTTTAGGTTTTAATGTAAGTTTTTCCAAGAATCCCCCATCAATCACATTCAGAGTAGAACCACAATCCACAAATACCCGAAATTCAATTAATTCTTCCTGAGCAGCGGTAGTAGCAGATAGGAATACTCCCTTAGTATTTAAACAGGCTATACGTGCATAACTGACCATTTTTTTTCTTTGTTCATACGAAGCACACAGTTCTTAATAAAATGACCAGAATTTCCGCAATAGAAGCACAAACCTTCAGAAAGCCTGCGTCTTTTTCCTGAGAGCGGGGTGTCATCGCCCCAATCTCCATCGGCTCTCCTTTGTCAGCACAGACCCTCTCAAGACTCGGAGCTGACATAGCAGAGGATTTGCTCTCATTAACCCTTGCACGCAGTCTCCTGTCCACCCGTATAGCTAATTGCATAGCCTCCTGCAAGTTTCCAGGTGTGGGATAAGCAATTAGCAAATCTTTAACCCTTTCACCTAGCCCCGCAAGAAACAAACTTTTCAAAGCTGAATCGTTCCACCCCACCTGGGCAGACCACCGACGGAAGTGAGAACAATATTTTTCCACATTACCTGATCCCTGCCTCAAACGTCTCAATTCAGACTCAGCAGATGAGACACGATCAGAATCATCGTACAACAAACCCAAAGCAGAAAAAAACTATCCACTGATCTAAAGCACGGATCACTAGGTTGGAGAGAAAAAGCCCATCCCTGAGGATCCTTGCGCAAAAGTGACATTATGAATAGAGATCAGCGTTGTTCTACTCAAACTGTTCGCCAATCTCAAATTCGAGCTGTTTTGGGCGGTGTTCGAGCCGTTCGGCGAACACGAACAATTTGAGAAAAATTCGGCTGTTCGAGGTTATGTTCGATAACTGTTCGTGCACCAAAATCATAACTGGATTTTTTCTCAGTAATGATGAAAATTAATGTTAATACGCAGTTTGAGTGTACAGCGGGGTGGGGGGAGGGGCAGGGGATGGATCTCTGCAGGAACAATGAAGATCTCCATTTTTTTTTTCTCTTTCCCGCATTTACAGTGGGGAGGTGCAATCTGTCAGCCTATCAGCAGCGCACATACGGAGCGAAGTGCTTTTTTTCACACAAGCAAGGGCATGTGTCATTGGCAGTGTATGTCACATGTCCTTGCCCTATAAGACCAAGCCATTTTCCCCGTCGCCACCATTTTCTCACTGCTGCAGCTGCGTGTTAGACGGCACCGCTGTTGCTGTGTGCGCTATACCTTGTTAATTTCAAGCCAATTTTCGCACAAATCTACAGATAGCTTGGGAGTAGGGAATAGTTGTGATTGCAGTCCTTTTAAGGACTAGGTTACAGCATTTCCTACGACTTTTATCAGGCAGGTCTGTGCTCTTAAATAGATAGATTGTGGGAGTAAAGACTAATTGTAATTGGAGTCCTTTTCAGGACTAGGTTACATCAGTTCCTATCAGTCTTTGCCAGGCAGGTCTGTGCCAGTGCTGTGCAAGTTTTTTTCACAGCATTTGGCTGAATCTAGCAAAGCTAATCCTTTTTGGCCTATTGCAGAGTGTGTTAGTCAGTGGAGTAGCCTATCTGTGTTGCAAGATATACCACCTGTGTATAGAATACCAATTTTTTTACTGCACCTAGTGAAGTAAAATCTTTTGGGCATAGCATCATTCTATTAGTCCATCTATACTGACCTCCATCAGGTTGCAAATTGAATATAATTTTTTTCTGCATCTAGCTCTGAAAAAATATTGGGCTTCTAGCTGTGTGTGGGACTTGTTGTATTAGTCCATCTATACTGACCTCCATCAGGTTGCAAACTGCATATATTTTTTTCTTCATCTACCTCTGAAAAAATATTGGGCTTCTAGCTGTGTGTGGGACTTGTTCTATTAAGCCATCTATACAGACCTCCATCAGGTTGCAAACTGAATATATTTTTTTCTGCATCTACCTCTGAAAAAATATTGGGCTTCTTGCCTCTGTAGCAACCGAGCCCTCAGGGTGCTACAGTTCCATTTATCTTCAGCCTAGGTGACGTATTGCGATACAGGGCCGTGATTTTGGCTATAAAAGGGTCCCCTAGACCCCTACCCCAAGCTTTTTAAGAGAATCATATATGGCGTGCCAGGAGACTCTATGGAATGCTTTCTCAGCATCCAATGAGAGTATCTAATTACAAATTTTTAACTGCATCTAGCCCAGGAAATACTTTGTGCCTAGTAGCAGGGTCTGCTAGTCAGCGGATTATCCCGGCTGTTAAGCAAGCTACACCACCTGTAGTTTGGACACTTCATTTTTTCAAAGGAAATGCTTCGGGACCACG
Source organism: Phyllobates terribilis (assembly GCF_046119375.1). NCBI lineage: Eukaryota > Metazoa > Chordata > Amphibia > Anura > Dendrobatidae > Phyllobates > Phyllobates terribilis. Next base: position 32,197,844 of record NW_027362761.1, on the reverse strand, counting down.
GGATACTCAGTGAAGAGCATCAGGAGGCACCCCAAGGCATAGGGGCTCGGACTGGCAGTAGGATGCCTTGCGGTGGACAGCCGAGCTCGATCCTTATAAAAGCTTTTTAACTGCAGCAGCTTTAGTGGACGCTACTGGAGCTGGAATTACGCGGCTGCTGGCATGAGTCTTGCCCTCCAATAGATCCTTGTAAATGGATTTAAAGTGTATTTATTCAAATTAGAGAGACAATTTAAATTAAAAAGCTTAGAGCTGCCTCCACCACAGGGGGGCTCGCTCGACCCACCAGCGGACAGGCACCAGTATTGGGAGAGGGGGGCTGGCCGTCAGGGTTCACCGCGGCTCTGGCACAAACCCGGCGACACGGAGGTGGCACGGGCAGGAGCGGACTGAACGTGTCGGCTTCTCACTTTTTGGATTTTAGAAGGGCATGACATGCCTATATCTGTGTCTCCCCCTCCTTTTACTCCTCCACCTCTTTTCTTTTCGCATGACTATATGTACTTGTCACTTTTCCATGTGTTAGTTGTGTCTTCTGAGCAGTTTGTCAGCTTTTGGACACCTTTGAAGGTGTTTTCTATGTGTTTCTATGTGTTTTTGTTTGCCTGCCATTGGTTTTAACGGTGTTCGAAGGTGTTCGACGAACAGTTCGACGAACAGTTCGGCGAACACACGGGTGTTCGACGAACCGAACTCGAACACTACGGGGGTGGCTCAACACTAATTATGAACCCTATGCGCTGTGATTCATCACCAGAGGATCCGGGTCTTAAACGAAAATACAATAAACAAGCATTTTTATAAGAAAAAAAATCTTGTTGTTCACGAAAAAATAGATCAGGCAGACATACCTTTGGCTCCACAAAATGTGCTCCAGAACAGCTACTCACGTGTTGTTGGAGCTCGGCCACCTCCAGAGATAGTCCCTGCAAGCGTTGAGCCAAATCTTGAACCGAGACCATGATGGAAACTGGAGGTCTTTCCTTAGAGAAATTTTTTGGGCTGGACTTACTGTTATGATCTGCTGCAAGCACTAAGGAAAGACAGGAGATCTGTCCCTACAATAGAACTAAACTGGATCCCTACGATGTAACGGGGAACCTGATCCTGCGATCAGACCCGCTAAAGTCCTCGGCTAGTCTGTACGAAGACCTATAGATGCAAGGGAGGGATCCCTATCAGAACTAGGGACTGGGATAAAGTTGGACACCTCCTAGCAGAAATTGTAGCAGAAAAGACAAACACACAACATAGAACATAGAGGTCCGAAGACCTAGCAAAACTAACAGAGAAAGGTAACAGAGTACCAAGCTAGCTCATGAGTAGAAAATACAATGAAGTCCAGCAAGGCCAGGAGGGCGGAGCCGGATTAAATAGGCAAAAATGGTCATGTGACCAACAAACTAGAAAATACCTAGCAGGAGAGTTCTAACAGTTTTATTCCATTTTTTGTTTGGCGGTATGTTTTATGTTTCTTTTTTATTTTTATTTTTTTACCGTGTTCCCTAAAGGCGTTAACTAGCAGGACAGTTTTATAGGTCAGGTCATTCCGGACGCGGCAATGCCAAATATGTGTACTTTTATTGGTTTATTTTTTTTTTCATAAGATTATTTATTTATGTTCAAGTAATGAGAAAGCAAGCAAAGATGTCTCCAGCAGGACCAGGGTTGTATATATCGTGTTAAAACTTCACTTTTAATTTCAAATTGTAAAAGCCAAGGATGAGTTACAAAATGAGCAATATAGCGGCTCTTAGGTACAGCACATTCCAACGTGTTTCGGCTAAACCTTATTCATGGAATAATGTGAGAACTAAGCCTACTAGCTGAAGTTAAATAACACACACTTCTTGGTGATTGCTTCAGGTGTTGGACCACAGCCCAGAGGAGAATTAACCCATTATTGGCAGCTAAAATTAACTACAGCAAAAAAGCACAAAAACTACATAAAATTGGACATGAGATAGAATGGAATACAAAATTAGTGGAAATACAAAATGAGTGAGAGATACATGCAGAAACAAAAACACATAATCCCTTGTTTTATCCGCTTAAATCTAGACCAGCGGTATTAGACAACTTTCAAGAACTAATTGAAAGAGACTTGGTCAATCTGAATAATAACAATACCTTTGCTCTGCAGAATTTGAGAAAAGAAGAGCAAAAAGCCTTAGAGGAAATCAAAGAGAACAAGGATTTAATAATTAAAACAGCTGATAAAAGAGGGGCAATAGTGGCATTAAATGCAGGTCTTTATAAAAAACTTAATTTAAATATGCTCAATGATAACACCATTTACCAAAATTTGCCAACTAATCCAACTAGTATTATTCAAAAAAAATAATTGCTCATTTTGTAACTCATCCTTGGCTTTTACAATTTGAAATTAAAAGTGAAGTTTTAACAAGATATATACAACCCTGGTCCTGCTGGAGACATCTTTGCTTGCTTTCTCATTACTTGAACCCTGGTAGCCCATGACCTGGGCGTCTCCGCTGCAAGACTTCGTTGGGACTGGATGAGTCTGGCTATTACATGGTGAGCTGACATACGTTTTCCCTTTCCCTTTCCCCTTGTTTTTTCATTATTTATTTATGGGTACAATATATATATATTTTTTTTTTTTGATTATTTTTTAAAAAAATTTTTTAAGGACCACTCCCTGCACACTTGTCGTCAAGGCGTACTAATACTACGTATCAGGCCCATAAGGCCCAGGTACAGATACGTATTAGTACGCCCTGGGACAGAAAGGGGTTAATAACACTTGTCTTTAATAGCAATAGTCTATTCATATGGGGCAAAAAGGATCTTTGGGATCCACCTAGTCTCCAGGACCTGGGTGTGATTACGACTAGGGATGAGCAAACCTAGTGATTGGTACCGAACCCAGAACACTGACTTCTTACTAGAGTTGAGCCACCCCCGTAGTGTTCGAGTTCGGTTCTGTTCGTCAAACACCCGTATGTTCGTCGTACTGTTCATCGAACACCTTCGAACACCGTTAAAACCAATGGCAGGCAAACAAAAACACATAGAAACACATAGAAAACACCTTCAAAGGTGTCCAAAAGCTGACAAACTGCTCAGAAGACACAACTAACACATGAAAAAGTGACAAGTACATATAGTCATGTGAAAAGAAAAGAGGTGGAGGAGTAAAAGGAGGGGGAGACACAGATATAGGCATGTCAGCCCCCCTCTCCCAATACTGGTGCCTGTCCACTGGTGGGTCGAGCGAGCCCCCCTGCGGTGGAAGCAGGTCTAAGCTTTTTAATTTAAATTGTCTCTGTAATTTGAATGAGTGCACTTTAAATCCTTTTACAAGGATCTATTGGAGGGCAAGTCTGTTGCCAGAAGCCACGGGAATTCCAGCTCCAGTAGCGTCCACTAAAGCTGCTGCAGTTAAAAAGCTTTTATAAGGATTGAGCTTGGCGGTACACCGCAAGGCGTCCTACCGCCAGTCCCAGCCCCTGTGCCTTGGGGTGCCTCCCCAATGCACTTCACTGAGTGTCCCGGGGGCCCGAAGCATTTCCTTTGAAAAAATTAAGTGTCCAAACTACAGGTGGTGTAGCTTGCTTAACAGGTGGGATAATCCGCTGACTAGCAGACACTGCTACTAGGTCCAAAGTATTTCCTGGGCTAGATGAAGTTAAAAATTTGTAATTAGATCTACAGGCGGTGGCTACTCCGCTGACTAGCAGACACTGCTACTAGGCCCAAAGTATTGCCTGGGCTAGATGCAGTTACAAATTTGTAATTAGATACTCTCGTTGGATGCTGAGAAAGCATTCCATAGAGTCTCCTGGCACGCCATATATTATTCTCTTAAAAAGCTTGGGGTAGGGGTCTAGGGGACCCTTTTATAGCCAAAATCATGGCCCTGTATCGCAATCCATCAGCTAGGCTGAAGATAAATGGAACATTTTCATCACCTTTCATAATCACCAATGGGACAAGGCAGGGATGTCCTCTGTCCCCTCTCTTATACATCCTAGTGATGGAGCACCTGCTCTCATCAATTCACGATAACCCCAATATTAGGTGGATTGAGGTGGGAGGCACAGAGTACAAGTGCTCTGCATTTGCTGATGATGTCCTAGTATATATCACTCAATCACATATATCCATCCCTGCTGTTATGGCTGAAATAGATCACTTTGTTACATGGTCAAATTTTTAAATCAATGCAGCGAAGTCTGAGGCCCTCGATGTCTCCCTCCCCAAATCCATACAGGATTCCATCCAGTCCAACTTTCCCTTTGCCTGGCCCTCACAGTGTATTCCTAGAGACCTCTCCCGTCTATTTTATCTTAATTTTGGGCCCTTTATTGAACAACTCCATAGCGATCTTACTTCTTGGACGGTGAAGTGACGCGCCCCCTGGGCCAGTGTTGTTGGGGATACCCGGAGCCGGATCAGATGGGGGTTGTAGTCTCCGAGTGGCTGTGACCCGGTCCGTGCCCAGGGTGTCAAGCTCAGTGTGTGGCAGTCCTTATGATGTTACTAGATGTTCTTTTGTGTCGACTACGCCACCCGTTGATTTGCGGTCAATACGGCCGCCGCTGCAGCAGGGTCCACTGAGGCTGATGATGTGAGTGCAGCTTAGGTAGTATAACCCCCAACGGGAGGGGTATAGCCTCAGGGGGTCAGCCGTGGAGGATGGTGGTTGTGAAGGTGCAGCAAGGAGACTCAGAGGCATAAAATGCAGTTCCAGGGTTTTACTTACTGGTGTTGCTCGGGTCACTGTGTACAGCAGTGACCACCCAAGCCGTGCTGCGTCCACCAGGTCCTGGACTCGATCAACTCCCAGGCAACTCCGGAGTGTGGTCCTGAGCTCCTTTCTGTCTCTCCCTTCTTCTGGCCGTTCCCACCAGGGATCCACCTAAGTCCGGCTCCCTCGGGCCTCTTGTTGGTCAAGCCTCCTCTGGGCTCCCTGACCCTATTCTTGGTCTGCCTTCCGGGTGGATTTAGTGGGTGATCGTGGCAGATCCTGCCCACGACCTCCGGTTCCTGGCTAAGGTGTGCTGTAGCCTCTGCCAGCTTGGGATCCGGTACCCTGTTGCCGACCCTTCACCCTATTAGCTCTCTTATGGGCTCTTGGGGTCCCCTCTGCGCCTCTGGGTCTCTCTCTCTTCTCCTCTGCTCTGCTTCTCAGGCTCTCAGACAGACTGTCTGACTGACTGTGGCTGACTGACTGACCCTGATCTAAGATGGTTCCCACCTTATATACTCCCTCTATGTGTGCGCTCAGGTGACCAGCACCCAATGAGCTCCTAACTTTACCCAGGCTGCTCCCCCTATCTGCCCCTACACTACTGGGATGTTCCACCCCCCTCCCACTCCAGCCAGGAACAGACACTGTCGTACCTGCACATTTCTCTAGTGGGAGTACCATCGGTCTGTTCCCCGGAAATGGGATGTGTGTAGTGCATGCAGCCTACTAGCTCAGTTCCACACTCCATCCTTACCCGGGAGTGGAATATCACACCTCTGGGTTGAGGTGCAATACCCCTGTAGCAGCCGAATCCTCAGGGTGCTACATTCCCCCCTGGTAAATCACAGCACGTCCTCGGGCTGTAAAATATAAACATCCAAAACATACAAAATTTTTTTTTTCATAAACATATAAAACATATAAAACATCATACACATTATCAGCAGCAATAAACTCTTCATATAAAAACTTTTCATAAATAACATTCTTGTTTCTGGTTCCTCCGGTCACGGTGCAACTTGTGACCGGGTAAAGTGCTACAGTCTCTTGAAGAAAACAGTTTCCTATAAAACCGGTAGGGGGCGCTTTAGGAAGCGCAACTATATACAAGGGGATATGGCCGCTCTCAGTCCTCGGCCAGGTATTAGGAACTAGGGACACACGGGCATCAGTTCAATTGGCTGGTCCCAACGGGGACTATATTTTAACTAGAACAGTTCTTATACCCTGACGGGTAACTATGTACAGTCTCTCTCTACCGTACTTCAACGACGGCGTCCTCCTGCTCCTTCTTTAGATTCTTCAGACCCGTCCGGGTCCTCTTGCTCCTCCTCACACCGCAACTCCTCCTCCGTCAGGCGATGCACATGGAGGGCGTAGGGTCCTTTGGCACACTTGTGCCGGGTGAAGGTGACCTCGTCCCCTACATACAGGTCACGACCTCTGTGTCCCTCCGGCAGATGGCTTTCTACGTCTCTGCGGGTTACAAAGACGTCGCCGGGGGTATGATGGTCTCTAATGAAGCCCCACCCATGCTGCATGTTGAATTTTATCACAGTCCCGGTGGAAGGGGGACCATGTGCTGCACGGGGATTCCTCCTGGTCCGGCTCTTCTGCTCTGCGCTCCTTATCTGCGCTTGCTGTTCCCGGACCCGCCTCTCTCTCCGCTCCCTCTCGAAGACCTCGAGCTGCTGCCGGCAGCACTCTGCACGCTCTGCTGCGGCCGCCCGAGTCTCCTGAGTGAACCCCATGAGGTCTTCTCCGGTGGGGTCCCACTCAAACTGTGCCTCCTCCAGTGGGGGCGAGGTCCTCTTTACAGGCTTCGGAGCCGGAATCAGGGGCTCGTCTAGGGGTCTCTCTTTCCGGAGTCGGGGATGGTGAAACTCCGGTGGCCATATAAAGGGCTGCCCATCCGGGCACGTATGCTGGGCGAACAGGTCTTCACCCAGGTGCGGCACTCTAGATGTTGAGGGCGCGTTGATGGTAGCGGCGCCCGGGTTGACCAGGCCTTGCGACCAGGCTTGGGGCACCCTAAAGGCAAAGGGCACCGTAAGAACGGCGGCGCCCGTGGTTACTCGGCCCTGCGGCCAGGCCGGTGGCTCCGCGGAGGTAGGGGGCGCTGTTGGAATGGCGGCGCCCGGGTGTACTAGGCCTTGCGACCAGGCCGGTGGTATTTCCTGCTTGGCCACGCTCGAGGTCGAGGCGTGTGACGTCACAGGGGTCGCGGCCGCGGTTTCCGGTTGAGGCCTAGTCGGCGGCGGTGACGATGCAGCGACGGGCACGGCAGGGGGAATTTCGGGCTCTGCGACGGGGAGCTGGGGCAGGCACGCGGTTTCCCGGCTCGGGGTAGAGACGTCCCCTTTACCTGCCTCCGTCCGTTCAGCTCCCTTCTCGGCGCCGTCTCCTGCCTTCATTCCTCCTGCGCCATCCTCAGAGGCGGTCTGTCTCCTCGTCTCAGGTGGCGTGCTCCGCTGTCGGGTTTCGGTCTGCTGGGCCATCTCTCGGCTCCACTCCGCCAACGTCTCTCGCTGCACCCGGGCCATCCTCCGTGCGAGGCCCTCCAGCGCGGTCTGTGCACACTCCCGGTCTCGGGGGAGCTGTGTTAGGATCTCCAGCAGGCCTTCTGGAGTGGCGACCTGCAACAGGCTCCTGACCACTGGGTCGGTGCTGCCTGACTCTCCCTCCATCTCCGGGTAGGCTCTCTCTGGACTCTCTTCCAGACGTCTCGTCTCCGGGTGCGCTCTCTCTAGACTGCTCCAGGCGACACCCATCTTTGTTCTCTTCTTCTGTCTCCGCCCACATCGAGGGTGGTCCCGGGGCAACTTTGTGATTGTCAGTTCCAGGGGCCGTTCTCTTACGCTGATGGACACTTCCAGCATCACAGTCTCTGTTGGTGGGCGCGGTTTCCGCTTTTGGCGCCATTCTTCGACCTGGCCCACGATGGGAGGTGGCCTTTTGCCACCCTCTGGCACGCCCATAATGGCGTCCGCTCCCCCAAGGCGGGAAATCCTTGGAAATGGCGGGAATCGTCTCCCAGTGGCGGGAAACTCCATGGATGGCGGGAAAAGCTGCAAATGGCGGACAACCGGCGGGAAACGACCTGTGATGGGGTCCGTTGGCGGGGACCCTCCGGAACCGGCGGGAGACTTCTTTTTGAGGTAACGGTGAACTTTTCTTCAGGCACGCAGTACCCGGTTGTTGCGGGCACGTAATCCTGCCGACTACGCCAAAGTTGACGCGCCCCCTGGGCCAGTGTTGTTGGGGATACCCGGAGCCGGATCAGATGGGGGTTGTAGTCTCCGAGTGGCTGTGACCCGGTCCGTGCCCAGGGTGTCAAGCTCAGTGTGTGGCAGTCCTTATGATGTTACTAGATGTTCTTTTGTGTCGACTACGCCACCCGTTGATTTGCGGTCAATACGGCCGCCGCTGCAGCAGGGTCCACTGAGGCTGATGATGTGAGTGCAGCTTAGGTAGTATAACCCCCAACGGGAGGGGTATAGCCTCAGGGGGTCAGCCATGGAGGATGGTGGTTGTGAAGGTGCAGCAAGGAGACTCAGAGGCATAAAATGCAGTTCCAGGGTTTTACTTACTGGTGTTGCTCGGGCCACTGTGTACAGCAGTGACCACCCAAGCCGTGCTGCGTCCACCAGGTCCTGGACTCGGTCAACTCCCAGGCAACTCCGGAGTGTGGTCCTGAGCTCCTTTCTGTCTCTCCCTTCTTCTGGCCGTTCCCACCAGGGATCCACCTAAGTCCGGCTCCCTCGGGCCTCTTGTTGGTCAAGCCTCCTCTGGGCTCCCTGACCCTATTCTTGGTCTGCCTTCCGGGTGGATTTAGTGGGTGATCGTGGCAGATCCTGCCCACAACCTCCGGTTCCTGGCTAAGGTGTGCTGTAGCCTCTGCCAGCTTGGGATCCGGTACCCTGTTGCCGACCCTTCACCCTATTAGCTCTCTTATGGGCTCTTGGGGTCCCCTCTGCGCCTCTGGGTCTCTCTCTCTTCTCCTCTGCTCTGCTTCTCAGGCTCTCAGACAGACTGTCTGACTGACTGACTGTGGCTGACTGACTGACCCTGATCTAAGATGGTTCCCACCTTATATACTCCCTCTGTGTGTGAGCTCAGGTGACCAGCACCCAATGAGCTCCTAACTTTACCCAGGCTGCTCCCCCTATCTGCCCCTACACTACTGGGATGTTCCACCCCCTCCCACTCCAGCCAGGAACAGACACTGTCGTACCTGCACATTTCTCTAGTGGGAGTACCATCGGTCTGTTCCCCGGAAATGGGATGTGTGTAGTGCATGCAGCCTACTAGCTCAGTTCCACACTCCATCCTTACCCGGGAGTGGAATATCACACCTCTGGGTTGAGGTGCAATACCCCTGTAGCAGCCGAATCCTCAGGGTGCTACAGAAGGATTTTTCCTGGTTCGGCAGAATAAGTATATTAAAAATGAACGTCCTACCTAAACTCTTCCAAACCATTCCCATTGTAATTCCCTCAATTTTTTGGAAAAGACTACGCAGTAGCTTTTAGTCTCCCCAGGATGACACAGGTGGGGCAGATGGTGGTTGTCCCGGCCCGCTAGGCCGCATTGTAGCACAGTGAGCTTCGCACTGCAACTTATGCTTCATATCCATGTGACGGTTCATGCATGAAGTACTCAAACTATGGATTTTTTGGCCTCTACTTAGCTTTTGGTGACAAATGTTACAGATAACACGAGTTGGGTCATCCTTAGCGATCTGAAAAAATGCACAGGCTATGCAAGGTTTAGAGCCCATGCGACTCTGCTACTAGCAATACTATCAAATGATTGGCTGGGTTAGATGCAATGTGTCTGGGTTTGGTTGGGGGTCCCCACAGTCTGCCTAGGCTAGATGCAGTTAAAAATTCTCATTAGATACACAGGCGGTGCAGCTTGCTTCGCAGCTGGGCTAATATGCCCAAAGTATTGGTAGACTCTATACTAAATAAGGAAGGATTCACTGACTGTGGTGGCCCCTCCGTGGGCCGTGGCGATTGGTGGAGATTTGGTGGATGATTATAGGAGAAAGCTCCTTAATAGAGAAAGTTGGTGGATTTATACTTTAAATACACGTGTACCAGCGGGTTTAATCATCAGACATGATTTGATGTATCATTATGAGTGATCATTTATAGATTATTATTATATGTATGTTCCTTTTTTCTTCTTTTCTTTTTGATTATTTACATTTATATACATTGTTTCTATGCTATACGATTTTAACATGGTATGTGTGTTTAAATTCTGATTAACTAAGCCTTGAACAGGTGCATAGCAGGACATGACATATACATACCACTTCCTTGCTGTTTTTTTGCTATGCAATGATTAAGAACTCGTATATATATTGTGCAGAAAGAAGGGTGAAAGTCCGCTCAGGCGGGAGGAAATTGGAGTTTCATAACACATATTTGAACTGGAGAGGTATTAGAGGCCTGCAATGGCCACAGGTACTAATGGAGGTAATCAAGGTAGGTAGAGAGGCAAGAGGTCCGGTCATCTTAGTTATACAGGCCGGGGGAAACGACATAGCTTATCACAAGAGCGCATAACTAATGGCAATAATGAAACTAGACACTGAGCGCTTCAGAGAATTTTTCACAAAACTAACTATAGTATGGTCAGAGATTGTGCCGAGAACGGTATGGCAAGGTGCGGGAGACATAACGGCCATCGAACAGACATGGCAGGTAATAAATATTCGGATGGCAAAATTTATAAGAGACAGAGGCTGTGTAGTGATACGACACCGACAACTGGAAGGAGATAAAGCAGGCCTCATACGGCCCGACGGTGTTCACTTAATGGATATTGGACTGGACATATTACTGTCAGGACTCCAGGACGGAGTGGAACAAGCGTTAAGAGTGATGGATGGGGGTCGGAGTCCTGCATACGAGTAAGCAGGATCCTCCATGGCCTGGAAATAGAAAGGACATGTTGGAGAGTTACACTTGTTGGCCAACTTGCCATTGTGGAGACTGGAGACACAGGGCATGCTGCAACAAGCTGAATTATTTTAGAAATAAAATGCATTTCTAATGTAATGAGTATAAACAGTTAATAAAGCTGTGACCGATCCTCACCCATCCAGTTGTAAGAGTTACATGATTGTATTGTCAATGAAAGGGGGACGTTAGGGGGCTGAGCGTCTGGGTTTGGTTAGGGGTCCCCACAGTCTGCCTAGGCTAGATGCATTTAAAAATCATTATTAGATACACAGGCGGTGCAGCTTGCTTCGCAGCTGGGTTACTACGCTGACTAGCAGTCACTGAAGCTTTGGAGCAGACCTCTGAGTAAACAGCTTTTCAGACTCAACCATCTGTGTTACCCCAAGTCATAGTATATGTATTTTCTTATGGTTAAAAGGGGGGGGGAGAGACCCAACCCACCTCTAATTGACGATGGCAACGTCACGTAAAACAAAGCAAGGGGACTTCAAAAAGAGTCTAAATTTTTTCCAAAAATTTGTGGCACAGACACCACTTAAGTGGCATCAATTGCCCCAGAGTTGCTTAAAACGGTTGGTTAGAATGAGTACCACACACTGCTACTATGCCCAAAATTATTTTCCAGACAAGATGCAGCTAAAAATTATTAGTAATTTGCAAGCTGGTGGAGCTTAGTATAGATGGCATAATAGAATGAGTACCGCACGCTGCTACAGGCCCAAAATTATTTTCCAGACAAGATGCAGCTAAAAATTATTAGTAATTTGAAAGCTTAAAACGGTTGGTGAGGTGATTTTATGAAATCCTCAAGCTTTTACTCTCCCCAGGATGACACAGGGGTAGAAAAGTCCTTGCGGATCCATGATTTGTTCATCTTTATGAATGTGAGTCTGTCTACATTCTCAGTGGACAGCCGCGTGCGCTTATCTGTCAGCACACCACCAGCAGCGCTGAACACACGTTCAGAGAGAACGCTGGCTGCGGGGCATGACAAGATCTCCAAGGCGTAAGTGGCGAGCTCCGGCCATTTATCCAGATTGGAAGCCCAAAAAGAGCAAGGGTCCAGTGACACAGTCATGGCTTCGATGTTTACTTGGAGATACTCCTGTACCATCGTCTCTAGGCGTTGACTATGTGTCAGACTTCTTGTCTCCTCTGGCCTTGCAAAGGATGGGCTAAAAAAGCTGTGAAATGATTTCGCAAAATTGATGTTACCAGCAGATACTGTGTTTCTGTTACGGTTTGAGTGCTGAACACTCAACAGTTCCACTGGTGTTTGGTGGAAAACCACATGTAAGATTCTGCAACAGTCTCTGCTGATACTCCTGCATGCGTGAATCCCTTTCTATGGCAGGAATTATTTCGGCAAATTTACTTTTGTACCGGGGATCTAAGAGTGTGGCAACCCAGTAGTCAGGATTATTTCGAATTCTGACAATTCGAGGGTTATGTTGCAGGTAGTGCAGCAAGAAGGCACTCATGTGTCTTGCGCATCCAGGAGCACCAAGTCCCTGTTGTGTTGGTGGCGAGGTAACAATCATGCTTCCTTCCTCTGCCCTCTCTCCCCAACCTCGCACAACAGAAATGTGATCAAGGTCTCCCTCATCTGATGAGTCTTCCATGCCCATCACCAGTTCGTCCTCCACTTCTTCCTGGGCTCCTGCACCTTCCTCACTAGTTTGGCTGCTACCATGCGCCCTGGTTAATCCCTCTCCCCCACCCTCCCATGCCTGCTGCCTTGGTGCTGCCGACCGTCTAGACCTTGCAGATGTTAGCCTTTCCGCATACAACTCCTCCTCCTCTACTTCCTCCACCTCCTCTTGTCGCACCACCTGACTCCGAATTCTGTTTAACATGTGCTCCAGCATGTAAATCACCGGAATAGTCATGCTGATAATGGCATCGTCAGCACTAAACATCTTCGTCGCCATTTCAAAACTGTGCAGAAGGGTGCATAGGTCCCTGATCTGAGATCACTCCTCCAGCGTGATTTGCCCCACCTCTGGATCTCGTTGGCCCAGGCTATACATCAGAACGTATTGCACCAGAGCTTGTCGGTGCTGCCACAGTCACTGCAACATGTGCAGAGTTGAATTCCATCAGGTAGGCACATCGCATTTTAGCCGGTGAAGTGGCAGGCCCAACGACTTCTGTAGAGATGTAAGTCGCTGAGCTGCGGGATGCGAACGGCGGAAGTGAGCACACAGCGACCGTGCCCTCTGCTGAAGGCCATCTAGTCCGAGATAGTGGACTAAAAATTCAACACGTGAGCCATACAAGGCACGTGTGTGACATTGCCCCGGAGAAGGGCCGCACCCAGGTTTGCAGCATTGTCGCACACGGCCTTCCCTGGTTGCAGGTACAATGGAGACAATCATTCATGAAACTGGTTCTCCAGAGCTGACCACAACTCCTCAGCTGTGTGACTCACATTTCCCAGACATTTCAAAGTAAAAACCACCTGATGACTTTTTAGCCCTGCTGCCAGCATAGTAAGGAGGTGTGCAGGATCCCTTCTGCGCAGTTAGAAAGCATGTGGCATGACCAGACAGGCTTTGGGTGCAGGTGGAGGACCGAGAGGAGGTTGAGGAGGCAGAAGCAGTGGAGAAACTTCGAGATAAAGAGGATTGACGTACAACTCGTGGGGACGGCAAGACTTGGACAGCAGCCCCTTGTCCTGCTGTCACCATAGTTACCCAGTGCCCAGTCAGCGACATGTAACGCCCCTGTCCATGCCTACTCGTCCAAGTGTCTGTGGTGAAATGCACCCTGTCACACACAGAGTTTCTCAAAGAAGCAGTGATGTTGTGTGCGACATGCTGGTGTAGCGCAGGCACACCTTTCTTTGAGAAGTAGTGCCGACTGGGCATCTGGTACTGGGGCACAGCAACGGACATAAGGTCTTGAAAATCCTCTGTGTCCACCAGGCGGAAAGGCAGTATTTCTGTAGCCAATAGCTTGCAGATGGTGAAATTCAACCTCTTAGCTTTCTCATGGCTAGGAGGAAATGGTCTTTTACTTGTCCACATCTGAAGGACCGAGGGCTGGCTGTTGTGCTTAGACAGGGTTGAGAAGGGTGTCCCCGGCAAACTGCCGGTCTGTGAGGAAGATGCAGGCGGACATGATAGGTTGCCTTGATCCAAAAGTGGTGCTCTCGATGTCGGAGAGCGCTCAACACCAGCTGGTGTTTCCACCTCCAAAGAAAATGATGACCTGCCAATCACGCTGGCTGTTGCAGGTAAAGAGGTGGCAGGTCTGCATCCCAAAACAGGTGTGACTGCTGTCCACCCAGTCACAAAGGATGAAGAGGCCGCGGATGCACAAGATGGGGCAGACGGTGGTTGGCCCGGCCCGCTAGGCCGCATTGTAGCACAGTGAGCTTCCCACTGCAACTTATGCTTCATATCCATGCGACGGTTCATGCATGAAGTACTCAAACTATGGATTTTTTGGCCTCTACCTAGCTTTTGGTGTCAAATGTTACAGATAACACGAGTTGGGTCATCCTTATCGATCTGAAAAAAATGCCCAGGCTATGCAAGGCTTAGCACCCATGCGACCTGAAGAGCCACCACGACTTGTGGTCAGAGGCAGAGTTGTGTTTCAGGATGCAGTTGTTGACGTGCTTCCAGTACTACGTCTCTGTCCAGGAAGGCGCAACCTGACCTCGTCGTCACTAGCATCCTCCTCCACCTCCTCTGCTGACCTCATTGACTGGCTGACTGTGGGTTGACAGTAAGTGGGATCGGCAACCTCGTCATCATCACCCTGTGTGTTCTCACACCCGTCGTCCTCAGAGCCAACCTCTTCCTGCCCTGACAAAAACTCAAGTTGTCGCTCCAATCAGGTATTTGAGTCTCATCATCATCTTCCTCATTGTCTCCACCAACAGGAGTTACAGTTTGGGAACGAGGGTCTACATTATGGTCAGAACCTTCTGCGTCTGGTCCTGGATCTGACTCATAAAGATTCTGGGCATCAGTGCAGATCATTTCCTCGTCTGGATTCACAGAAGCTCTGGAGCTGACCTCTGATTCCCAGGCTATAGTATGAGTAAACAGCTCTGCAGACTCAACCATCTGTTCTACCCCATACTCAGACGGGCAGCTGGAGACTTGGGAGCTGTGAGGAAGCAAGTGCGATTGGGGTGACACCTCTGAGGACTGGAGTATTTGTGATGTTGAAGTTGAGGTGGAGGAGAGCCCACTTAAAAGAGCACTTGATATCCGTTGAAGCACCTGCTGTTTTTGTGCCTCATCTGGAATTTGTAGCGATTGGCGTGGCCGTAAGAAAGGGATCGTATCATTTTGTCCGCTAAAAGAAGTAGACATCTTAGTTTGGCTGGAAGATGGTCTTTCTTCTGCAGATGTTACTGTTGCTTTAACACCTACCCCACGGACACATACTTTTTTTCCCTTCCCAACACGCCTACTCCCCTTTCCACCAGCAGCAGGCCTTTTTCCACTCACTTTGGTGGTTAACTAATTGACAACTCTGGAGTTGTTTGCACAAAAAACGATGGATGGGAACCGAGCAGAGCTGAGTGGTCAAAATGTGGTACTAGCCCAAAAGGATTGGCTGGGTTAGATGCAGTAAAACAATTTTATTACATACACAGGTGGTGGAGCTTAGTATAGATGGACTAATAGAATGAGTCCCACACACTGCTACAAGCCCAAAATTATTTTCCGAGCTAGATGCAGCTAAAAATTATTTGTAATTTGCAAGCTGGTGGAGCTTAGTATAGATGGACTAATAGAATAAGTCCCACACACTGCTATAAGCCCAAAATTATTTTCCGAGCTAGATGCAGCTAAAAATTATTTGTAATTTGCAAACTGGTGGAGCTTAGTATAGATGGTCTAAGAATAAGTCCCACACACTGCTATAAGCCCTGTAGCGTCGGCGTCCCTGCCTCCTGCTAGGCAGTGACGCTGTTCCCCTCACCTCTCTGCTCCGTGCCCGGAGGCTTCCTCCCGCTCTGCCTGCAGTGCCCGCTCTCCCCCGGTCACTGTGCTTAGGGCGCGCGCGCGCGCGCTCCCCCTCTCTTAAAGGGGCCGCGCGCGTCGCCCTAAGGAGTCCCCGGCCATTGGCCGGAGGATCCCTCCATATATAAGGCACCTCCTCCAAAATGGAGGTGCCCGAGCAATGTTGTTGCACTGTTCACTACTCTGCTTCAGCCCTCAGGTCCCGTTGCCAGTTACCTGCCAGTTACCTGCCAGTCTCCTGCCAGTTTGCTGCCTGATTCCTGCCTGTCATCCGCTTTCCTGCTTGCTAGCCTGAGGTCCGACGGTCTGCCTTCCGACACCTGTCAGTCTGTCTATGGACCAGCTTGCCCGCTCACCTGTGAGCGCTCACCTGCTACCTGCCTGATAGCCTACCTGGAGGCTCCGCCGTCACGTGCTGTGACCACCTGCCAGTCCAGAGACTCTTGCCCGCTCACCTGGGAGCGCTCATCTGCTACCTGCCTGTTAGCCTACCTAGAGGCTCCACCGTCATGTGCTGTGACCACCTGCCAGTCCAGAGACTCTTGCCCGCTCACCTGGGAGCGCTCATCTGCTACCTGCCTGTTAGCCTACCTAGAGGCTCCGCCGTCACGTGCTGTGACCACCTGCCAGTCCAGAGACTCTTGCCCGCTCACCTGGGAGCGCTCATCTGCTACCTGCCTGTTAGCCTACCTGGAGGCTCCGCCGTCACATGCTGTGACCACCTGCTTATCCTGAGACTCTCGCCTGCTCACCTGGGAGCACTCATCTGCCATCTGCCTGCTAGCCTACCTGGAGGCTCAGCCGTCACAGGTCGTACCTGCCCGTTTACCCAGAGACTGGCCCGGTCACTTGCCGTGACCTCCTGCCCGTTTACCCAGAGACTGCCCCGGTCACTTGCCGTGACCTCCTGCCCGTTTACCCAGAGACTGCCCCGGTCACTTGCCGTGACCTCCTGCCCGTTTGCCCAGAGACTGTCCCGGTCACCTGCTGTGACCGCCTGCCTGTCTTCCCTGGTCGCCACCCGCTTCCTTACAAGGACTGCCCCCTTGATTAAGTTGCTCAGAGGTTCCGCCTCCCAGACCCGTTACAAGCCCAAAATTATTTTCCGAGCTAGATGCAGATAAAAATTATTTGTAATTTGCAAGCTGGTGGAGCTTAGTATAGATGGACTAAGACTAAGTCCCACACACTGCTACAAGCCAAAAATTATTTTGCGAGCTAGATGCAGCTAAAAATTATTTGTAATTTGCAAGCTGGTGGAGCTTAGTATAGATGGACTAAGAATAAGTCCCACACACTGCTACAAGCCCAAAATTATTTTCCGAGCTAGATGCAGATAAAAATTATTTGTAATTTGCAAGCTGGTGGAGCTTAGTATAGATGGACTAAGAATAAGTCCCACACACTGCTACAAGCCCAAAATTATTTTCCGAGCTAGATGCAGCTAAAAATTATTTGTAATTTGCAAGCTGGTGGAGCTTAGTATAGATGGACTAAGAATAAGTCCCACACACTGCTACAAGCCCAAAATTATTTTCCGAGCTAGATGCAGATAAAAATTATTTGTAATTTGCAAGCTGGTGGAGCTTAGTATAGATGAACTAAGAATAAGTCCCACACACTGCTACAAGTCCAAAATTATTTTCCGAGCTAGATGCAGCTAAAAATTATTTGTAATTTGCAAGCTGGTGGAGCTTAGTATAGATGGACTAAGAATAAGTCCCATGCACTGCTACAAGCCCAAAATTATTTTCCGAACTAGATGTAGCTAAAAATTATTTGTAATTTGCAAGCTGGTGGAGCTTAGTATAGATGGCCTAATAGAATGATGCTATGCCCAAAAGGTTTTACTTGGCTAGGTGCAGTAAAAAAAATTGTATTCTTTACACAGGTGGTGTAGCTTGCAACACAGATACGCTACTCCACTGACTAACACACACTGCAAGAGGCCAAAAAAGATTTGCTTAGCTAGATTTAGCCAAATGCTGTGAAAAACACTTGCACAGCACTGGCACAGACCTGCCTGGCAAAAAGTCCTTGGAAATGCTGTAACCTAGTCCTCAAAAGGACTGCAATTACAATTAGTCCCTACTCCAAACCTATCTATTTAAGAGCACAGACCTGCCTGCTAAAAGTCATAGGAAATGCTGTAACCTAGTCCTCAAAAGGACTGAAATCACAACTATTCCCTACTCCCAAGCTATCTGTATATTTCTGAGAAAATTGGCTTGAAATTAACACTGAAAGTATAGCGCACACAGCAACAGCGGTGCCGTCTAACACGCAGCTGCAGCAGTGAGAAAATGGTGGCGACGGGGAAAATGGCTGGGTCTTATAGGGCAAGGACATGTGACATACACAGCCAATGACACATGCCCTTGCTTGTGTGAAAAAAAGAAGTTCGCTCCGTGTGTGCGCTGCTGATAGGCTGACAGATTGCACCTCCCCACTGTAAATGCGGGAAAGAGAAAAAAAAATGGAGATCTTTATTATTTATGCAGAGATCCATCCCCTGCCCCTCCCCCCGCCCCGCTGTACACTCAAACTGCGTATTAACATTGATTATCAGCATTACTGTGAAAAAATTCAGTTATGATTTTGGTGCACGAACAGTTATCGAGCATAACCTCGAACAGCCGGATTTTTTTCAAATCGTACGTGTTCGCCGAACGGCTCGAACACCACTCAAAACAGCTCGAATTTGAGATTGGCGAACAGTTCGAGTCGAACACCGCTCATCTCTACTTCTTACTGTATGTCAGTGTTACTGTTCAGGTTCAGGAGCCTAATAAAGCTTGTGGAAAGGCTGCAGCACAGCCAATCAACAAGCTTTATGGCTGTGGGCACTTTCAGCCCCATCACAGCCTTACCAAGTAATGGCATGGCTGAGATTGGCCAACGCACCAGGACAAAAGGGAAGAGCCAAGGCTAAGTACCAGAATTGGCGCATCTAATCCAGTCTATTAATATCAGTCCCCAGCTGTCTGCTTTGCCTTAGTTAGTTATTAAAATAGGTGGGACGACACATAATTTTTTTTTAGCCGCCCCCTATTTTTAATAACTGGCAAACAAACAGCGGGGGTCTAATATTAATATTATAGGAAGGTCCATGAATTTTGGCCCC
The DNA here is from genome assembly GCF_046119375.1 of Phyllobates terribilis. NCBI lineage: Eukaryota > Metazoa > Chordata > Amphibia > Anura > Dendrobatidae > Phyllobates > Phyllobates terribilis. The sequence goes on along the minus strand of NW_027362761.1, from coordinate 32,179,040 downwards.
TTCTCTGCATAATAAGATCAGCTCACAGCTGTCTTTTTACCCTTGGCTGGTTGTTAAAAACAGGGGGTACCCCACATCGTTTTTTTCATTTATTTATTTAATAGCAAGTACAGTAAAATACACATGCAAGGAACTTCTCCACTCCTCCAATTGGACCTACGCCTCTTGGCTCAAGATTATTATTATTTATTTTTTTATACTGTGTTATTTTAAGTCATATTCCTTTTCACATTTGTTTGCAGGACAATTGTCCTGCTCTTACCCCCCATTTTGCTTCCTTTTGCAGCCCCCTAGCCCTTACTACACCCATTTTATAGCCATTTTACAGCAAGGTTCGGGTCCCCATTGACTCATTTGAGGTTCGGGTCTGGGGTCCAGTTCGGGTCCCCGAACTGAACTTTGGACTCAAGTTCACCCGCACCTGCCGAACCTGAACTTCCATGGTTCCGCTCATCCCTAATTGCAACCCCTACACCTATTATGGTTACACCCCTGCCTCTTGTATAGTGACTCACTGTTCTTGCTTCTTTTATGTCCATTTGTCCTAGTAGGTTTTTGTCCTACGACAGGGGTGCACAACATATTTTGGTTCAAAAAAATTGAAAGGGGTACTTACATGAATATATCTACCGAACCAAGTTTTGAGTAGTTGAGAAGGATTTTGAGAGTTTCTCCTACTAAAAATCAATGTGAACTCACCCAAACTTAAACTGAGTTTTTAGAGCAGAAACTTAATTAAATCCTCCTCATAATCTCATATGCAAATTGTCTCTTCAGAGAAAAAGAGGACTTGTACTCTATAGCGCCCCACAATCAACCCTTTAACGAGTCGTGCGTGCAATATAACTTAGGATAAAAGCCAAATCAGAATCTCAGTTTGCAGACACGGTGTTTCGGGCTGTTGGCCCTCGTCAGTGCAAAGTATGAGAACTGATTTGGCTAGGTGAGAGGGTCTGGACTGAGGTCTAAGGGGTAGCATTTCTCCTTATGGAGAGTGACACACCAGCTCTGGCACGTCAAGGTAAGGAGGCTTATTCATATACACACTGCATATAGCCAGTGTTCAAGAGTTTTTTTTACTCGAAACGCGTATGCCATTTTTTATACACACCACCCCATAATATATGCTTTGTCGTCTGAGATGTCCATTTTTTGTTTTTTCTACAAATTTTTAAAAGGATTTGCCAATAAAGATTGTTGAATTTTTAATCAATTGCCTGGTGTGTTGAGCTGGATCCATCTTCACTTCCTCAAGGAGGCTTATTCGCCATACAATGCTCCTCTGGGAAATTTAATATGCAAATTGCCTCTTCAGAGAAAAAGAGGACTTGTACTCTATAGCGCTACCTATTGGAAGTAGCAATCCTACAATTCACAATCAACCCTTTAACGAGTCGTGCAATATGACTTAGGATAAGTCATAATCTCATAACTAAACTTTGAGGATTTTTCAGTTTTAACATGGAGCACAGTGTGGATTGGTACATTATCTGAACCACTGTCAGTACACGAATACATCACCAAGCTTAGTACAGTGATCAATTGCTGTTTCAGGTCAGCCCCATTTACACTTGTGTCACGTAAATCTGAAATTCCCAGTATGTACTTAACAATGGTAAGGAGATGCTAGGAGCTGTCGTTACTAGGGATGTGTGGACCCGTGGATGTTCAGGTTCATCAGGTTCTGTCGAACTGTAGTCCAAAGTTCAGTTTGGGCATCAGAACTTGACCCCAAACCCGAACCCAATAAAAGTCAATGGGAACACAAATTTTGGCATGTAACATAGTAACATAGTGTTTAAGGTTGAAGGAAGACTAAGTCCATCTAGTTCAACCCATAGCCTAACATGTTGATCCAGAGGAAGGCAAAAAAAAACATGTGGCCAATACTAAGCTCCATATTGGGGAAAAAAATTCCTTCCCGACTCCATACGACAATCAGACTAGTTCCCTGGATCAACGCCCTATCAAGGAATCTAGTATATATAACCTGTAATATTATACTTTTCAAGAAAGGCATCCATGCCCTTCTTAAATTTTAATAGTGAATCACTCATTACAACATCATAGAATCATAGAATCATAGAATCATAGAATGGTAGAGTTGGAAGGAACCTCCTGGGTCATCTGGTCCAACCCCCTGCTCAAAGCAGGATTCACTAGATCATCTCAGACAGATGTCTGTCCAGCCTCTGTTTGAAGACGTCCATTGAAGGGGAACTCACCACCTCTCGTGGCAGCCTGTTCCACTCATTAATCACCCTAACTGTCAAAAAGTTTTTTCTAATATCTAATCTGTGTCTCCTCCCATTTAGTTTCATCCCATTGCTTCTAGTCTTTCCTTGTGCAAATGAGAATAAAGATGATCCTTCTACAATGTGACAGCCCTTGACATATTTGTAGACAGCTATTAAGTCTCCTCTCAGTCTTCTTTTTTGCAAGCTAAACATTCCCAAATCCTGCAACCGTTCCTCATAGGACATGGTTTGCAGACCAGTCACCATTCTGGTCGCTCTTCTCTGAACTTGCTCCAGTTTGTCTATGTCTTTTTTAAAATGTGGTGCCCAAAACTGTACACAGTATTCCAGATGAGGTCTGACCAAAGAGGAGTAAAGACCGATAATGACTTCACGTGATCTAGACTGTATGCTTCTGTTAATACATCCCAGAATTGTATTTGCCTTTTTTGCTGCTGCATCACACTGTTGACTCATGTTCAGTCTATGATCTATTAGTATACCTAAGTCTTTTTCACATGTACTGTTGCTTAGCTCCATTCCTCCCATTCTGTATATGCTTTTTTCATTTTTATTGCCCAGATGTAGTACTTTGCATTTTTCCCTGTTAAAAACCATTCTGTTGGTTGCTGCCCACTGCTCCAGTTTATTTAGGTCTTTTTGAATCCTCTCTCTCTCTTCTCTAGTATTAGCTATCCCTCCTAGCTTTGTGTCATCAGCAAATTTAATCAGTTTACCCTCAATTCCTTCATCTAAATCATTGATAAAGATGTTGAACAATACAGGTCCCAGGACGGAGCCCTGTGGTACCCCACTTGAGACATTCATCCAGCTGGATGTGAAGCCATTTACAACCACCCTTTGAGTCCGATCACTAAGCCAGTTATGAATCCACCTAACAGTTGCCTGGTCCATTGCATACTTGGTCATTTTTTCAATAAGGATTATGTGAGATACTTTGTCAAATGCTTTGCTGAAGTCAAGATATACTATATCTACAGCATTTCCCTGATCCACCCAGTCAGTGATTCTGTCATAGAAGGAAATTAAGTTAGTCTGACATGACTTGTTAGTTACAAACCCATGCTGACTCTGGTTAATCACTTCATTCTTATCCATGTACTTACATACATGTTGTTTAATAATTTGTTCAAAGATCTTTCCTGGTATAGAAGTCAGACTCACCGGCCTATAGTTCCCTGGGTCCACCTTCTTCCCCTTTTTGAAGATAGGAACAACATTTGCTCTTCTCCAGTCTTCTGGGACTTCTCCTGTTCTCCAAGAATTTTCAAAGATTATGGAGAGTGGTTCTAAAATTTCTTCTACAATCTCCTTCAGTACTCTGGGGTGTAATTCATCTGGACCTGGAGACTTGAACTCATTTATGTTAGCTAAATATTCCCTCACAATCTTTCTGTTTACTGATAACTTGGATTCCTCTATTCCTTTAAAAGGACAGTGAAGATCAGTTGATGTTACATTTTCTTTCTGAGAGAAAACAGATGCAAAATAGGAATTAAAAAGTTCGGCCTTCTCAACATCCTCTCTAACCATTTCTCCATTTTCATCCTGTAAAAATCCTATAGCATCTTTGACTTTTCTTTTACTTTTGACATACCCCCAAAATCCTTTTTTATTGCTTTTGACATCTCTTGCAAGCCTTAATTCATTGTCAGCTTTAGCTAACCTGATACGTGCCCTGCAGGATCTGCAGACTGCATTATAATCTTCTTTAGATATGCCTCCCTCTTTCCATTTAATAAACATTTCTTTCTTTCTTTTTAGCATGTGTTTAAGTTCTGTGTTCATCCATCCTGGTTTCCTTAAATGCTTCCCATTCTTCCTACTTTTCGGGATTGTTAACGATTGTGCTTTGAGAATCTCATTTTTAAAAATTTCCCATCCTTCCTGGACATTTTTGTCCTTAAGGACATCCAGCCACTGGATCCCTCCTATTCTCTTTCTGAGTCTCTTAAAATCTGCCTTTCTAAAATCTAACCTTGAAGTTTGAGTCTTCACATGTCTTCCTCCTCTAGTTATCCAAAATTCTATAATAGCATGATCGCTGCCTCCTAGGGTCCCAGCCACCTTTACCTTCTCAACCATTTCCTCCCTGTTTATAAGGATTAGATCCAAAGTAGCAGATCCCCTTGTTTTCTCCCCTACCTTTTGGAAGATAAAGTTGTCAGCAAGAGAGGATAAGAATTTGCTTGACCTGTTAGTTTTACTTGAGAGAGATTCCCAACAAATGTCTGGATAGTTGAAATCTCCCATGACCACTACGTCATATTTTTTGGAGAACTTGGTCATTTGATACATAAAGAGTTCATCCATATCTTCAGCTTGCCCAGGTGGCCTGTAGTAAATGCCTACAATGGTGTCCTTTCCGTTGTTCTCTCCTTGTATTCTTACCCAAACAGTTTCCACAGAACTCCCAGTCTCTGAAGCTTCAATCTCTGTGCAGATATATGCTTTTCTAACATACAATGCAACACCTCCTCCTCGTTTATCAAGTCTGTTTCTTGCAAATAAGTTGTATCCTTTTAGCCTTTTATTCCAATCATGTGTATCGTCCCACCAAGTTTCAGTGATTCCAATGACATCATATTCCTTTTCCTGCATTAGTAGTTCCAATTCTCCTTGTTTGTTGCCCATGCTTTGTGCATTTGTATAAAAACATTTTAGTTTGTGATTGGTTTCTCTTCCTCCCATATTTTTATTATTTAGATTTTTTTGTCTTTGTTCTTCCTTTCCACTTCCAGTAGCAGAGATCTCAATAGTATTTGTCAGCTGTATGGCTTTTTCTGGCCTTTTGCTTCCCTTCCCACATTGTTCTAGTTTAAAGCTCTTCTGATGAGTGTAGCAAGGCGACTTCCAAATACATGTTTTCCAGTCTTCGTAAGGTGCATCCCATCTCTAGCAAGTAGTCCATCGTATAGGTAATTCATTCCGTGATCCAGAAATCCAAATCCTTGTTGACGGCACCATCGACGTAGCCAGTTGTTCACCTGTAGAATCTTATTCCACCTCATTGTTCCATGGCCATCCACTGGGAGGATGGATGAGAAGACCACCTGCGCTCCCAATTCTTTCACTTTCTTGCCTAAGTCTTCAAAGTCACTGCAGATGGTTTCCAGGTCCTTTCTTGCGGTGTCATTTGTCCCCACATGTATTAGCAGGAATGGGTAGTGATCTGTAGGTCTGAAGAGTCTTGATATCCTGTCAGACACATCTTTAATTTTTGCTCCTGGAAGACAGCACATTTCTCTTGAGGTTATGTCTGGTCTGCAGATAGCGGCCTCTGTTCCTCTTAACAGGGAAACCCCCATGACCACCACTCTCCGTTTTTTCTTCACAACATTCTTCTTTCTCCATCCAGGAGGATTCTGAGGGCTTACAAGGTTATTCATTGCTGGCAAAGTCTTATCTTGCTGTATTTCTTCATGGTTCTCCTGCGTGAGAGCCTGGTACTGGTTCCTGAGCAGTATGGGTGCTGACTGCCTCTCGATCCTCCTGCTTCTCTGTGTCACATGCTTCCATTCCTCTGTTTCGTCAGGTGCAGTTCGAATTTCTTCTCTTTCTGAATCATGAAGAGATAATTCTGCTCTGTCTAAGAACTCTTCACCTTCCTTAATGATTTTCAAGGTAGTTAACCTCTCTTCTAGATTTCGTAACTTTTCCTCCAACAGGGACACAAGCTTGCATTTCTGGCATGTGAAGTTTGGCTTTTCCACTGGCAAGTCTGTGAACATGTAGCAGGATATGCAGCTCACCAAATGGCTCCTGGACTCTTCCATGTTCTTATTGTTAATGTTCTGAAAACAGTGAAAAAAGCTTAAAAAGAAAGCTTCAAAATGCGCGGTTTACCGATGTCCTCTTTTCAGCTCCAACAGCCAAAATCCAGTGTTCTTTGAGCTTGCGGAGACTCTTCACTTACCCCAAAATGCAGTGGGAATATGCAAATTATCTCCTCGGGACTCCTCCCCTGCGGCAGAGAGTTCCATAGTCTCTCTGCTCTTACAGTAAAGAATCCCCGTCTGTGATTATGATTAAACCTTCTTTCCTCCAGTCGTAGAAGATGCCCCCTTGTCCCCGTCTCTGGCCTCAGAGTAAAAAGATCAGTAGAAAGGTCTTTGTACTGTCCCCTCATATACTTGTACATAGTAATAAGATCACCCCTAAGCCTTCTTTTTTCCACAGTAAACAACCCCAAGTGTAATAACCTGTCTTGGTATTGCAGACCCCCCAGTCCTCTAATAACCTTGGTCGCTCTTCTCTGCACCGTCTCTAGTTCAGCTATGTCTTTCTTATACACCGGAGACCAGAACTGTACACAGTATTCTAAGTGTGGTCGCACTAATGACATGTATAGAGGTAAAATTATGTTCTCCTCATGAGCATCTATGCCTCTTTTAATGCATCCCATTATTTTATTTGCCTTTGCAGCAGCTGCCTGACACTGGCCACTAAATGTGAGCTTGTCGTCCACCAATACACCCAGGTCTTTTTCAGTTACAGTTTTGCCCAGTGTTTTACAATTAAGCATATAATTATACATTTTATTTCCTCTGCCCAAGTGCATTACCTTACATTTATCCCCATTAAAGCTCATTTGCCATTTATCAGCCCAAGCTTCTAGTTTACATAGATCCTTCTGTAATATAAAATTGTCCTCCTCTGTATTGATTACCCTGCAGAGTTTAGTATCATCTGCAAATATTGAAATATTACTCTGTATGCCCCCTACAAGGTCATTAATAAATATGTTAAAAAGAATGGGGCCCAATACTGACCTCTGTGGTACCCCACTGTTAACTGAGACCCAGTCTGAGTGTTTTCCATTAATAACCAACCTTTGTTTCCTATCACTGAGCCAATTCTTAACCCACATACATATATTTTCCCCTATCCCCATTGTTCTCATTTTATGTATCAATCTTTTGTGTGGAACTGTATCAAAAGCTTTTGAAAAGTCCATATACACAACATCCACCGCATTTCCTTGGTCCAGTCCAGAACTTGCCTCCTCATAAAAACTGATCAGATTAGTCTGACAGGAACGGTCCCTCGTAAACCCATGTTGATATTGGGTCATGAGGTTATTCTTCTTCAGATACTCTATTATAGCATCTCTTAGGAAACCCTCCAGGATTTTACCCACAGTAGAGGTTAAGCTTACTGGCCTATAATTTCCAAGTTCAGTTTTTGTCCCCTTTTTGAATATTGGCACCAAATTTGCTATACGCCAGTCGTGTGGTACAGACCCTGTTATTATGGAATCTTTAAAGATTAAAAATAATGGTCTATCTATGACGTTACTTAATTCCTGCAGTACTCGCGGGTGTATCCCATCCGGGCCCGGGGATTTGTCAACTTTAGTGATTTTTAGACGCCGCCATACTTCCTGCTGGGTTAAGCAAGTGACATTTAATGGAGAATTTTGTTATCACTAATCATGTTTTCTGTCATGCGATTTTCTTGTGTAAATACGGTTGAAAAAAAATCATTTAGCATATTGGCTTTTTCCTCATCCTCATCCACCATTTCACCCAGACTATTTTTAAGGGGGCCAACACTATCATTTTTTTAGTTTTTTACTATTTATGTAGTTAAAGAATATTTTGGGGTTATTTTTACTTTCTCTGGCAATGATTCTCTCTGCCTCAATCTTGGCTGCCTTGATTTGTTTTTTACATAATTTATTTAATTTTCTATATTTATTTAATGCCTCATCACTACCTACTTGCTTTAGTTCTCTAAATGCTTTCTTTTTGTCACTTATTGCGCCCCTTACAGCTCTATTTAGCCATAGTGGTTTCCTCCTATTTCTAGCATGTTTATTGCCAAAGGGTATATATTGTGCACAGGTCCTATTCAGGATGTTAATAAATGTCTCCCATTTGCTTTGTGTAGCTTTATGTCTCAGGATATCATCCCAGTTTATTGCACTAAGATCATCTCTCAACCGTTGGAAATTTGCCTTCCTGAAGTTTAGTGTCCTTGTAACCCCTCTACTACACATCTTATTAAAGGTTACATGAAAACGTAATATTTTCTGATCACTATTACCTAAGTGACCCCCAACTCGTATATTTGATATGTGGTCTGGCCTATTGGTTAATATTAGGTCTAGCAGTGCCCCCCTTCTTGTTGGGTCCTGAACCAGTTGTGAAAGGTAATTGTCTCTCATAGTTGTCAAAAACCTATTACCTTTGCTTGAACTACATGTTTCTGTCCCCCAATGTATTTCAGGGTAGTTGAAGTCTCCCATAATAATGACTTCTCCTTGAGTCACTGCTTCATCTATTTGCTTTACGAGGATATTCTCCGCTACTTCCATTATTTTGGAGACTTATAACAAACCCCTATCAGTAATTTATTATTTTTTCCCCCTCCCCTTATCTCCACCCACAGAGACTACATTTTCATTAGATTCACATATATCCTCCCGCAAGACGGGTTTTAAGGATGATTTTACATATAAACACCCCCCCCCCCCTCGCTTGTTTGTACGGTCATTTCTGAACAGACTATAGCCCTGTAAATTAACTGCCCAGTCATGGCTCTCGTCCAGCCATGTCTCAGATATCCCTACCATGTCATAAATATTTTCCAACAAAATTAATTTTAATTCCTCCATTTTGTTGGTGAGGCTTCTGGCATTAGTGTACATGCATTTTATGTATCTCTATGTACCTCTATTCCTTCTTACTTTATTGACTGTTCTAACCCCTCCCCAAATTTCTTTATTTGTGCCCAGGTCACTATCTGCACTATCTTCCCCACCTATAAAGTGAATACCCTCCCCCTCAATCCCTAGTTTAAACGCTCCTCCAACCCTCTAGCCATTTTCTCCCCCAGCACAGCTGTACCCTCCACATTGAGGTGCAACCGGTCCCTAGCGTAGAGTCTGTAGCCAACTGAGAAGTCGGCCCAGTTCTCCAGGAACCCAAATCCCTCCTTCCTACACCAGTTCTTGAGCCACTTATTTATCTCCCTAATCTCCTGTTGCCTCTCTGGCGTGGCACGTGGTACCGGTAGTATTTCAGAGAATACCACCTTGGAGGTCCTTGCTTTCAGCTTGCAGCCTAATTCCCTGAAATCATCTTTAAGGACCTTCCACCTACCTCTAACTTTGTCATTTGTGACAATGTGCACCATGACCGCTAGGTCCTCACCAGCCCCTCACAGTAATCTGTCAACCCGATCAGCGATGTGCCGGACTCGAGCGCCAGGTAAGCAGCACACTGTTCGATGATCCCTGTCTTTGTGACAGATTGCCCTATCTGTTCCCCTAATAATTGAGTCCCCCACTACCAGCACCTGCCTGGCCTGCCCTGCTCTCCTATTTCCCTCTTTACTGGAGCTGACAATCCTCAGGGGACATGCCTTGCTGCAGCAGTGCTACCCCTGTACCGTCACTCCCCTCATCTGCCAACTTTGCAAACTTATTGGGGTGTGCCAGATCAGGACTAGCCTCCCTGGCACTCTTCCCTCTACCCCCCCTTCTAACTGTCACCCAACTAGCGACCTCACTGTCCTGCAGCTCCCCCACTACCACCCTCCCCCACATCTACCCCAGTGAGCTGCTGCTCAGTGAGCAGCAGACTCCTTTCCATATTGTCAATGGATCTTAGTGTTGCCAACTGCTCATTTAGATCCAGTACCTGGGCTTCCAAACGCACAACGTGCACACATCTCGCGCAGCAGTAAGCAACCCCGACCGGCTTTTCAAGGAATGCATACATGTGGCAAGATGTACACTGGATAGCATTGTCAATAATGGAGCTCATTTTCTAATGGGGATTGCAATAGACAGAATGTTAAGTAAAAAGAAAAGTAAAGAATTAATAAAATACAGACAGCAATTCAATCCAAAGTCCTCCCTTCCAAACTCCCTTAATCCAAAGTCACTGAAAAACAAGACACACACTTACTTTCGTTCGCACTTACGCTCCGGTCACACTCAGCTCGTTCACACTCACAAACTAAGAGATTTAAAGAGTTTTTTTTTTTCCCCTTTTCCAGCAATGCACCCTACAGCTCAATGCACTTCCAAAGGACTGGATGCCCTACCAGCTGCCCCTTTAAACCCTTAATTATGACCCCTCCCCCTTAATTAACCCCTTGTGACTATAGCTACACCTCAGTATTTTAGTGCAATGTAGTTAACCCTTAAATACACAGGTAGTAAACTGAGAAACTGTAAAACTGTAGTGAGAAAATAGGTTTTAAAAAGCCCAATAAAACTAAACAGGTAGAAAAGCACTCAGCAGGTCACAATGCAGCAACTCACCGCAATTCACACAGGTATTTTCTGCAGGATTCCCAAATACCTCTTCACTGAAAAACAAGTCACACACTTACTTTCGTTTGCACTTGCGCTCCGGACACACTCAGCTCGTTCACACTCGCAAACTAAGAGATTTAAAGAGTTTTTTTTTTCTTTTTCTCCCCTTTTCCAGCAATGCACCCTACAGCTCAATGCACTTCCAAAGGCAGCCATCACTGCTTTTTTGTTTTAATTTGAGGAGGCCTCAAAACATTGGGAATGGCAAAGAGACCTAACAAACTGCGGTGGAGTATAACAGTGGCTGGGTGTGGCTGGTCTACTTCCCTAGTTAGCCAAAGGTACGGACAAGTCCTGTGGGATCCATGCTTGGTTCATTTTAATGAATGTGAGCTTGCCCATGTTGGCTGTGGACAGGCGAAAGCGCCTGTCTTTGATCACACCCCTTGCAATGCTAAACACAAGTTCAGACAGCACACTTGCCACAGGGCAGGCCAGCACCTCCAAGGCGTAAAGGGCAAACTCAGGCCATGTGTCCAATTTGGAGATCCAGAAGTTAAATTGGGCAGACCCGTCACTCAGTACGTGGAGACTTACTTTTAAGTCTTACTCTTACTCTTCCACCATGTTGTTGAAAGGCTGCCACCTGCTAATACGGATCATATCAGATGCTGGTGCCAGATGTCATGCTGAGTAAGGTGGTGGCAATGCCCCAGCTGCATTGGCGACTTCCTCCTCCTCCTCTGCCTTGTTCTTTCACTGAGCCTCCATTGTAAAGTGGGAATGCCATCTACCAGTGTGCACTTGTATTCCTGCATTTTACGATCCCGCTCCAGTGACGGAAGTAAGAATGGTACATTTTCCTTGTAGCAGGGATCCAGCAGGGTGGCGACCCTGTAATCAGCACTGGTAACAATCCGGGCAACTCGGCGGTTGTTGCGCAGGCTCAGCAGCATGTATTGGCTCATGTGTGCCAGGAAGCCCAGAGGCAACGACAAACTGACCTCGGTGGGAGGTGTATCATCTGGGTCCTTTGTATCCACCAGCCACACTCCAGTGATACCTGTGAGCTGCTTTGAGTACCACTCTGCTGTGAAGATGGTTCCTCCTCCTCCAAAACTGTCCCCTGGCTGGACAGTTGTGTACCTGGCCTCTCTTGGTACAGGAACCCACCCTCCGAGCCTTGAGTGGATGACTGGCCTGATAATGGTGTGAATGGTCCTTGTTCCTTCTCCTGGGCCACAACACCATCCATCATCGCCTGAAGCGTTTTTTAAAGCATAGGTGTGGGACAGTAACGCTGATGATAGCGTCAGCAGTGCTGGCCATGTTGGTGGAGTACCTAAGCAATGCAACATGGCACACTCGTCCCACACGGATGCCCACTCATTGTCGGTGAAGTGGTGTTGTTCCGCAGAGCGACTCACCTATGTGTGCAGCAGCTGAAACTCCAGTATTGCCTGCTGCTTCTCGCTCAGTCTCTCCAGCGTATGCAAGGTGGAGTTCCATCTTGTGGGTACATCGCTTATGAGGCAGTGAGCGGGAAGGAAGAGTGACACTGAATCTCAGACAGGCGTCAGACAGGCAGCAGCAGGGTGAGAACGCCGAAAGCATGGACAGACAGCTTGCATTTCCAGCAGCAGCTCTGACATATGTGTGTATTTTATATTCACAGTATGAGGAGTGGGGAGGGGGAATTGGGTGCTGATACAGTATGGGGAGCGAGGGGTGGGGTAGAAATTTGAAGACAGAATAAGGAAGAGAGGGGGGATGGGTGTGAACACAGTATGGGGAGCAAGGGGGGGAGGAAACAGTATGAGTGGAGTAAAGGGTGTGGACACAGTATGGGGAGCGAGGGCGGTGTATGAGGAAACACTATGAGAGGGGGATGGGTGCGGACACAGTATGGAAAGCAAGGGGGGTGGGTGAGGAGACAGCATAGAAATCCAGGGGGTAAATATGTGAGGAGACACTATGGTTAGTGGAGAGGGAGGACGTGTGAGGAGTCAGTATATGGGTGTGGGGAAATGTGTGAAGAGACTATTAAGGGGAATATTGTGTGGAGACAGTATGGGGGAAGAAAATTGTGAGGGAGCACAGACTAGAGACTGAGTAGTGTGGGGGGGAGGCATAGAGATGGGGCAGCATGGGGGGACAGTATGCTGTGGAGGAGGAGGAATGTGATGAGGGGGCGCAGTATATAGATGGGCACTATAGGGGGGATATAGTGTAAGAGGACAGTGTGAAGACGGGGCCCAGTATGAAAAGGAGAGGGTAGTGTGGAGGGCATGTACTGTACCATAAGAGAAACAGTGCGTGGAAGTCATATTTTGTGCAGGGAACACAATGAAAGACAATTATTTATTCAGGGGCTCAGCGTAGGACAGATATTTTTATTCAGGAGCATAACAATTATGCTGCTATTTTTAAGGGCATTATGTGGGGATGTGCTGCAGAAGAATGGAGAAGATTGATGTCTGCAGAGATGAGCTGTGGATGTGAAAAGTCATTATGGCATCTGGACAAGATGAAGAAAAGAGAGAACGATTCCAATTAGAGATTACGTCATCTAGAAGGTACCTAGATGTAAATGTTTATTTGTGATACTGACTAATTCTCATCAGTACTGTGGTTCCTGTATGGTTCAGTCTGATGATCACTGATAACAACAACTCTCAGCATCTCCTTACCATTGTTCAAGACATACTGGGAGTTGTAGGTTTATGTGATACCTGACATGACAATTAATGTACCATGAACTGATGGTGGTTCTAGTGATGTATTCATGTACTGATCATGGTTTGGGTGATTTATTCATTTAATGATGGGGTTCTGGTGATGTATTTCTATACAGATGGTGGCCCTGGTGATGTATTCATGTACTTATGGTGGTCCTAGAGATGTATTAATGTACTGATAGGAGTTGTAGTGATCTATTTCTGTACTGCATTTGATTCTTTTGATGTATTTCTGTACTGCTGGTGATTCTGATAATATATTTCTGTACTGATAAGGGTTGTGATTCTGTACTGATGAGGGATGTACTGATGGTGGTTCTCGAAATGTATTCTTGTCCTATTATTGGTTCTGATTCTGTACATATGTAAGAATTTATAACTTGTAAGATTACGTGATACATGTCTATGGTAATAAAGTGTCGTGTCAACTGACAAGTTAAGGGTTATTATGTTTTTATTTAAGTTATTAACATTAAAGGGGTTGTCCAAGTTTGGGATGAAAGTCTGCAGTTATTCTATGTGACTGCAGACTTCTGAATTCTCACAGTGCGCACTGCACACTATCAAGATTCTCTGGTGCTGGTGGTGAGAGTGGGGGTTCATGAAACCACAAGTATGCGATTTACATACATTCGGTCATGTGCCTACTAGACATGCGTGCCTTGCTCAATGATAATAAATTGACCGAGGCCAGACAGATCTAGTCAGAATGTGTCCGGAAGTTTGCAAATCGCATACTTGTGCTCACATAACTGTCCGCTCTTGCCACTAATAAGGGAGAATCTTAAAAGTGTGCAGTGCATGCACTGTGAGAATTCAGAAGCCTCGAGTGACTGCAGACTTTCATCTCAAGCCCTTTTAATTATAAAATGAAGCCCTGTAGCATGCTAATCCTAACAGCGTGTAATATACTCACTGCCAGGATTCACTTCTGCTTGCTGGTTCCAGCAGTCATCACATGGCCACTCCACTCATATGCTATTATTATACTTACGGTCATGTGACAACTAGCTTTTCTTCTTGCTTCTCTCAGTTTTTCACTGAGCATTGACAGAAATATGAAGAGCAGCTTGTCACCACATGACTGTAAGTAAGCAAATCACATATGAATGATTAGTGTAACGGGTCTGGGAGGCGGAACCTCTGAGCTACTATACAAGGGGGCGGTCCTTGTAAGGGAGCGGGTGGCGACCAGGCAGGCAGTCACAGCAGGTGACCGGGACAGTCTCTGGAAGAACGGGCAGGAGGTCACGGCAAGTGACCGGGGCAGTCTCTGGATGAACGGGCAGATGGTCACGGCAAGTGACCGGGGCAGTCTCTGGGTAAAGGGTTGGTACGACCTGTGGCGGCTGATGGTAGACGTGAGCTCCCAGGTGAGCAGGCGAGAGTCTCTGGATAAACGGGTGGTCACAGCATGTGACGGCGGAGCCTCCAGGAAGACCAACAGACAGGCGGCAGATGAGCGCTCCCAGGTGAGCGGGCAGAAGTCTCTGGACAGGCGGGTGGTCACAGCACGTGACGGCAGAGCCTCCAGGTAGGCTAGCAGACAGGCAGCAGATGAGCGCTCCCAGGTGAGCGGGCAGGAGTCACTGGACAGGCAGGTGGTCACAGCACGTGACGGCGGAGCCTCCAGGTAGGCTAGCAGGCAGGTAGCAGATGTGCGCTCCCAGGTGAGCGGGCAAGCTGGTCCATAGACAGACTGACAGGAGTTGGAAGGCAGACCGTCGGACCTCAGGCAAGCAGGCAGGTAGCTGATGTGCGCTCCCAGGTGAGCGGGCAAGCTGGTCCTTAGACAGACTGACAGGAGTTGTAAGGCAGACCGTCGGACCTCAGGCTAGCAGGCAGGTAGCAGAATATCAGGCAGGAATAAGACAGCAAGCTGGCAGGAATCTGGCAGGTATCTGGCAGGTAACTGGCAACGGGACCTGAGGGCTGAAGCAGAGTAGTGAACAGTGCAACAACATTGCTCGGGCACCTCCATTTTGGAGGAGGTGCCTTATATATGGTGAAGTCCTCCGGCCATTGGCCGGGGACTCCTTAGGACGGCGCGCGCGGCCCCTTTAAGAGGGAGGGAGAGCGCGCGCGCCCTAAGCACAGTGGCCGGGAAGGAGCGCGCGCTGCCAGCAGAGCGGGAGGAGGACGCCGGGCACGGAGCAGAGAGGTGAGGGGAACAGCGTCCCTGCCTAGCAGAGGGCAGGGACGCCGGCGCTACAGTACCCCCCCCTTTAGGCCCCCCCTTTTTTAGGCCAGACAGAAATTTAGCAAGGATAAGAGGGGCATGGATGTTCTCCCGGGGCTCCCACGTTCTCTCCTCAGGACCAAACCCCTTCCAATCTACTAGAAAAAAGGTCTTTCCTCTTACCCTTTTGGTGGCAAGAATGTTCTGTACCTCAAACTCGTCCTCAGCAGAAACCGGAGCAGGAGGCGTACCTGTAGACTTGGAAAAAGAGTTAAGTACCACAGGTTTGAGGAGAGATACATGGAAGGAGTTAGGGATCCGTAAGTTGGCCGGGAGTTTCAATTTATAGGCCACCGGGTTGATCTGACTGATGACCTCCAGAGGGCCGATGAACCGAGGCCCTAACTTGTAAGAAGGTATCTTGAGTCGGACATATTTAGATGAGAGCCAGACTTTATCTCCAGGACGAAATTGTGGAGGATCCAGGCGTTTTTTGTCAGCGTGTCTTTTCATCCGTTCGGACGACTGAAGGAGTGCGGATCGGGTACTCTCCCAAATGGAGGAAAATTTGCTAACGAGAGATTCCGCAGCCGGGTTGTCCACAGAGGTGGAGACAGGAAAAGGAATCCGAGGATGCTGACCGAAGACTACAAAAAACGGGGATTTGGAGGAGGATTCGCTCTCGTGATTGTTATAAGAGAACTCGGCCCATGGTAGGAGATCCACCCAGTCTGAATGATGGGCATTAACGAAGTGCCGGAGGTAACTGGTCAGGTTCTGATTGATCCGCTCCACTTGACCATTGGACTGTGGGTGGTAAGCGGAAGAGAAGTCCAGGGTGACGTCTAGCAGTTTACAAGTGGCTCTCCAGAAGCGTGAGGTGAACTGTACCCCACGATCCGACACGATGTGGAGGGGCAGGCCATGAAGACGAAAGATGTGACGAATAAAGTCTTTAGCTAGCTCGGGTGCAGACGGGAGGCCTGGCAGGGGAACAAAATGAGCCATCTTGGAGAAGCGGTCAGCGACCACCCAAATGACCGTACAACCGGCAGAGACTGGGAGGTCAGTTATAAAGTCCATTGCTATATGCTGCCAGGGGGCAGCAGGTACAGAAAGCGGAAGGAGGCGACCGGCTGGCAGATGTCTCGGAACCTTGTTGCGGGCGCAGGACACACAGGCAGAAACAAAGTCTATTATGTCCTTGTGCAGGGTAGGCCACCAGTAGTGCCGGGTAATAAGCTGGAGGGTCTTTTTCTGACCGGCGTGGCCAGCCAGTTTAGACGAGTGACCCCAGTGAAGGATCTTCTCCCGATCAGGTACTGATACGAACGTCTTTCCGGGAGGGAGACGATTTAGACTCACGGGAGCCACCTGCATTACTCTGGCAGGATCGATGATGTGTTTCGGATCTTCCTCGAGATCAGACACCAGAAAGGATCGAGACAAGGCGTCCGCCTTGACGTTTTTGTCAGCCGGGCGAAAATGAAGAACAAAATCAAAGCGAGCTAAAAACAAGGACCACCGGGCTTGGCGCGGGTTAAGTCTCTGGGCATGCTGGAGGTAAGCCAAGTTCTTGTGGTCAGTGTAAATTATTACCGGGTGAAGAGCCCCCTCGAGCAGGTAACGCCACTCCTCCAATGCCAGTTTGATGGCCAATAACTCTCGGTCTCCTATGGAATAATTGCGCTCTGAGGAGGAGAAGAGTTTAGAGAAGAAGCCGCAAGTTACCATCCTCCAGGAAGATGATTTTTGAGTAAGTACCGCTCCGGCTCCAGAGGAGGAGGCGTCAACTTCCAGGAAGAACTGCTTGTTGCCGTCCGGGCGATGCAGCACCGGGGCGGAAGAGAAGGCCTGTTTTAAGGAAAGAAAGGCCTCCTCTGCTTCGGGCGGCCACTCTTTGGGATTAGTACCCTTACGGGTGAGCGCGGAAATTGGGGCTGTCCGGGAAGAGAAGTGTGGTATGAAGAGGCGGTAGTAGTTGGCGAAGCCCAGGAACCGCTAAATGGCCTTCAACCCCTCCGGTCGAGGCCATTTCTCGATGGCAGACAGTTTCTCTGGATCCATTCGTAGGCCGGTCTGAGAAATAATGTAGCCCAAAAACGGAAGCGAGGTCTGCTCAAAGAGGCACTTCTTGTATTTAGCGAAGAGGTGATTCTGCCTGAGCCTGAGCAGGACCTGACGAACGTCCCTCCGGTGAGTCTGGAGATCCGGAGAGAAGACCAAGATGTCGTCCAGGTACACCACTACGCAGGAGTAGAGAAGGTCCCGGAAGATGTCATTGACCAACTCTTGAAAGACGGCAGGAGCGTTACAGAGACCAAAGGGCATTACCAGATATTCATAGTGGCCGTCCCGGGTGTTGAATGCCGTCTTCCATTCATCCCCCTGACGGATACGAACCAGGTTGTACGCCCCACGGAGGTCCAGTTTGGTGAAGATTCTAGCCCCCCTCAGACGATCAAATAACTCCGGAATGAGCGGAAGGGGGTACTTATTCTTCACCGTGATCTGGTTAAGGCCTCTATAGTCTATACAGGGACGGAGAGAGCCGTCCTTCTTTTTGACGAAAAAGAAGCCTGCTCCCGCCGGGGAGGTAGATTTCCGGATGAATCCCCTGGCCAGATTCTCCTCAATATATTCGGACATCGACCGGGTCTCAGCAGCGGATAATGGATAAATACGCCCACGGGGAGGAGTAGTACCGGGTAACAGGTCGATAGGGCAGTCGTATGGTCTATGAGGGGGTAGTGTCTCTGCCTCCTTTTTATTAAAGACATCAGCATAAGACCAATAAGGAATCGGAAGTCCAGGTAGATTAGCTGGGGTAGGAGAAGGACGGACGGGATGGACGGGAACCAGACAGGTCTTATGGCAGTCCTGTCCCCAGCGAAGGACTTCTCCGGTCTGCCAGTCAAGCACGGGTGCATGTCTCTGGAGCCAAGGTAGACCTAGCAAGAGGGCGTGAGAGAGTTCAGGCAGAACATGAAAGGAGATACTCTCAGAATGCAGCATTCCCACCTGCAGAGTAATGGATTCGGTGATGAGTTGGATGGGGCGTGGTAAGAGACCCCCATCCACGGCAGCAACAGACAAGGGTACAGCCAGAGGTTTGGTGGGGATGCGGTATTTCTCTACCAGGGACTGTGAAATAAGATTCCCGGCTGCTCCAGAGTCAAGTTGGGCTAGTTCGAAATAACGGTTCTCCCCGCAGACGATTGAGACTGACAGCAGCAGAGATGGAGAGGATTTATTCTTGTCTAGGTCGACCTCTCTGAGCGAACCTAGACACAGGCGTTTCCCGACCTCTCCGGGCAGGCACGGATCCGGTGCTCCTTACTGCCACAGTAGAAGCAGCTCCCCTCGGCACGGCGTAAGTCCTGACGGGTTTTGACCATCTTGGTCTGGTCGACCTGCATAGGCTCAGGAGAGTGTACCTGGGGAGAGACGGAGGGAGTGACGGGTTTCTGAAAAGTAGGAGCTAGACGTGGAAACCTCCTCTTACGGGTGACCTCTTTGGCACGCTCCTGGAACCGTAGGTCAATCCGGGTGGCAAGAGTTATTAGGTCATCGAGAGTGGTAGGAATGTCCCGACCGGCAAGTTCATCTTTAATACGGCCGGACAGACCCTCCCAGAAGACGGATACCAGAGCGTCGTTATCCCAGGCCAGCTCCGAGGCAAGGGTACGGAACCGTATGGCATATTGGCCCACGGTGAGACTTCCCTGACGGAGGCGTAGCAGTGATGATGCGGATGAGGTCTTCCGTCCGGGTTCGTCGAAGACTTTCCGGAAAGCCGTGAGAAAGGCAGGCAAGTCGGACACCAGGGGGTCTCCTCTCTCCCATAGAGGATTTAGCCAGGCCAGGGCCTCCCCGGTGAGATGGGACATGATGAAGGCAATTTTGGCCCGGTCGGAGTTAAACTGGTGGGACAGGAGTTCAAAGTGCAGGGTGCACTGATTTATGAAGCCCCGAGCCTGGGCGGAGTCGCCTCCGAAGCGAGGAGGTGCTGAAAGCCGGGGTCCGGGGTAGGATACCATGGTATTAGTGGGCAGTGGAGCTGCCGGATTGAGAGTCATGGCACAGGCGGAGGTTGCTGGCGGAGCAGTCAGAGTGTCCAGGCAAGAATTGACATTCCGCAGGTGACCCAGGATGGACTCCTGTTGGGACCTCTGACGGGACAGTTCATGACACAGGTCCGAGAGCGAGGGAGCTTGGGTGCCACCGGGTTCCATGGCCCGAGCAAAACTGTAACGGGTCTGGGAGGCGGAACCTCTGAGCTACTATACAAGGGGGCGGTCCTTGTAAGGGAGCGGGTGGCGACCAGGCAGGCAGTCACAGCAGGTGACCGGGACAGTCTCTGGAAGAACGGGCAGGAGGTCACGGCAAGTGACCGGGGCAGTCTCTGGATGAACGGGCAGATGGTCACGGCAAGTGACCGGGGCAGTCTCTGGGTAAAGGGTTGGTACGACCTGTGGCGGCTGATGGTAGACGTGAGCTCCCAGGTGAGCAGGCGAGAGTCTCTGGATAAACGGGTGGTCACAGCATGTGACGGCGGAGCCTCCAGGAAGACCAACAGACAGGCGGCAGATGAGCGCTCCCAGGTGAGCGGGCAGAAGTCTCTGGACAGGCGGGTGGTCACAGCACGTGACGGCAGAGCCTCCAGATAGGCTAGCAGACAGGCAGCAGATGAGCGCTCCCAGGTGAGCGGGCAGGAGTCACTGGACAGGCAGGTGGTCACAGCACGTGACGGTGGAGCCTCCAGGTAGGCTAGCAGGCAGGTAGCAGATGTGCGCTCCCAGGTGAGCGGGCAAGCTGGTCCATAGACAGACTGACAGGAGTTGGAAGGCAGACCGTCGGACCTCAGGCAAGCAGGCAGGTAGCTGATGTGCGCTCCCAGGTGAGCGGGCAAGCTGGTCCTTAGACAGACTGACAGGAGTTGTAAGGCAGACCGTCGGACCTCAGGCTAGCAGGCAGGTAGCAGAATATCAGGCAGGAATAAGACAGCAAGCTGGCAGGAATCTGGCAGGTATCTGGCAGGTAACTGGCAACGGGACCTGAGGGCTGAAGCAGAGTAGTGAACAGTGCAACAACATTGCTCGGGCACCTCCATTTTGGAGGAGATGCCTTATATATGGTGAAGTCCTCCGGCCATTGGCCGGGGACTCCTTAGGACGGCGCGCGCGGCCCCTTTAAGAGGGAGGGAGAGCGCGCGCGCGCGCCCTAAGCACAGTGGCCGGGAAGGAGCGCGCGCTGCCAGCAGAGCGGGAGGAGGACGCCGGGCACGGAGCAGAGAGGTGAGGGGAACAGCGTCCCTGCCTTGCAGAGGGCAGGGACGCCGGCGCTACAATTAGTCAGATGACAACTACTCAAACCGCATTGGGGGGGGGGGCACCAAACTGAATTCCTGTCTCTGATGCCGGAAAACCTAGATACACCTCTGTGCACACGTCACATGGATGGCCTTCACTCCATGTGAGGTCTATGACCTCATTATCCCCCACATCATCTCTTAACCACTCCTCACCCCTGCCCTCCTTGCCAGCCTGCACACTGCAGAAAGACATAGCAGTTGGCACCTGTGTTTTGTCATCATCAGGTATGTGCTGCAATGGTCCGCTGACCGTGCGCACTACCGCTCCCAAGTACTCATCTTCCAAATGAACAAGTGGTTGGGCATCAGTGCACTCAATGATTCCACTTGTGGGGCAGGGCCAGGTGAATGGCCCATGGAACCCCAGCCAGCGGAGTCATCAAAAAGCAGAATTGACTGCTGCATGACTTGGGGCTCAGACTGCTTGGCTGATTTGTAAGGGGGTGAGATGGAAGCAAGATGACCATGGTCCGCAGGTGTAAACTCTGTGCTTTCAGCGGGGCACCAGGTGGCAGATAATGCGAAGGAACTGGAGGCACTCTGAGCCATCCAATCTAACACCGCCTCAACATGTTCAGGCCTCATCATTTGTCCCCTATTGGATGATCTCATTTTTTCCATGACAAAAAAGTAGACAGTGGAGAAGAGAAAGTGCCCAGCAGGTTATTAAACTGTTAGGTATGCTGCACCTGCCTGTTGTGGCACGCTTCACCAGGCTGTTAGGGCACGCTGCACCAGCCTGTTAGGGCACTCTGCACCAGGCTGTTAGGGCACTCTGCATCAGGCTGCTGTGGCACTGTGCATAACTCCCAACTTTTGGAGAAAAGAAAGAGGGACACATCATGCGGTGTAGCGCGCCACAGCAACTTTTGGCCATGCCCCTGGCCACACCCCAATTTACCATTATCTTTCTCCCCCGGCAGGAGGAGTTGTCAGAGGGGCGCTGGTAATGAGGAACATTCAGCAGAAGCTCGAGATTGCAGTGCATAGACCCAAATCTGGGACTGTATGCTGTATCCGGGACAGTTGGGACTAGAGATGAGCGGATGGATTCACGAGTCTCTGGTCCAGCGTCCAGCGTTCGGGTCAGTGGTACATGGTAGATAGATAGGAAGCCATGAATCTCTAACCTTCTGGCATTCCCGGCGGCTTTTGATCACCCAGGGCACTGTCATCTGTGTGTCTGTGCGACACCTGTAGGAAAAAATCAGCAGAAAGAACTAATCATTTACGCTACACGGCCTCAGCATTATAGTTTTATTACATTTTTTATGGATTTATTAGAAACCAAATAGGTCCATGTTATTTGCTGATTTTTGATGTTCATTAGCATTTATAAAACGCATTAAAATTACAATTTTTTTTCATTATTAAGTGTTTTTCATTATTATTTGTTAATAATTTTATAAGCTGAAAAAATCTCTTATTCTCCTTCTATAATAAAAATACATATATTGTACACAGCAGTGTCTTTCTATCAGTACAATAAGCCTATGGTCAGATCTTGCAGTACAGATCAAGTAAACAGAATTCTCCTAGTGACATCAATAGAGCTTGTGGCTAACCCACTATAGATATAGCACAATAGAGCCTAACCCCTTAACGACCATCGTAACGTACTTTCACGGCGGCAGTTAAGGGTTCTTATTCCTCAGCGCCGTGAATATGCGTCACTGAGGAATAAGGCTGTAGTGCCCCCCCAGAGTCGGAAATTCTTCGGGGTCTCAGCTATTGGGAGTAGCTGAGACCCTGGAGAATATGATCAGGGCAGGTTTTCATGGTCCCTTGTCACAAGATCGCCGTTATTCACCGACTAACGGCGATCACAAAGCCAAAAAAGTGTGCCCGCTGTTACAATCATTTCTCTCTCTTCTGACATGATCTACATGTCAGAGTAGAGAGAAATTAAGCCCCCGAGCCCTCCCGGTACCTCCGCCATCCCCTGATCTCTCCCGGATCATCCCCCGGCCCTCCGGCATCTTGCTGCAGAAAAAAAATGGCGAGCGCATGCGCAGAGCGCCCACAGAGATCTGCCAGCTGGTACCCGGCAACAACAGGGAATTTTACCTATTGGTTACTCTTGATCACTGTGATAAACCCTATCACGGTGATCAAAATAAAAAAAAAAAATCAAACCCCCTTTTTCCTCCCCTTAGTTAGATAAAAATTGTAAAATATATATTTATAAAATAAAAAATATATATTTTTTTCCATTCTTTGCAGGTAGGGTTATGGTTGTGTTAGGGTTAGGATTAGGGTTGTGTTAGGGTTAGGATTAGGGTTAGGGTTTTGTTTAGCTTGGAATTTTTTCAAAAGTAAAGAAAAAAAATGATGACCAGGATTAGGGTTAGGGTTGGGTTAGGGTTGTGTTGGGGTTAGGATTAGGATTAGAGTTGTGCTAGGGTTAAGGTTAGGATTAGGGTTGTGTTAGGATTAGGGGTAGGGTTGTGTTAGGGTTAGGATTAGGGTTGTGTTAGGGTTAGGGTTAGTATTAGGGTTAGGGTTGTGTTAGGGTTACGGTTAGGATTAGGTTAGGGTTGTGTTAGGGTTGAGGTTAGGGTTGTGTTTGGGTTGGGATTTTTTCAAAAGTAAGGAAAAAGAATGATGACTAGTGTTGAGCGCAACTGCTCGCTACTTGAGTTTTTATTGGGTGCTCAGGTATGCATGAAGTATCGCGGGTGCTTGAGTGACATGCTCAAGTCCTTGCCCCGCATGTTTCGCAGGTGTTATGCAGCCAAAAAAAAAACACACGGGGATTACCTGCCATACATGAGCAATCCCAGCATGTTTTTTTTGGGGTGTCTAAAAACCGTGAAACATGCGGGTCAGGGACTTGAGCTTGTCACTCGAGCACCCGCGATACTTGGTGCAAATGTGTCACCCTGGCCTGGATGCCACAAGTGTAATTAAAGCTGTGTCTGAGAGCAAGGGGGAGGTTCTCTAGTCTGGTGCTGGGGCAGGGTTAGGGAGAACTTGATGGCCTGTCTCAGCACTGAGACTTGTCCCAGAGCAGAGCAGGGACAGAAAGTTGTATTGCACCTAAGAGGAAGTGTGGCAGGAGGAGAGCCACAAGCCAGAGACAAGAGGCGAAGAGAGCCTGTCTTGGCAGATAAAAGACTGACTTTACCAGACTTTGGTGTCTGAGGCTGGGAGGATTCTACATCCTCCAGCAGATAACCAGTCCGCAAGGGACTGTATATTCCTTGGCCTAAGAAGCCTGGAGGCCCTGCCACAACTGAAGGGACCAGTAAAGCCGTACAAGGCTGGGAGCAGAAAGGAACCCACGTCGCAGGCCATACAGGCGAGAATACACGGAAAGCTCGGAAACGTGGGCTGTTACCCTATAACGAGGAGATAGCCAGAAGGAGCGCAGAAAGCACGGTAGGCCTACACCCTCACCCTGACCAGGACCAATTTCCCCGTTGCTCTCAGACATCCAGGTCCCCTCCTAGCTGGGACTGTTTATGGGTCAGTTTACCTGTTTCAGTAAAGACCCTGGACTGCAACCTATTGTCTGTGTGCTCCTTGCTCCTCCAGCACTATCGGCACCGGGACTCTCACTACTATCACTCCCACCATCCACCACACTGCCCTGGGGCTGCACTCTTCCCGTGGGGAGTCACACCATCCCAGCTGCATATATCATCAGCCCCAGCGGTCTGCCCTGCAGCGGCGGTTCCTAATGACCGCAAATCCACGGGTGGCATAGTCGGACATAATCAATTGCACATAACGGACTACCACTGGCCTGACCACCCTGAGCCACGGAACCGGGTCGCCACTACTACCCCCATCGTCTCCCTATTGCCCGGATCCGAGTGCCCCACGGCCCAGGGGGCGAGTCAGCTTTGGCGTAGTCGGCAGGATTTCGTGCCCACATCCACCGGGTACTGCGTGCCTGAAAAAGACTTTTGTAACTTACCTGTGGCGAAGTTTCCCGCCGTCCGGAGTCGTTTCCCGCCATCCGGAGCCGATTCCCACCATCAGACGCCATCTTGGACCGTTTCCCGCCGTCTTCTGCCGTCTTCCCGCCATCCGCAGCTGTTTCCCGCCATCGGACGCCATCTTCAGGACGCGGAGCGGGAAGAAGAGGGGCGTGGACGTCAAAACCGCGCGAGATCCGAAGCTCTGCCCCACGCACCGACGCTGCGCAAGGTCCTGGAAGGGAGAGAGAGCGACGCTGACGTCATCAGGACGCGACGCCAGGTCCTCGTCCATAGCAGCAGCAGCGGAGCCGCGGCCTACAGAAGAGGATCGTCGGAAGGTAGGCCACGCTTAACTAGGGGGGAGGAAGATGTCGGATACAGAGGCGCCCACTACCACCAACGCGGCTGCAGCAGCGGTGATGCCCTTTTCCCTGCCCTACATCCCTGGAGCGGCCTGGCTGCCCAAGTACTCAGGGGAGCCCCATGCCCTAACTGACTTTAAGGAAAGGCTGTACAGTTTGTTCCAAGTCTACCCCCTGACAGAGGAACAGAAGGTCAGCATACTAACAGGGCAGTTAACTGGCGCAGCCCAAAGGGAGGTAAAATCATGGCCCACTGAGGAGAAAAGGACTGTGAAGGGTATTCTGGCCCGGCTGCGGGGTACCTTTGACACACGTACCTCCGCTGAAATTAAAATGAGGTTCTATGGATGTAAGCAGCGGGCACAGAACAGCATCAGAGACTATGCCCTAAATCTGCAGGAAGCCTTGAGGGCTATCCAACAAACTGACCCTGGCAGTGTGCAGGAAACGGATAAGCTGCTAACAGAACAATTCATAGAAGGTTTGCTGTCTAGCGCCCACAGGGCCCAACTGCGCCTCATGTTCTTTCAGAACCCCGACCTGACCTTTGCCCAATTTAAGGACAGGGCCATAAGGGTGCTCCGTGAATCTGCAACCAGTGGCGCCCTGCTCTCACCTACCACCAGGAGGCGGCGCCCTCCTCTATGGACCCCGTGGGGGCTGATGCACAGGCCCTGAGCCAAGCCCCGTCGAAAGACCTGCACCACCAAGTCCAGGAGCTGACCAGGAGCGTCGCGGCGTTGACCAGGACCGTCCAGGCGTTGCAAGTGGACCCGGCAAGACCCATCGAGCTGGCTTCAAGTCCGGAGGATGTCCCGGGCCTCGACCGAGGAGGATCCCGTCATTCCGAGGGAGGCCCACAGACCGCTACGCAGAGGATGGACAGCCCATTTGCCGTCGATGCAACCAGCCCGGACACATTTCCAGGTACTGTAATTTAAACGGGTCCAACCTGGGGCAGAGGGCCAACCCCCAGGCATAAGATCACCAGGCCCTTACAATTGGCGTAATAAGTACGTTTGGGGGGCGCCCGGTTTTACCCGTGGTGCTGGACGGTATCCCCATGAGCGCCTTGCTGGATACTGGGTCGCAAGTAACCACTATCCCTTATGTACTTTTTAAGCAGTATTGGACTGATGCTGATATCACACGGTATCCAGACAGTAACTTGAGCATCATCGCCAGTAATGGCTTACCCGTGCCGCAGATGGGGTTCAAGGAGATGACCATTAAAATTGGTAAAGTTGAACTGCCGGCACAGGGAGTGATTATTGTGGACATTGACCGTCGTGAAAGTCACCCTAAAATAACTGTGGGTACTAACGTAATTGAAAATTGTCTTTCAGAGGTAATTGTAATCTTACAACAGGTGGCGGTGAATGCTAGTTCCAGCCAACAGAGAGTCCTCAACAAGGAGATAAAAGCCCTGATGAGACGGCAGCAGGTAGAACTGTCTGGTGGTGAGATCGGTAGCGTAAGACTGAGTGACCCATTCCCCATTTCCATGCCTCCCAAAAGTGAAATGATGATCTGGTGTCAGACTGCAATCGGGTTGAGAGGTAGAGACTACCAAGCCATGGTAGAACCCGTGTACTCAGACAGCAGGCCCACCATTTTGACAGCCCGGGGGGTGGTTGATGTCCGTCATGGGAGGGTGCCCGTCCGCATCCTCAACATTGGGGAGAGGGAAGTACACTTACCCAGGTACGCTACACTCGCCAAACTGTTTGTTGTCGAACAACAAGCTATCAGGGCCGTGGAACCCTTGCCTCCATCTCCACAGGCGGAGGGTAATGGCTCCCAGAAACAAAAGGAGGACTGGTGCCAGAAACTCCATGTGGGTGCTGACTCCACTCCCCTGCACCAAAAACAAGGAGTCTACCGGGTGGTACAGGAGTATGAGAGAGTCTTTAGTAAGCACCCGCTAGACTTCGGCAGAGTAAAGGGGATGGAACACCACATCCCCACAGGGAGCCACCCACCAATAAAAGAAAGACACCGACCTGTACCCCCTGCACATTATCAGAACGCAAAGGGCATGCTAAGAGAAATGAAGGAAGCTGGGGTCATTAGAGATAGCTGTAGCCCCTGGGCAGCCCCCTTGGTTCTGGTCAAAAAGAAAGACGGCACCATGAGAATGTGCGTGGACTATAGACAAATCAACCGTATCACCCACAAAGACGCATATCCGCTGCCTAGAATAGAGGAGTCTTTAGCAGCACTAAAATCTGCTAACTTCTTTTCTACTTTGGACCTTACTAGCGGGTACTGGCAGGTTCCTGTGGCAGAGGCTGACAAGGAGAAGACCGCCTGCCTTCACCACCCCGATGGGACTGAGTGAGTTCAACTGTATGCCCTTCGGGCTCTGCAACGCACCAGGGACCTTCCAGCGGCTGATGGAATGCTGTCTAGGGCACTGAAAATTCGAGACGGTCCTCCTTTACCTGGACGACGTGATCGTCTATTCGAAGACCTACGAGGACCATCTAAAGCACCTGGCCGAGGTGTTCGAAGCCCTGGCAGGCTACGGCCTGAAGGTGAAACCATCGAAGTGTCACCTGCTGAAACCAAAGGTCCAGTACCTAGGGCACGTGGTAAGCGCAGAAGGAGTGGCCCCCGACCCTGACAAGGTCACGGCAATCAAGAGCTGGCCAAGCCCCTCGAACATCAAAGAGGTGAGACAGTTTCTCGGGTTGGTAGGCTACTACCGAAGGTTCATCCCCGGGTTCACTAAGATGGCAGCTCCTATGCAGGACCTCCTGATCGGACAGTCTAAGTCCAGGAGTCAAAAGCCACCCTTCAAGTGGGATAAACCGGAAGAGGAGTCCTTCCGCCAGTTGAAGATGGCCCTCACAGGGGACGAGATCCTGGCCTACCCTGATTATGGCCAGCCTTTCATTCTCCACACAGATGCCAGTAATGTGGGACTGGGAGCCGTACTGTCCCAAAACCAACAGGGCAGAGAAAGGGTGATCGCGTACGCCAGCCGGAAGCTGAGACCCACCGAGAGGAACCCGGAGAATTACAGCTCCTTCAAGCTAGAATTCTTGGCAGTGGTGTGGGCCGTGACGGAACGCTTCAAGCATTACCTGGCCTCCGCAAAGTTCACCGTGTACACGGACAACAACCCGTTGACACACCTGGACAATGCAAGACTGGGTGCCCTGGAACAGCGGTGGATGGCCCGTCTCTCCAACTATGACTTCGTGATCAAGTACCGGGCAGGCAAAACCAATGCCAACACGGACGCCCTATCAAGGATGCCTCACTTACCTGAAGGTGACGAAGACCCAGAAGAGCTGGAGGAGGTAGAACTCCCCGCGTTTCACCGGTATGGAGCCGCTCAACACTCTCACCGCGTGAAGGAGGAGGATCTAACAACTGTGATGATCAATCCCCTACCTCACCACAGCTGGGCCGAGACCCAAGATAGTGACCCTGCAGTCCGCCTGGTGAAAGATCTGCTGACCCGGGAAGACGCCCGCTTAGATCCAGATGCCCCAGAGGAAGCCAAGCAGCTATGGAAAGAGAAGAACAAGCTGTTCCTCTACGAAGGCAAGTTGTGCAGAAGGATTGTCAACCACCGGACGCACGAGCTGACCTGGCAAGTCGTGGTCCCAAGGCGAGATGCAGCTATGGTCCTGGGGGCTTACCATGACAGAGCGGGGCACTTCGGTTGGAAGAAACTGGAGTTCCTGCTAAGAGGAAGGTTCTTTTGGGTCGGCATGAGAGGAGCTGTAGAAAAGTGGTGCAGAGACTGTGGCCCTTGTCACCTGAGGAGGAAGGACCGCACCAGCCAGAAGACACCCTTGAGGCCCATCGTCACCACGCAGCCTCTTGAGCTGGTAGCTCTGGACCATGTCAAATTGGCTCCCAGCCGGTCAGGATACATCTATGCCCTGACAATCGTGGACCACTATTCCCATTTTCTAGTGGTGGTCCCGGTA
This sequence comes from Phyllobates terribilis, assembly GCF_046119375.1. Classification (NCBI taxonomy): domain Eukaryota; kingdom Metazoa; phylum Chordata; class Amphibia; order Anura; family Dendrobatidae; genus Phyllobates; species Phyllobates terribilis. The sequence goes on along the minus strand of NW_027362761.1, from coordinate 32,149,987 downwards.
AAAGACTTGACAGCCCAAACAGCGGCCAGAGCCTTCCAGCAATACATCTGCCGTCCACACGGGTATCCGGAACAGGTCCTGACAGACCAGGGTCCAGCGTTCGAGGCTGAAATCTTCCAGGAGTTCTGCAACCTCTATGGCTGTAAGAAGATTCGTACAACGCCTTACCACCCCCAAACCAACGGGATGTGTGAGAAGATGAACAATATAGTCATTGATCTCCTGAAGACGTTGCCCCTGGAGGAACGCAGCCTGTGGCCAGAAAAACTGCCGGACCTGATAGACCTATACAACAATATCCCGGTGAATGCTACAAACTGCACCCCAGCTTACCTGATGCGAGCTAGACCAGGTAAGCTGCCCGTAGACCTGGAGATGGGAGTCCTAATACCTGAGGAGACCTCCCCGGATGCGGACTGGGATACGGAAAGGCAACTGCAGTACAAGAATGTACAGGAGAGTGTGGAGAAGAGCCTGGCCCAGGTGAGAGAGAGGCAAGAAAAACTCTTCAATCAACACGCCCCTGCTGGTCCCCTAGAACCTGGTGAGCAAGTCCTGAAGCGGAAGAGAAGGTTACATAAGTTGGACGACCAGTGGGAAAGGGAACCCTACACCGTACTGCAGTCTGACCACGACAACCCAAAGGTGTGCGTAATCACCAAGGACGGAGGAGAAACCACTAGTGTCGTCTCCAGAGACCACCTCAAAAGATGCCCCGAGCAACTCCGTAGTGCAGAAGAAGATCAGAGTGACCTTGAACCCACAGAGGACAAGGAAGAAATGATCAGCACCGTTCTCGGAGAGTTCCCTCAGTCCTGGACTCGCATAAATGATGCCATAGTGGTACCCGTCCTGCATTTCCTGCAACCGGCACAGCAACAACCAACACCAGAGCCGGAAGGTGAAGAGGAGCAAGCAGTTCCAGAGGCAGAAGAGCCTGTACCAGCAGCCCAGGAGAGTCAACCCTCTGCTGACAGTGAGCCTGCCATGCCTGCGGTAAGCCAAAGGACCCGCAGACAGCTGCCTGCCCTACCTGTACACCCAGCTGGTAGCTGTACCCCTAACGCTAGTGGGGAAAGCCAGGTTGGTCCACCACCAGACAGTGGGCTACGTAGGTCAACCAGGAGCACAAAGGGGCAGATACCCGCTCGCTGGAGAATATAGGGCGCACTAAAATTGTAAATAACCCTGTTGCCAAATGTTGAATTGTTTGCAAAGTTACATGCATGTTTGGTAATTCTGTGTTTCAGTTTCTTGCAGCTACCGTAAGGACTCAAAGGTTATGGACTTTTTATAACCGGGACCTTGTATGGACTGCGTTCGGAGCCTAACCAAGGAATGAACTAAGACTGTAAAGGACTTGGGGTAGGACAGACCCCCACCTGGTTAAGGCTCCCCGTTGTGCTGGTGATATGGACACCCGGTCACAGGCCACACTGTGACCTTAAGAACTCAATCTGTGCATCGTTTGTCTATTAATGTTTATAGTTATGCATATTGTCTTTGTGTATTGTTTAGTCCCGGAGTACTAAATTTCACTAGGGGGGAATGTGTCACCCTGGCTTGGATGCCACAAGTGTAATTAAAGCTGTGTCTGAGAGCAAGGGGGAGGTTCTCTAGTCAGGGGAACATTAGCATGCAGTACCTCCTGTCTCAGGCCAGTAGGGGGAGCAGGCTGCCCCTATAAAAGCTGGTGCTGGGGGCAGGGTTAGGGAGAACTTGATGGCCTGTCTCAGCACTGAGACTTGTCCCAGAGCAGAGCAGGGACAGAAAGTTGTATTGCACCTAAGAGGAAGTGTGGCAGGAGGAGAGCCACAAGCCAGAGACAAGAGGCGAAGAGAGCCTGTCTTGGCAGATAAAAGACTGACTTTACCAGACTTTGGTGTCTGAGGCTGGGAGGATTCTACATCCTCCAGCAGATAACCAGTCCGCAAGGGACTGTATATTCCTTGGCCTAAGAAGCCTGGAGGCCCTGCCACAACCGAAGGGACCAGTAAAGCCGTACATGGCTGGGAGCAGAAAGGAACCCACGTCGCAGGCCATACAGGCGAGAATACATGGAAAGCTCGGAAACGTGGGCTGTTACCCTATAACAAGGAGATAGCCAGAAGGAGCGCAGAAAGCACGGTAGGCCTACACCCTCACCCTGACCAGGACCAATTTCCCCGTTGCTCTCAGACATCCAGGTCCCCTCCTAGCTGGGACTGTTTATGGGTCAGTTTACCTGTTTCAGTAAAGACCCTGGACTGCAACCTATTGTCTGTGTGCTCCTTGCTCCTCCAGCACTATCGGCACCGGGACTCTCACTACCATCACTCCCACCATCCACCACACTGCCCTGGGGCCGCACTCTTCCCGTGGGGAGTCACACCATCCCAGCTGCATATATCATCAGCCCCAGCGGTCTGCCCTGCAGCGGCGGTTCCTAATGACCGCAAATCCACGGGTGGCGTAGTCGGACATAATCAATAGCACATAACGGACTACCACTGGCCTGACCACCCTGAGCCACGGAACCGGGTCGCCACTACTACCCCCATCGTCTCCCTATTGCCCGGATCCGACTGCCCCACGGCCCAGGGGGCGTGTCACATACCTGAGTACCAGGTGCAAACTCAAGTAGCGAGCACTTGCCCTCAACACTAATGACAACTTATTCAATATGATGACCTAATGTTATCAAATTCTGTGTCGCACCTCTGGGTTCTAAATGTTCACTATACCCCTTGATAAAATCCTTGAGGGGTCTAGTTTCCAAAATGGGGTCACTAGTGGGGGATTTCCACTGTTTAGGCGCATCAGGGGCTTCCCAAACACAACATGGCGTGTGCTCTCGATTCCAGTCAATTTTGCGTTCAAAAAGTAACACAGTGCTCCTTCCCTTCTGAACCCTGCCGTGTGCCCAAACAGTGTTTTTTCCCCACATATGGGGTATCGGCTTGCTCAGGAGAAATTTTACAACAAATTGTATGGTGCAATTTCTCCTGTTACTCTTATAAAAATGCAAAATTGGGGGCTGAAAAAACTTTTTTGTGGGAAAAATGTGAAAATTGTATTTTTACGGCTCAATGCTATAAACTTTTGTGAAGCACCCGGGGGTTCATGATGCTCACCACGCATCAACATAAGTTCCCTGAGGGGTCTAGTTTCCAAAATGGTGACACTTGTGGGAGGTTTCCACTGTTTAGGCACATCAGGGGCTCCCCAAAAGCGACTTGGTGCCTACTAATTATTCAAGCAAATTTTACATTCAAAAAGTCAAATGGCGCTCCTTCCTTTCCAAGCCCTGCCGTGTGCCCAAACAGTGTTTTTCCCCCACATATGGGGTATCAGCGTACTCCGGAGAAATTGCACAACAAATTTTGTGGCCCTTTTTTTTTTCTTACCCTTGAGAAATTAAAAATTTGGGGCTTGAAGTAAAGTTTGTGTGAAAAAAGTTAAATGTTCATTTTTTCCTTCCACGTTGCCTCAGTTCCTGTGAAGCACGTGAACATAGTAACATAGTAACTAGTGTTGAGCCACCCCCGTAGTGTTAGAGTTCGGTTCGGTTCGTCGAACACCCTTGTGTTCGTCGAACTGTTCGTCGAACTGTTCGTCGAACACCGTCGAACACCGTTAAAACCAATGGCAGGCAAACAAAAACACATAGAAACACATAGAAAACACCTTCAAAGATGTCCAAAAGCTGACAAACTGCTCAGAAGACATAACTAACACATGGAAAAGTGACGAGTACATATAGTCATGCGAAAAGAAAAGAGGTGGAGGAGTAAAAGGAGGGGGAGACACAGATATAGGCATGTCATGCCCTTCTAAAATCCAAAAAGTGAGAAGCCGACACGGCCAGTCAGTTCCTGCCCGTGCCACCTCCGTTTGTGCCAGAGCCGCGGTGGACCCTGACGGCCAGCCCCCCTCTCCCAATACTGGTGCCTGTCCGCTGGTGGGTCGAGCGAGCCCCCCTGTGGTGGAGGCAGCTCTAAGCTTTTTAATTTAAATTGTCTCTCTAATTTGAATGAATACACTTTAAATCCTTTTACAAGGATCTATTGAAGGGCAAGTCTCATGCCAGCAGCCGCGTAATTCCAGCTCCAGTAGCGTCCACTAAAGCTGCTGCAGTTAAAAAGCTTTTATAAGGATCGAGCTCGGCTGTCCACCGCAAGGCGTCCTACCGCCAGTCCCAGCCCCTATGCCTTGGGGTGCCTCCTGATGCTCTTCACTGAGTATCCCGTGGTCCCGAAGCATTTCCTTTGAAAAAATTAAGTGTCCAAACTACAGGTGGTGTAGCTTGCTTAACAGCCGGGATAAACCGCTGACTAGCAGACACTGCTACTAGGCACAAAGTATTTCCTGGGCTAGATGCAGTTAAAAATTTGTAATTAGATACTCTCGTTAGATGCTGAGAAAGCATTCCATAGAGTCTCCTGGCACGCCATATATTATTCTTTTAAAAAGCTTGGGGTAGGGGTCTAGGGGACCCTTTTATAGCCAAAATCACGGCCCTGTATCGCAATGCGTCACCTAGGCTGAAGATAAATGGAACTGTAGCACCCCGAGGGCTCGGTTGCTGCAGAGGTATTGCACCTCACCCAGAGGTGTGATATCTCACTCTCAGGTAAGGATGGAGTGTGGATCAGGACCCCGACACCTGCATGCATTACACCACATTGCCGTGGGGCAGGGCGACCAATATGCCCCTGAGATTGGCACGAAAGTCCCTGTCCCTGGCTGGAGTGGGGGGAGGGAACACTGAGGAAGGGGAACCCTGTAGTGCAGGAGCAGGGAGGAAGCAGTTCCTGGGTGCATTGAGAAGGGAGTATAAAAGGTGGGCACCATCTTAGTTCAGTGCAGAGAAGTCTGAGCAGAAGTGACAGGGAGCAGGGGCTCTGCATGAGCTCTGCTCAAGAGGCGGGCCTAGTAACAGAGGCCCAGGCCTGGAAGAGGGAGAAGGAAGGAAGAGGAGCGGAGAAGGCTCCAGAAACGAGGAACGAAGGGATCCCAGGGGTGTGGACGGGCGAGTCGCCACCGCACGCCCGAATCCACCTGCGTGGAGGGGTCAGGCCAAAGGGGGAGACCGGTCCCCGAAACTAGTGGAGGCGGGAAACGACCCTCAGCTAGAAACCGGAGGCTGTGACATTTTATGTGGTGCAGCCCCTCGCTACACCCGCTAGGAGGGCAGCACATAGGGTCAGGGAAACTGGCGCCAAGTTTATCAAGAGGAGGCCCGAGGCAGCCGGACAGAAGGGTTGGTAAGAAAGGCCAGACAAAGGACACACAAAGGGGGTTCTGTGAAGCGCTCCAAAGTTATCTGGGAGTTGTCTGAGCCCCTCACCTGGTGAGCACAGTACGACGTGGGCAGCCGTTACCTGCAGAAGTGGTCTGGATAATAAGAACTGTGAGTAAAGGCCCTGGACTGCATCACTGACTCCGTGTCATTACTGCTGCTGCCCTGCACCATCACCCCCATCCTCCGCATACACTGCCCTGAGGCTATACTCCTCCCGTGGGGAGTTATGCTACGCTCTGCTGCACCCACAACACCAGCCTCAGCGGTCTGCCCTGCAGCAGCGGTTCACTCTGACCGCAATCCACGGGTGGCATAGTCGGACATTTAAACATCAAAACCACATAAATAGTTCCGCCACTGGTTTGACCGCCCTGAGCCACGGAACCGGGTCGCCGCCACGGAGACTACAACCACCAGCATCCACCAAAAAGGGTCCGGATCCGGATGTCCCAAGGCCCAGGGGGCGCGTCAGAACATTTTCATCACCTTTCATAATCACCAATGGGACAAGGCAGGGATGTCCTCTGTCCCCTCTCTTATACAGCCTAGTGACGGAGCACCTGCTCTCATCAATTCGCCATAACCCCAATATTAGGTGGATTGAGGTGGGAGGCACCGAGTACAAGTGCTCTGCATTTGCTGATGATGTCAATCACATATATCCATCAGCAGGCTGTTATGGCTGAAATAGATCACTTTGTTACATGGTCAAATTTTAAAATCAATACAGTGAAGTCTGAGGCCCTCGATGTCTCCCTCCCCAAATCCATACAGGATTCCATCCAGTCCAACTTTCCCTTTGCCTGGCCCTCACAGGGTATCAAATTCTTAGGAATTCCTATTCATAGAGACCTCTCCCATCTATGTTATCTTAATTTTGGGCCCTTTATTGGACAACTCCATACAGACCACGGTTGGCAAGTTAGAACTGTAAGATTCACTACGTGAACCACTGGTGTTTTATGGAAAAGCACATGTACACTGTGTTCCAAATTATTATGCAAAAAGTGTTTAGGAGTGATAAGGGAAGAATTTGTTTGTTTGTCAGTTAAACTTATTGATGGTGATGTGTGTCAGGGCTCTTTATATCACTGTAAGCAATTGCAGACACCTGTGCTAATTAGTTTGGCAGGTGTGTCCAATGAACGGCAAGACTACTTAAGAAGGCTGTCCCACATTATTAAGCAGCCTACATTTTCTGCCAAAATGGGAAAGAAAAAGGATGTGTCGGCTGCTGAGAAGCAACAAATTGTGGAGTGTTTAGGTCAAGGCATAACTACAATCAACATTGTGCGATGATCAGGATGAAGTGTCTTGGCAATCAATAAGTATGTAGCTGATTCACAGTACACACGTGTGCGTGCTAATAAGGGCAAATTGAGGACTCTTTCCTACAGGCAATTACGTCAGGTTAAAAGAGCAGTGGCAAAAAAGCCTTGTCATAGCAGCAGACAAGTTTTTGAAGCTGCTAGTGCCTCCAACGTCCCCCGTACAACAAGATGCAGGGTCCTTCAGAGGTTTGCAGCTGTGCGTACGCCATCCTGTTGACCTCCGCTATCCACTGCACACAAGCAGAAACGGCTCCAGCGCTCAACACCAGCTGGTGTTACCACCGCCAAAGAAAATGATGACCTGCCAATCACGCTGGCTGTTGCGGGTAAAGAGGTGGCAGGTCTGTGTCCCAAAACAGGTGTGACTGCTGTCCCCCCAGTCACAGAGGATGAAGAGGCCGCAGATGCACAAGATGGGGCAGACGGCGGTTGGCCCGGCCGGCTAGGCCGCATTGTAGCACAGTGAGCTTCCCACTGCAACTTATGCTTCATGTCCAAGTGCCGGTTCATGCATGAAGTACTCAAACTATGTATTTTTTGGCCTCTACTTAGCTTTTGTTGACAAATGTTACAGATAACACGAGTTGGGTCATCTTTATCGATCTGATAAAATGCCCAGGCTATGCAAGGCTTAGCACCCATGCGACCTGAAGAGCCACCACGACTTGTGGTCAGAGGCAGAGTTGTGTTTCAGGATGCAGTTGTTGACGTGCTTCCAGTACTACGTCTCTGTCCAGGAAGGCGCAACCTGACCTCGTCGTCACTAGCATCCTCCTCCACCTCCTCTGCTGACCTCATCTCTTGGCTGACGGTGGGTTGACAGTAAGTGGGATCTCCAACCTCATCATCATCACCCTGTGTGTTATCACACCCGTCGTCCTCAGAGCCAACCTGTTCCTGCCCTGACAAAGAACTAAAGTTGTCGCTCCAATCAGGTCTCATCATCGTCTTCCTCATTGTCTCCACCAACAGGAGTTACAGTTTGGGAATGAGGGTCTACATTATGGTCAGAACCTTCTGCATCTGGTCCTGGATCCGACTCATAAAGATTCTGGGCATCAGTGCAGATCATTTCCTCGTCTGGATTCACAGAAGCGCTGGAGCCGACCTCTGATTCCCAGGCTATAGTATGAGTAAACAGCTCTGCAGACTCAACCATCTGTTGTACCTCATACTCAGACGGGCAGCTGGAGATTTGGGAGCTGTGAGGAAGCAAGTGCGATTGGGGTGACACCTCTGAGGACTGGAGTATTTGTGATGTTGAAGTTAATGTGGAGGAGAGCCCACTTAAAGGAGCACTTGATATCCGTTGAAGCACCTGCTGTTATTGTGCCTCATCTGGAATTTGTAGCGATTGGCGTGGCCGTAAGAAAGGGATCTTATCACATTGTCCGCTAAAAGAAGTAGACATTTTACTTTTGCTGGAAGATGGTCTTTCTTCTGCAGATGTTACTGTTGCTTTAACACCTACTCCACGGACACAACCTTTTTTCCCCTTCCCAACACGCCTATTCCCCTTTCCACCAGCAGCAGGCCTTTTTCCACTCATTTTGGTGGTTAACTAATTCACAACTCTGGAGTTGTTTGCACAAAAAAACAATGGATGGGAACCGAGCAGAGCTGAGTGGCCAAACTGTGGTATTAGACCAAAACTATTGTCTGGGTTAGATGCAGAAAAAAATTATATTCAGTTTGCAACCTGATGGAGGTCAGTATAGATGGACTAATAGAACAAGTCCCACACACAGCTAGAAGGCCAAATATTTTTTCAGAGCTAGATGCAGAAAAAAATTATATTCAATTTACAACCTGATGGAGGTCAGTATAGATGAACTAATAGAGCAAGTCCCACACACTGCCAGAAGGCCAAATATTTTTTCAGAGGTAGATGCAGAAAAAAATTATATTCAGTTTGCAACCTGACGGAGGTCAGTATAGATGGACTAATAGAACAAGTCCCACACACTGCTAGAAGGCCAAATATTTTTTCAGAGCTAGATGCAGAAAAATATTATATTCAATTTGCAACCTGATGGAGGTCAGTATAGATCGACTAATAGAACAAGTCCCACACACAGCTAGAAGCCCAAATATTTTTTCAGAGGTAGATGCAGAAAAAAATTATATTCAGTTTGCAACCTGATGGAGGTCAGTATAGATGGACTAATAGAACAAGTCCCACACACTGCTAGAAGCCCAAATATTTTTCCAGAGGTAGATGCAGAAAAAAATTATATTTAGTTTGCAACCTGATGGAGGTCAGTATAGATGGACTAATAGAACAAGTCCCACACACTGCTAGTAGCCCAAATATTTTTTCAGAGCTAGATGCAGAAAAAAATTATATTCAATTTTCAACCTGATGGAGGTCAGTATAGATGGACTAATAGAACAAGTCCCACACACTGCTAGAAGCCCAAATATTTTTTCAGAGCTAGATGCAGAAAAAAATTATATTCAATTTGCAACGTGATGGAGGTCAGTATAGATGGACTAATAGAACAAGTCCCACACACTGCTAGAAGGCCAAATATTTTTTCAGAGCTAGATGCCGAAAAAAGAATTATATTCAATTTGCAACCTGATGAAGGTCAGTATAGATGGACTAATAGAACAAGTCCCACACACTGCTAGAAGGCCAAATATTTTTTCAGAGCTAGTTGCAGATAAAAATTATTTTGAATTTGCAACCTGATGGAGGTCAGCATAGATGGACTAATAGAACAAGTCCCACACACTGCTAGAAGGCCACATATTTTTTCAGAGCTAGATGCAGAAAAAAATTATATTCAATTTGCAACGTGATGGAGGTCAGTATAGATGGACTAATAGAACAAGTCCCACACACAGCTAGAAGCCCAAATATTTTTTCAGAGCTAGATGCAGAAAAAAATGATATTCAATTTGCAACCTGATGGAGGTCAGTATAGATGGACTAATAGAACAAGTCCCACACACTACTAGAAGGCCAAATATTTTTTCAGAGCTAGTTGCAGATAAAAATTATTTTGAATTTGCAACCTGATGGAGGTCAGTATAGATGGACTAATAGAACAAGTCTCACACACTGCTAGAAGGCCAAATATTTTTTCAGAGCTAGATGCAGAAAAAATTATATTCAATTTGCAACGTGATGGAGGTCAGTATAGATGGACTAATAGAACAAGTCCCACACACAGCTAGAAGCCCAAATATTTTTTCAGAGGTAGATGCAGAAAAAAATTATATTCAGTTTGCAACCTGATGGAGGTCAGTATAGATGGACTAATAGAACATGTCCCACACACAGCTAGAAGGCCAAATATTTTTTCAGAGCTAGATGCAGAAAAAAATTATATTCAATTTGCAACCTTATGGAGGTCAGTATAGATGGACTAATAGAATTATGCTATGCCCAAAAGGTTTTACTTCACTAGGTGCAGTAAAAAAATTGGCATTCTATACACAGGTGGTGTGGCTTGCAACACAGATAGGCTACTCCACTGACTAACACACTCTGCAATAGGCCAAAAAGGATTAGCTTTGCTAGATTTAGCCAAATGCTGTGAAAAAAAGTTGCACAGCACTGGCACAGACCTGCCTGGCAAAAACTGATAGGAACTGATGTAACTTTGTCCTGAAAAGGACTGCAATTACAATTAGTCTTTACTCCCACAACCTATCTATTTAAGAGCACAGACCTGCCTGATAAAAGTCGTAGGAAATGCTGTAACCTAGTCCTTAAAAGGACTGCAATCACAACTATTCCCTACTCCCAAGCTATCTGTAGATTTGTGCGAAAATTGGCTTGAAATTAACAAGGTATAGCGCACACAGCAACAGCGGTGCCGTCTAACACGCAGCTGCAGCAGTGAGAAAATGGTGGCGACGGGGAAAATGGCTGGGTCTTATAGGGCAAGGACATGTGACATACACTGCCAATGACACATGCCCTTGTTTGTGTGAAAAAAAGCACTTCGCTCCGTGTGTGCGCTGCTGATAGGCTGACAGATTGCACCTCCCCACTGTAAATGCGGGAAAGAGAAAAAAAAAATGGAGATCTTCATTATTCCTGCAGAGATCCATCCCCTGCCCCTCCCCCCGCCCCGCTGTACACTCAAACTGCGTATTAACATTAATTTTCATCATTACTGAGAAAAAATCCAGTTATGATTTTGGTGCACGAACAGTTATCGAACATAACCTCGAACAGCCGAATTTTTTTCAAATCGTTCGTGTTCGCCGAATGGCTCGAACACCGACCAAAACAGCTCGAATTTGAGATTGGCGAACAGTTCGAGTCGAACAACGCTCATCTCTAATAGTAACATAGTTTTTAAGGTTGAAGGAAGACTAAGTCCATCTAGTTCAACCCATAGCCTAACATGTTGATCCAGAGGAAAGCAAAAAAAAAACATGTGGCAAACACTAAGCTCCACATTGGGGAAAAAAATTCCTTCCTTACTCCATACGACAATCAGACTAGTTCCCTGGATCAACACTCTATCAAGGAATCTAGTATATATAACCTGTAATATTATACCTTTCAAGAAAGGCATCCATGCCCTTCTTGAATTTTAGTAGTGAATCACTCATTACAACATCATGCTGCAGAGAGCTCCATAGTCTCACTGCTCTTACAGTAAAGAATCCGTGTCTGTGATTATGATTAAACCTTCTCTCCTCTAGACGTAGAAGATGCCCCCTTGTCCCCGTCTCAGGCCTCAGAGTAAAAAGATCAGTAGAAAGGTCTTTGTACTGTCCCCTTATATACTTGTACATAGTAATAAGATCACCCCTAAGCCTTCGTTTTTACAAACTAAATAACCCCAAGTGTAATAACTAGTGATGAGCGAGCATACTTGCAAGTACTCTCCCGAGCAGCTCAGTACTCGAGATGCTCAGAGCTCAGGAGGATGCTTGGGTCCCCTCCCTGCATGTTTGGCGCTCTTTAGAGCGCCAATCAACATGCAGGGATTGCCTGCCACTCATTGTAATGCCGCAGCCATGGTGGTTGTGGTATTAAAGTGATTGGATGGCCGCACATTGTCATCAGGTCTATATCAGACCTGGCGCCGCTGTGCTCGTCACAGTCACTGGAATCAGGCAGAGTAGGGAGAGGTGCTGCTGAGCTAGGGAGAGATTTGCTTGTATATTTGGTAGTGAAGGGAGAAAACACGTACATTACACATATCCATCTCAACAAACCATTCTTCTGAGGACTAATCCATCTGCAGAGATATCAGGCAGGCAGTGTATATAGGCAGGCAGGGTATATAGCAGACTGCAGTGCATATAGCACAAGAGGCTCTGTGGCGCCCTGCTGTGCATTGGTGCCACAGAACCAAGAAGGGTGCATGGATGGACTTCTCCACAAGAGGCCCTCACTACATTCATACACCTCCACCTTTCACCTCAGACCAGCAGAGGGAGCCCGTTAGGGACATATAAAGGGAGGGTGGAGCCAGGCAGCTCAGTCTTAGTTTCAGTTCCTGCTTAGAGACAGAGAGGAACACAGCTCAGAGTGAGCAGAGAGCGTGCCGACGCTCAGAGAGCGGTGAAGACGCAGCACGCAAGCTGCCGAGTAGTGAGGGCCCCGAGTGTGGTCGACGGCGAGGAGAAAAAGAGAGTGGGGCTAAGGGGGCAGAGGATCATAGTAGCTCACCCCGATTTATATACCGGACACCGGGTCCACGCCTACAGGGACTCCTTATACCCAGTAGGAACCACCGGAACCCCTGGAGAACTACAAGTCCCAGGTCCACCTAATGCTGATTGTAGTACCAGAACCAGGTGTCACAGAGGTCCCAGCGTCCAGGGAGAGTGATCTCCAAAGAGAAGGCCCTACCACCAGGTCAGCAGGTGCAGAGTGAGACAGTAACCAAGCTAGGCCCAGCTCCAGGCAGGCCAGAAGCAGAGAGAGTAAAAAGCAACAGATCAGGAGGCTCTATACCCACTCACTGGGGAGAGTCCAGAAGTGCGCCCTTCACCTGGAGTACCCTGGACCGTGCCTGCAGCATCACCAGTAAAGGTACTGAAGCTTACCCCTGTGTGAGTGTCCATCCTTCCTCCGTGACCGTCCTGCCGTCTCTCCCCTGCACCACCATTCAGTATATCCCCTGCACTGCCCTGAGGCCTGCTCCACCTGTGGGGAGCTGTCCCATCATTTGCTGCCTTAATATCTGCCTCAGAGGACTGTTGCAGCGCTGGTGATGCTCACCAGACACCACAGGTGGCGTCACGAAAAACCCCATATAAAAGTATTTCCCCATTTCACTGACCGCCCTGGGTCACAGACCGGGCCAGCCACCTTGATATCCCCCGGCAACCAGAGGCCCGGCTGCCAAGTACCCCACGGCCCTGGGGGCGAGTCATGTTTTGGCGTCTCGAACAGGATTGCGTGCCCGCTGCCATCGGGTACTGTGCGCCTTTATTGAACTGAACTGTGTGTTAACTGCAGTGAGGAACGCCGCCATTATCGCGCTGCAGCGCGGGAAGAAGAAGGGCGTAACCGCGGGAACCTGGGAGGCGTAACCGCTAGAAGCGCGCGAAGTTGAGAACACGCCCCGCCCATGACGTCGAACCACGAAGCGTCAGGTCCTGGAAGGAGCCAGAGGACACTCTGACGTCAGACTCAAGCGACGCAAGGTCCTGAAATAAGACCGTCGCCCGTGGAGCTGCGGCCTACCTTTGGAAGAAGGTAGGCTCCGGTTCACTAGGGGGGCGCAACAATGGCCGACGACCAGCAAGCCGCAGGAGCACTGGTCAACGCTCCTGATGCCCAATCTGCGCCTGACGCCGCACAGGCCGGAGCGGCCGCTCCACCAGCAGGGGTCGTAACTCCGTTGATCACTATGGCCCTGCCATATATCCCTGGAGTGAAGTGGTTCCCCCAGTATAATGGTAAACCGTACACACTGTCCGGATTCAAGAGGAAAATATGCGGCATACTGGATATGTATTCCATGACTGGCAAGCAGAGAGCCGCTGTAGTGTTAGGACAATTGACTGGTGCCGCTGAGCGAGAAGTTGAAATCTGGCCAGCCACAGACCAAGAATCAGTGTCCATCATCTTTAAAAGATTGCAAACAGAGTTTGAAAACCGTACTGAGACAGATCTCCGGATGAGGTTCTACCAGTGTGTCCAGAAACCCGAGGACAGTATCCGGGACTATGCCTGGCGCTTACAGGAGGCCCTGCGGGCCCTGAAACAGGTTAATCCAGCCAGCATCCATGAGGAAAATAAAATGCTGACGGAACAGTTCATCCAGGGGTTGAAGTCCCAGGAGGAGAGCAGAACTGTACGGTGGTGGGCCTTAGACCATCCAGATGCCACCTTTGACACCCTTAAGGACATGGCTATAAAGGGCCTGCAGCCCCTGGAAACCACAGAAACTGTTATCCAGCGTTACCAGGGTGGGGCCACCCCAGTGCCTGCAGCACCCACCGCTCCTTCACTAACGGCCGAAACAAGAATGCAAACAGTGCCCCCTAGCGAGCTAGACAGCTTACGCTCTGAAGTGCGCCAGTTAAGTAAAACCCTGGCCACTGTCATGAGCACCCTGCAGCTACAGACGGAGCCTGAGCCGGAAGGAAGGATCCTGCTAGCCGATAGCCCTGAGGATGTCCCCTGGATGAGAAGAAGAAGGTGGACAATGCCACCCCGTAGGAGGACAACGCCACCCCGTGGGAGGACCCACGACCAACGTCACCCTCCAGGAGAGTTCATCTGCTATCGCTGCCAGAAAGCAGGCCACACCACGCGGACCTGCCCTTTAAACGAGGAAACCCTGGGGCTGAGGGCCAACACCCAGGAGTAGACCAACCAGGCCCATCAAACTGGTACCGTCGTTTCGTGGTAGGAAGACCTTTCCTGTCCATTGTGCTGGACACATCACGACACCTGCCCTGCTGGACACAGGATCTCAGGTAACCATCATGCCTGATGTCCTCTACAAAAGGTTCTGGTCCATAGACGAACTTCACCCGCCAGGTCCAAACCTGTCCATGTATGCCTCTAATGGCCTCCCCCTTAACCTAGTCGGGGTTAAGGATGTGGCAGTAAAGGTGGGAAGAGTGGAACTGATGGACCAGGGACTAATTGTAGTAGAGACTAATCCTGATGATATAGACTTGTATATGGTACTTGGCACAAATATTGTTAGTAACTGTTTGGGAGAAGTGTTGTTCTTGCTCCAACAGATGGCTGACACCGCCAGACCAGGGCAGAGGAGGGTGCTCCAGAAAGAGATCCGAGCCCTTATGTACCAGCAACAGGTAAAGCTATGTACGGGTGACAGACCCGATACCCATTGTGATCCCCCCCGATGAGTGAGATGCTGATTTGGTGTAGAGCAGCAATAGGTCTCAAAGGACGGAGCTACCAGGCGGTAGTAGACCCCTTAGCTCGGAGCATAGACCTACACTCTTGACTGCCAGAGGGGTGGTGGATGTACGCAATGGGACGGTGCCCTTACGCCTTCTAAACTATGGGGAGGACGAGATTAGATTACCACGCTACGCCACTGTTGCCAAACTGTACACAGTAAATAACAACTCCATACACACGGCGGAGTCCTTAACCTCACCAGACGAAGTGGAGGATAATGACCCGGGAACCCAGGTGGAGGATTGGTGTCAACAGCTCCATGTTGGGACAGACACCACTCCTGCCAATCAGAAGCAGGGTGTACACCGGGTGGTTCAGGAATACGAGCAGGTATTCAGTAAACAGCCATTTGATTTTGGGAGGATTAAAGGAGTACAACACCATATACCCACAGGTGACCATCCACCCATCAAAGAACGTTACAGGCCCATACCACCTGCACACTACCAGAAGGCGAAGGAGATGTTGCACGACATGAAGAAGGCAGGGGTAGTAAGGGATAGCTGTAGTCCCTGGGCAGCTCCCCTGGTTCTAGTCAGGATAAAGGATGGAAGCTTGAGAATGTGTGTAGATTACAGACAGGTAAATCGCATAACACACAAAGATGCATACCCTTTGCCCTGTATAGAGGAATCCCTGGCGGCATTAAAGTCTGCAAATTACTTCTCCACCCTTGATCTCACTAGTGGGTACTGGCAAGTAGCTGTTGCTGAGGAGGATCGGGATAAGATGGCCTTTACTACCCCGATGGGACTCTGCGAGTTCAACAATATGCCGTTTGGACTCTGCAACGCCCCCGGAACGTTCCAGAGATTGATGGAGTGCTGCCTCGGACACCGCAACTTCGAGACTGTACTGCTATACCTGGATGACGTGATAGTGTACTCCAAAACGTACGAGGACCATTTGAAGCACCTGGCAGAGGTATTTGAGTCACTGTCCCGGTATGGGATGAAGCTGAAGCCCTCCAAGTGCCACCTGCTCAAGCGAAAGGTACAGTACCTGGGGCACATCGTCAGTCCAGAAGGAGTAGCACCGGACACGGAGAAGGTCACTGCCATCCAGAAATGGCCGGAGCCGAAGAGCTTCAAGGAGGTACGTCAGTTCCTGGGACTAGTCGGGTATTACCGGAGGTTTGTGAAGGACTACACCAAGAAAGCGGCGCCTTTGCAAGATCTCCTGGTAGGACAGTCCGGGAGAGGCAGAAAACCCCCGTTCCAGTGGGGTAAGGAGCAAGCTGAATCCTTTGAGGTGATGAAGGGGATCCTGACCGGCGAAGAGATCCTAGCCTACCCTGACTACAGCCAACTGTTCCTGCTGTACACTGATGCCAGCAACGAGGGATTAGGAGCTGTGTTAAGTCAGAAGCAGAATGGCCGAGAGAAGGTGATCGCCTATGCAAGCAGGAAGCTCGGCCCGACCGAGAGGAATCCAGAGAACTATAGCAGCTTCAAGTTGGAGTTCTTGGCCCTGGTCTGGGCCATCACCGAGCGGTTCAAGCCCTACCTAGCCTCCAGTAAGTTCACTGCCTACACTGATAATAACCCCTTGACCCATCTGGAAACAGCCAGGTTAGGAGCCATGGAACAATGATGGATGGCTCGGCTGTCAAACTAGCAGTTCACTATTAAGTACCGGGCAGGCCGCAAGAATGCCAACGCCGATGCCCTGTCCAGGATGCCTCACCAGTCGGACACTGAAGAAGAAGTGGATGACCTGGAAGAGATTGAGCTACCTGCCTTCCACAGGAATGGGATGGTCCACGAGCAGCGCACCTCCAGGAGGTATCGTGGTAAGATGTTAAACCCTTTGCCTCACCACAGCTGGAAGGAGACCCAGGACAGCGACCCGGTTATCAAAGAACTGATAACCCAGGAAGGTGCCTCCCTGGAGAAGGACGCGTCTCCGCAAGCCAAGCAACTGTGGAATGAGAGAAGTCGGCTGTTTATCTATAGAGAGAAGCTGTGCCGAAGGTACGTCAACCCTAGGACCCATGAGATGGTATGGCAGATCGTAGTGCCCAGGACAGACATCCAGATGGTGTTGGAGGCCTACCACGATCAAGCGGGCACTTTGGCTGGAAGAAGCTAGAAACCCTGCTGAAAGGTCGGTTTTATTGGGTTGGAATGCGCAGTTCCATAGAGAGATGGTGCCGGGATTGTGGACCCTGTAGGCTCGGAAGAAAAGACTACAGCAGCCAAAGGCACCACTGCAACCCATCAAGACAACTCGACCCTTGGAGATCGTGGCCCTGGATCATGTCAAGCTGTCACCCAGCCAGTCAGGATATTCCTATGCCCTGACCATGGTGGATCACTACTCCCGGTTCCTGGTGGTCGCCCCCGTCAAGGATCTGACGGCAGAAACTGCGGCAAAGACGTTTCAGGCATACTTCTGCAGGCCCCATGGATACCCGGAGCAGGTGCTGACAGATCAAGGCACTGCCTTCGAGGCTGAATTGTTCCAGGAGTTCTGCCATCTGTACGGGTGTAAGAAGATCCGGACTACACCGTACCACCCCCAAACCAATGGGTTAAGTGAAAAGATGAATAACATCGTCATCGACCTGTTGAAGACCTTACCGCTAGAAGAAAGAAACCAGTGGCCAGACAAGCTACCTGACCTGGTAGATCTGTACAACCACATACCTGTGAGTTCCACCAATTGTACTCCAGCATATCTCATGCGAGCAAGACCCGGAAAGTTGCCCAAGGACCTGGAGCTTGGTGTTGTAGAACCCGAAGCAGATACAGTACAGACCAAAAGTTTGGACACACCTTCTCATTTAAAGATTTTCTGTATTTTCATGACTATGAAAATTGTACATTCACACTAAAGGCATCAAAACTATGAATTAACACATGTGGAATTATATACTTAACAAAAAAGTGTGAAACAACTGAAAATATGTCTTATATTCTAGGTTCTTCAAAGTAGCCACCTTTTGCTTTGATGACTGCTCTGCACACTCTTGGCATTCTCTTGATGAGCTTCAAGAGGTAGTCACCGGAAATGGTTTTCACTTCACAGGTGTGCCCTGTCAGGTTTAATAAGTGGGATTTCTTGCCTTATAAATGGGGCTGGGACCATCAGTTGTGTTGTGCAGAAGTCTGGTGGATACACAGCTGATAGTCCTACTGAATAGACTGTTAGAATTTGTATTATGGCAAGAAAAAAGCAGCTAAGTAAAGAAAAACGAGTGGCCATCATTACTTTAAGAAATGAAGGTCAGTTAGTCAGAAAAATTGCGTAAACTTTGAAAGTGTCCCCAAGTGCAGTTGCCAAAACTATCAAGCGCTACAAAGAAACTGGCTCACATGAGGACCGCCCCAGGAAAGGAAGACCAAGAGTCACCTCTGCTTCTGAGGATAAGTTTATCCGAGTCACCAGCCTCAGAAATCGCAGGTTAACAGCAGCTCAGATTAGAGACCAGGTCAATGCCACACAGAGTTCTAGCAGCAGACACATCTCTACAACAACTGTTAAGAGGAGACTTTGTGAAGCAGGCCTTCATGGTAAAATAGCTGCTAGGAAACCACTGCTAAGGACAGGCAACAAGCAGAAGAGACTTGTTTGGGCTAAAGAACACAAGGAATGGACATTAGACCAGTGGAAATCTGTGCTTTGGTCTGATGAGTCCAAATTTGAGATCTTTGCTTCCAACTATCGTGTGTTTGTGCGACGCAGAAAAGGTGAACGGATGGACTCTACATGCCTTGTTCCCACCGTGAAGCATGGAGGAGGAGGTGTGATGGTGTGGGGATGCTTTGCTGGTGACACTGTTGGGGATTTATTCAAAATTGAAGGCATACTGAACCAGCATGGCTACCACAGCATCTTGCAGCTGCATGCTATTCCATTCGGTTTGCATTTAGTTGGACCATCATTTATTTTTCAACAGGACAATGACCCCAAACACACCTCCAGGCTGTGTAAGGGCTATTTTACCAAGAAGGAGAGTGATGGGGTGCTACGCCAGATGACCTGGCCTCCACAGTCACCAGACCTGAACCCAATCGAGATGGTTTGGGGTGAGCTGGACCGCACAGTGAAGGCAAAAGGGCCAACAAGTGACAAGCATCTCTGGGATCTCCTTCAAGATTGTTGGAAGACCATTTCCGGTGACTACCTCTTGAAGCTCATCAAGAGAATGCCAAGAGTGTGCAAAGCAGTCATCAAAGCAAAAGGTGGCTACTTTGAAGAACCTAGAATATAAGACATATTTTCAGTTGTTTCACACTTTTTTGTTAAGTATATAATTCCACATGTGGTAATTCATAGTTTTGATGCCTTCAGTGTGAATGTACAATTTTCATAGTCATGAAAATACCGAAAAATCTTTAAATGAGAAGGTGTGTCCAAACTTTTGGTCTGTACTGTATGTCCACTGAGGACTGGGACACGACGCGACAGGAACAGTATAGGAGAATACAAGCCTGTGTCGAAGACAGTCTGAATAGGGTAAGAGACAAGCAGGAAGCACAGTACAACAAGAGTGCACCAGCAGAACCCTTTTCACCTGGAGAAGTTGTGCTAAAGAGAAAAAGAAGAAACCACAAACTTGATGACTAGTGGGAGAGGGAACCCTACACTGTGTTAAATTCAAGATTTGATAACAGGAAGACCTGTTTAATTACCAAGGACGGAGGAAGAACGACTGCAACGGTATCTAGAGACCATCTGAAGTTGTGCCCAGGTCTGCTAAAACCCCAAGAAGAAGTGCCTCTCATCGTACCGGAGGAGCCTAAAGAAGCAGTGTTACATACTGAATTAGGAGATTTCCAGGCAGATTGGCCCCAACTAGGAGGAGCAGTGATAATACCTGTGATCCACTTTTACCAACAACCAGAAGACCCTCCACAGCAAGTAGAACCTGTAGGTGCCCCAGAAGAGCCAGCTCAGGAAGAATCCCCGGAAGAAGGATCCCCGGTTGGAGCAGAGCAAGAAGGCCCAGCCAATGGTACACTTGCCAGTCCCGTAGAGAGGTAAAGTCAGTCTTGCAGTCCCCCCACAAATAGAACTGACAGAATGGGAGGTAGTACAAACACCAGTAGCACACGCATCCCAGTACTACGTAGGTCAACACGTAGCACGCAAGGTCAGATCCCTGTCAGATATAGAGAATAGAAAGAAAAACTCTGATATTATAAATAGTTGCCCCTGGGGTATGTTATTCTTGTGTGATTTTCATGTATTTAATTATTAATGTGTTTTGCCTTACAGTGGACAATTTATATGAACATTAGTTACCCGTAAGGGTATATATATAAAGGCTGAGGACTGTGAGCAGCCCAAAAACTCTTATGTATGTAGTTGCACTCTCTGGAGTGCCCCTTAGTTGACCACCGAACAAAAACCCGTTTGGCATGGCCGAAGACGTGGTCCAGCACCTGGATCACCTATGCCCTGTAGCTACGCCCAGGGCCTACGTTGAGGGTTTTCGGACGGGTCCCTCATGGTACTCATCCACTTTCGGTGAAAAGGACCCCAAGTTACGGGACTTGCTGTAACTTTAATGTTATTTATAATTGTAATTATTGTATTATAATGTTACCTGTAACGTTAAGAAAAGTGCCTCCCATAAAGGGAAGAATTGTTATTGTTAACCTGTTTTTGAAAAAAAAATGCTTCAGTCCAGGAGTACTGAGTTTTACTAGGGGGGAATGTGGCGCCCTGCTGCGCATTGGTGCCACAGAACCCAGAAGGGTGCATGGATGGACTTCTCCACAAGAGGCCCTCACTACATTCATACACCTTCACCTTCCACCTCAGACCAGCAGAGGGAGCCCGTTAGGGACATATAAAGGGAGGGTGGAGCAAGGCAGCTCAGTCTTAGTTTCAGTTCCTGCTTAGAGACAGAGGAACACAGCTCAGAGTGAGCAGAGAGTGTGCCGACGCTCAGCGAGCGGTGAAGACGCAGCACGCCAGCTGCCGAGTAGTGAGGGCCCCGAGTGTGGTCGACGGCGAGGAGAAAAAGAGAGTGGAGCTAAGGGGGCAGAGGAGCATAGTAGCTCACCCCGATTTTTATACCTGACACCGGGTCCGCACCTACAGGGACTCCTTATACCCAGTAGGAACCACAGGAACCCCTGGAGAACTACAAGTCCCAGGTCCACCTAATGCTGATTGTAGTACCAGAGCCAGGAGTCACAGAGGTCCCAGCGTCCAGGGAGAGTGATCTCCAAAGAGAAGACCCTACCTCCAGGTCAGCAGGTGCAGAGAGAGACAGTAACCAAGCTAGGCCCAGCTCCAGGCAGGCCAGAAGCAGAGAGAGTAAAAAGCAACGGATCAGGAGGCCCTATACCCGCTCACTGGGGAGAGTCTAGAAGTGCGCCCTTCACCTGGAGTACCCTGGACCGTGCCTGCCGCATCACCAGTAAAGGTACTGAAGCTTACTCCTGTGTGAGTGTCCATCCTTCCTCCGTGACCGTCCTGCCATCTCTCCCCTGCACCACCATTCAGTATATCCCCTGCACTGCCCTGAGGCCTGCTCCACCTGTGGGGAGCTGTCCCATCATTTGCTGCCTTAATATCTGCCTCAGAGGACTGTTGCAGCGCTGGTGATCCTCACCAGACACCACAGGTGGCGTCACGAAAAACCCCATATAAAAGTATTTCCCCATTTCACTGACCGCCCTGGGTCACAGACCGGGTCAGCCACCGTGATATCCCCCGGCAACCAGAGGTCCAGCTGCCGAGTACCCCACGGCCGGGGGGGAGTCAGCTCCATTCCAGCTCTGCCTTCTGCTGCTGTTAGATATTTCTAGACAAAGGCCCAGGTCTCAGGGGCCAGGAATATTTTTTTTTGGATCTTAATCCTCATTATTTGCTTAAAAAGCAATCCAGAGAATACTGTTTTTCTGCTCCATTTGCTTGTTGGCACTGCAGAATACAGCCAGGTCCTTTCCATATTACAGCGCTAAAAATCCAGCTATTTAAAACTGTGTTTTCTCCGTCCCATGAAACACATATACGTTTTCAGAAAATACTGCCATTTCTGACCTCCATTAAAAATTTGTTTCAGTGTGTCAGTGACGCAATTGACACCAGAATGCTGTTCAAAATAGTTACCTACAGGCCAGGTATTTAAAACTGTGTTTTCTCTGTCACACGGATCACATATACGTTTTCAGAAAATACTGCCATTTTTGGCCTCCATTCCAATTTTTTTTCACTGTGTCAGCAAAGTTTTTGACACCGGCTTGCTGTTCAAAATAGTTACCTACAGGCCAGGTATTTAAAACTGTGTTTTCTCCGTCACACGGATCATATATACGTTTTCAGAAAATACTGCCATTTCTGATCTCCATTAAAAATTTGTTTCAGTGTGTCAGTGAAGCAATTCACACCAGTCTGCTGTTCAAACTACTTAGCTACAGGCCAGATATTTAAAACTGTGGTTTCTCCGTCACATGGATCACATAAAAGTTCGCTCCAAATTCAGTCATTTGTAGTGAGCGTGGAAGATATTGTCCTCCATTTAAAATAGGCAAGGCACGTGGCAAGGGACAGGGAACTGGACGTGATGGTGATGGTACATGCAGAGGCAGAGGCCAAGGCCGTGGGCAAGCTGAAATTGTGCCACAACAAACACTCACATCTTCTCGCCTGACCTTCCTGTCCCAATTCCTAGGGGACCGCAGCACACCACTATTGAACCCAGAGCAGTGTCAAAAGGTGTTGGTTGGATAGCGGATAATGATTCCAGTCACTTAGCCACCACCCTGTCTTTCACACGGTCAAGTCTAAGTAGCCGTGAGTCTGGAACGCATATTCCTCACCCTGATCCTCCTTCCTCCCACCATGCCGAGTGCCCGGAGACAAATCATCCCACACTTGGACACTCTGAAGAGCTGTTCACTTTTACATTTATAGATTCGGGCCTCTTGCCCGGTCCACTTGATCGGGGCAAGAGGAGATCGCGTGTAGTGATGCCCAAATATTTGAGCAGCCACGGTCACACGAAGGCGATGGTGGGAAAGTGTCATAAGAGGTGGACAATGATGAGACACAATTGCCAGAAAGTCAGGAGGAGGACCAGGGTGT
Source organism: Phyllobates terribilis (assembly GCF_046119375.1). Taxonomy (NCBI): domain Eukaryota; kingdom Metazoa; phylum Chordata; class Amphibia; order Anura; family Dendrobatidae; genus Phyllobates; species Phyllobates terribilis. The sequence goes on along the minus strand of NW_027362761.1, from coordinate 32,126,958 downwards.
GGAAGTGGAAGACGAGGTGATGGATGATAAAGTAATTGACCCAACCTGGCAGGAGGACATGCAGAGCGAGGAGAGCAGCACACAGGGGGAGGGAGGCAGAGCATCCCAACAGGCAGGAAGAAGCAGTGTGGTGGACGCAGACAGAAGGCAGGCAACGTAACACCAACACGAAGGAAGTTGCCAGTACAACTGCTAGGTCTTCCCGAGTCTGGTTGTTTTTTAAAGACTCTGCTGATAACCCCAAAAAGGCCATATGCACCACCTGCCAGGCCAGCATCAGCAGGGGTGGCAAAACGACCAGTCTGATCACCATCAGCATGATCAGGCACATGGCAGCAAAGCACCCGACTTTGTGGGCCGAACCCTAGCGTCCAGGAACAGTGTCTGCAGGTGGCACCACTTCTTCTTCCGCTGTTGTGCATGCAAGCCAATCCCCTGTCCATGGTGCATGTGAAGATGCCTCCTGCCCTGCACCTGTCGTTGCACACTCTCAAGTAGCAGCATCAGGAAGCACGTCTACGTCCTTGTCCTTGTCTCACATTTCACGACGGCTTGTGCTCGAAATGTTGCCTTTTAGGCTAGTGGAGAAGGAAGCATTCCGCAACCTGATGGCTGTCCCTTGGTACTCGGTCCCCAGCCGCCATATTTCTCCGTCCCCGCACTACACAAGCACGTGTCCCAAAACATTAGGCGTGCCCTCAACAACGCAGTTACCGGGAAAGTCCACCTAACCACGGACACATTGACAAGTGGTTGTGGGCAGGGACGGTACATCTCGGTGACGGCACTCTGGGTTAACATAATGGAAGCCGGGACCCAGTCGGACCTTGGGACGGAACACGTCCTCCCGACGCCAAGGATTGCAGGCCCTAGGTCAATCAGGGTTGCCCCCACGGTCTACAGCTCCTGCACCTCACCCTTTTCAGCCTCCTCCTCCTCTTCAGCCTCCATCTCTAAAATGACCACATTAGTCACAAGCTGGAAGCACTGCAGCACTGCCTCGGCCAAGCGGCAACAGGTTGTGCTGAAGCTAATATGCTTAGGTGACAAACCACACAATACTGAAGAGTTGTGGACAGCTCTGAAAGAGCAGGCAGACCTGTGGCTCACACTGCTGAACCTACAGCCAGGCATGGTCGTGTGTGACAATGGCCAGAACCTGGTGGCGGCTCTGAGGCGAGGCGAGCTCACACATGTACCATGCCTGGCCCATGTGCTTAATCTTGTGGGTCAGCAGTTTCTCAAATCCTACCCGGAGGTGCTGAATCTGCTTGTTAAAGTATGCTGCCTGTGTGCTCATTTTACAAAGTCACCTACAGCTTCCGCCGCCCTTGCAGTGTTTTAGCAGGCTCACAGGCTGGTGTGTGATGTCCCCACGCATTGGAACTCTACACTGCAGATGTTGGGAAGGATTTGTGAGCAGAAGAGGGCAATTGTTGAGTACCAGCATCAAAAAGGCCGCCGGTATTCAGTTCAGACTCCACACATAAGACTTCAGGAGTGGACATGGATGTCAGACATATGTACCATCCTCCAAAACTTTGAGGACTCCACCAAGATGGTGAGCGGTGCCATCCCGCTTGTCTGTCTTCTGAAATGCTCTCTGCTCACAATCAAAGAGGATGCATTGCAGGCAGAGCACGATGAGATGGAGCAAGGAACCATACAGGGTGATATATTTTGTCAGCCCTTCCCATTGCACAAGCCCTGAGGCACGGGGTACTCTCACAAGGAGTGCAAAGTTTGGGAAGATGCTGAGGGAGTACCTTGCCGACCGGTCCAATGTCCTCCGTGATTACTCTGTGCCTTATAATTATTGGGTATCCAAGCTGGATACGTGGAATGAACTGGCTCTCTATGTCCTGGCCTGCACTGCTGCCAGTGTTTTAACAGAGCGGGTTTTTAGTGCTGCTGGTGGAATTATAACAGATAAGCGTATCCACCTGTCAACTGAAAACGCTGACAGACTGACTCTTATAAAAAATGAACAAGGGCTGGATTGGGCCAGACTTCTCAACACCATCGAATAATAGCAGCGTAACATAAACTCAAATCCAGTGTCTTTTCTTGAGAGGTGTATTCCCACGCACCTTTTCACACCCATGGTTATACGCTTCCTGATTTTGTCTATTTGCTCTTGTCCTCCTCCTTCTCCTCATCATCCACCACCATATCACCAGGGTGACCATGGTCCGTGATGCAACACTCACATAATTTTTTTAAAGGGTGTTTATGATGCCCGTAAAAAAAAAAATTTATACAGTATGCTCATGTATACCCCCCAGGGGTAAATATTTGTCAGCCCATACACTTAGTGCATGGGCATTACAAGTATAGGATGCCCTCCTCCACGTCTCTTCCATGGGCCATTGGAGTGCCTCCCAATTTTTGGCAGCCCTTGCATTCACTGCATAAGCAAACACAATCGAAGACCCACTTCCTAATAATGGGAACATTTTTTCAGGAGGCCCTCTGACCTCCATGTCTCTTCCAAGGGGCATTGGAGTGCCTCCAAATTTTTGGCAACCCTTGCATTCACCGCATAGGCAAACACAATGAGAGACTTGTAGCACCCTGAGGATTCGGCTGCTACAGGGGTATTGCACCTCAACCCAGAGGTGTGATATTCCACTCCCGGGTAAGGATGGAGTGTGGAACTGAGCTCGGTAGGCTGCATGCACTACACACATCCCATTTCCGGGGAACAGGCCGACGGTACTCCCACTTAGAAATGTGCAGGTACGACCGAGTCTGTTCCTGGCTGGAGTGGGAGGGGGGTGGTACATCCCAAGTAGTGTAGGGGCAGATAGGGGGAGCAGCCTGGGTAAAGATAGGAGCTCATTGGGTGCTGGTCACCTGAGCTCACACATAGAGGGTGTATATAAGGTGGGCACCATCAAAGAACAGGGTCAGTCTGAGAGAAGTCAGAGGAAGAGGAGCAGAGCAGCCCCAGAGAGAGAGAGAGGAGAAAGCAAGAGAGACCCAGAGGGGGAAATAGAAGAGAGGACTCTGAGACCCCAAATCCAATCCACGGGTGAAGAGTAGGCATCAGGGTACCGGAACCCAAGCTGGTGGGGGCAAAAACACACCCCAGCCAGAGACCGGAGGCCGTGGGCAGCGTCTGCCACGGCCACCCACCACATCCACCACGAAGGCATACCACGTGGAGGGTCAGGGAACCCAAGGCCAAGGGTCTCCCAACAGAAGGCCCGAGGGAGCTGGACCTGGGTGGATCAATAGTGGGGACGGCCAGAGAAAGGACAGAAGGAGAGCTCAGGGTCACGCTCCGGACTCGCTTGGGGGTTGGCTGGATCCAGGACCTGGTGGATGCAGCACGGCTCGGGAGGTCACTCGAAGCTGGAGTGACCGGAACATCAGCAGTGAGTAAATACCCTTAACTGCATAACCCGACTCTGTCTTCATTACCATCTATGCTGCACCACCACAACCCCCATCCTCTGCACCTGACCCCCTGAGGCTATACCCCACCCGTTGGGGGTTATACCATAAAAAGCTGCACCAACACCATCAGCCTCAGCGGACCCTGCTGCAGCGGCGGCCATAGTGACCGCAATACAACGGGTGGCGTAGTCGACATTAAGAACTTATTAACATCTGTAGGACTGCCACATACAACTGAGTTTGACACCCTGGGCACGGACCGGGTCACAGCCACTCGGAAGACTACAACTCCCATCTGATCCGGCTCCGGATATTCCCCCTAAAGAATATGGCCCAGGGGGCGCGTCAACTTTGGCGTAGTCGGCAGGATTACGTGCCCGCAACACCCGGGTACTGCGTGCCTGAAGAAAAGAACGAGTTTACCTCAAAAAGAAGTCTCCTGCCGGTTCCGGAGGGTCCCCGCCATCGGACCCCATCACCAGTCGATTCCAGCCGGTTGTCCGCCATTAACAGCGTTTTCCCGCCATCTGCAGAGTTTCCCGCCACTGGGAAGCGATTCCCGCCATTTCCAAAGGTTTCCCGCCTTGGAAGAGCGGACGCCATTATGGGCGTGCCAGAGGGTGGTGAGAGGCCACCTCCCATCGTGGGCCAGGACCGAAAATGGCGCCAAAAGTGGAAACCGCCCCCACCAACAGAGACTGTGATGCTAGAGGTGTCTGTCAGCGTGAAAGAACTGCCCCTGGAGCTGACAGTCACCAAGTGGCCCCGGGACCGCCCTCGGGGTGGGAGGAGACGAAAGGAGAGAAAAAAGATGGGTGCCGCCTGGAGCAGTCTAGAGCGAGCGCACCCGGAGGCAAGAAGCCTGGAGAAGAATATCGGAGGAGCTTACCCGGAGATGGCGAGAAAGCAGAGCAGCACCGGCCCGTTGGCCAGGAGCCTGCTAGAAACAGAGGAGGGAGAGCAGAGCAGCACCGGCCCGCTGGCCAGGAGCCTGCTGGAGACGACTGTAGGAGAGCAGAGCAGCACCGACCCGTTGGTCAGGAGCCTGCTGGAAACAACGACCCCACTAGGCCTAGTGGAGGTCCTAGCACAGCTCCCCCGAGACCGGGAGTGTGCACAGACCGCTCTGGACGGCCTCGCAAGGAGGATGGCCCGGGTGCAGCGAGAGACGTTGGCGGAGTGGAGCCGTGAGATGGCCCAGCAGACCGAGACCTGTCAGCGGAGCACGCCACCCGAGATGAGGAGACAGACCGCCTCTGAGGATGGCGCGGGAGGACTGAAGGCCGGAGACGGCGCCGAGAAGGGAGCCGAACGAGTGGAGGCAGGTAAAGGGGACGTCTATACCCCAAACCGGGAAACCGCGTACCTGCCCCAGCTCCCCGTCGCAGAGCCCGAAGTCTATCCTGCCGTGCCCGTCGCTGCAACGTCACCGCCGCAGACTAGGCCTCAAACGGGAGCCGCGACCCCTGTGACGTCACACGCCTCGACCCCGAGCGTGACCAAGCAGGAAGTACCACCAGCCTGGTCGCAAGGCCTAGTACCCCCGGGCGCCGCAATACCAACAGCGCCCCCTACCTCCGCGGAGCCCCCGGCCTGGTCGCAGGGCCAAGTAGCCCAGGGCGCCGCCGTCCTTACGGTGCCCTTTACCTTCCAGATACCCCAGGCCTGGCCGCAAGGCCCGGGCAACCAGGGCGCCACCACCACCGCGCCCATAAGACCAAGAGTGCCGCATCTGGGAGAGGACCTGTACGCCCAGCATACGTGCCCGGATGGGCAGCCATTTATATGGCCACCGGAGTTCCACCATCCCCGACTCCGGAGAGAGAGACCCCTGGATGAACCCCTGATCCCGGCTCCAAAGCCCGTAAAGAGGATCTCGCCCCCGCTAGCGGAAGCACAGTTTGAGTGGGACCCCACCGGAGAAGATCTTATGGGGTTCACTCAAGAGACTCGGGCAGCTGCAGCGGAGCGTGCTGAGTGCTGCCGCCAACAGCTCGAGGACTTCGAGAGGGAGCGGAGAGAGAGGCGGGTCCGGAAACAGCAAGCTCAAGTAAAGAGCGCGGAGCAGAAGAGCCGGGCCAGGAGAGACCCCCGTGCAGCGCATAGTCCCCGCACCACCGGGACTGTGATAAAGTTTAACCTGCAGCATGGGTGGGGCTTCATCCGAGACCACCACACCCTAGGCGACGTCTTCGTAACCAGGAGAGACGTTGAGTCCCACCTACCGGAGGGACACAGAGGTCGTGACCTTTACATCGGGGACGAGGTCACCTTCACCCGGCACAAGTGTGCCAAAGGTCCGTCCCTACGCCCTCCATGTGCATCGCCTGACGGAGGAAGAGCTGCGGTGTGAGGAGGAAGAGCAAGAGGACCCGGACGGGTCTGAAACTAGAGCCAAAGGTAACCAAAAAGCAAGAGCAGGAGGACGCCGTCGCTAAGGACAGCGAAGCAGAAGCTGTATATAGTTGCCCGTCGGGGCACAGTAAACTGAAACCGTAAACTGAAACTGAAACTGTTGTTGCTAATATAGTCCCCGTTGGGACCAGCAAGTGTGAACTGTTTACCCGTATTTCCCTTAAATCCCACTGACCGAGGACTGAGAGCGGTCATTCCTCCCCAATACCTGGCCGAGGACTGAGAGCGGCCATATTCCTTGTATATAGTTGCGCGTCCTAAAGCGCCCCCTACCGGTTTTATAGGAAAGCCAGTTTTCTAGAGAGACTGTCGCACTTTACCCGGTCACACGTTGCACAGTGACCGGAGGAAGAGCCAGAGGCGACGAGAATGTTTTATATGGAAAAGTTTTATTAATATATATATAAGATGTTTTATATGTTTATGCAAAAATTTGTATGTTTTGGTGTTGTTTATGTCTTACAGCCCGAGGACGTGCTGTGATTTACCAGGGGGGAATGTAGCACCCTGAGGATTCGGCTGCTACAGGGGTATTGCACCTCAACCCAGAGGTGTGATATTCCACTCCCGGGTAAGGATGGAGTGTGGAACTGAGCTCGGTAGGCTGCATGCACTACACACATCCCATTTCCGGGGAACAGGCCGACGGTACTCCCACTTAGAAATGTGCAGGTACGACCGAGTCTGTTCCTGGCTGGAGTGGGAGGGGGGTGGTACATCCCAAGTAGTGTAGGGGCAGATAGGGGGAGCAGCCTGGGTAAAGATAGGAGCTCATTGGGTGCTGGTCACCTGAGCTCACACATAGAGGGTGTATATAAGGTGGGCACCATCAAAGAACAGGGTCAGTCTGAGAGAAGTCAGAGGAAGAGGAGCAGAGCAGCCCCAGAGAGAGAGAGAGGAGAAAGCAAGAGAGACCCAGAGGGGGAAATAGAAGAGAGGACTCTGAGACCCCAAATCCAATCCACGGGTGAAGAGTAGGCATCAGGGTACCGGAACCCAAGCTGGTGGGGGCAAAAACACACCCCAGCCAGAGACCGGAGGCCGTGGGCAGCGTCTGCCACGGCCACCCACCACATCCACCACGAAGGCATACCACGTGGAGGGTCAGGGAACCCAAGGCCAAGGGTCTCCCAACAGAAGGCCCGAGGGAGCTGGACCTGGGTGGATCAATAGTGGGGACGGCCAGAGAAAGGACAGAAGGAGAGCTCAGGGTCACGCTCCGGACTCGCTTGGGGGTTGGCTGGATCCAGGACCTGGTGGATGCAGCACGGCTCGGGAGGTCACTCGAAGCTGGAGTGACCGGAACATCAGCAGTGAGTAAATACCCTTAACTGCATAACCCGACTCTGTCTTCATTACCATCTATGCTGCACCACCACAACCCCCATCCTCTGCACCTGACCCCCTGAGGCTATACCCCACCCGTTGGGGGTTATACCATAAAAAGCTGCACCAACACCATCAGCCTCAGCGGACCCTGCTGCAGCGGCGGCCATAGTGACCGCAATACAACGGGTGGCGTAGTCGACATTAAGAACTTATTAACATCTGTAGGACTGCCACATACAACTGAGTTTGACACCCTGGGCACGGACCGGGTCACAGCCACTCGGAAGACTACAATTCCCATCTGATCCGGCTCCGGATATTCCCCCTAAAGAATATGGCCCAGGGGGCGCGTCAGACTCACTTCCTAATAATGGGAACATTGTTTTCAGGAGGCCCTCTGACCTCCACGTCTCTTCCAAGGGGCATTGGAGTGCCTCCAAATTTTTGGCAACCCTCGCATTCACTACATAGGCAAACTCAATGGGAGACACACTTCCTAATAATGGGAACATTGATTTCAGGAGGCCCTCTGACCTCCACTTCTCTGCCAAGGGGCATTGGAGTGCCTCCAAATTTTTGGCAAGCCTTGCATTCACTGCATAGGCAAACACAATGGGAGACCTACTGCCTAATAATGGGAACATTGTTTTCAGGAGGCCCTCCTCTAAGTCTCTTCAAAGGGGTATTGGGGTGCATCCAAATTTTCAAAGTGGTATTGGGGTGAGTCCAAATTTTGGGCAGCCCTGGCACTCACTGCATACGCAATAACAGTATAGGAGACCCACTCTTTAATAATGGGAACAATAAAACATAGCCGGCTGATGGCTCTCTAAGAATAGTGAGGGCCGACTGCTGGCCCTTTAAGAATTGTAAAGGCCGCCTGATGGCCCTATAAAAATAGGCTTTGTGACTTTCAGAGTCCCTCCTTCATAAATGAAACACGATGTGTCTGATGATATCTCACACACCACATGGCCAGATAAGGTTGTAAAATGTTAAAATTACATTTCCTGGTGAATGCATTTGTCACGGTTGAAAGCAATGCAAATGTGAAAAAATGCATCAAAAACGCTATGTGTGAACATAGCCCAAGGTGTGGAGGAGCATTTTTGTTTTATATATTTATTTTGCTTATATACAAGTCATTTCCCTGGAAAGGATGTTCCTTAACATATTTCCCAGGAAAATCCATTTTGGTTTCATTTTGGTATGTTTTATTGTGAGTCCGTAAAAGTGGCGTAATACCTCTGACAAAGTTGTTGACAGAAGTGACCTGGGAGTCAGAAATGCTTCCAGGGGTCTTCCCCATGCTGTCCCCATGTCATTTGAGCACTGTTCCCATCGATTTGGGCAATTTTTAGGCCCTCTGCAGACCGCCGGTAGGAGCCGCCTGAAAAATGCTCAAGTTTCCCATAGACTTACATTGGGCTTGTTGCTTGGGTAGAACACCCGAGTATTCCAATGTGCTCGACCCGAGCATCGAGCACCCTGGAATTTTAGTGCTAACTCATCACTAGTAATAACCTGTCTTGGTATTGCAGAGCCCCCAGTCCTCTAATAACCTTGGTCGCTCTTCTCTGCACCCGCTCTAGTTCAGCTATGTCTTTCTTATACACCGGAGACCAGAACTGTGCACAGTATTCTAAGTGTGGTCGCACTAGTGACTTGTATAGAGGTAAAATTATGTTCTCCTCATGAGCATCTATGCCTCTTTTAATGCATCCCATTATTTTATTTGCCTTCGCAGCAGCTATCTGACACTGGCCACCAAACGTGACCTTGTCGTCCACCAATACACCCAGGTCTTTTTCGGTGTGCTGTCCCCGCCTTAGACAAGCACATGTCCCAGAGCATTAACCATGCACTCAACAACGCAGTAACTGGGAGGGTCCACCTAACCACGGACACATGGACAAGTGCTTGTTGCCAGGGATGGTACATCTCGCTGACGGCACACTGGGTTAATATAGTGGAAGCTGGGACCCAGTCGGGCCCTGGGACGGAAAACGTCCTCCCGACACCGAAGATTGATAGATCAATCAGGGTTGCCCCCACATTCTACAGCTCCTTTACCTCCTCCTCCTGTTCAGCCTCCATCTCCGAAATGACGACATCATTCGGAAGCTGGAAGCACGGCAGCACTGACTCTGCCAAGCGGCAACAGGCTTTTCTGAAGCTAATATGCTTAGGGGTCAAACCGCACACCGCTGTAGAGTTGTTGACAACTGTAACAGAGCAGGCAGATCTGTGGCTGTCACTGCTGAACCTATAGCCAGGCATGGTCGTGTGTGACAATGGCCAGAACCTGATGGCGGCTCTGAAGCTAGGCAAGCTCGCACATGTATGATACCTGGCCCATGTGCTCAACCTAGTGGTTCAGTGGTTTCTCAAAACCTACCCGGATCTGCCTGAGCAGCTTTGTCAAAGTACGCCGTGTGTCTGAAAATTTTAGAAAGTCAGCTACAGCTTCTGCTGCCCTCACCGTGCTTCAGCAATGTTTGCAGCTTCCAGCTCACTGACTGGTGTGTGATGTCACCACACATTGGAACTCAACTTTGGATATGTTTGGAAGTATTTGTGAGCAGCAGAGGGCAGTTGTTGAGTACTTGGTCAGGACAGGGTCAGGATGTGAGAGTGTGAACTGTGATAGCAGCAGGAGAGCATTAGGTCCCTGTGACTTTTGCCTGGCTGAGCTCAGAGAAGGGGCAGAGCAGAAGACCCTGTGTGTTCTGAGGGTGTCTGCAGTGTGAGACGCTGGAGAGGAAGTCTGAGAGAACTGAACTTCAACAGGACTCTCTACAAGCTTTGCTGTGGAGATTGTTTACCCCTGGCCCTGGTGAAGCTGTGTCCCTGCTTAAGAACGAGTGCTGAGCTGGGGAAAGCTATGTGGCTCCTTGGAGTTTTGTGGGAGGCCATGCTGAATGACTAGAGACTTTGTGCTGAAGGAGCCAAGTGTCGTGTGAGAGGGAAAGAGACTCAGGATTCCATCTCTGTGACGGAGCACGTGGTCGGTGGTCTGGAAAACAGTGAGTGACTGCGAGAGGAGAGAAGGGGTCCAGTGCCATTCACATTGAGAGGACACTGACAAGCCTTGTGAAGAGTTATTCCCAGACCTTAACCTGAGGCTACAGGACTAAAGTCCCTGGCGTGTGGGCTCGGCATCAGCCGACAAGACCAGGAACCTTTGCTGTGTTTGTGAACTTTGTTGTTATTTGGCGCCAAAGTTTTCCAGGACTAGCTGCAGCCACCGCGATTCACAGGCCTGTGATAGACCACATCTGAGGTTAACGGTACCGTAACTTTAAGATACCCGGGTATCCTTATACTAGGGGTATAAGAGCAATTGGTATAGTTTCATGCATTGTTATTGTTAATAGTGGTAGGATTGTACTCAGTGTGCCATCTCAGGGGGTTCCTATAGACCGCCCTCACTAGACTGTCACTGTGTTTAGGTAAAATTGTTCCAGATCTTTAGAATAATTCACATAAACTGGAAACCTTGAGATTGGCACATTGATTTCACCTTTTGCTGATTGTGTGTAGTTACTAGAGACAGTGTCCCAGGTAGAACCTGAGACTGATTCATGCAATACTGAATTTTAGTCCAATCCCTGTTTTAGTAAAGAAAGTGTTGTTTATTTCTGTCTCTGTCTCAGTTTGTGAGTCACTGGATCTCTCTCGGACCCTCGGTCATTACAAGGACAGGGAAGTCTTGGATGTTGGCAATCTGGCACACATGGCTGACATTATGTTCCGCTGCCTTTCCCATGACCCTCAAGTTGTACGCATTTTGGTCAACAGTAATTACTGGTTGGTCACACTTCTAGACTCACACTACAAGGGGAACTTTCTATCTCTCCTTCCCGTGGCGGAGAGGACTAATAAAATGTTGCAGTGCCAGAAGGCCCTTGTTGAGCAATTATTAAAAAATTCATCTGAAAACACTGGCAGCAGAGGTCACAGTTCCTTGGACAACCAAAGAGTACAGGCGAGGGAGACACAAATACGATGCTGCAGATGCAGAGGAACACTGCCTCTGCTGCATCATGTGGGACAGTTTTCTCAGACCCTCCCAGCGCACAGGCCCTGATGCGCATGGTACTCTAACAAGGAGGGAAAAGTTTTGGAAGACGCTGAAGGAGTGCCTTGCCGACCGTACTAGTACCAACATCCTCCGTGATTCCTCTGTGCCTTATAACTATTGGGTATCCAAGCTGAACACGTGGCATGAACTGGCTCTCTAGGCTTTGGAGGTCCTGGCTTCAGCTGGGGGTATTATGACTGATAGGCGCATCCGCCTGTCAACTGAAAATGCTGACAGGCTGACTCTTATCAAAATGAATAAGAAAAAACTAACCAGCACTTCCAAAACAAGAAATACTGTAGGTGTGTATTTATTTCTATTTTCTAGTAATGCTATTCAAATTTCATATATTTCATGTTCGCATACTTAGCGTTGCAGTGTGCTACTTTGTTTGTTAGTTATATATAGAGGTAGCTGCTCATAGTAAGCACCTGTACCCACCTATTTCTTGTTTTGGAAGTGTCGGTCAGTTTTTCCTGTTTCTATGTACAGTACAGACCAAAAGTTTGGACACACCTTCTCATTTAAAGATTTTTCTGTATTTTCATGACTATGAAAATTGTACATTCACACTGAAGGCATCAAAACTATGAATTAACACATGTGGAATTATATACTTAATAAAAAAGTGTGGAACAACTGAAAATATGTCTTATATTCTAGGTTCTTCAAAGTAGCCACCTTTTGCTTTGATGACTGCTTTGCACACTCTTGGCATTCTCTTGATGAGCTTCAAGAGGTACTCACCGGAAATAGTCTTCCAACAATCTTGAAGGAGATCCCAGAGATGCTTAGCACTTGTTGGCCCTTTTGCCTTCACTCTGCGGTCCAGCTCACCCCAAATCATCTCGATTGGGTACAGGCCTGGTGACTGCGGAGGCCAGGTCATCTGGCGTAGCACCCCATCACTCTCCTTCTTGGTCAAATAGCCCTTACACAGCCTGGAGGTGTGTTTGGGGTCATTGTCCTGTTGAAAAATAAATGATGGTCCAACTAAACGCAAACCGGATGGAATAGCATGCCGCTGCAAGACGCTGTGGTAGCCATGCTGGTTCAGTATGCCTTCAATTTTGAATAAATCCCCAACAGTGTCACCAACAAAGCACCCCCACACCATCACACCTCCTCCTCCATGCTTCACGGTGGGAACCAGGCATGTAGAGTCCATCCGTTCACCTTTCCACTGGTCTAATGTCCATTCCTTGTGTTCTTTAGCCCAAACAAGTCTCTTCTGCTTGTTGCCTGCCCTTAGCAGTGGTTTCCTAGCAGCTATTTTACCATGAAGGCCTGCTGTACAAAGTCTCCTCTTAACAGTTGTTGTAGAGATGTGTCTGCTGCTAGAACTCTGTATGGCATTGACCCTGTCTCTAATCTGAGCTGCTGTTAACCTGAGATTTCTGAGGCTGGTGACTCGGATAAACTTATCCTCAGAAGCAGAGGTGACTCTTGGTCTTCCTTTCCTGGGGCGGTCCTCATGTGAGCCAGTTTCTTTGTAGCGCTTGATGGTTATTGCAACTGCACTTGGGGACACTTTCAAAGTTTTCCCAATTTTTCGCACTGACTGACCTTCATTTCTTAAAGTAATGATGGCCACTCGTTTTTCTTAACTTAGCTGCTTTTTTCTTGCCATAATACAAATTTTTACAGTCTATTTAGTAGGACTATCAGCTGTGTCTCCACCTGACTTCTGCACAACACAACTGATGGTCCCAACCCCATTTACAAGGCAAGAAATCCCACTTATTAAACCTGACAGGGGACATCTGTGAAGTGAAAACCATTTCCAGTGACTACCTCTTGAAGCTCATCAAGAGAATGCCAAGAGTATGCAAAGCAGCCATCAAAGCAAAAGGTGGCTACTTTGAAGAACCTAGAATATAAGACATATTTTCAGTTGTTTCACACTTTTTTGTTAAGTATGTAATTCCACATGTGTTATTTCATAGTTTTGATGTCTTCAGTGTGAATGTACAATTTTCATCGTCATGAAAATACAGTAAAATCTTTAAATGAGAAGGTGTGTCCAAACTTTTGGTCTGTACTGTACAAGCTTTGACTGAGCACTCCGCCTCTAAGCCACAGGCGGTTTTAATTGCAGCAAGTTCTTGCCTTTCCATACACAAGCAGACTTTTGTCTCTTAGAGAGGAGTTCACACAGGTAGGTTCCTGGTATGATGAGAAACGCCTTAACGTGGCTACCAGGTATACATGAATTCGCCAATTTATGTGCTAAGATTTCTCATTTATCTCTATTTTCTAGAGCAGTAATGCTACTCAAATTTCATATATTTCATGTTCGCATACTTAGCATTTCAGTGTGCTACTCTGTTTGTTAATCAAAATGAATAAGGACTGGATTGGGCAAGACTTCTCAACACCACCGGATGATAGCAGCAGAACATAAAGTCAAATCCAGTGGGGGTTTTTTTTGGGGGGGGAGTCTATTCCCATGCACCTCTTCACACCCAGACATGGGTATACGCTTCCTGATTTTGTCTATTTTCTGTTGTCCTCCTCCTTTTCCTTTTCCTCATCCTCTACCACCATATCACCAGGGTGACCGTGATGCAACATCCACATATTTTTTTTAAGGGTGTTTATGATGCCCGTAGGAACTTTTTTTAGAGGCCTACCTCTAACATTCTGTATGGTATGCAGAATGTTCATGCATACCCCCCAAGGGTAAATGTTTTTCAGCCAATGCACTTAGTGCATGGACAATACCACTATAGGAGACCCACTCCTTAACAATGGGAACAATTTTTTTTAATGAGGCACTTCTCTATGTCTCTGCAAAGGGGTATTAAAGTGCGTCCAATTTTTTGGCAGCCCTTGCAGTCACTGCATGGGCATTACCAGTATAGAAGACCCACTCCTTAACAATGGGAACATTTTTTTTAATGAGACCCTCCTCTACGTCTCTTCAAAGTGGTGTTGGAGTGCGTCCTAATTTTTGGCAGCCCTTGCAGTCGCTGCATGGGCATTACCAGTATAGGAGACCCACTGCTTAATAATGGGAACAACAAAGCATAGCTGGCTGATGGCGCTCTAACAATTGTGAGGGATGACTGCTAGCCCTCTAACAATAGTAAGGGCCATCTGATGATGGCCTTGTAAAAATAAGCTTTGCGACTTTCACAGTCCCTCTTTCATAAATGAAACAGGATGTGTCTGATCATGTCTCACACACCACATGGGCAGATAAGGTAGTAAAATGTTAAAATTACATTTACTGGTGAATGTATTTTTCAATGTTAAAAGCAATGCAAAAGTGTAAAAACGCATCAAAAACGCTACGTGTGAACATAGCCCAAGGTGTAGTAGAGCATTTTTGTTTTTGGTTATTTATTTTGCCTTATATACAAGTCATTACCCTGGAAAGGATGTTACTTAACATATTTCCCAGGAAAATCCCTTTTGGTTTCATTTTCGTATGTTTTATAGTGAGTCCGTAAAAGTGGCGTAATATTCTGACAACATTATTTACAGCAGTGACCTGGGAGTCAGAGATGCTTCCAGGGGTCCTCCCTATGCTGTTCCCATGTCATTTCAGCACTATTCCTATCGATTTTGGCAATTTTTAGACCCCCTCCAGACCTCCAGAAAGATGCTTGAGTTTCCCATTGACTTACACTGGGCTCGTTGCTCGGGTCGAGCACCCGAGCATTACGATTTGCTCTACCCGAGCAACGTGTACCTGAGCATTTTAGTGCTCGCTCATCACTACGTTTTAGTAAAAGTTTTGCTAAAGGAAGTTTTACTCAGAGTAAAATGCTGGCACAACTCGTAATCCGGCGCTTATACAGGCCAGTTCACATGTTGCACTGGCCAATCACACCCATGCCAATACTTGGCATGGCTGTGATGGCTCTGGAAGTGCCCACAGCCTTAAAGCTTGTTGATTGACTGCACTGCAGCCTTTCAATAAACTTTATTTGGCACCAAGCCCAAACAGTAAAACGATTCCCAAAGTAGAAAAGCAATCTGGCACCAGACCAACAATTACACATGCAGGGATTTCCACTTCTAGTCTCAGTAAGCGTACTCCTTGATCCTATGTGGTGGTGCACTAACCAAGTAATCAATAGTTCATGTGCATGGAAAGCAAAGAAAGGCAGCACTCACTGAATCCTAAAATCAGGTAGTCCTTTATTGAACCATTTAACATGACTGAATTTAAAATAGATTTATTTACAGCTACCCAAAAAATACACTTGCACAAGGCGTTTATTAATAAAATCAAAACAGAACGTATTCCAGCACCAGGAGAGATTCCTAGTATTACAGATCAGGTTTTAGTGCACTTTACCAAATCAGGTGTCACAGGCTGATATAGACCTTTTGTTAAATCTAGAAGAACCGTTAAATCTAGAAGAACCGTTTACTGATTGTTCCTCACCTGGTTTTGGCTCCCACTCCTGAGAAAAAATACTGTCTGAATACTGATCAATTACTGATATTGGGGCCATGGCCTAATAGGAGGCATAGGATCTAGATTTATGCCCCCTACTAATCCTGGTAATATGAAGGATCTTTTCCAAGAAAAATCATTTCAGACATTAAAGATTTAATATATAAAGGTCCATCTAACAATTTGAGTGAAAACTTGAGTGAAAAAGAAAAAATATCCCTTAAAGAAATTAGATCATGGGATGACACGATAATCCGAAGTGCGGACAAAGGAGGAAATATTGTGCTCATACAAAAAGAACAATATATTGCAGAAGCTATGAGACAGCTCTCGGACAGTAACACATAGGCCACGGCCCCACTATCAGTATTTGGTCAGTATTTGGTCAGTATTTTTTCTCAGGAGTGGGAGCAAAAACCAGGTGAGGAACAATCAGCGAAAAGGTATAATAGAAACAAGTCACCAATTCTGCACTTATCACTCACTCCTGCTTTTGGCTCCCACTCCTTGGAAAAAATACTGACCAAATACTGATAGTGGGGCCGTGGCCATACAAAGAAATTCACCAGGACCCAGCAAATAGATTTAAGGGGCAATTGCGTACATTATTACGAACCTATATAGAAAATGGCACAATCTCAAAAAAAGCAGCAGAAAAGTTATTACCAGTGCATGACCAAAGTAATGTCTCCCCTGTGTGCAGCGCTGACAGGCTGCATGGCATAGGGAGCTGCTGCTCTCTATGCTATGCAGCCGATCAAGCTACAAAAAGTGAAAGTACCATAGTGGGACATAGTGTAAAAGTAAAAAAAGTGTAGGAAAGGGAAAAAAAAAATTGTAAAAATATAAAAAAAAAATTAAAAAAATAATCCCCAAAAATAAAAATATATTGTACCCATAATATTTATTTATTATGAAATAAAAAAATAAACCAATAAAAGTACACATATTTAGTATTGCCGCATCCGGAACGACCTGACCTATAAAACTGTCCCACTAGTTAACCCCTTTAGTGAACACGGTAACAAAAAAAAATGAAGCAATAAAACAATGCTTTATCATCATACCTCCAAACAAAAAATGGAATAACACGCGATCAAAAAGACGAATGTAAATAAAAATGGTACTGCTGGAAATGTCATCTTGTCCCACAAAAAACAAGATGCCAAATAGCTCCATCATCCGAAAAATAAAAAAGTTATAGCTCTCAGAATAAAGCGATGCAAAAAAATTATTTTTTCTAGAAAATAGTTTTTATTGTGTAAAAGCGCCAAAACATAAAAAAACTATATAAATGCAGTACCGCTGTAAACGTACTGACCCGAAGAATAAAGCTGCCTTATCAATTTTACCACACGCGGAACGGCATAAAAAAAAAAAAAAAAAAAAAACAATTCCGGAATTGCTGGTTTTTGTTTATTCTGCCTCCCAAAAATCAGGATAGAAAGCGATCAAAAAATGTCAAATATTCAAAAATGGTACCAATAAAAATGTCAACTTGTCCCGCAAAAAACGAGCCATTACATGACTCTGTCGGACAAAATCTGGAAAAATTATAGCTCTCAAAATATGGCGATGCAAAAACTAGTCTGCAAAAAAAAGCGTCTTTCAGTGTGTGACAGCTGTCAATCATAAAAACCCCATATGAATCTGGTATCGCTGTAATCACACCGACCCGAAGAATAAAGTCGTAAAGTCGTCTAATCATTTACACCATAAGAGGATCGGCGTAAAAAAATAAACTCTCGGGTTAGGGCTAGGGTTGTGCTAGGGTTAGGGTTGTATTAGGGTTGGGGTTAGGGTTGGGCTAGGGTTAGGGTTGGGCTAGGGTTGGGGTTTGGGTTGGGGTTAGGGTTGGGGTTAGGGTTGGGCTAGGGTTAGGGTTGGGGTTGTATTAGGATTAGTATTAGGGTTGGAATTTTTTCAAAAGTAAAGAAAACAAAAATGATGACGATATGGTGACCAGTGTTGAATGCAAGTGCTCACTACTTGAGTTTGCATCAGGTGCTCGGGTATGCATGGGAGTGTTGCGGGTGTTCGAGTGACATGCTCGAGTCTCTACCCCATATACTTTGCGGCCCAAAAAAACATTGCTGGGATCACCTGCCATGCACGAGCAATCCCTGCATTTTTTTTTTTGGGGTGATTAACAACCGTGAAACATGCGGAGCGGGGACTCGAACATGACACTCGAGCACCCGTGATACATGGTGCATACCCGAGTACCCGATGCAAACTCAAGTAGCGAGCACTTGCGCTTAAGACTAATGACAACTTATTCAATATGATGACCTAATGTTATCAAATTCTGTCGTACCTCTGGGTTCAAAATGTACACTATACCCCTTGATAAAATCCTTGAGGGGTCTAGTTTCCAAAATGGAGTCAATTATGGGGATTTTCCACTATTTAGGCACATCAGGGGCTCCTGAAATGTGACATGGCATCCGCTCTTGATTCCAGACAATTTTGCGTTCAAAAAGTCACAGAGTGCTCCTTCCCTTCTGAACCCCGACGAGCGCCCAAACAGTACATTTTCCCTACATATGGGGTATTGGCTTACTCAGAAAAGATTGCACAACAAGTTGCATGGTGCAATTTCTCCTGTTACCCTTATGAAAATGCAAAACTGGGGGCTGAAAAACATTTTTGTGTGAAAAATATGAAAATGTTATTTTCACGGCTCCATTTTATAAACTTCTGAGAAGCACCTGGGAGTTCAAGGTGCTCACCACACATCTAGATAAGTTCCCTGAGGGGTCTAGTTTCCAAAATGGTGTCACTTCTGGGGGGTTTCCACTGTTTAGGCACATCAGGGGCTCTCCAAACGCAATATGGCGTCCTCTAATTAGCCAAGCAAATTTTACATTCAAAGAGTCAAATGGCGCTCCTTCCCTTCTGAGCCCTGCCGTGCACCCAAAACAGTGCTTTTTCACCACATATAGGGTATCTGCATGCTCAGGGAAAATTTCACAACAAATTTTGGGGTCCATTTTTTCCTGTTACCCCTGCAAAAAGAAAAAAATAGGGGTCTAAAGTAACATTTTTGTGAAATAAGTTAAATGTTCATTTTTTCTTCCCCATTCCAAAAATTCCTGTGAAGCACCTGAAAGGTTAATAAACTTCTTGAGTGTGGTTTTGAGCACCTTGAGGGGTGCAGTTTTTAGATTGGTGTCACTTTTGGGTATTTTCTGCCATAAAGGCCCCTCAAAGTGACTTCAAATGTGATGTGGTCCCTAAAAAAATGGTTTCATAAATTTTGTTGTAAAAATGAGAAATCGCTGGTCAACTTTTAACCCTTATAGCTCTTTAATAAAATAAAATTTTGGTTCCAAAATTGTGCTGATGTAAAGTAGACATGTGGGAAATGTTATTTATTAACTATTTTGTGAGATATATCTCTCTGATTTAAGGGCATAAAAATTCAAATTTTGAAAATTGCAAAATTTTCAACATTTTCACCAAATTTCAAATTTTTTCACAAATAAATGCAAGTGATATTGAAGAAATTTTACAACTATTATGAAGTACAATATGTCACGAAAAAACAGTCTCAGAATCAGCGGGATCCGTTGAAGCGTTCCAGAGTAATTACCTCATAAAGTGACAGTGGTCAGATTGGTAAAAATTGGCCTGGTCATTAAAATGCAAACCACCCGCGGGGGGTAAAGGGGTTAAGACATTCCACACATATGTGGATGACATTTTTATTATTTTGGCCTTTACAGAAATACAGTTCAATGAGTTTGTGTCATATTTAAACACCACTAATGTGAAAAATATGAGCTTCACCTCTGTGTTTGGGAGACACAGTTTAGATTTTTTGAATATGCGAATGACGATAAAGATGGAATTATTAACACTGTATCTTTCAGAAAGAATACAGCCACAAACATTCTCCTCCACCTTAATAGTGCGCACCCACCGCCCACTAAATGGGGCTTACCATATAGCCAGTATCTTAGATTGATAAAGATAACTCTGATACTTCCTTTTTTTTTAGGCTAACGAACTAACAGATCGCCGGAAAAAAAGAGGGTACCCAATGCAGACATTAAATGAAGCAATGGATAAAGCTAAAAAGAAAACCTAAAGAGAATTGATTTTCAAACAGAAAAAGTGTCACCATCCAGGATCAAAAATTCATTTTCAATTTCAAACATAATCCAATGATGAATATTATCCGCACAGTTATATGAAAAAATTGGTATTTACTTGAAAATGATAATGATCTATATGATAGAGCAAAACCTAAACCAATCATATCATATAGAAGGTGTCATCATTTAGGGGACCTCCTGGTCCACAACAGATATATAACCAAGAAATCTAACTGGTTAGACAATAATCCACTAACAGTGAGTTAGAAATGCGGACACTGTTCTTTTTGTAAACTCCATATCACCAGTAAAACTATTCGAGTAGGTTCTGTAGTCCATACAGCCAAAGAATTTATCTCCTGTAAGAAAAAACACGTAGTATATGCTATTTTCTGTCCCTGTGGATATTTTTACATAGGCAAAACGATTCGTCCACTGTTTATTAGATTTAGAGAACACTATAAATCTATATCTTTATGAAAAGGTTCACTTAGATTAATCAGTCATGTAAAAGAATATCATAATGGCAATCCTAATGTACTGTACTGCGCTTTGCAAGTCTAGAAAAAGTCAAATATCCCTCTCAAGGAGGAGATTATGATAGACTATTATTAAAACATGAAGCTAGGTAGACTTTGGAAACAGATGCCCATGGCCCATTAGGTCTAAATGATAAGTTAGATATGTCAGTATTTTTATGAATATAATTCGTTTGTAATTATTTGCAATGTTGTTTGTTTTTGTGTTCACTTTTATACACATGCACTGATCAAAGTTCCGTAAAAAGGAAGTAGTGACACTTCAGAATTACCTTGGACCCGCGGAAGTGCCGTAAGGGCGCGAAAGGGCCATCGTCCAGCTTGTTCTTCCTCCGCATCACTTCTTCCCTATCCTGTTTGCCACCAAGATGTCCCACTTGAAACAATAAAGGACTACCTGATTTTAGGATTTGGTGAGTGCTGCCTTTCTTTGCTTTCTATGCACCCGAACAGTAAAACAGACTTGGGGAAAAAGTTTGGTTTACAGTTTGATTTTTCTCATCCCTAGTTGTTACAAGCCATCATCAGGAACCAAAATACTGATGTAGGAACGATCACAAATAGTGATGAGCGAGTGTGTTCGGTTAACCCTTTTGGAGAGTACCAAGTATCTTCAGCGTACTCGGTGATATGTTTGAATCACTCCTGTGTGCATGATTTGCGACTGTTTGACAACTTTAATACATTCAGCTTTAATACATGTGAGGAATGCTTTTTTCTTAAGCATTATTAAGTTATGTTACAGGTTACATCTTCTCTGATCGTTCCCATCCCTTTTGACTCCACGTAGTACAGATGCCATGATGAAATTTCATGCCCAGATCTCGTCTCTCCAAACTTCGCTCTTCTCTGTCTTCAGCAAAATGTCACGATTATTACTGTAGTAATATCGGATCACGTTTGATGACCATGGTTTTAGGCAGTGGCCTTGTAGTATGGTATTGGTCAGCGACCAAGTGTGAATAGGTTGAAAAACACACAACTGGCATAATTTAAATGGAGTGTAATATTAGGCACGCTCCCTAAAATGTCACGATTATTACTGTAGTAATATCGGATAACGTTTGATGACCACGGTTTTAGGCTATGGCCTTGTAGTATGGTATTGGTCAGTGACCAAGTGTGAGTAGGTTGAACAACACACAATTGGCAGACTTTAAATGAAGTGTAATATTTGGCACGCTCCCTAAAATGTCACGATTATTACCGCAGTAATATCGGATCACATCTGATGACCACAGATTTAGCCAGTGGCCTTGTAGTATGGTATTGGTCAGCGACCAAGTGTGAATAGGTTGAACAACACAACTGGCAGACTTTAAATGGAGTGCAATATTTGGCATGCTCCCCAAAATGTCCCGATTATTACCACAGTAATATCGGATCACGTCTGATGATGGAGACGTTTCTCTGCTTCCATAATACAGCAATGAGAATAAAATCAAAAAAATATGGCTGTATTCTGCTAACAAGCAAATGGAGCAGTTAAATGGTGTATTATATTGCTTTATAAGCAAATAATCAGGATTAAGAGCAAAAAGAATATTAGCCCTGATATGGATATCTGTAACAACAGCAGATAGAACGTGCAATGGACCCTATTCTGCTCTATACACTCTCCACAAGCTCTGCCTGACTAACTCCTGCTATCACCAGTGTCATAAAAATATTAAGAAAATATTAAGGATTTTTCTCTCCCCCTGAAACATCTCACTCCCCCACCTACAGCGGGTAAGGAAAGTATTCAGACCCCTTTAAATTTTTCACTCTTTGTTTCATTGCAGCCATTTGGTATATTCTAAAAAGTACCTTTTTTTCTCATTAAAGTACACTCTGCACCCCATCTTGACTGAAAAAAAAAACAGAAATGTAGAAATTTTTGCAAATTTATTAAGAAAGAAAAACTGAAATATCACATGGTCATAAGTATTCAGACCCTTTGCTCTGTATTGAGTAGAAACACCCTTTTGAGCTAGTACAGCCATGAGTCTTCTTGGGAATGATGCAACAAGTTTCTCACACCTGGATTTGGGGATCCTCTGCCATTCTTCCTTGCAGATCCTCTCCAGTTCCATCAGGCTGGATGGTGAACGTTGCTGGACAACCATTTTCAGGTCTTTCCAGAGATGCTCAATTGAGTTTAGGTCAGGGCTCTGGCTGGGCCACTCAAGAATGGTCACAGAGTTGTTCTGAAGCCACTCCTTTGTTATTTTAGCTGTGTGCTTGATGGAAGGTGAACCTTCGGCCAAGTCTGAGGTCCAGAGCACTCTGGAAGAGGTTTTCATCCAGGATATCTCTGTACTTGGCCGCATTCTTGTTTCCTTCAATTGCAACCAGTCGTCCTGCCCCTGCAGCTGAAAAACACCCCCATAGCATGATGCTGTCACCACCATGTTTCACTGTTGGGATTGTATTAGGCAGGTGATGAGCAGTGCCTTGTTTTCTCCACACATACCGATTAGAATTATCACCAAAAAGTTCTATCCTCGTCTCATCAGACCAGAGAATCTTATTTCTCATAGTCTGGGAGTCCTTCATGTGTTTTTGAGCAAACTCTATGCGGGCTTTCATATGTCTTGCACTGAGGCGAGGCTTCCGTCGGGCCACTCTGCCATAAAGGCCCGACTGGTGGAGGGCTGCAGTGATAGTTGACTTTGTGGAACTTTCTCCCATCTCCCTACTGCATCTCTGGAGCTCAGCCACAGTGATATTGGGGTTCTTCTTTATCTCTCTCACCAAGGCTCTTCTCCCGTGATTGCTCAGTTTGGAAGACTTCTGGTGGTCCCAAACTTCTTCCATTTAAAGATTATGGAGGCCACTGTGCTCTTTGGAACCTTGAGTAATGCAGAAATTCTTTTGTAACCTTGGCCTTGCCTTGCCACAATTCTGTCTCTGAGCTCCTTGGGCAGTTCCTTTGAGCTCATGATTCTCATTTGGTCTGACATGCAATTTGAGCTGTGAGGTCTTATATAGACAGGTGTGTGCATTTCCAAATCAAGTCCTATCAGTTTAATTAAACACAGCTGGACTCCAATTAAGGAATAGAACCATCTCAAGGAGGATCACAAGGAAATGGACAGCATGTGACTTAAATATAATTGTCTGAGCAAAGGGTCTGAATACTTATGACCATGTGATATTTTAGTTTTTCTTTTTTAATAACTTTGCAAAAAAATTCGACATTTCTGTTTTTTTTTCAGTCAAGTTGGGGTGCAGAGTGTACTTTAATGAGAAAATAATTAACTTTTTAGAATTTACCAAATGGCTGCAATAAAACAAACAGTGAAAAATTTAAAGGGGTCTGAATACTTTCCGTACCCACTGTATATACTGTTTGTCAGAGTAGCAGAGCTGACATTCTATGGAACTGTCTGTATGCAAATTAGCACACACAGGAGAAGTGGCTAGTAGGCAAATGCTAACACAAAGGGAACTGCTAACCCAATTAACATAAGAGTGTATTTTCCAGTGGCATAGACCTGCAATAAATCTACACCTAGGTGAGAAAGAAATAGTCACGGGTTTCAAAAGAATTCAACAGAAATCTACAGTTTGTCCGGCACCGACACGAAATAGGGAATATCTAAAGTTCTATACCTCCAATAATAATGGGGCCCATATTTTTATCGGCTGGGTCAGTCAAGGAACAATATGCATAATTTTCCGTAGCTATGAGCCCCTCCGGTGAGCGGTAATGCAAAAGTACAAAATAGCGGACCACAGCTATATCATGTGTGGTCTCTAAAGAAAGGTAAATTAATAATGGAAAATATGGTATCACTTTTGGGCTTCTGCCATCAACCAGCGAGGTGTTATCGTCGAAGCCAGATATTTTAATAAAAATATGAAGGCTGAGCCCAACCCACATGATGTCATCACAGGGGGTGTGTGGGCAGGTTCCCCCCTTCGACATAAAAGACCCAGCCGAAGGTGGGTCAGTACTCTTTGCCGGGAGGTATAGATTCTATAAGCAAAGGGTCATGTTCGCTGAATGGACATTGGATCGCCTCCCCACCAGCTACACTGAATCGTCTCTGTGATCTCTTTAGTAAGTTCTTCTTTAACCCCATTTTATTTGTGTAACGGCATATATACTATATTGTCTCCTTTTGTACAACCTTTTGTATATTTTTCATAAACACTGCCTCCCTTTTGGATTATACATAAGATTTAATAGTCCTGTTTCCTTTTTTCTGTAATCGTTCCCTCCCCCGAAGCCATACGCTACCAGAAAGCAGGCGTCCGACCAGGCCTGTATTATATTTTAAATTTGGTCGGTGGTGGCAGTGAATAATAATAAGTGGGCTATCGTGAAGCTGACAGTGATCGTACTGGGGGGTATACACGTATTCCCTGTATTGGGATCCGGAGGTGTGTACACCAAACGCTCACTGCGCGCTTGTCGATACCTACGTACTGAGTAATCACGATCGTGTGCGCGCGAATCCCTTCTCAATCCTGACAAAGTGACGGCAGTGGTGGGATATTGTGTGATCTCCCTATCATTCCCTGACAACCAGGTGTGACATGCAGAAGTAGTGCTTTTGCAGAATGTGACATGCAGAAGTAGTGCTGTTGCTTTCAAAGCATTCAGCAACTATTAGAAGTAACACAAGCACATGAGACAGGAAGTGTTGTGCTCCAGAAGCATCCAGCAACTAGAGGGGTTAACATAGTCACAGGAGAAGGGGAGTGTTTTAGCAGAGCCCCAGGGGGATTGTGGGGAAGTTGTTTACTGTCTGGCTGGAGCCGAAGAGAAACTCGGTGTGTGTGTTCTGCATCTAACAGAAGCGCCCCTGCAAGTGAAAAGGATTCAAGTCAGGAGTGAAGCTAAGCACAGGTTAGGTAGAGTTTCTGAACTAGCAGTGCAGAGTATTGTCAGGCAGAAAGATAAGGACTGGAAGAAATGGTGTCACAGGGATCGTCTCCCTCAGCAAACCCTCCTCCATCTCACTGTGCTGTAAAGAATTCTATGTTCATTAATGTGCCTTGGCATTAGAACTGTGCTGTCCTGTACTACTGGGAAGACTGTGAACTGCTGTGCTGCTAAGTAAACTGTACTGTTTGTCACTGGAGCCTGTTGCTCATAAGGCTTAACTTGGACTGGCTATGCGGCTTCTTATTAAATGCTACTGTTCTACCGTTTATGAGGACTCTTGTCAAGTGTGTCTGGTTAGCAAGCGAAACAACCTATGTGTCTGTGCCTGAGGGTCAATACCCCTGTGTGCCTGAGAGAAGCTGCAGCACATGGTCTATGGTCACCCTGAGTAACGGTTCCCCCAGGACTCCAAAAAATTCATGTAACCTGTCTTGCCCCTATCTGAACCTAGAGACGTGTGTGTAACACAGGATTAATTTATGCTGCTGGATTAGTCCTTAGAAGGACTGTTAGTTCAAATGTAAATTGCTGTGGAATACCTCTCCCTCACTCAGCAGCACCTCTCCCCACTCTGCCTGTCTGAAGGGTAGACTGTGACGAGCATAGGTTCACCAGGTCTGATATAGGCTACTGCTTCAAAATACATAGGAATCCATCTTACATCTCTTCTTGCCAAACTTGATCAAGTATGAAGACAACAGTATCTCTCCTGTGTGTGAAGACTACAGCATATAGCCTTTGTTTATATACTGCACACTTACAGTCTCCACCCACACAGTGGTATCTTCCAGCTAAGAGGCAGGAAGTCTCACACAGCTGTCAAACATTGAGACAGCTGGGAGCTCCAACTTCTTCACTTCTTCTTTTTAAAAGTCATGAGTTAGACATGCCAGATAGATGAGAGGGATTTGGCTAACGTACATTATGTCAACCCACACCATTATCCATTCAGTAGAACTTGTATGATGTTCTTTCATGAAAGCCTTTTCGGGTCATTTCTCACATTGTTTTGCAGACCAATCTGAAACTATCATTGCATCTAAAACAGAAGTAGGACTCAACGTTGAACAGGATAGATCTCTAGTTCAGCCTCCATTTGTCCATTCTGACATCCAATCTCCAAATGCAGACCACTTGGGCAATGCCATCAAGAGGCTTTCATGAACAAATGTCACACCACACCTACTCGGGGGATTATGGTGTGGGGTGGCATAATGTATGGGTACTTGACCCCTCTAGTCTTCATTCCAGGTACACTAACAGTTTGGTTTTAAATTGATATGGTGGTAGAAAAAGTGGTTCGGCCATTTCTCTAAAACGTTAACACAACAATGGCAGACTGCATGTTGCTTGTGCTACTGTGAGCAACCTGCATGACCTAAACGTGCTACCATACTATACTGTCTCTGTACTTTTTTCCCATCCAGCATATGTTGGACGTCATTAGTTGGCACTTTCAAAAGGAGCTACAAGCAGCGGATCTTGATAATTTGTGTGGCTAAGTGAATTTAGTATGAAAGAAAATTCCTCAGACAATCATTGAAAACTTGTGAAATATCAATAAAGTATTTTTGGGCATAATATACTTGTTTTCTTTGGCCTTATTCTATGCCCTTTTTTGCCTTGTTGTTTCATATGTTATTTTGAGTATGTTTGCCCTTTGTGATTATTTCATGAATTCACAGTGAGAATATCTTGGTATCATTTAAACCTATCACGGGGATACGTCTCATCTGTTCTGTGTTGGCCACTCCTCTCAGGTATATATGCTCACCTCTTGCACTAGGGAATTGCTGGTGATAGTTTACAACTTCCTGGTTTGGTGGTGAAGGAGTAGTCTGAATTAGTAGCAGTCGGTTGGTGTTGTTTCAGGAGATACAGTATCTGCTTGGATTTGGTATTGTGTATTATCCTAATCCTTTACCCATTTCATTTACATTTCATTTACCCCTCCTACTGTTCCCTTGATTCCCACTCGGTTGTTTTGTGAGTGAATTTGTATGATTGTAATTTTCTTTTCTCCCTGTCTGTTTCCCCTGTCTGTCAAGTTCGTGTTATCCTATATACTTCTGTCCCATACCTTCCTGCCCCATACCTTCCTGGGTGGGGGAGGAAACAGATCAGTGTGCATATAGGAGCATAGCAAGGTATGAGACCACAGTATCTCCACCATCAGGGGTAATCTGGGGAACAGGGATAGCCTAGGGTCCTCCTAGCTTGAGGGACAGGGAAGGAGCCCAATGCCCTGGGAAATCCTGCTACAGTATCTTGACAAAACCACTGAAAACTGTATAAGTGCATGTATTTCTGCATGTGGTGCTCATACTCCACACTTAATAAATAGAGATATTATGAAAATTTTGTTTCCATTTTCTCATCATTTGTATACTATTAACATGTCTATCAATCCTGTGATTTCCACAAGTCCATGACTTTTCCTTCTTGGTGCTGTAATTTCAATATTGAGGAATGTGTATATATACATACATTTCCTCATAGATTGTAAGCTGGCGAACAGGGCCCTCACTCCTCTTGGTATCTGTTGATTTATGTGATTGTTATTCTGTAATGTCTTTTATTGTCTGTACAATTCCCCTCTAAAATATAAAGTGCTGCGGAATATGTTGGCGCTATAGAAATAAAATTATTATTATTATTATTATATACAGTATATTCAGTATACATATTGAGTCCATTCAGTCCAATGGAATCCGTGCAAATCTATATTGAACTTGCATCATTTTACACTGTTACTTTATTACATTTTAGTTTTTAAAGAGAATATTATTCACTGATTCATATACACAAATAGTGTTCCAAGGATCATCATTCTCCCTATTTGCTTTCTGGAGGTTCAGGTAATTTTATACTGCCATATAGAATGTAATACAGCAAAAATAATTGCTGCTTAAGTTACTGAGTTTTAATTTTCAATGCTATTGTTGGCTATGGATATCTGTCACTTATATGATTAGCATGAATTGATCACATTAGGAACTGATGCCACTGTCATCTTCTTTGCTCTGCCACACTAATTATTCAGGAAGCTTTGCTTTTATACTGTCTGCTGGACCGTGAGGGGAAAAACAGTTCAGAAATTAAGTGTCACCATAGCAGCTGGAAAGCCAATGGTGACAGAGAAATCCAGTCTTGTGTTAACCATCTCTTAGTGGCACACAGCCCGGCTAGTCCCCTCCCTACCTCCTCTGTGCCCACAGCTATCTCGCACCTTGCAGACTGTCTGTCTTCATTGATACACATCCATCTATTCTGCTCATTTAATAGAAATAAGGGTATTACTCTGGGGGATTGAATCTTGAGAGAGAGCTTAAAATAGTCACAGATTAAATAGAGATCAGAGGGCTGATAGGCTGAGAAACAGACCCAGAATGAGGCACCAGAAATACTGGGAAAGCAACATGCTACAAGGGAGAGATTTTGGAATATAGAATATAAACAGTCATAATTAGAACGCATACAGATAAATATGCACAAAGAAAAACAGAGAGCATGGTTGATATTGCATGAACGCAAAATACATAGAAAACGACTGACCAGTGGTGCGAAGGTTAAGGCACTGGATCAGGTCATTGCTGCAGAAGTTCTACTATAAAAGAAGTTGTTAATGATATTAGACGAAATGCAGGTCCAGTTTTAAAACAAAATGTATCACACCACTTATAATAGGTTCCCACGGGCATTAGTTCGGTTTGTCTGTGTTATATAAGCAGAAAAATTAAAGTCATGCAAGAAACATATCCATCCTATGATGGACAGAAGCAGCGTCAGACAATCTGGTTTTCAAATGGTTGTAATTTTAAGTGAAAAAATAGCATAGCATGCTGTGCTCGTTTTAATGGTAAAATTAATTCCAATGCTAGTGTGACTTAAGTGTGAATTTAGACTAAAGGGGTTGTCCATTACTTTGATTTTAATGGCCTATCTTTAGTTGCTGTGGTGTTCCAGCTTACCCTTCTCACTTCCATCTACCACATTATATGTGAAACAGCTGTTCGTCAGGGTGCTGATTGTGTCAGCCCCCACAAATCTGATAATGTATAGGTCATCAATACAATGTAATGAACAATTCCTTTGACCACAAACAATAATCCTCCATGTTTCAAAGTTTCAAAATAGGTACAATTTTCTTCTCGTATGCTTCATTTTTAGTCTGTGAACATAGAGCTGATGTGACCTGCCAAAAAGCAACAGTTTTGTCCCAGCTGTCCAAAGGACATTCTCACAGAAGCTTTATGGCTTGTCAATATACCTTTTCTCAAATTCCAGTCTTGCATTTTATGATTTGCTTGGTAACATGGTGTGGGGCTGTAGCCGTGGGTGAGGTAATAGTCTCTAATGCCCCAGCACGTTACATGAAAGTGAGGGTCCTGGCTGGGTGTGTGGACTTGTGCTTTGAGGGCCTACTCTCGTGCAGGCTGCATGTAAGTAACTGTGGCGCCCTGCTGTGCATTGGTGCCACAGATCCTAGAGGGGTGCATGGACGGATTCCTCCACAAGAGGCCCTCATAGCATACACACACCTCCACCTTCCACCTCAGACCACCAGAGGGAGCCCGGATAGGGATATAAATAGGGAAAGTGGAGCTAGGCAGGTCAGTCTGGTCTGAAGTCTGTAAGGAGTCCAGTTACAGTCAGTCTGGAATCTACAATCAGTCTGCTGCAGCCAGAGAGGTTGTAAGTCCAGCCCAGACTCAGGGAGCTCAGGTTAGTGAGCCCAAGGCGTGCCGACGCCGTAAGAGTGGTGAAGAGTAGCGAGGCCTACTGCCAGTGTGAAGCCTAGTGAGGGCCCCGAGAGCGGCCGAAGGCAAGTGGAGTAAGCGATATACATAGGGGGACAGAGGAGCTTAGCCAGCTCACCCCAAGACCATATACCGGACACCGGGTCCGAGTCTGCAAGGATCTCTAGGACCAGCAGAAACTACCGGAACCCCTGGTGAACTACATGTCCCAGGAACACCAAAAGCTGACCGTTATACCAGGGTCAGGAGTCACTGAGACCCAAGAGACCAGGGAGTGTGTTCTCCAACAGAAGGCCCTACCACCAGGCCAGCAGGTGCAAGACAGAGATCAAGTTAGGCCTAGCTCCAGGCAGGTCCTAAACTTATCAGGAAAAGGCAAGAAACAGGAGGCGCCACACCCGCTCACTGGGGAGAGTCCTGAAATGCACCCTTCACCCTACAGTGCCCTGGATCGTGTCTGAAACACCACCAGTAAAGGTACTGAAGTGAACTCTTGTGAGTGTGCCTATTCTTCTTCCGACCCGGCTGGGTCCCCTCTGTCCTGCACCCCTTCTCCTACGCTGCTCTGAGGCCCCGCTCCACCTGTGGGGAGCCGCACCAACTAAGCTGCCTGACCACCGGCCTCAGAGGACTGTAGCAGCGCTGGTGATCCTCACCAGACACCACGGGTGACGTCACAAACTTTTCCTATCCCATACACCTTTCCCCCATTATTTCTTGCTTTTAAGAGTGACCCCAGGGTACGGCCCCGGGAGCCGGCCACTGCGGCATCCCCCAAAACTAACAGCAAGGCCCGGGTGCCGAGTCGTCCCCATCCCCTGGGCGCGTCATAACCGATGTGGCTGCTTCGCCAGGACCAGATTTTTTACAGTTCACTGTGGGAGACCACCATTCAAAAATAAACGTTTTACTGAAAGGGAACTTGGTGGGGAATATATTAAAGAGATAGTGAGTACAAAGTCTTATGAATGTTTCCTTTACAACACGAAGCATTTTTCACACCGTTTTCTTATATCTCTTCTCTATTGTTCTCTATCTGTTCTTCACCTTTCCTCTTTACTCCTTCTACTGGTCCTCTGTTTCAACTGTTTCTCACTACTTCACCACAACCCAGCTTTAGGCCTGCTTAGCAAGAGTCATTTATTTGTCCCGCGGTTCCGTTTCTTCTTTTCCTTTTAGAGTGCCAATATGGATGATAATGGTGATGCTCTGGAACTCCCGCTTGTGAAACTTTACTTGTCTCATGTCGTCTCCCAGGACCAGTCTTCGGAAAACCACTCTATCTCTTTGTCACTTCTGCTCTGGATCTCGCTATCTCTTTCCTTTCGGTCTCCTCTCCCTTAGTGACACCCAAGATGGGGCCTCTGTCTGACCTCTTAATAGGAAACTGTCACTTTCCCTTCAACTTATCCCCTTTCACTCTGGGCTAGTCCCTAACATTAACTCTCACTATCCTTATTGTCAAACTACACACCTTGCCAATACTGCTAGCACTTTTAACGCACATCACAACGAACATTAGACATCATAGTTCACATTACATCACACAACACATGTCAACAATAAACTTGTTTCTTCAAGGGGGAACATGAGCAACATGTCCATCTCCTAACACTTTCTACTGTGGTTTCCTCCTCGGTATTCTTCCATGAAGTCCACTTTAGCCAAGACAGTGATGGATGGTGCAATCTAACCCTGATGTAAGTTGACCTTGGAGTTCATCTCTAATCAGGGCCGGGGCACTGAGCAGGCAGAGGGCCCACTCGCGGTCGGGCACCAGCGCCCGCCCTTCTCCCCCGCTTGCTCAAGGCCCTGGCAGCCGGATACTTACCTCTCCCCGTGCCTCCGCAGATCCACTGTCTTCCTGCTGTGCGCTCCCTGTGATGTCTCAGGTGAAATGGTGCTGTGAAGTCTTTCCACCGCGCCCTCCCCTGAGCAGTCACAGGCAGTGCAGAGCAGGAAGACGCCGGCGACGCTGGAGTCCGGACCTGAGCAGAAGCAGCAGGTAAGGATGAGTGCGGTAAGTATTTGATTTTTTTTTTTTAATGTATGGAGGCATGGGGCATTATATGGGGGGGTGACATCCTGCATGGGGCATTATATGGGGGGTGACATTCTGCATGGGGCATTATATGGGGGGTTGACATCCTGCATGGGGCATTATATTTGGGGGTGACATCCTGCATGGGGCATTATATGGGTGGGTGACATCCTGCATGGGGCATTATAAAGAGGGGGGGTGACATCCTGCATGGGGCATTATAAAGAGGGAGGGGTGACATCCTGCATGGGGCATTATATGGTGGGGGAAAGGGACATCCTGCATGGGGCATTACATGGGAGGGAAAGGGACATCCTGCATGGGGCATTATATGGGGGATGACATCCTTCATGGGGCATTATATGGGGGGAAAGGTGACATCATGCATAGGGCATTATATGGGGGGGAGAAGTGACATCCTGCATGGGGCACCATATGGGGGGTGAGATCCTGCATGGGGCATTATATGAGGGGAAAGGGACATCCTGCATGGGGCATTATCTGGGGAAAAAGGTACATCCTGCATGGGGCATTATATGGGGGGGAAAGGGACATCCTGCATGGGGCATTATATGGGGGGGAAAGGGACATCCTGCATAGGGCAGTATATGGGGGGGAGAAGTGACATCCTGCATGGGGCATTATATGGGGGATGACATCCTTCATGGGGCATTATATGGGGGATGACATCCTGCATGGGGCATTATATGGGGGGTTACATCCTGTATGGGGCATTATATGGGGGGAAGAAGTGATATTCTGTATGGGGCATTATATGGGGGGGAGTGACATCCTGCATGGGGCATTATATGAGAGGTGACATCCTGCATGGGGGATTATATGGGGAGGAAGGGACATCCTGCATGGGGCATTATATGGGGGGGGGATATCCTGCATGGGGTATTATATGGGTCCTGCATGGGGCATTATATGGGGGCAGTGACATCCTGCATGGGGCATTATATGGGTGGTGACATCCTGCATGGGGCATTATATGGAGGGTGACATCCTTCATGGGGCATTATAAGGGGGGGACAGCCTGCATGGGGCATTATGTGGGGGGGACAGCCTGCATGGAGAATTATATGGGGACCAGTATCCTGTATGGAGCGTTATATGGGGGCCAGTATCCTGTACGGAGCGTTTTATGGGGGCCAGTATTCTGTATGGAGCATTATATGGGGGCCAGTATTCTGTATGGAGCATTATATGGGGGCCAGAATTCCGTATGGAGCGTTATATGGGGGCCAGTATTCTGTGTGGAACATTTTATGGGGGCCAGTATACTGTGTGGAGCGATACGCCGGTTTCTGAGCTATTGTGGAATTTACAATAGATATCGCACATGTAATGTAAGAAGTGAAATCTTTGCATTGTACTATATATATATATATATATATATATATATATATATATATATATATACAGTACAGACCAAAAGTTTGGACACACCTTCTCATTTAAAGATTTTTCTGTATTTTCATGACTTTGAAAGTTGTACATTCACACTGAAGGCATCAAAACTATGAATTAACACATGTGGAATTATATACTTAACAAAAAAGTGTGAACCAACTGAAAATATGTCTTATATTCTAGGTTCTTCAAAGTAGCCACCTTTTGCTTTGATGACTGCTTTGCACACTCTTGGCATTCTCTTGATGAGCTTCAAGAGGTAGTCACCGGAAATGGTTTTCACTTCACAGGTGTGCCCTGTCAGGTTTAAAAAGTGGGATTTCTTGCCTTATAAATGGGGTTGGGACCATCAGTTGTGTTGTGCAAAAGTCTGGTGGATACACAGCTGATAGTCCTACTGAATAGACTGTTAGAATTTGTATTATGGCAAGAAAAAAACAGCTAAGTAAAGAAAAACGAGTGGCCATCATTACTTTAAGAAATGAAGGTCAGTCAGTCTGAAAAATTGGTCAAACTTTGAATGTGTCCCCAAGTGCAGTTGCAAAAATCAACAAGCGCTACAAAGAAACTGGCTCACATGAGGACCGCCCCAGGAAAGGAAGACCAAGAGTCACCTCTGCTTCTGAGGATAAGTTTATCCGAGTCACCAGCCTCAGAAATCGCAGGTTAACAGCAGCTCAGATTAGAGACAAGGTCAATGCCACACAGAGTTCTAGCAGCAGACACATCTCTACAACAACTGTTAAGAGGAGACTTTGTGCAGCAGGCCTTCATGGTAAAATAGCTGCTAGGAAACCACTGCTAAGGACAGGCAACAAGCAGAAGAGACTTGTTTGGGCTAAAGAACACAAGGCATGGACATTAGACCAGTGGAAATCTGTGCTTTTGCCTGATGAGTCCAAATTTGAGATCTTTGGTTCCAACCACCGTGTCTTTGTGCGACACAGAAAAGGTGAACGGATGGACTCTACATGCCTGTTTCCCACCGTGAAGCATGGAGGAGGAGGTGTGATGGTGTGGGGTTGCTTTGCTGGTGACACTGTTGGGGATTTATTCAAAATTGAAGGCATACTGAACCAGCATGGCTACCACAGCATCTTGCAGCGGCATGCTATTCCATCCGGTTTGCATTTAGTTGGACCATCATTTATTTTTCAACAGGACAATGACCACAAACACACCTCCAGGCTGTGTAAGGGCTATTTGACCAAGAGGGAGAGTGATGGGGTGCTACGCCAGATGACCTGGCCTCCACAGTCACCAGAAGGAAGAGTGGAGGCAAAAGGGCCAACAAGTGCTAAGCATCTCTGGGAACTCCTTCAAGATTGTTGGAAGACCATTTCCGGTGACTACCTCTTGAAGCTCATCATGAGAATGCCAAGAGTATGCAAAGCAGCCATCAAAGCAAAATGTGGCTACTTTGAAGAACCTAGAATATAAGACATATTTTCAGTTGTTTCACATTTTTTTGTTAAGTATATAATTCCACATGTGTAATTCATAGTTTTGATGCCTTCAGTGTGAATGTACAATTTTCAAGGTCATGAAAATACAGAAAAATCTTTAAATGAGAAGGTGTGTCCAAACTTTTGGTCTGTACTGTATATATATATATACACTACTCAAAAAAATAAATGGAACACTTAAACAACAGAATATAACACCAAGAAAATCAAACTTCTGTGAAATCAAACTGTCCACTTAGGAAGCAACACTGATTGACAATCAATTTCACATGCTGTTGTGCAAATGGAATAGGCAATAGATGGAAATTATTGGCAATTATCAAGACACCCTCAATAAAGGAGTGGTTCTGCAGGTGGGGACCACAGACCACATCTCAGTACCAATGCTTTCTGGCTGATGTTTTGGACACTTTTGAATGTTGGTTGTGCTTTCACACTCGTGGTAGCATGAAACGGACTCTACAACCCACAGAAGTTGCTCAGGTAGTGCAGCTCATCCAGGATGGCACATCAATGCGAGCTGTCGCAAGAAAGTTTGCTGTGTCTGTCAGTGTAGTGTCCAGAGGCTGGAGGCGCTACCAGGAGACAGGCCAGTACACCAGGAGACGTGGAGGGGAGCAGGACCGCTACCTCCACCTTTGTGCAAGGAGGAACAGGAGGAGCACTGCCAGAGCCCTGCAAAATGACCTCCAGCAGGCCACAAATGTGCATATGTCTGCACAAACTTCTGAGGACTAATCCATCTGCATATAATCAGTATTAGGCAGGAGTTAGGCAGGCAGGCAGTGTATGTGGCAGACTGCAGTGCATATAGCACAAGAGGGTCCATTGAACGTCATGTCTGCTGCTGCTGTAATTATTACATATATTTGTAGACATAGCCCCAGATATCAGGGGCCAGGGCAATTTTTTTTTATCTTAATCCTGGTTATTTGCTTAAAAAGCAATCCAGAGTACACCATTTGTCTGCTCCATTTGCTTGTTAGCACTGCAGAATACAGCCAGATCTGTTTCATATTTCAGAGATAAAAATCCAGAAATTTGAACTGAACGTGGAAAATATTGGTCTCCTTTTCCATTCTGTTGCAGTGTGTCGGTCAAGCTATTCACAGTAGGTGTCTGTGACAAATAATATTAGTAAATTACAGGCCTGCTATTTAAAACCGTGGTTCTCTGTCAGACATATCACCTATGAGAGAGTTCCAAAATCAGCCATTTCTTCCATTTTCATTTCATTGCACTGTGTCGGTCAAGCTATTCACATTAGGTCTCTGTGTAGAATAATATTAGTAAATTACAGGCCTGCTATTTAAAATTTTGGTTCTCTGTCAGACATATCACATATAACTGCATTCCAAAATCAGCCATTTCTCGTGAACGTGGAAAATTTTGTCCTTCATTTAAAATGGGCAAGGTACGGGGAAGTGGACGTGATGGTGATGGTGCATGCAGAGGCCGAGGTCGAGGATGTGGCCGTGGGCAAGCTGAAATTATGCCACAACAAACACTCACATCTTGTCTCTCGACCTTCCTGTCCCAATTACTAGGGGACCGCAGTACACCACTATTGAACCCAGAGCAGTGTCAAAAGGTTGTTGGTTTGATAGCAGATAATGCTTCCAGTCACTTTGCTGCCACTACCACCACCACCCTGTCTTCCACATGGTCAAGTCTCAGTAGCCTCCTTCCTCCCACCATGCCGAGTGCCCGGAGACAACTGATCCCACACTTGGACACTCAGAAGAACTGTTCACTTTTCCATTTGTAGATTTGTGCCTCTCGCTCGGCCAGCTTCAAGCAAGTCAAGAGGAGAATGCGTGTAGCGATGCCCAAATATTGGAGCAGCCATGGTCACATGAAGGCAACGGTGGGAAAGTGCAATTACTGTTGCAACAGGTGGATGATGATGATGAGACACAATTGCCAGAAAGTCAGGAGGCAGACCAAGGTGCGGAAGTGGAAGACGAGGTGGTGGATGATATAGTAACTGACCAAACCTGGCAGGGGGACATACGGAGCAAGGACAGCAGCACACAGGGGGAGGGAGGCATAGCTCCACAACAGGCAGGAAGAAGCAAAGTGGTAGCCGCAGAAACAAGGTGAGAAAGCGTTCCTCGTAATGCAAACACAACGGAAGTTGCCAGTACAACTGTTAGGTCTTCCCAAGTCTGGTTATCTTTTATAAACTCTGCAGATAACCCCAAAAAGGCCATTTGCACCACCTGCAAAGCAAGTGACGCGCCCCCTAGGCCGTGGGGTACTCGGTGCCAGGCCGGTCGTTGCTAGGGGAGATGTCACAGTGGTGGTGACCTGGTCCGTGACCCAGGGCGGTCAATCCAAAGGGGAATGTTTACAGGGGATTTATAGTTTTTATATACAGTTCGTGACGCCACCTGTGGTATGCGGCTATATGAAGCCGCCGCTGCGGTACAGAACCTCTGGAGCCGATGTTAGTGCAGCAGAGTTGGTTCAGCTCTCCACAGGCAGAGCTTAGCGCCATGGCAGTGTACATGTTAAAGATGTTGCTGTGTAGTGCAGGGGGTGATGGCGCAGGAATAACTTCACAGAGACAGTGGGGTGCAGTCCTCAGAGTTTACTCACAGTTGTTAAGTTCATCAGGTTGTACTTTCCGGATTGCAGCCTCCCACGTTGCGCTGCATTAACCAGGCAGGGGTTCAGCAAACTCCCAGGTGTTTCAAGAGTGCCTGACAAGACCCCGTTCTATATGCCCTTCTCAGCCATCTTCCTGAGCTGGCCCTCACCCTTCTTGCCCTGCGCCTCGCCAAACAAAGTCCCAAGCCGGAAA
Organism: Phyllobates terribilis; assembly: GCF_046119375.1. Lineage (NCBI taxonomy): Eukaryota > Metazoa > Chordata > Amphibia > Anura > Dendrobatidae > Phyllobates > Phyllobates terribilis. The sequence continues at coordinate 32,089,310 of NW_027362761.1, read as the reverse complement.
CCTCGGATCTTTCTGGGCAACCTGGAATTCCCTGGATCCTATGTGGTTACCTTTTTGGCGACTTGAGTGTGGATGTGGCAACTGCACCCTGAAAGTACAGAAGCCTCCGGTTTCCAGTTGAACTTTGTAATTCTCACTGATTAGGGGCCGATCCCCTCTGCGGCTTGATCCCTCCACCGTCTGGCAGATTCGGGCGTACGGGTGGCCTCCAGCACTGCCCGTACCCCTGGGATCCCTTTAACGTTCCTGGAGCCTTTCTCCTGCTCCTCTCTCCTTCCTCCTCTCCTTCTCAGTCTTGGGTCTCTCTGCTAGTCCCTCCTCCCAAGCAGAGCTCCTGCAGAGCTCCTGCTCCCACTACTTCTCCTCTCAGACTGCCTTGTCTTTCCAAGATGGTTCCCTCTTTTATATCACTTCTAACAAGTGCTCCCCTGATCTACGTCCTCCACCCACACCCACTACATGGTTCCCCCTACTTTGGTTCCCCCCACTCCAACCAGGGTCAGAGCTCAGCAGGAAGCGCGACACATCTTGCCCCTCCAGCTGGTCTGAAATAGTGTAGTGTTGGATGCAGGTGTTAGGGTCCCGGGCAGCACTCTACCCTTACCTGAGAATGAGATACCACTCCTCTGGGTGAGATGCAGTACCGCTGTGGCGACTGAACCCACAGGGGCGCCACACAAGCATCAACAGGGGTAGCAAAACTAGCAGCCTGACCACCACAAGCATATTCAGGCACAAGGCAGCAAAGCACCTGACTAAGTAGGCCGAACCCCAGGGTCCAGAAACAGTGTCTGCAGGTGATACCACTGTTTCTTCCACTGTTGTGCGTGCACGCCAATCCTCTGTCCATGGCACATGCCAAGATGCCTCCCTCCCTGCACGTGTCATTGCACACTTTCAACTATCACCATCAGCAAGCACGTCCACATCCTTGCCCCAGCTCAGCGTTCAGTTGGCCCTATTCCAGTGCTTGGAACGCAAGCGCAAATACGCAGCTAACGCCCCACAGGCCACACTACTAATTTCACACATTTTGCGAATGCTTGCGCTTGAAATGTTGCCTTTTAGGCTCGTGGAGATGAAAGCTTTCTGCAACCTGATGGCGGCGGCCGTCCCTCGGTGCTTGGTCCCCAGTCACCACTATTTCTCCCGGTGTGTCGTCCCCGCATTACACGAGCATGTGTCCCACAACATTAGAATTGCCCTCAACAACGCAGTTACTGGAAAAGTCCACCTAACCACGGACACATGGACAAGTGCTTGTAGGCAGGGACGTTACATCTTGCTGACGGCACATTAGGTTAATATAGTGGACCCAGTTTGACCTTGGGAAGGAACACGTCCTCCCGACGCTGAGGTTTGCGGGCCTTGGGTCAATCAGGGTTGCCCCCACATTCTACAGCTACTGCACCTCCTCCTCCTCTTCAGCATCCATCTCCGAAATGACCACGTCAGTCGCAAGCTGGAAGCACTGCAGCACTGCCTCGGCCAAGCGGCAATAGGCTGTACTGAAGCTAATATGCTTAGGTGGCAAACCGCAAAACGCTGAAGAATTGTGGACAGCTCTGAAAGAGCAGGCAGATCTGTGGCTGACACGGCTGACCATACAGTCAGGCATGGTCGTGTGTGACAATGGCCGGAACCTGGTGGCGGCTCTGAGGCGAGCTCACACACGTACCATGGCTGGCGCATGTGCTTAACCTCGTGGTTCAGCGGTTTCTCAAAACCTACCCGAATCTTCCAGATCTGCTTGTCAAAGTATGCCCCCTGTGTGCCCATTTTAGAAAGACAGCTACAGCTTCAGCCGCCCTTGCCGTGCTTCAGCGGCGTTTGCAGCTTCCAGCTCATCGACTGATCTGCGATGTCCCCACGCATTGGAACTCTACATTGCAGATCTTGGGAAGGATTTGTGAGCAGAAGAGGGCAGTTGTAGAGTACCAACATCAATAAGGTCCTCGGTATTCAGTTCAGACTCGACACATAAGACCTCAGGAGCAGACATGGATGTCAGACATATGTACCATCTTCCAAATCTTTGAGGACTCCACCAAGATGGTGAGCGGTGATGAGGCCATAATTAGCGTCACCATCCCACTTCTCTGTCTTCTGAAATGCTCTCTGCTCACAATTAAAGAGGATTCATTGCAGGCGGAGCACGATGAGATGGAGCAAGGAACCATATGGGGTGATTCCACACAGCCCAGCCTAATCTCATGCTAACGTGGATTGGGTGACAGTGAGGAAGATGAGGAGGAGGAGGAAGAACAGGAGCTAGTTTCCTGCGCTATACACGGTACTACCTGCACAACTGTCATACCGTCTGTTCAGCATGGATGGCCTGAGGACAGGGAGAAGGAGGATGAGGAAGAGAGCATGGTCAGTCATCCTCTTGGTGAGGACACAGAAGTATTGCCTGTTAGCAGTCTGGCACACATGGCTGAGTTTATCTTACTCTGTCTTTCCTGTGACCCTCACGTTGTCCAAATTTTGGGTGACAGTCATTACTGGTTGGTGACACTTCTAGACCCATGCTACAAGAAGAACTTTCTGTCTCTTATTCCCACACAGGACAGGCCTAATAAAAAGGTGCAGTACAAGAAGGCCCGTTTTGCGGAATTATTTAAAAAATTCCCATCTGAAAATGCTGGTGGAAGAGGTCAGAGTTCGTTGGACAACCAAGGAGTACAGGTGAGAGAGACACAAATGCAATCCAGCAGAGGCAGGGGAACACTGTCAAAGTTCTGGGACAGTTTTCTCAGACCCTCCCATCGCACAGGCCCTGAGGCGTGGGGTACTATCCCAAGGAGGGAAAAGTTTCGGAAGATGGTGAGGGAGTACCTTGCTGACCATACCAAAGTCCTCCGTGATTCCTCTGTGCCTTAAAATTATTGGGTATCCAAGCTGGACACGTGGCATGAACTGGCTCTCTACGCCTTGGAGATCCTGCCCTGCCCTACTGCTAGCATTTGGTCAGAGCGGGTTTTAGTGCCGCCGGTGGAATTATAACCGATAGGAGCATCCGCCTGTCAACTGAAAATGCTCACAGGTAACTCTTATAAAAATGAACAAGGGTTGGATTGGGCCAGACTTCTCAACACCACCGAATGATATCAGCGTATCATAAACTCAAATACAGTGGTTTTTTTGGGGGGGTCTAACTCTATTCCCATGCACCTCTGTCTGCACACCCAGATATCATCGGTATATGCTTCCTGATTTTGTCTATTTGCTCTCGTCCTCCTCCTTCTCCTTATCCTCCACATCCTCCTCCATATCACCACCATATCTACCATATCACCATATCTGCGTCTCTTGCAAGGGACATTGGAGTTCCTCCAAATTTTTGGCAGTCGTTGCATTCACTCCATAGAAAAACAGTATGGGAGACACAGTTCCTAATAATGGGAACATTATCTTCAGGAGGCCCACCGATCTCTACGTCTCTTGCAAAGGGCATTGGAGTTCCTCCAAATTTTTGGCAGCCGTTGCATTCATTGCATAGGCAAACTGTATGGGAGACCCATTTTCTAATAAAGGGAACATTGTTTTCAGGAGGCCCTCCGACCTCTACATCCCTTGCAAGGGGCATTGGAGTGCCTCAAAATTTTTGGCAGTTGTTTCATTCACTCCATAGACAAACAGTATGGGAGGCCCACTCCTTTGTAATGTCATACTCGTTACTGTAGCCCAGCTTTTTGTGTGTTTAAATTGTTAGTGGGGTTTTTCCTAAATTTTGGCAGCCGTTGGACTCACTGCTTACCCTATAACTATATAGCAAACCCTTTCCTTTCTAATGGGAACATGTCATTACTGTGGCCCAGCTCTATGTGTGTTTAAATTGTTAGTGGGGTTTTCCCTAAATTTTGGCAGCTGTTGGACTCACTGCATACCCTACAACTGGATAGCAGACCCTCTCCATTCTAATAGGAACACATCATTACTGTGGCCCAGCTCTATGTGTCTTTAAATTGTTAGTGGGGTTTTTCCCAAATTTTGACAGCCCTTGCAGTCACAGCATGGGCATTACCAGTAAAGGAGACCCACTCCTTTATAATGGGAACATTTTTTTTACTGAGACCCTCCTCTATGTCTCTTCCAAGGGGTATTGGGTTGCGTCAAAATTTTTGTCAGGTCTTGCAGTCACTGCATACGCAATAACAGTATAGGAGACCCACTCTTTAATAATGGAAACAATAAAGCCTAGCCGACTGCTGGCCCTTTAAGAATAGTAAGGCTGTAAAAATAGTGTTTGTGACTTTCACAATCCCTCCTTCATAAATTAAACAGGATGTGTCTGATGATGGTTCACACACCACATGACCAATTAAGGTTGTAAAATGTTAAAATGACATTTCCCGGTGAATGCATTTGTCACGGTTGAAAGCAATGCAAAAGTACAAAAACGCATTAAAAACGCTACGTGTGAACATAGCCCAAGGTGTGGAGGAGTATTTTTGTTTTGTATATTTATTTTTCCTTATATACAAGTCATTACCCTGGAAAGGATGTTCCGTAATATATTTCCCAGGAAAATCCTTTTTGGTTTTGTTTTTGTATGTTTTATTGTGAGTCCGTAAAAGTGGTGTAATACCTCTGACAACGTTGTTGACAGAAGTGACCTGGGAGTCAGAAAAATGCTTGAGTTTCCCATAGACTTACATTGGGCTCGTTACTCGGACCAAGCACTTGAGCATTCCAATTTGCTCGACCCGAGCAACGAGTACCCGAGCATTTTAATGCTCGCTCACCACTAATGTCAATGTATGTGCAGAGTACATGAAGCTAAAGGAAAACCAAAGAAATGAGCTGGCACACATATTGGTATGAGTGCAATATGTAGGTGCACATTCACACTATGGCCATTTAACAGACAGAACCTAAGATAAAAAGTACAATGAGCAAATACCCTGCAGTAAGTCCATAAGTAGTAACACTGTGTGTAAATAACATAGGGTACTTAATTGGCACTATTTTGATCAAAAGAGCATAAATAAATCCAAACTTGACAATGTGTACCCAACATCACACAGGCATCTACTTCAGTTGTAATAAGGTTGCCCTTAGTGCTCTATTTAATATATCCACCTAGGTTGCTCATGGCATCCCTTAACTCAATTTATAAAGAACTGAGAAGAGGAATTAGATCATTTCCTGGAGAAAAACAGTGAAATATTGATAGTTCTATTCAATGATTATTTCAATCTATACCATATTTTCCTCTCATTGGAATAATTATCATTGCATATACATTATATATTTTATATCTTTATAAGCAATGACATGGCCATAATTGCAATTCATAAACTTAGTCATGATCTTCTCTTTATTTTATGATTTTTGCTAGATACACTTTGCCTTTCTGCGCATACTAATCTGGCTTGAATCTTAACTGACTTTTCCCACTTCTATTATTTCTTTACCATCTTTCTCTTGCTTCACTAGCGTTATATATTCATTTACAGACTACATCAAAATTAATTTATTATAGGAAATAGAAAGATTAGGGGATTCATTGTAGAAATGATGTTTAATTTAAACATAGGCCTGTAGAATGTCTGATCAGAAAAGATCAGATAAAGATGTTCGCATAATTCCTTCACATGCAGCTATTGTCCTAGTATATATCCTCTGATTTACTGCTGGAAGTGCACTGGTTTTCCTCACATTCTTCTTTTCATAATCTATACACAGTGTTACTATTCTCTGGATAATTTTAGCATTCACTTCCATCCTAGTTAATAATGCCAGCTCATTCTAATATACTATGGAAATTCCATTAGATGGTATTAGACTCTTAAGTACCTAAAGCTTCTTCTCAACAGTCAATTAACTTTAATATGGTATAGAGTGCAAAATGACTGAACCTGGTGCGGTTACATTGTTGGTGCTATTTACAGTCCTAGTCATCATTATTGGCACCCATGAGGTTTAAATGCATAATGTGGAATATCTCCTTAAAAAATGAAACGTGAAAAGTGAAACAGTTATTTTGTATAGAGCACTTGTGTTAAATACAAAAGAGCAAATGATAAACAATAATTTAAAACCATAAACAATGATAGGGAAAAATAGAAAAACCTAAAGCTTGCTGTGACACTGGTATGGGCACCCTTTACGTTAATTTAGTATGAAACACATTTTGACTTGCCTCTGGTAAATCACAAAAGAGATTCGACTGTAATTAATTGTCAGTGCCCATGTGACATGAATTAGCCAATGAATGATGACTTCACTGTTTTAAAAAGCCACATGGTAGGCCCTGTTCCTTTGTCACAATGGCGAAGACAACATCAGATGACATCAGAACTTCTATTATTACCAAACATAAGATTTCCAAAGGGTATAAGGCCATCTCCAAAGACCTTGGTATCCCAGCTTCAACAGTGCGCAATGTTATTAAGAAGTTTATGAAGTATGGAACTGTCAAGAACCTCCCTGGATGAGGGGGGGGGGTGAGGAAAATTGACAAGAGATGTCTTCGAAGGTTGGTGCAAATGGTGGAAAAAACACCAATTCAAACATCCAAAGACCTGAAGGCCAATCTGAAACAGTCTGGGGTCATGGTTTCAACAAGTACCATACGTCACATACTAAACCAAGCAGAGCTTTATAGGCGAAGGCCAAGGAAGAAACCATTGCTGAAGAAAAGACATAAAAGGAAACAACTGATCTTTGCTAAAGAGTACCTTTACAAACCTCAATATTTCTAGGAAAATGTTCTGTGGACAGATGAAACAAAAATAGTGCTTCTGGCAATGTAAAGCAACAGTTTGTTTACAGATGGCACAATGAAGCTTATAAGAAAAAGAACACCTTACCAACAGGTAAGCATGGTGGAGGATCCATAATGCTGTGGGGTTGCTTTGCTGCGTCTGGTACTGCAGGCCTTGATTGTATAACAGGAATCACAAATTCAGAGAATTATCAAGAGATCTAAGAGTGAAATGTCCTACCCAGTGTAAGAAAACTTGGTTTGAGTCGAAGATCATCTGTCCTCCAGCAAGACAATGACCCAAAGCACACATCCAAAAGTACACAGGAATGGTTGAAAAAGAAAAAAATGGAATGTTTTAAAATGGCCAGCAATGAGTCCTGACCTCAATCACATTGAAAATATTTGGGGTGAGCTGAAATCTGCCATTGGGAAAAAGAACCCTGCAAACATTCAAAAGCTTGAACAAACTACAAAGGAAGAGTGGGAGAAATTCAAACTGAGAAGTGCAGGAAGCTTACAGATGGCTGCAAGAAACATTTGGAAGCAGTAATCAATGCCAAAGGGTGGGCAACCAAGCATTAATTAGGAGTGCCTTTATTGCTGCACATGCTGTTTATTCTGTTTCTTCTTTGAAATTGCAACATGAAAGTTGAAAAACAATGTTTTATTGTTGTATTACTTTGGACCACTAATTAAAAAATTCTGAGGAAATAACTTTGCTACATTTCTATTTATTTCTGAAGACATTGTCCAGTCTAATGAAAAAAGAAGTGGTGCCAATAACGATGAGCAGGACTGTATTATTGTATATTGCAACTACTGTTTACTAGTGATAAGCGAACACTAAAATGCTCGGGTACTCGTTTTTCGAGTAGAGCAAACGAGTACAAGAGGGTCTCAGTAAAAAAAAGTTTCCATTATAAAGGAATGGGTCTCCTGTAGTGGTAATGCCCATGCTGTGACTGCAAGGGCTGCCAAAATTTGGGAAAAACCCCACTAACAATTTAAAGACACATAGAGCTCGGCCACAGAAATGACATGTTCCTATTAGAAAGGAGAGGGTCTGCTATCCAGTTATAGGGTATGCAGTGAGTTCAACGGCTGCCAAAATTTAGGAAAAACCCCACTAACAATTTAAAGACACGTACAGGTGGGCCTTATTAATGACATATTCCCATTAGAAAGGAGAGGGTCTCTCATACTGTTTGCCTATGCAGTGACTGCAATGGCTGTCAAAAATTTCAAGGCACTCCAATGCCCCTTGCAAGAGACATAGAGGTCGGAAGGCCTCCTGAAAACAATGTTCCCATTATTAGGAAGTGTGTCTCCCATACTGTTTGCCTATGCAGTGAAGCAACGGCTGCCAAAAATTTGGAGGAACTCCAATGCCCCTTGCAAGAGACGTAGATATGGTGATATGGCACATATGATGGTGATATGGTACTGGAGGAAGAGGATGCGGAGAAGGAGGAGGACAAGAGCAAATAGACAAAATCGGGAAGTGTATACCCATAGCTGGGTGTGAGGACAGAGGTGCATGGGAATAGTGTTAGACCTCCCAAAAAAAGACCCTGTATTTGAGTTTATGTTACACTGCTATCATTCGGTGGTGTTGACAAGTCTGGCCCAATCCAGCTCTTGTTCATTTTTATAAGAGTCAGCCTGTCAGCATTTTCAGTTGACAGGAGGATGCGCCTATCGGTTATAATTCTACCGGCGGCACTAAAAACCCGCTTTGACAAAACGCTAGTGGCAGGGCAGGCCAGGACCTCCAGGGCATAGAGAGCCAGTTCATGGCACATGTCCAGCTTGTATACCCAATAATTATAAGGCACAGATGATTCACGGAGTAAGTTGGTACGGTCGGCAAGGTACTCCCTCACCATCTTCCGAAATTTGTCCCTCCTTGTGAGAGTACCCCGCGCATCAGGGCTTGTGAGATGGGAGGGTCTGAGAAAACTGTCCCAGAACTTTGACAATGTTCCGCTGGATCTGCTGGATTGCATTTGTGTCTCTCTCGCATGTACTCCTTGATTGTTCAACAAACTGTGACCTCTGTGGCCAGCATTTTCAGATGGGAATTTTTTTTAATAATTCCACAATAAGGGCATTCTGGTACTGCTCCATTTTATTAGGCCTGTGCAGCATGGGAATAAAAGACAGAAAGTTTTCCTTGTAGCGTGGGTCTAGAAATGTCACCAACCAGTAATGACTGTCACCCAAAATTTGGACAGCACGAGGGTCACAGGAAATGTAGCATAACATAAACTCAGCCCTGTGTGCCAGACTGCAAAGATGCAAGACTTCCGTGTCCTCACCAAGAGGATGACTGACCATGCTCTCCTCTTCATCCTCCTCCTCTTCCTCCTTATCCTCCTCCTCTTCCTCCTTCTCCTTGTCCTCAGGCCATCCACGCTAAACAGATGGTATGACAGTTGTGCAGGAAACTAGCTCCTGTTCTTGCTCCTCCTCCTCTTCCTCATTGTTACCCAATCCACTTTGGGATGAAATGAGGCTGGGCTGTGTGGAATCACCCTGTATTGTTCCTTGCTCTATCTCATCGTGCTCCGCCTGCAATCCTCTTTAATTGTGAGCAGAGAGTGTTTCAGAAGACAGAGAAGTGTGATGGTGATGCTATTTATGGCTTCATCGCCGCTCACCATCTTGGTGGAGTCCTCAAAGTTTTGGAGGATGGTACAAATGTCAGACATCCATGTCCACTCCTGATGGCTTATGTGTGAAGTCTGTAATGAATACCGACAGCCTTGTTGATGCTGGTAATCAACAACTACCCTCTTTTGCTCACAAATCCTTCCCAACATCTGCAATGTAGAGTTCCAACGCGTGAAGACATCGCAGATCAGTCAGTGAGCTGGAAGCTGCAAATGCTGCTGAAGCACAGCAAGGGAGGCAGAAGCTGTAGCTCACTTTCTAAAATGGGCACACAGGCGGCGTACTTTGACAAGCAGATCTGGCTGATCCGGGTAGGTTTTGAGAAACCGCTGAACCACGAGGTTAAGCACATGGGCTTGGCATGGTATTTGTTTGAGCTCGCCTCACCTCAGAGCCGCCACCAGGTTCTGGCCATTGTCACACACAACTATGCCTGGCTGTAGGATCAGCGGTGTCAGCCACAGATCTTTCTGCTCTTTCACAGCTGTCCACAACTCTTCAGCGTTGTGCGGTTTGTCACCTAAGCATTTTAGCTTCAGCACAGCCTTATGCCGCTTGGCTGAGGCAGTGCTGCATTGTTTCCAGCTTGCGACTGATGTGGTTATTTTGGAGATAGAGGCTGAAGAGGATGAGGCGGAGGTTCAGGAGCTGTAGAATATGGGGCAACCCTGATTGACCCCGGGGCCCGCAATCCTCAGCATCGGGAGGACGTGTTCCATCCCAAGATCCTACCGGGTCCCGCCTTCCACTATATTAACCCAGTGTGCCATCAGCGAGATGTACTATCCCTGCCCACAAGTACTTGTCCATGTGTCCGTGGTTAGGTGGACTTTCCCAGTAACGGCGTTGTTGAGGGCACGTCTAATGTTGTGGGACAAGTGCTCGTGTAATGCGGGGACGGCACACCGGAAGAAATAGTGGTGGCTGGGGACCGAGTACTGAGGGACGGCCGCCACCATCAGGTTGTGGAAAGCTTCTGTCTCCACGAGCTTAAAAGGCAACATTTCGAGCGCAAGCATTTGCGAAATGTGTGAATTTAGTAGTGTGGTCTGTGGGACGTTGGCTGCGTATTCGAGCTTGCGTTCCAAGGACTGGGGTATGAACAACTGAATGCTGCGCTGGGACAAGGATGTGTGCTAGTCGAGAGTGTGCAATGACACGTGTAGGGCAGGAGGCATCTTGGCATGCACCATGGACAGGGGATTGGCGTTCACGCACAACAGAGGAACAAGCAGTGGTGTCACCTGCAGACACTGTTGCTGGACCCTGGGGTTCGGCCCACTTAGTCGGGTGCTTTGCTGCCATGTGTCTGATTATGCTGGTGTTGGTCAGGCTGCTAATTTTGCTACCCCTGCTAATGCTGGCCTGGCAAGTGGTGCAAATTGCCTTTTTGGGGTTATCTGCAAAAGTGTTTAAAAAATAACCAGACACGGGAAGATCTAACAGTTGTACTGGCAATGTCTGTCATGTTGGCGTTATAAAGGAACGCTTTCCAGCCTTGTGTCTGTGGCCACCACACTGCTTCTTCCTGCCTGTTGTGGTGCTACACCTCCCTCCCCATGTGTGCTGCTGTCCTTGCTCTATATGTCCCCCTGCCAGGTTTGGTCAGTTACTATATCATCCACCACCTCATCTTCCACTTCCGCACCCTGGTCCTCCCCCTGACTTTCTGGCAATTGTGTGTCATCATCATCATCCACCTCTTGAGACAGCAATTGCACTTTCCCACCATTGTCTTTGTGTGACCGTGGCTGCTCCAATATTTGGGCATCACTACACGCGTTCTCCTCTTGACTCACTTAAAGCTGAATGGGCAAGAGGACCGAATCTACAAATGGAAAAGTGAACAGCTCTTCTGAGTGTCCAAGTGTGCGATCAGTTGTCTCCGGACACTCAGCATGGTGGGAGGAAGGTTGGATCAGGGTGAGGAATATGCGGTCCAGACTCACGGCTACTTAGACTTGACCATGTGGAAGACAGGGTGGTGGTGGTGGCAAAGTGACTGGAAGCATTATCTGCTATCAAACCAACAACCTTTTGAAACTGCTCTGGGTTCAATAGTGGTGTACTGCGATCCCCTAGTAATTGGGACAGGAAGGTTAAGCCACAAGATATGAGTGTTTGTTGTGGCACAATTTCAGCTTGCCCACGGCCACGTTCTCGTCCTCTGCATGCACCATCACCATCACGTCCACTTCCCTGTCCCTTGCCATGCACCTTGCCCATTTTAAATGGAGGACAATTTTTTCCCTGTTCACAAGAAATGGCTGATTTTGGAAAGCAGTTATATGTGATTCATCTGACAGAGAACCACGATTTTAAATTGCAGGCCTTTAATTTACTAATATTATTCTACACAGAGACCTAGTGTGAATAGCTTGACTGACACACTGCAACAGAATAGAAATGGAAAAAATGACTGATTTTGGAACAGTCTTATAGGTGATATGTCTGACAGAGAACCACGGTTTTAAATAGCAGGCCTTTAATTTACTAATACTATTCTTCACAGACACCTAGTGTGAATACCTTCACCGACACACTGCAACATGTAGCATCGGCGTCTCTGCCCCCTGCCAGGCAGAGACGCTGTCCCACTCACCTCCTCACTCCCCGCGCTCCCCGCTCTGCGTTCACCAGCGCTCCTCTTCCTGCTGCCGGCGCGCGCAGCTCCCCGGGCACTGTGCTTAGGGCGCACGCTCCCTCCCTCTTAAAGGGGCCGCGCGCGCCGTCCTAAGGACTCCCTGGCCAATAGCCAAGGGTCCTCCCATATATAAGGCACCTCCTCCAAAATGGAGGTGCCCGAGCAAAAGTTGTTGCACAGTGTTTCTGACCTCTGCTTCAGCCCACAGGTCCCGCTGCTAGCCTGACTACCAGTCTTGCCCGCCAGCCTGTTACCTGCCTGTTACCTGCCTGTTACCTGCCGTGCCTGCCAGCCCGCTCACCTGGGAGCACTTGCCTGTTGCCTGCCTGTTACCTGCCGTGTCTGCCAGCCCGCTCACCTGGGAGCACTTGCCTGTGACCCGCCTGTTACCTGCTTGTTACCTGCCGTGCCTTCCCGGAGGCTCCTGCCGTCACTTGCCATGACCACCTAGAGACTCCTGCCATCACTTTCCGTGACCACCTGCCAGCCCACCTAGAGACTCCTGCCATCACTTGCCGTGACCACCTAGAGACTCCTGCCGTCACTTGCCGTGACCACCTGCCAGCCCACCTAGAGACTCCTGCCGTCACTTGCCGTGTTTACCTGTTAGCCTACCTGGAGGCTTCTGCTTGCCAGCCTGCCTGCTGTGCCTACCTGCCATCTGTACCATGGGAGTCACCTGCTCCCTAACAAGGCCATCACCAGAGTAGCACCTGGTCCCTCGGCTCGGTCCCTCCCTGGTCACGGAGTCGTTAGCCGCCGTACGACCAGGGTCGGTCCGGGTTGATACTTAGATACGCCCCTCTGGGTCTCTCCTTGCAGCGTAGCACAGAGGTTCCACCCCCCGGACCCGTAACACAACAGCATGAAAATGGAAGAAATGTCTGGTTTTGGAACAGTCTTATAGGTGATATGTCTGACAGAGAACCACGGTTTTAAATAGCAGGCCTGTAATTTACTAATACTATTCTTCACAGACACCTAGTGTGAATAGCTTCACCGACACACTGCAACAGAAAGGAAAAGGAGGCCAATATTTTCCACATTCAGTACAAATGTCTGGATTTTTATCCCTGAAATATGGAACAGATCTGGCTTTATTTTGCAGTGAGAACAAGAAAATGGTGTAGAAAAATGGTGTACTCTGGATGGCTTTTTAAACAAATAACCAGGATTAAGATAAAAAAAAATTTTGCCTTGGCCCTTGATATATGGGGCTGTGTCTACAAATATCTGTAATTACAGCAGCAGAGAGGACGTTCAATGGAACTTCTTGTGCTTTATCATACACTGCAGTTTGCCACATACACTGCCTGCCTGCCTAGCACTGATTATATGCAGCTGGATTAGTCTTCAGAAGGACTGTTAGTTCAGATGGATATACAGCATATATACACTACATATAAATATATATATATATATATATATATATATATATATATATATACAGTACAGACCAAAAGTTTGGACACACCTTCTCATTTAAAGATTTTTCTGTATTTTCATGACTATGAAAATTGTACATTCACACTGAAGGCATCAAAACTATGAATTAACACATGTGGAATTATATACTTAACAAAAAAGTGTGAAACAACTGAAAATATGTCTTATATTCTAGGTTCTTCAAAGTAGTCACCTTTTGCTTTGATGACTGCTTTGCACACTCTTGGTATTCTCTTGATGAGCTTCAAGAGGTAGTCACCGGAAATGGTTTTCACTTCACAGGTGTGCCCTGTCAGGTTTAATAAGTGGGGTTTCTTGCCTTATAAATGGGGTTGGGACCATCAGTTGTGTTGTGCAGAAGTCTGGTGGATACACAGCTGATAGTCCTACTGAATAGACTGTTAGAATTTGTATTATGGCAAGAAAAAAGCAGCTAAGTAAAGAAAAACGAGTGGCCATCATTACTTTAAGAGATGAAGGTCAGTCAGTGCGAAAAATTGGGCAAACTTTGAAAGTGTCCCCAAGTGCAGTTGCAAAAACCATCAAGCGCAACAAAGAAACTGGCTCACATGAGGACCGCCCCAGGAAAGGAAGACCAAGAGTCACCTCTGCTTCTGAGGATAAGTTTATCTGAGTCATCAGCCTCAGAAATCGCAGGTTAACAGCAGCTCAGATTAGAGACCAGGTCAATGCCACACAGAGTTCTAACAGCAGACACATCTCTTCAACAACTGTTAAGAGGAGACTTTGTGCAGCAAGCCTTCATGGTAAAATAGCTGCTAGGAAACCACTGCTAAGGACAGGCAACAAGCAGAAGAGACTTGTTTGGGCTAAAGAACACAAGGAATAGACATTAGACCAGTGGAAATCTGTGCTTTGGTCTGATGAGTACAAATTTGAGATCTTTGGTTCCCATCACCGTGTCTTTGTGCGACGCAGAAAAGGTGAAAGGATGGACTCTACATGCCTGGTTCCCACCATGAAGAATGGAGGAGGAGGTGTGATGGTGTGGGGGTGCTTTGCTGGTGACACTGTTGGGGATTCACTCAAAATTGAAGGCATACTGAACCAGCATGGCTACCACAGCATCTTGCAGCGGCATGCTATTCCATCCGGTTTGCGTTTAGTTGGACCATCATTTATTTTTCAACAGGACAATGACCCCAAACACACCTCCAGGCTGTGTAAGGGCTATTTGACCAAGAAGGAGAGTGATGGGGTGCTACGCCAGATGACCTGGCCTCCACAGTCACCAGACCTGAACCCAATCGAGATGGTTTGGGGTGAGCTGGACCGCAGAGTGAAGGCAAAAGGGCCAACAAGTGCTAAGCATCTCTGGGAACTCCTTCAAGATTGTTGGAAGACCATTTCTGGTGACTACCTCTTCAAGCTCATCAAGAGAATGCCAAGAGTGTGCAAAGCAGTCATCAAAGCAAAAGGTGCCTACTTTGAAGAACCTAGAATATAAGACATATTTTCAGTTGTTTCACACTTTTTGTTAAGTATATAATTCCACATGTGTTAATTCATAGCTTTGATGCCTTCAGTGTGAATGTACAATTTTCATAGTCATGAAATTCCAGAAAAATCTTTAAATGAGAAGGTGTGTCCAAACTTTTGGTCTGTACTGTATATATATTTAGAATACCTATACTAATTATAAACAAGCAAATCTCTCCCTGACTCAGCAGCAACTCTCCCTACTCTGAAAAAAAACAAAAACAAGCAAAATACCCAAAGAATTGGAAGTAAATGGATAGATGGCACAGTGCAAAAATAATAATAAATAATAAAGGGTATTTGGTTAACATAATTTTGATCAAAATAATGTAAAAGCTATCCCGCTATGTCAAGGCAACCCTTATGGGACAGTCCTAACTCTAATATTAAAAACCTTACCATTTGTCAAGTGACGTACATATGGATAAGGGCAGAGAGACTGAATCCCTAGTATAAGCATAGACCTGAGGCAGAATGAACCTTTCAGCTCAGACAGAGGGCGGCCACACCCTTTTATATGCACTGAAGCACACTGAACTACAAAGAAAAAACCTGCAAGTCTGAACTGAAACGTAAATTGATGTGCATGCAAAATGTAAATGCATGTTCACACAAGGCCACTAGACAGAGAAAAACCAAAAACAAGCAAAATACCCAAATAATTGGAAGTCAATGGATAGATCGCACAGTGCAAAAATAATAATAAATAATAAAGGGTATTTAGTTAACATAATTTTGATCAAAATAATGTAAAAGCTATCCCGCCACGTCAAGGCAACCCTTATGGGACAGTCCTAACTCTAATATTAAAAACCTTACCATTTGTCAAGTGACCTACATATGGATAAGGGCAGAGAGACTGAATCCCTAGTATAAGCATAGACCTGAGGCAGAATGAACCTTTCAGCTCAGACAGAGGGCGGCCACACCCTTTTATATGCACTGAAGCACACTGAACTACAAAGAAAAAACCTGGAAATCTGAACTGAAACGTAAATTGATGTGCATGCAAAATGTAAATGCATGCTCACACAAGTCCACTAGACAGAGAAAAACCAAAAACAAGCAAAATACCCACATAATTGGAAGTCAATGGATAGATCGCACAGTACAAAAATAATAATAAATAATAAAGGGTATTTAGTTAACAGAATTTTGATCAAAATAATGTAAAAGCTATCCTGCACGTCAAGGCAACCCTTATGGGACAGTCCTAACTCTAATATTAAAAACCTTACCATTTGTCAAGTGACGTACATATGGATAAGGGCAGAGAGACTGAATCCCTAGTATAAGCATAGACCTGAGGCAGAATGAACCTTTCAGTTTAGACAGAGGGCGGCCACACCCTTCTATATGCACTGAAGCACGCTGAACTACAAAGAAAAAACCTGCAAGTCTGAACTGAAATGTAAATTGATGTGCATGCAAAATGTAAATCCATGTTCACACAAGACTACTAGACAGAGAAAACTCTCCCTACTCTGCCTGATTCCAGTGTAGACTGACGAGCATAGCGGTGCCAGGTCCTATATAGACCTGATGACGCTGTGCAGCCAGCTAATTTCTGTAATGCCCACAACCAACATGACTACGGCATTACAGTGCATGGCAAACAATCCTTGCATGTTCATTGGCACTCGAAAGAGCGCCAAAGATGCAGGGAGGGGACCCATTCATCCCGGAAATACTCACCTAGCTTGTCGAGTACAGTGATGCTCGGGCAAATACCGAACAGTGGTGAGCACGTTCACTCATCGCTACTGTTTACTACACTTTAAAAGTGCATGAGTTTCTGTCTCCAGCATTAGTGTTATATTATCAATAATGCTTTGTTAAAAAACCCCAAAAAACATGAAGTTCCTGTTCATCGTGTGTGTGTAGCTGGAGCACATTTTTACTTTCACTTTGCAAGCTGACAGACAAGATGCAAAGAATCTTCTTTGAAATTGCAACATGGAAGTTGAAAAACAATGTTTTATTGTTGTATTACTTTGGACCACTAATAAAAAAAATCCTGAGATATAGCTTTGGTACATTTCCATTTATTTATGAAGAAATTGTCAGTCAATGAAAAAAATTAAGTGGTGCCAATAATGGTGAGCTGCACTGTACATGTAACCATAACACTCTATAGAAATGGTACAACACTTATCCAGATGAAGACTTATCCAAATGAAGAACGGTATGAAGAATAGTTTAGGATTGTGATGATTGCATTACGAACATATTGAGACATATTACAAATGCCAACATGCCCTATTCTCCATTCAACAAGAACCCTGGGAATGATAACTAGAAAAATTCTGCAAAGTAGCTCTCCTCCAAAAGGAAAATAATTCTCTCTTCAGTGCCACTTATAGTTTGACAGTTAAATGAGAGTCTGAAAATGAGACAGAGTCTAAGGGCTCACTTGCATTACCATATAAATATTACAAGTGCAATGCGAGAAAACATCGCATTGCACTCTGACCAATGTTAGTAAATGAGTCAGTGCTCATCTGCAAGTTTTTTCTCAGCTTGGATCAGACTGAGATCGAACTGAGAAAAAATGCAGCATGTAATTGGACCAGCGAGAATTGGATCACACTTGCCAATGCAGTTCAATGAGTGCAAGAAAAAAATTTCACGGCACACGGACCATGCGTTTGTCGTCCGATTTTTACACACTCATCTCATAAGAAACCCTACATTTCATCAGCTAAGAACAGTAAATTCACAGTGTGAACCATCAGAATAGATAGAAAGATGTTGGTGACATATATAATTAGTGCAATGTTTGTGTAGATTACTGTACTTGTATTTAGCAAATAAAAAAAATAAAAACAGGTGTGGGGTCACCCTTTTGTTAATAACCAGCTGAGGTAAAGCTGACAGCTGGGGGCTGATGTTATTATTCTAGGAAGAAGTCAATATCCTTGAAGCTTCCCAGCCTATTAATATAAGCTCACAGCAGTCTTTACTGGTTATTAAAAAGGGGGACCCAAAAAAAATGACGTGGGGTCCCCCCTATTTTTAATAACCAGTAAAAACTAAGCAGACAGCTGCTGCCTGATACTAATAGGCTGGTAAGGGGCCATGGATATAATTTTTAATATTTGCAAAATGACAGAATAATGAGAGAGAGATGTTTTAAGGCATTTTTATTACTTACTGCAAAGTCAAAAGTTTACATACACTAAGATTACTATGCCTTTAAACAATTCTGGACTGCCCATGTGATGATAGTGTATGTAAACTTCTGCTTTCAACTGTATGTCCATAACGTGGCCAGGAATTTGAGCAGGTCCATATTAATATAGGGCCATTTTTTTGAGGCTGCAGACACGCTTTTGGGACACTGTTGATGCTCACATCTATATGTATCCTGACAGCTGTGCCAGTGTCGGGTGATATCATTTACTGTTTAAAAGGAAAAAATATATATTAAAAATAATATCTGTTATGTAGGTTTGAAACATTTACTATTATTAGCCATTATCTTGACATTCAAAATTAAAACTGACATAATGAATAAACATTGTACAGGCTTACGTACAAAATACATCAGGCTACTGTGCATGTGTGGCTTAACGTATACTAACTAATTATGTAGTGCTGACGGCCATTTATTCATTTACATAGCAGAAATTACAAACATCAGAGATGCTGTTTATTTTTAAAAAATGAACATACTAACAATGTTATTAAAAATGAATGTACTAACATTGTTATTATATGACATTCAGAAACACAACTATATTGATTTTCAATCAATGATGAGGAGAACAATGATGAGGATGGGGAGAGCAATGATAGGGATGGGGAGAGCAATGATGAGGATGGGGAGAGCAATGATGAGGAGAGAAATGATGGGGATGGGGAGAACAATGAAGGGAAGAGCAATGATGGGGATGGGTGAGTGAAGATTAGGAGAGCAATGATGAGGATAGGGAGAGCAATGATGGGGATGAGGAGAGCAATGATGAGAAGGGGAAGAGCATTGATGGGGATGGGGAGAACAATGATGGGGATGGGGAGAGCAATGATGGGGAGAGCAATGATGGGGATGGGGAGAGCAATGATGAGAATGAGGAGAGCAATGATGAGGATGAAGAGAGCAAAGATGAGGGTGGGGAGGGCAATGATGAGGATGGGGAGAGCAATGATGGGGAGAGAAATGATGGAGGTGGGGGAGAGCAATGATGGGGAGTGCAATGATGGGGAGAGCAATGATGAGGATGGGTAAAGCAATGATGGGGATGGGGAGAGCAATGATGAGGAGAGCAATGATGGGAAGAGCAATGATGAGGATTGGGAAAGCCATGATGTAGGTGGGGAAGAGCAATGATGGGGATGGGGAAAGCAATGATGGGGATTGGGAGAACAATGATGGGGTTGGGTAGAGCAATGATGAGGATGACAAGATGACAAGAGCAATGATGAGGATGGGGAGAGCAATGATGGGGATGGGGAGAGCAATGATGAGGATGAGGAGAGCAATGACGAGGATGTGGAGCGCAATGATAGACATCGGGAGAGCAATGATGAGGATGAGGAAAGCAATGATGTGGATGGGGAGAGCAATGATGGGGATAGAGAGAGCAATGATGAGGAAGGGGAGAGCAATGATGAGGATGAGGAGAGCAATGATGAGGATAAGGAGAGCAATGATGAGAATGGGGAGAGCAATGATGGGGATGGGGAGAGCAAAGATGGGGATGGGGATGTGGAGGTTTCACCAATTTAAGATACACTAGGTAACTGCTCTCCTCCAAATTAAAGATGTCAGAGTGCATGCAGAGAAGCTAATTAACCAAATCTGCTAATCTGGTTGAAAAACTTCACTCAGAGACTGAATGATGGTAATGGGGAGAAAAATGATGGGGGAGAGCAATGATGGAGGTGGGGAGAGCAATGATGGGGAGAGTAATGATCAGGATGGGGACAGCGATGATGAGGATGGGGAGAGCAATGATGAGGATCAGGAGAGCAATGATGGGGATGAGGAGAGCAATGATGAGGATGGGGAGAGCAATGATGGGGATAGGGAGAGCAATGATGATGATGAGGAGAGCAATGATGAGGATGGGGAGAGCAATGATGGGGATAGGGAGAGCAATGATGGAGGTGGGGAGAGCAATGATGGGGAGAGTAATGATCAGGATGGGGACAGCGATGATGAGGATGGGGAGAGCAATGATGAGGATCAGGAGAGCAATGATGGGGATGAGGAGAGCAATGATGAGGATGGGGAGAGAAATGATGGGGATAGGGAGAGCAATGATGATGATGAGGAGAGCAATGATGAGGATGGGGAGAGCAATGATGAGGATGGGGAGAGTAGTGATGAGGATGGCTAGAGCATTGATGAAGATGGGGAGAAAAATGATGCTGGAGAGCAATGATGGAGGTGGGGAGAGCAATGATGGAGGTGGGCAGAGCAATGATGGGGATGGGGAGAGCAATGATGGAGGAGGTGGGGGAGAACAATGATGGAGGTGGGGGGGAGCAATGATGGGGAGAGTAATGATCAGGATGGGGACAGCGATGATGAGGATGGGGAGAGCAATGATGAGGATCAGGAGAGCAATGATGGGGATGAGGAGAGCAATGATGAGGATGGGAAGAGCAACGATGGGGATGGAGGAGAGCAATGATGGAGGTGAGGGAGAGAAATTATGGAGGTGGGGGAGCGCAATGATGGGGATGGGGAGAGCAATGATGTGGATGGCTAGAGCATTGATGAAGATGGGGAGAAAAATGATGCTGGAGAGCAATGATGGAGGTGGGGAGAGCAATGATGGAGGTGGGCAGAGCAATGATGGGGATGGGGAGAGCAATGATGGAGGAGGTGGGGGAGAACAATGATGGAGGTGGGGGGGAGCAATCATGGAGGAGGTGGGGGAGAGCAATGATGGAAGTGGGGGAGAGCAATGATGGGGATTGGGTGAACAATGATGGGGGTCGGGTAGAGCAGTGATGAAGGTGGGAGAGAGCATTGATGGCGATGGGGTGAGCAATGATGGGGATAGGGAGAGCAATGATGATGGGGAAGAGGGAAAGCAATCATAGAGATGGGGAAGAGCAATTATGGAGGTGGGGGAGAGCAATGATTTTGATGGGGAGAACAATGATGAAGGTGGGGGAGAGTACAATGATGGAGGTAGGGGTGAGCAGTGAATGAGGTGGGGGAGAGCAATGATGGGATGGGATGGGAAAACATTGATGGAGGTGGGGGAGATGACAATGATGAAGGTGGGGAAGATTTGACAATGTTGGAGGTGGGGGAGAGGACAATGATGGAGGTGGGGGAGAGGACAATGATAATGATACACGTGGGGGAGAGGACAATGATGGATATATTTTGATTGATGTGTGGCTAATAGTATATTAATGGTGGACTACATATATGTATTCAGGGGCGCACTGTGGGGTAGACACTTGTATGTACACAATATATGTGACCTTGTTATTTTTAGGGCTGTGGTGATCATCGTGACAAGACGAGTCATGGCTGGGAGATGTCGACATGAAGGTCTGACCAGATGAAGAAGAAGCAGCAGAAACCGACTCTAATCAGATGTCAGCAGTAAGTGCCTGGATGTAAATATTATTCTGTATCTGCACTGTGTGACTTGTAGGGATAATGTTATCTGTAAAATCCCTTAGGCTGCATTCTCGCATTTGTGTGAATGTCTGTGAGCTGCCAGATTATTTTTATCGAATGGCACAAGGACTCGTAGAATTTTCTGGGTCCATTCACACATCCGTGAAAATCACGGATGTGAGAATGAGATCTGTGGGGGTCAGAGAATGTTCTATTCTCATCCGATTTTGAGGATTAGAATAGGACAAGCTCAATGCATCTGTATAAGCGGGCAGCACACCGACACTGCACACGGATACAGGAATGTAGCCTTATTATGTACTAGATGGTGTCCCGATTCTAATGCATCGGGTATTCTAGAATATGTATGCGGCCGACCGGGCGCGACTAAGCAGCGAAGCAGTGTTTAAATGGGTTGTGCACTACTTCAAATTAACTTCACAATGTATCCCCCCGGTGCCCCTAATGAATTTTGTCATTACGTCATGTTGTCAAGCTTCCTCATTCTGTAATTGTGGTTTGTATGGCTCCGTCATTCTCCTAATCCTGGTTTGTATGGCTGACTTATCTTGGATTGTACGGCTTCCTCATCCTAGCTTGTATGGGCCCCTTATCGTGGTTTTGTATGACCTACTCATTCCCCCATCTCCGTAGCACAGTTAAAAACAAAACCCTAATACTCACCTTGTTTCCTTTTCTCTGCTCCAGCGCTGTCTGTTCTGTTTTCAGCAGCTCCTCGCAGGATGTGAGGCACAGCACACGCTATTAGATACTGCCGTGATTTGCTGCTGTGTGTAGATTCGGTCCTTTCCACGGCGGGACTAAGTGCGTAGAGAGGCACAAATCTGCATTCAGTTTAGTAGCACATGCTGCTATGAAGATTTAAGAATGATACAATGAATACACAGAATTTTCTGTGTTAAATAATACTTTATTATTAAATATTATTGCTTATAGAACTTAATACAACTGAACAAAATTAGTAAACAGATGATCGAAATATATAAACTATTCCATGAATATCTAACTATATTTTAAAATAAATCATCGGACAAAAGAAGTACGACCCTAGAATATATTTCTTAACAATATCAACCTAAAATATTTTTGTACATGACATTTTTGGTGAATACTTTTGGACTATCTGTAAGCAACTTTCCTTGTAAATGGGTATCCAAAACTTGCACCTTGACATTGGATCTCATTTTAACTCTTGAAAATGCAACATAGAGTTGTCCATGACCAAAAACGGGCTCCGGTAAATATATGCCTAAATGGAAGACCAGTGTCCGAAGGACATAAATCAATGCGTGGAATGAACACTTTGTCTCCTTTTGCAGATCCAGTGATCACTCTTGATTGAATTATGTGGGAATGGAGTCCAGTAACAATAAGGCGAGTTCCATTACATAGACCATTTCTTGTATCTAGATTCCGCAGCAACATTACGATTGCTTCAACTTTAAGTTGTAGTCTGTGGGATGGCATTCCTGATGGCGTAACACTATTTAAATATTCAACTGGATAATGCTCTCGTTCATCTTCATTGTCTACATCCACCGAATCATCACTTTTGTACAATTTATACTCTCCAGGCATTCTATCCATCACACGGGAATTTAGCAGAGCTACGTCATCGTTCTTGGGACAGAGAATTGCATAGGAAGAGGCCCTCTCAACACTGCTTTGGTTGTTCACATCAATTTCAACGCGTTGTCCAAAAACATCACTTACGATGCAGTTAGTGCACAACATGTCTTCTGGTATTTCAATAATGTCTTCTCCAAGGTTTTATTCATTGCTAAGTTCACCATTACCAAGTTTAAGAAGCCAGTTGCTGTACTCTGGGTCAGAAGATCGCATGTTGTTAATTAGTTGGAGTTTATTAAACTCTTTCCAAAGGTCAGACATTTTTAAGGTGGACTCGATAATATTTGTTCTTGTTCCATTTGGTACAACTGGAAGGCATTGCCTAAAATCTCCGCCAAGGACAAAAACTTTACCTCCAAAAGGAATTTCATTGTTTTCTGCAATATTTGACAGACTTCTGCGTGAAGTTATGACTACAATTAAGCTCAAAGCATATTTGGGCGCCATGGTGCACTCATCAAGTATCAAAAGATTTGCACTGTTTAACTGTTTTCCTGCAAATGTGTCTTGCTTGATTCTGGAAACGGAGATTTCATTGACTGGAACTGATATCCCAAAGAGTGAATGCATAGTGCGACCTCCTGATAAAAGGTTTGCTGCAATACCTGTTGTAGCCGATGGCAATACGACTTTTCCCAACCCTCTAACGTGATGCATTAAAACTTCAAAGAGGTATGTTTTACCGCTGCCTCCAGGACCGTCAATAAAGAAACATTTTGGCGTTGGATCGGCTTGGTTTTCTACAGCGCTCACAATAGTGTCATATGCAATCCGTTGTTGATTTAAGGATTTTTTCTTCTCTGTTGCCAACACTAATTCATAAGCTTCATCATACTCTTGAATTTGTGGAACTTGACTTGCAGGTTGTGGCAAATTAAAGTCTGAAAACGTTTTTTCATGCAGTAGTAGGACATTTGCACATCTTGCATGGTATAAGATTCGCAATTTTGACAATTTCCACTTTTGCTGTGAAGACGTAAGCAGTAATCTTCAATTATATGTTCTTTGAAATTTGTCCAAAGTTGAGCCGGATTTGTAGGCGGTCCAAAGACACAAATGTAGGCAAACAATTCACGAATTTTCTTAGGCACATGTAGGGTAACTGCGTCTTCTAAAGTAAGTGTCCACTAGAGATGAGCGGTGTTCGACTAGAACTGTTCGCCAATCTCAAATTCGAGCTGTTTTGGGCGGTGTTCGAGTTGTTCGACGAACCCGAACGATTTGCAAAAAATTCGGCTATTCGAGGTTATGTTCGATAACTGTTCGTGCACCAAAAGCGTGTCCTGCATGTCTGGCGCTATTTAGAGCACCAATCATGCAGGGATTGTCTGCCACTCACTGTAATGCCACAGCCATGGTGGTTGTGGCATTACAGTGATTGCCCAAATCGATGGGAACAGTGCCAACAGTGAAACATGAAAAGCCGGCAATTCAGCAGCGGCATACACCTGTACCCGACAATTTAGAACCGAAAGAATAGAGCTTCACACATAGATTAGATAGATATAAACATGTCAGCCACATATATACGAAGTACAGTGAAAGTGCTGCTTACTGTACTTGTCATTTAGCGTAAAGGATTTATCAAAAAAAATAATAGTGTTTTCATGCACCGTCTCTTTAAAAAAGCCGGCCGTCAATTCAGCAGCGGTACCCGACAATTTATAACAGACAGAATAGAGCTTCACACATAGATTAGATAGATAGAAACATGTCAGTCACATATATATGAAGTACAGTGACAGTGTTGGTTACTGTACTTGTCATTTAGTATTAAAATAAAGGATTTATTATTAAAAAAATTGGCGTGGGGTTCCCCTTAATTTTAGGCTCTAGCGGAGGTTAAGCAGACGGCTGGGGCAGATGTTTGAAGCCTGGGAAGGGGGTAATACCCACGGAGCTTCCCAGGCTACTAATATCAGCCCCCAGCTGAATACATAGCCTTTACTAGCTATTAAAATGGGGGACCCCCCAAAAAAAATGACGTGGGGTCCCCCCTAATTTAATAGCTAGCAAAGGCTAGGCAGACAGCTGGGGGCTGATATTAATAGCCCAGGAAGGGAGCCATGAATATTGGCCCCCTCCCAGGCTAGAAACACCAGCCGTCAGCCGCCCCAGAAATGGCGCATTCATAGGATGCGCCAATTCTGGCACTTAGCCTCGCTCTTCCACGCTGCCCTGGTGCGGTGGCAGGGGGTAATAGGGTTGGGGTTGATGTCAGCTTATAATGCCAGCTGACATCAAGCCCAGGTTAGTAATGGAGAGGCGTCTATAAGACACCCCCATTACTAACCCCATAGTCAAAGTTAAAAAAAACACAAACACCCAGAATAAAGTCCTTTAATTGAAATAAAGACACAATCCTTTATTGTTCTAAATTAAACCATACTTACCGTCACGCCCATTCCAGCTGAAGCCAACGATCTCCTGCAATAAAAGAAAAATATTAAAGCAACCTCATCCTTACCTTTCCATGGTTCCCACGACAGCTTCAGCTCTGCTACATCGAGATGACAGGCTGGACCGCAGCAGAACGCTGCCATCCAGCCTCTCATCCCGCAGACACTGAGAAGCGCAGGCTTGCTTGCGCTGCTCAGCGTCTCTCTGTGACGACATCCAGATGAGCCGAGTTCATGTCCAATGAACTCGGCTCACCTCATGCACGTCACTGACAGCGTGGGAAAATTCTCACGCTGAAGCGGTGAGTGCAGGAGAATTCTCCCACGCTGTCAGTGACGTGCATAAGGAGAGCTCATGTCCAATGAACTCAGCTCACCTTCTGCACGTCACTGACAGCGTGGGAGAATTCTCCTGCACTCAGCGCTTCAGCGTGAGAATTCTCCCACGCTGAAGCGCTGAGTGCAGGAGAATTTTCCCACGCTGTCAGTGACGTGCATAAGGTGAGCTCATGTCCAATGAACTCAGCTCACCTCCTGCACGTCACTGACAGCGTGGGAGAATTCTCCTGAACTCAGCGCTTCAGTGTGAGAATTCTCCCACGCTGAAGCGCTGAGTGCAGGAGAATTTTCCCACGCTGTCAGTGACGTGCATGAGGTGAGCCGAGTTCATTGGACATTAACTCGGCTCATCTGGATGCCCTCACAGAGAGACACTGTGGAGCGCAAGCAAGCCTGCGCTTCTCAGTGTCTGCGGGATGACAGGCTGGATGGCAGCGTTCTGCTGCGGTCCAGCCTGTCATCTCGATGAAGCAGAGCTGAAGCTGTCGTGGGAACCATGGAAAGGTAAGGATGAGGTTGCTTTATTATTTTTCTTTTATTGCAGGAGATCGTTGGCTTCAGCTGGAATGGGCGTGATGGTAAGTATGGTTTAATTTAGAACAATAAAGGATTGTGTCTTTATTTCAATTAAAGGACTTTATTCTGGGTGTTTGTGTTTTTTTTAACTTTGACTATGGGGTTAGTAATGGGGGTGTCTTATAGACGCCTCTCCATTACTAACCTGGGCTTGATGTCAGCTGGCATTATAAGCTGACATCAACCCCAACCCTATTACCCCCTGCCACCGCACCAGGGCAGCGTGGAAGAGCGAGGCTAAGTGCCAGAATTGGCGCATCCTATGAATGCGCCATTTCTGGGGCGGCTGACGGCTGGTGTTTCTAGCCTGGGAGGGGGCCAATATTCATGGCTCCCTTCCTGGGCTATTAATATCAGCCCCCAGCTGTCTGCCTAGCCTTTGCTAGCTATTAAATTAGGGGGGACCCCACGTCATTTTTTTTGGGGGGTCCCCCATTTTAATAGCTAGTAAAGGCTATGTATTCAGCTGGGGGCTGATATTAGTAGCCTGGGAAGCTCCGTGGGTATTACCCCCTTCCCAGGCTTCAAACATCTGCCCCAGCCGTCTGCTTAACCTCCGCTAGAGCCTAAAATTAAGGGGAATCCCACGCCAATTTTTTTAATAATAAATCCTTTATTTTAATACTAAATGACAAGTACAGTAACCAACACTATCACTGTACTTCATATATATGTGACTGACATGTTTCTATCTATCTAATCTATGTGTGATGCTCTATCTTTCTGTTCTAAATTGTCGGGTACCGCTGCTGAATTGCCGGCCGGCTTTTTTAAAGAGACAGTGCATGAAAACACTATTATTTTTTTAAATAAATCCTTTACACTAAATGACAAGTACAGTAAGCAACACTATCACTGTACTTATTATATATGTGACTGACATGTTTCTATCTATCTAATCTATGTGTGAAGCTCTATTCTTTCTGTTCTAAATTGTCGGGTACAGATGCTGAATTGCCGGCCGGCTTTTTTAAAGAGACGGTGCATGAAAACACTAATATTTTTTTTAATAAATCCTTTACACTAAATGACAAGTGCAGTAACCAACACTGTCACTGTGCTTCTTATATGTGTGACTGACATGTTTCTATCTATCTAATCTATGTGTGATGCTCTATTCCTTCTTGTCTAAATTGTCGGGTACCGGTGTATGCCGCTGCTGAATTGCCGGCCGGCTTTTTTAAAGAGAGTGTCTTCTGAGCAGTTTGTCAGCTTTTGGACACCTTTGCAGGTGTTTTCTATGTGTTTCTATGTGTTTTTGTTTGCCTGCCATTGGTTTTAACGGTGTTCGACGGTGTTGTAAGGTGTTCGACGAACAGTTCGACGAACAGTTCCTCGAACATCCCGGTGTTCGACGAACCGAACCGAACCCGAACACTACGGGGGTGGCTCAACACTAGTGTCCACATAGTATCATCCAATAGAAGTCCTAAAGCCAAAGCTGCAGCTTTAAATGTATCGTGCAATACTCCATTAACTGTTTTCAAATCTTTGTAACTTCTAGCTCCTTTGACATGCAGTAGTAACAGTCGAAGGCAATATCTTTCTTGATCCTTGACACTCACAGTATACATGCGTCCAATTATTCTGCTAAGTCCTCGTTGTCTTGGCTTCCAAGTTTTATTCCAACGTAATGCTCTGGAATCTCTCAATACAAATACTGCCTTGCGTTTTCGTCACGTTGGTTCAGCAAAAACCATTCCATTAATGTTGACGTTGTGCTTAAAGTTTTTGAGACATCTTCGACTTGAGCATTTTCAAAGAAATAAAGCTGCTGTTGATTTGGTAAATGAATAGCTAAACGTATAATGGCATGGGACTGTGAATGCATTGGAAATGCAAATATTCTCCAAGCAGCTTCTGGAGCACTGACATATCTTGAGTCAACAAACCGTGATGATTCATCGTGATTGACTGTTTTCTGTTGTATTTTGACGTTAGCTTTGTCATGCCCCTTGTAGATGTACTTGAAAAGATATTTAACACTTTTTATTGAAGCGCAGATTTCAACGTTGATGTGACAGTTGTAGCGTTTTAATAAGTACGGGTTGTATGGAACTATCCATGAGTTATTTATAATCTTTTTGTTGTGTACAATGTTATCAATCAACCAAGCAATGTGAACTGTCTTGTTTGCATTCTCTGAAAATTAAGGGTGTGGCATCCCCTTTGTTGAGCTGATTAGTATATATGTAGCTTACCACGGGCCTAGGTGGTCTGAAGTTGGGACCCGGTCCTATTTGTCTACCCTTTTAGATGCATTACTTCAACTTTGATATACAGTAAGGTTTTTAACATAGACAGTGTAGGTACTGTCCCAATTTAGGGTCACCTTGTCGCTGGTGGAACGGCTTGTATACTTTTTTTGATCAAAAATAGTTCACTAAGTACCCTATATTTAATATGTAACTTTGCTTTACATTTATATATGATGGTAGGGTATGAGATATATTTTTTGTCTTTTGTAGGTTTTGAATGTTATCAATCAGTTGTCGCCGGTAGGATGGGTAGCCATCCAAATCTTTAACAGTGTGCTGTTTCAACTGCTTTGGAAACCCTTTAGTACACTTTCCGTTTTCCATGCATGGACTTTTTGGATTTGCTACACCGCATGGGCCATGAACCATATTACAGATTACAATATTATACAATTCAGGATACTTTTCTTGGTTAGGAATTTCAGCCCACACTATGTTGTCAATTTCGTCCTCCGTGCGAAACTTGGAATCCGCGTCTAAAATAATTAGTATATGCGCATGTGGGAGACCTCGTTTCTGAAACTCTATGACGTGTATGACTGTTCCAAAAAGCCCATTTTTGATGTCTTAAAAAGGCTGTTGAGTTTTAGTCAAAATACGCGTGCAACTAAGTCCGGCCTGTGTTCAACTTGCTGCCAGGGTTGTAGTTTTCGGTAATTTACGTCCATTTAGGATTACAGGTCATTGTTAAAAAAATGTCAGGTCTTCCATACTTTGTTACTATTGTCATTGCATCTTGATAACGCAGTTGCATGTTGCGGGGGCTACCTTCAAACGACGACGGGAGAATTACTGTTTTTCCAATTGGAATTCCTTTTTGAATGGATTGTTTTTGCAAATGTTCTTGAAGAACGCAGTAGTCTTCAACTTTAAGTTGTTTTGGTTCATTCGTATGAAATTGAGCCGATTAGCTTCAATTTTAACGTATGCGTCGACTAGGTACTGTTGTGTCAGTTTCCCACCGTTTAAAATAGGATTGAAGTGATTTCGGACAGACAGAAGAAAACTGTAGTACTGTAGTTGTGTAATTCTTCTTGAAGTTCCTTGCTGGTGTAGGTTTTCATGCCACCCTTGATCACCGCTTGGAAAGAATAGCGGATACAGAAGAGCATCAAGGTTGCTGTGCAAAATGCTAATTCGTTGTGTTTTAGGAACGAAAGGGTT
Source organism: Phyllobates terribilis (assembly GCF_046119375.1). Lineage (NCBI taxonomy): Eukaryota > Metazoa > Chordata > Amphibia > Anura > Dendrobatidae > Phyllobates > Phyllobates terribilis. The sequence goes on along the minus strand of NW_027362761.1, from coordinate 32,059,357 downwards.
TGTTTGGTCTGGCTTAAGATGGACTAATATATCCCTTTGAAAAGGAGGCTCTCCATCATCGTTTTGAAAAACAACTGCGACCTCACTTACACGTGGTTTGTTGTAACATCGGGGATCTTGTTGACGTTCTTGTTTAATGGCCATGATAATAGAAGGCATTTCCATCCCATTTTGTATAGCTCTCTGTTCCTCCTCAGCTTCGACGTCTTTTAGCATGCGATATGCAGCAGCAAATGGGCTGATTGTTTGTAAATGTACGACAATTAGGTTCATCAGTTCTGCATTATACTTTTCATTTTCTTTTAGGTTCATCCTTTGTTCTGTAGCCTCATTTGGATCAAAGATGTATAATTCTGCAAATTTTGGAGGTTGTCCTAGTTCTGGGTGAAGTGTTCCAGTGCAGTGGTAGATCTGGCCATGAATTTTAAAACAATACGGTTCGAATCCAGGGGGCGGTGCAATGTTGGCACCAAATGAAGCAAACGCATGAGAACTGTTGATAGTTCTGATATTTTCCATAAAATTTCTACTGTGTTCATGCGTTCCTTTCATCAACTGCTCAAACAGATCTGAGTAGTGACATCTTGGTAGCATAACTTTTCCTTTTTGGCAGCATTGAGTAAACTGATTGTCAGATGGCTTTTCCTCGATGAAATTCAGAGAGTCGCATTTAGAACAAACTACATTCATATTCCCACAGTAGTGTTGAATAACTATAGTTTCATTGTCTGTTACGTAGCGTGCAAGTTGTTGAATGTTCTGCTGGGTTTGCCTTAGTTGGTAGAGCATTCTTTTTTGATATATTTGGTGACTGTCTTGTTCTCGGTTTCTCCTGGATTCTGGAGATTCATTCAGTCGACATTGTCTATGGGATTCCGCATAGTGTACCTGTCTAGCCGCAGTGTGTTGCGGTGTTTCCCGTTCCCGACGTCTGTGAGATTCCGCATCCTGGGCTTGTCTGGCGGCAGTGTGTTGTGGTGTCTCCTGTTTCCGACGTTTTCTGTGAGATTCCGCATCCTGGGCTTGTCTGGCGCCAGTGTGTTGTGGTGTCTCCTGCTTCCGAATTTTTCTGTGAGCTTCCGCATCCTGGGCTTGTCTGCCGGCAGTGTGTTGTGGTGTCTCCTGTTCCTGGTGTTTTTGGTGAGATTCCACATCCTGGGCTTGTCTGGCGGCAGTGTGTTGTGGTGTCTCCTTTTTCCGCCATTTTTGGTGAGATTCCGTATCCTGGGCTTGTCTGGCAGCAGTGTGTTGCGGTGTCTCCTGTTCCCTGCGTTTTTGGTGAGCTTCCGCATCCTGTGCATGTCTGGCGGCAGTGTGTTGCGTTGTCTCTTGTTCCCTGCGTTTTTGGTGAGCTTCCACATCCTGGGCTTGTCTGGCGGCAGTGTGTTGCGGTGTCTCCTGTTCCTGGCGTTTTTGGTGAGATTCCGCATCCTGGGCTTGTCTGGTGGCAGTGTGTTGCGGTGTCTCCTGTTCCCGGCGTTTTTGGTGAGATTCGGCATCCTGGGCTTGTTTGGCAGCAGTGTGTTGCGGTGTTTTCTGTTCCCTGCGTTTTTGGTGAGCTTCCACATCCTGGGCTTGTCTGGCGGCAGTGTGTTGCGGTGCTTTCTGTTGCCTGCGTTTTTGGTGAGCTTCCACATCCTGGGCTTGACTGGCGTCAGTGTGTTGCGGTGTCTCCTGTTCCCGGCATTTTTGGTGAGATTCCGCTTCCTGGGCTTGTCTGGCGGCAGTGTGTTGTGGTGTCTCTTTTTTTTACGGCGTTTTTGGGGAGATTCCGTGTCCTGGGCTTGTCTGGCAGCAGTGTGTTGCGGTGTCTCCTGTTCCCTGCGTTTTGGTGAGCTTCCGCATCCTGTGCTTGTCTGGCAGCAGTGTGTTGCGTTGTCTCCTGTTCCCGGCGTTTTTGGTGAGATTCCGCATCCTGGGCTTGTCTGGCGGCAGTGTGTTGCGGTGTCTCCTGTTCCCGGCGGTTTTGGTGAGATTCCACATCCTGGGCTTGTCTGGCGGCAGTGTGTTGCAGTGTCTCCTGTTCCCGGCGTTTTTGGTGAGATTCGGCATCCTGGGCTTGTTTGGCAGCAGTGTGTTGCGGTGTCTCCTTTTTCCAGCGTTTTTGGTGAGATTCTGCATCCTGGGCTTGTCCTGGGGCAGTGTGTTGCGGTGTCTCCTGTTCCCAGCGTTTTTGGTGAGCTTCTGCATCCTGGGCTTGTCTTGGGGCAGTGTGTTGCGGTGTCTCCTGTTCCCAGCATTTTTGGTGAGCTTCTGCATCCTGGGCTTGTCTGACGGCAGTGTGTTGCGGTGTTTTCTGTTCCCTGCGTTTTTGGTGAGCTTCCACATCCTGGGCTTGTCTGGCGGCAGAGTGTTGCGGTGCTTTCTGTTGCCTGCGTTTTTGGTGAGCTTCCACATCCTGGGCTTGTCTGGCGGCAGTGTGTTGCGGTGTCTCCTTTTTCCAGCGTTTTTGGTGAGATTCTGCATCCTGGGCTTGTCTTGGGGCAGTGTGTTGCGGTGTCTCCTGTTCCCAGCGTTTTTGGTGAGCTTCTGCATCCTGGGCTTGTCTTGGGGCAGTGTGTTGCGGTGTCTCCTGTTCCCAACATTTTTGGTGAGCTTCTGCATCCTGGGCTTGTCTGACGGCAGTGTGTTGCGGTGTTTTCTGTTCCCTGCGTTTTTGGTGAGCTTCCACATCCTGGGCTTGTCTGGCGGCAGTGTGTTGCGGTGCTTTCTGTTGCCTGCGTTTTTGGTGAGCTTCCACATCCTGGGCTTGTCTGGCGGCAGTGTGTTGCGGTATCTCCTGTTCCCGGCATTTTTGGTGAGATTCCGCTTCCTGGGCTTGTCTGGCGGCAGTGTGTTGTGGTGTCTCTTTTTTTTACGGCGTTTTTGGGAAGATTCCGTGTCCTGGGCTTGTCTGGCAGCAGTGTGTTGCGGTGTCTCCTGTTCCCTGCGTTTTGGTGAGCTTCCACATCCTGTGCTTGTCTGGCAGCAGTGTGTTGCGTTGTCTCCTGTTCCCGGCGTTTTTGGTGAGATTCCGCATCCTGGGATTGTCTGGCGGCAGTGTGTTGCGGTGTCTCCTGTTCCCGGCGTTTTTGGTGAGATTCGGCATCCTGGGCTTGTTTGGCAGCAGTGTGTTGCGGTGTCTCCTTTTTCCAGCGTTTTTGGTGAGATTCTGCATCCTGGGCTTGTCTTGGGGCAGTGTGTTGCGGTGTCTCCTGTTCCCAGCGTTTTTGGTGAGCTTCTGCATCCTGGGCTTGTCTGGCGGCAGTGTGTTGCGGTGTCTCCTGTTCCCGGCATTTTTGGTGAGATTCTGCTTCCTGGGCTTGTCTGGCAGCAGTGTGTTGCGGTGTCTCATGTTCTCGGCGTTTTTGGTGAGATTCCGCATCCTGGGCTTGTCTGGCGGCAGTATGTTGCGGTACCTCCTGTTCCCTGCGTTTTTAGTGAGATTCTGCATAGTGGGCTTGTCTGGCGGCAGTGTGTTGCGGTGTCTCCTGTTCCCGCGTTTTTGGTGAGATTCTGCATCCTGGGCTTGTCTGGCGGCAGTGTGTTGCGGTGTCTCCTGTTCCCGGCGTTTTTGGTGAGATTCGGCATCCTGGGCTTGTCTGGCGGCAGTGTGTTGCGGTGTCTCCTGTTCCCGGTGTTTTTGGTGAGATTCCGCATCCTGGGCTTGTCTGGCGGCAGTGTGTTGTGATATCTCCTGTTCCCAGCGTTTTTGGTGAAATTTGGCATCCTGGGCTTGTCTGGCGGCAGTGTGTTGCGGTGTCTCCTGTTCCCGGCGTTTTTGGTGAGATTCTGCATCGTGGGCTTGTCTGGCGGCAGTGTGTTGCGGTGTTTCCTGTTCCCGGCGTTTTTGGTGAGATTCCACATCCTGGGCTTTTCTGGCGGCAGTGTGTTGCGGTGTCTCCTGTTCCCGGCGTTTTTGGTGAGATTCCGCATCCTAGGATTGTCTGGCGGCAGTGTGTTGCGGTGTTTCCTGTTCCTGGCGTTTTTGGTGAGATTCGGCATCCTGCGCTTGTCTGGCAGCAGTGTGTTGCGGTGTCTCCTGTTCCCGGCGTTTTTAGTGAGATTCCGCATCCTGGGCTTGTCTGGCGGCAGTGTGTTGCGGTGTCTCCTGTTCCCGGAGTTTTTGGTGAGATTCTGCATCCTGGGCTTGTCTGGCGGCAGTGTGTTGCGGTGTCTCCTGTTCCCGGCGTTTTTGGTGAGATTCGGCATCATGGGCTTGTCTGGCGGCAGTGTGTTGCGGTGTCTCCTGTTCAGGGCGTTTTTAGTGAGATTCCGCATCCTGGGCTTGTCTGGCGGCAGTGTGTTGCGGTGTCTCCTGTTCCCAGCGTTTTTGGCGAGATTCCGCATCCTGGGCTTGTCTGGCGGCAGTGTGCTGCGGTGTCTCCTGTTCCCGGCGTTTTTGGTGACATTTGGCATCCTGGGCTTGTCTGGCGGCAGTGTGTTGCGGTGTCTGCTGTTCCCGGCGTTTTTGGTGAGATTCCGCATCCTGGGCCTGTCTGGCGGCAGTGTGTTGCGGTATCTCCTGTTCCCGGCGTTTTTGGTGAAATTTGGCATCCTGGGCTTGTCTGGCGGCAGTGTGTTGCGGTGTCTCCTGTTCCCGGCGTTTTTGGTGATATTCCGCATCCTGGGCTTGTCTGGCGGCAGTGTGTTGCGTGTCTCCTATTCCCGGCGTTTTTGGCGAGATTCGGCATCCTGGGCTTGTCTGGCAGCAGTGTGTTGCGGTGTCTCCTTTTTCTGGCGTTTTTGGTGAGATTCTGAATCCTGGGCTTGTCTTGGGGCAGTGTGTTGCGGTGTCTGCTATTCCCAGCGTTTTTGGTGAGCTTCTGCATCCTGGGCTTGTCTGGCGGCAGTGTGTTGCGGTGTCTTCTGTTACCTGCGTTTTTGGTGAGCTTCCACATCCTGGGCTTGTCTGGCGTCAGTGTGTTGCGGTGTCTCCTGTTCCCGGCATTTTTGGTGAGATTCTGCTTCCTGGGCTTGTCTGGCAGCAGTGTGTTGCGGTGTCTCCTGTTCTCGGCGTTTTTGGTGAGATTCCGCATCCTGGGCTTGTCTGGCGGCAGTGTGTTGCGGTGTCTCCTGTTCCCTGCGTTTTTGGTGAGATTCTGCATCGTGGGCTTGTCTGGCGGCAGTGTGTTGCGGTGTCTCCTGTTCCCGGCGCTTTTGGTGAGATTCCACAACCTGGGCTTGCCTGGCGGCAGTGTGATGCGGTTTCTCCTGTTCCCGGCGTTTTTGGTGAGATTCCGCGTCCTGGGCTTGTCTGGCGACAGTGTGTTGCGGTGTCTCCTGTTCCCGGCGTTTTTGGTGAGATTCCGCATCGTGGGCTTGTCTGGCGGCAGTGTGTTGCGGTATCTCCTGTTCCCGGCGTTTTTGGTGAAATTTGGCATCCTGGGCTTGTCTGGCGGCAGTGTGTTGCGGTGTCTCCTGTTCCCGGAGTTTTTGGTGAGATTCCGCATCTTGGGCTTGTCTGGCGGCAGTGTGTTGCGGTGTCTCCTGTTCCCGGCGTTTTTGGTGAGATTCGGAATCCTGGGCTTGTCTGGCGGCAGTGTGTTGCGGTGTCTCCTGTTCCCGGCGTTTTTGGTGACATTTGGCATCCTGGGCTTGTCTGGCGGCAGTGTGTTGCGGTGTCTGCTGTTCCCGGCGTTTTTGGTGAGATTCCGCATCCTGGGCCTGTCTGGCGGCAGTGTGTTGCGGTATCTCCTGTTCCCGGCGTTTTTGGTGAAATTTGGCATCCTGGGCTTGTCTGGCGGCAGTGTGTTGCGGTGTCTCCTGTTCCCGGCGTTTTTGGTGAGATTCCGCATCCTGGGCTTGTCTGACGGCAGTGTGTTGCGGTGTCTCCTATTCCCGGCGTTTTTGGCGAGATTCGGCATCCTGGGCTTGTCTGGCAGCAGTGTGTTGCGGTGTCTCCTTTTTCTGGCGTTTTTGGTGAGATTCTGAATCCTGGGCTTGTCTTGGGGCAGTGTGTTGCGGTGTCTGCTATTCCCAGCGTTTTTGGTGAGCTTCTGCATCCTGGGCTTGTCTCGCGGCAGTGTGTTGCGGTGTCTTCTGTTCCCTGCGTTTTTGGTGAGCTTCCACATCCTGGGCTTGTCTGGCGGCAGTGTGTTGCGGTGTCTTCTGTTCCCTGCGTTTTTGGTGAGCTTCCATATCCTGGGCTTGTCTGGCATCAGTGTGTTGCGGTGTCTCCTGTTCCCGGCATTTTTGGTGAGATTCTGCTTCCTGGGCTTGTCTGGCGACAGTGTGTTGCGGTGTCTCCTGTTCTCGGCGTTTTTGGTGGGATTCCGCATCCTGGGCTTGTCTGGCGGCAGTGTGTTGCAGTGTCTCCTGTTCCCTGCGTTTTTGGTGAGATTCTGCATCGTGGGCTTGTCTGGCGGCAGTGTGTTGCGGTGTCTCCTGTTCCCGGCGTTTTTGGTGAGATTCCACACCCTGGGCTTGTCTGGCGGCAGTGTGATGCGGTTTCTCCTGTTCCCGGCGTTTTTGGTGAGATTCCGCGTCCTGGGCTTGTCTGGCGACAGTGTGTTGCTGTGTCTCCTGTTCCCGGCGTTTTTGGTGAGATTCCGCATCCTGGGCTTGTCTGGCGGCAGTGTGTTGCGGTATCTCCTGTTCCCGGCGTTTTTAGTGAAATTTGGCATCCTGGGCTTGTCTGGCGGCAGTGTGTTGAGGTGTCTCCTGTTCCCGGAGTTTTTGGTGAGATTCCGCATCTTGGGCTTGTCTGGCGGCAGTGTGTTGCGGTGTCTCCTGTTCCCGGCGTTTTTGGTGAGATTCGGCATCCTGGGCTTGTCTGGCAGCAGTGTGTTGCGGTGTCTCCTTTTTCCGGCGTTTTTGGTGAGATTTTGCATCCTGGGCTTGTCTTGGGGCAGTGTGTTGCGGTGTCTCCTGTTCCCAGCGTTTTTGGTGAGCTTCTGCATCCTGGGCTTGTCTGGCGGCAGTGTGTTGCGGTGTCTTCTGTTCCCTGCGTTTTTGGTGAGCTTCCACTTCCTGGGCTTGTCTCGCGGCAGTGTGTTGCGGTGTCTCCTGTTCTCGGCATTTTTGGTGAGATTCCGCATCCTGGGCTTGTCTGGCGGCAGTGTGTTGCGGTGTTTCCTGTTCCCGGCGTTTTTGTTGAGATTCGGCATCCTGGGCTTGTCTGGCGGCAGTGTGTTGCGGTATCTCTTGTTCCCGGCGTTTTTGGTGAAATTTGGCATCCTGGGCTTGTCTGGCGGCAGTGTGTTGCGGTGTCTCCTGTTCCCGGCGTTTTTGGTGAGGTTCGGCATCCTGGGCTTGTCTGGCGGCAGTGTGTTGCGGTATCTCCTGTTCCCGGCGTTTTTGGTGAAATTTGGCATCCTGGGCTTTTCTGGCGGCAGTGTGTTGCGGTGTGTCCTGTTCCCGGCGTTTTTGGTGAGGTTCGGCATCCTGGGCTTGTCTGGCGGCAGTGTGCTGCGGTATCTCCTGTTTTCGGCGTTTTTGGTGAAATTTGGCATCCTGGGCTTGTCTGGCGGCAGTGTGTTGCGGTGTCTCCTGTTCCCGGAGTTTTTGGTGAGATTCCGCATCTTGGGCTTGTCTGGCGGCAGTGTGTTGCGGTGTCTCCTGTTCCCGTCATTTTTGGTGAGATTCCGCGTCCTGAGCTTGTCTGGCGGCAGTGTGTTGCGGTGTTTCCTGTTCCCGGCGTTTTTGGTGAGATTCCGCATCCTGGGCTTGTCTGGCGGCAGTGTGTTGCGGTATCTCCTGTTCCCGGCGTTTTTGGTGAAATTTGGCATCCTGGGCTTGTCTGGCGGCAGTGTGCTGCGGTGTCTCCTGTTCCCGGAGTTTTTGGTGAGATTCCGCATCTTGGGCTTGTCTGGCGGCAGTGTGTTGCGGTGTCTCCTGTTCCCGGCGTTTTTGGTGAGATTCGGCATCCTGGGCTTGTCTGGCAGCAGTGTGTTGAGGTGTCTCCTTTTTCCGGCGTTTTTGGTGAGATTTTGCATCCTGGGCTTGTCTTGGGGCAGTGTGTTGCGGTGTCTCCTGTTCCCAGCGTTTTTGATGAGCTTCTGCATCCTGGGCTTGTCTGGCGGCAGTGTGTTGCGGTGTCTTCTGTTCCCTGCATTTTTGGTGAGCTTCCACTTCCTGGGCTTGTCTCGCGGCAGTGTGTTGCGGTGTCTCCTGTTCTCGGCATTTTTGGTGAGATTCCGCATCCTGGGCTTGTCTGGCGGCAGTGTGTTGCGGCGTTTCCTGTTCCCGGCGTTTTTGGTGAGATTCGGCATCCTGGGCTTGTCTGGCGGCAGTGTGTTGCGGTATCTCCTGTTACCGGCGTTTTTGGTGAAATTTGGCATCCTGGGCTTGTCTGGCGGCAGTGTGTTGAGGTTTCTCCTGTTCCCGGCGTTTTTGGTGAGGTTCGGTATCCTGGGCTTGTCTGGCGGCAGTGTGTTGCGATATCTCCTGTTTCCGGCGTTTTTGGTGAAATTTGGCATCCTGGGCTTGTCTGGCGGCAGTGTGTTGCGGTGTCTCCTGTTCCCGGTGTTTTTGGTGAGATTCCGCATCCTGGGCTTGTCTGGCGGCAGTGTGTTGTGGTGTCTCCTGTTCCCGGCGTTTTTGGTGAGATTCGGCATCCTGGGCTTGTCTGGCAGCAGTGTGTTGCGGTGTCTCCTTTTTCCGGCGTTTTTGGTGACATTCTGCATCGTGGGCTTGTCTGGCGGCAGTGTGTTGCGGTATCTCCTGTTCCCGGCGTTTTTGGTGAGATTTCGCATCCTGGGCTTGTCTGGCGGCAGTGTGTTGCGGTGTTTCCTGTTCCCGGTGTTTTTGGTGAGATTCCGCATCCTGGGCTTGTCTGGCAGCAGTGTGTTGCGGTGTCTCCCGTTTCCGACATTGTCTGTGAGATTCCGCATCCTGGGCTTGTCTGGCGGCAGTGTGTTGTGGTGTATGTTGCTCTCGACGTTGTCGTTTTCTTGCTGCTTCTGCTGCTTTTCTGTCTTCCTCCGTGGCGTATTTTCGCTTACGACCCATTATAAAACAGGAAGCGTAAAGAAGTATCTCTTCAGCGCGCTGTCACTGGCAGAATGTGTTCAGTAAACCTGACAGAAGTCCCTCGCACAGTGTGACTGAAGTCCCTCGCACAGTGTGACTGAAGTCCCTCGCACAGTGTGACAGAAGTCCCTCGCACAGTGTGACAGAAGTCCCTCGCACAGTGTGACAGAAGTCCCTCGCATAGTGTGACAGAGAAAACCTGCTCAGTACGTTATGGGCAGTTGGTGAGTCACATGACCACATGGGCGGAGTTAGCCCTGCTATCTCCCGAAGGTGGCGTACTTATTTGAAATCCTGCAGTAATTGGCCGGAGAGCGTGTTTAAATTTGACGCGAAAATCGGGATTGCTCGCGGGCGGCGTCCGCGACCAATCATAGAAGCGGGTTTTAAATCTTGCGCGCCATGTAACTAAGGACCGGACAGCGTGTTTAAATTTTGCGTTCAAATCGCTGATTGGTCGCGGGCAGCGTCCGTGACCAACCAGCACAGCAGTGTTTAAATGTGTCGGCAAGATCGCTGATTGGACGCGGGCAGCGTCCGCGACCAATCAGCACAGCAGTGTTTAAATGTGGCACCAAGATCGCTGATTGGTCGTAGGCAGCGTCCGCGACCAATCAGCACAGCAGTGTTTAAATGTGTCGGCAAGATCGCTGATTGGTCGCGGGCAGCGTCCGCGACCAATCAGCACAGCAGTGTTTAAATGTGGTGCCAAGATCGCTGATTGGTTGCGGGCAGCATCCGCGACCAATCAGCACAGCAGTGTTTAAATGTGTCGGCAAGATCGCTGATTCCTCGCGGGCAACGTCCGTGACCAATCAGCACAGCAGTGTTTAAATGTGGTGCCAAGATCGCTGATTGGTCGCGGGCAGCATCCGCGACCAATCAGCACAGCAGTGTTTAAATTTTGCCGTCAAATCGCTGATTGGTCGCGGGCAGCGTCCGCGACCAATCAGCACAGCGGTGTTTAAATGTGTCGGCAAGATCGCTGATTGGTCGCGGGCAGCGTCTGCGGCCAATCAGCACAGCAGTGTTTAAATGTGGCACCAAGATCGCTGATTGGTCGCGGGCAGCGTCCGCGGCCAATCAGCACAGCAGTGTTTAAATGTGGCACCAAGATCGCTGATTGGTCGCAGGCAGCATCCGCGACCAATCAGCACAGCAGTGTTTAAATGTGTCGGCAAGATCACTGATTGGTCGCGGGCAGCGTCCGCGACCAATCAGCACATCAGTGTTTAAATATGTCGGCAAGATTGCTGATTGGTCGCGGGCATCGTCCGCGACCAATCAGCACAGCAGTGTTTAAATGTGTCGGCAAGATCGCTGATTCCTCGCGGGCAACGTCCGTGACCAATCAGCACAGCAGTGTTTAAATGTGGTGCCAAGATCGCTGATTGGTCGCGGGCAGCATCCGCGACCAATCAGGACAGCAGTGTTTAAATTTTGCGTTCAAATCGCTGATTGGTCGCGGGCAGCGTCCGCGACCAATCAGCACAGCAGTGTTTAAATGTGTCGGCAAGATCGCTGATTGGTCGCAGGCAGCGTATGCGACCAATCAGAACAGCAGTGTTTAAATGTGGCGCCAAGATCACTGATTGGTCGCGGGCAGCATCCACGACCAATCAGCACAGCAGTGTTTAAATTTTGCGGTCAAATCGCTGATTGGTCGCGGGCAGCGTCCGCGACCAATCAGCACAGCAGTGTTTAAATGTGTCGGCAAGATCGCTGATTCCTCGCGGGCAACGTCCGTGACCAATCAGCACAGCAGTGTTTAAATGTGGCGCCAAGATCGCTGATTGGTCGCGGGCAGCATCCGCGACCAATCAGCACAGCAGTGTTTAAATTTTGCGTTCAAATCGCTGATTGGTCGCGGGCAGCGTCCGCGACCATTCAGCACAGCAGTGTTTAAATGTGTCGGCAAGATCGCTGATTGGTCGCGGGCAGCGTATGCGACCAATCAGAACAGCAGTGTTTAAATGTGGCGCCAAGATCACTGATTGGTCGCGGGCAGCATCCGCGACCAATCAGCACAGCAGTGTTTAAATTTTGCGGTCAAATCGCTGATTGGTCGCGGGCAGCGTCCGCGACCAATCAGCACAGCAGTGTTTAAATGTGTCGGCAAGATCGCTGATTGGTCGCGGGCAGCGTCCGCGGCCAATCACCACAGCAGTGTTTAAATGTGGCACCAAGATCGCTGATTGGTCGCGGGCAGCGTCTGCGACCAATCAGAACAGCAGTGTTTAAATGTGGCGCCAAGATCACTGATTGGTCGCGGGCAGCGTCCGCGACCAATTGGCACATCAGTGTTTAAATATGTCGGCAAGATTGCTGATTGGTCGCGGGCATCGTCCGCGACCAATCAGCACAGCAGTGTTTAAATGTGGTGCCAAGATCGCTGATTGGTCGCAGGCAGCATCCGCGACCAATCAGCACAGCAGTGTTTAAATGTGTCGGCAAGATCGCTGATTGGTCGCGGGCAGCGTATGCGACCAATCAGAACAGCAGTGTTTAAATGTGGCGCCAAGATCGCTGATTGGTCGCGGGCAGCATCCGCGACCAATCAGCACAGCAGTGTTTAAATTTTGCGGTCAAATCGCTGATTGGTCGCGGGCAGCGTCCGCGACCAATCAGCACAGCAGTGTTTAAATGTGTCGGCAAGATCGCTGATTGGTCGCGGGCAGCGTCCGCGGCCAATCAGCACAGCAGTGTTTAAATGAGATCGCTGATTGGTCGCGGGCAGCGTCCGCGACCAATCAGCACAGCAGTGTTTAAATGTGGCACCAAGATCGCTGATTGGTCGCGGGCAGCGTCCGCGACCAATCAGCACAGCAGTGCTTAAATGTGTCGGCAAGATCACTGATTGGTCGCGGGCAGCATCCGCGACCAATTGGCACATCAGTGTTTAAATATGTCGGCAAGATTGCTGATTGGTCGCGGGCATCGTCCGCGACCAATCAGCACAGCAGTGTTTAAATGTGGTGCCAAGATCGCTGATTGGTCATAATAAATAAATATTATGGGTACAATATATTTTTATTTTTTGGGATTATTTTTTTCATTTTTTTTTTATATTTTTACAATTTTTTTTTATTTTTTTTTTTCACTTTCCTACCCTTTTTTTAGTTTTACACATTGTCTCACTATGGGAATTTAACTTTTTGCAGCCTGCAAAGCTGATCTGGCAACAGCAATCAGAGAAAGTTGGAGCCAGATTGATGAAGAGTACTGTTTGTCACCCATTAAATCCATGCCTCAGAGAATGCAAGCTGTTATTAAAGCCAGAGGTGGTGCAACAAAATACTAGTGATGTTTTGGAGTGTTCTTTTGTGTGTTTGTTTTCATGATTCCATAATTTTTTCCTCAGAATTGAGTGATTCCATAATTTTTTCCCTTTGCTTGGTCTGAAAAAAATTACCCTTACTGAGTACCACATTTTTAATCTAGATTTCTTTTAGTGTTTCTTAAAGCCCTAAAGTTGTCATTTGTAATGACTTTAGTTTTGTGCCATGTCTGTGATCTGCTTTTTTTCAACAACATTAAACAACTGAATGAACATCCTTCGAGCTCCATGATTCCATAATGTTTGCCAGGGGTTGTAGTACATAGCTGGTTCATAAGTCCTAGGGCACAGCTACATACTATTACTGACTTGGTCGGACAGGGGTTAATCATTTACAGGACCATTTACAGTTTCCTTTGTTACAGAATTGTAATGTATCTGTAAAATTAGTTGCTATATGTAACATACCTGGCGGCGTCCTTGCATGGTGGTCCATCTCCCACTGTGCAAGAGCGCGCACTTGATCTCCAGTCCAGAATGTCTCTCTGGCTTCCCTCCTTGCTGTCTGTTTGTCTGTTTTGGCTGCATAGGGCGACGCCCGCTGAACTTCCTGTTTCTTGTACCTGCTGTGGACACGCCCCTGTTGCACCTTCAGCCTATTGCTGTCCATCTTTGGGTATTTATACCACCTTCTTCCTCAAGATGGCGCCTGAGCATTGTGTCCTGTCAGTCGGCTTTTTGTCTCTGACATGCCAGGTCCTATCCTGTTTTCCTGCCTGTTTTCCAGTTCTGTGTCTGAACTGTGGTCTGTTCTTGTGAACACGCTTCTTGCCTGTTCTTTCGCCTTCTAAGGGCCGTATTCCTAGATCTGCCTGTCTGTGCCTTGCGGTATCTGTTCCCGTCTGAACAGAGTCCTGTTTGTGTCTCTGCCTTGCGGTATCTGTTCCCGTCTGAACAGAGTCCTGTTTGTGTCCCTGCCTTGCGGTATCTGTTCCTGTCTGAACTGAGTCCTGTCTATGTCTCCTGCCTTGCAGTGTCAGTTCCCGTGTCTGAACTGAGTCCTGTCTGTGTACTCTTGCCTGCTGCCTTTCCTGGAGGCTGTATTTCCAGGCCTGTCTGAACACGCTCCTAGCCTGTTCCTCCCGCCTTCTAGGGGCCGATTACCTAGATCCGTTCCTGTATCTTGTCTGTCCTGTCTGAACACGCTCCTTGCCTGTTCGTCCCGCCTCTCTGGGGGCCGTATTCCCAGACCCGCTCCTGTATCCCGCTGCAGTGTCGGTCTCTTTCGTACACTCAGTTCCAGTCTGAACTCTCTCCTATCCTTTACCTGTTTCGCCTCTATGTCCGTTCCTTTCCTTTTTCTGCAGAGTCTGAACTCGTACCTAACTCCTGCTTGATGTCTCTGTACTCCCGTTTGTGAGTTTCTGGTCCACTCGCTACTTCACTGCAAGTACCCTGTGGGTATCTGGCTCTGCCTTTCCCTTCCTGTCTGTTCCGTGTGTACAGAGCCCTGTCCGTCCTGCTCTGACTCCTTGCTCACTGCTCCGGCAGCCTTGCTCCGCTCTGACCCTTTTGCTCACTGCTCCGGCAGCCTTGCTCCGCTCTGACCCTTTTGTTCACTGCTCCGGCAGTCCTGTCCTGCCCTGCTTCTGCCCACTGCTCCGGCAGTCCTGTCCTGCCCTGCTTCTGCCCGCTGCTCCGGCAGTCCTGTCCTGCCCTGCTTCTGCCCGCTGCTCCGGCAGTCCTGTCCTGCCCTGCTTCTGCCCGCTGCTCCGGCAGTCCTGTCCTGCCCTGCTTCTGCCCGCTGCTCCGGCAGTCCTGTCCTGCCCTGCTTCTGCCCGCTGCTCCGGCAGTCCTGTCCTGCCCTGCTTCTGCCCGCTGCTCCGGCAGTCCTGTCCTGCCCTGCTTCTGCCCGCTGCTCCGGCAGTCCTGTCCTGCCCTGCTTCTGCCCGCTGCTCTGGCAGTCCTGTCCTGCCCTGCTTCTGCCCGCTGCTCCGGCAGTCCTGTCCTGCCCTGCTTGTGCTCGCTGCTCCTGCAGCCCCGTCCTGCTCTGTTCTTGCCCACCGCTTTGGGCGTTCCCTCTCTGCTGTGGTTGTCTACCGCATCTGCGGTTCTGTGACCCAGTCTGTACTGGGTCTTAACCTTTCTGTGCTCCAGCCCGTCCTTTCGGCCAGTACCTCCCTGCCTGCATACTCGCCTGTATCCACCCATCTGCATACCTGCCGTGTTTGCTTACATCCACCAGTCTGTGCCAGCCTAACCTGCCTGTTCCAGTAATCCCAGTGTGGGTCAACCCCCGTGTCCGGAGTTTGACCTGGAGTAGCACCTGGTCCCTCTGCCCAGTTTCTCCCTGGTGCACTGGCGTCGTATGCCGTCGTGCCACCTTGGTCGGATCGGCCAGATACTTAGTCACGCCCCTCCAGGCACTCTCCGGTCCATGGTCCAGTGGAACCACAACACCCGCACACGCCAGTCAGTCCGGGCGTGTGCATAACAGCATGCTCAGGCCATGGTTCCCGTTGAGCCCCACGGCCTTCGCTCTCTGAGAAGTTTTCCAGCGAATACATGCATTAAAAATAAATAAATAAAATTTATTTTTTTTTCTCAGCTAGTTCCAGGCGAATTACGCACCCGTCCAGATGGATCTATCTGCTCTCGTTCCTGCGGATCCGCCACGTTACTATGGGGATCCAAGACAAAGTCGTGCATTTGTGGAGCAATGCATGCTACACTTCAAGTTCTTCCCTCTATGTTTTCCCACCGATCGGGTTAAGGTGGCATTCATTATGTCTTACCTGGCGGGTGATGCCTTGGAATGGATCAACCCCCTATATGAAACACAGGATCCGATCCTCCTGGACCTAATGGCCTTCCTGGTGGCCTTTCTAATGGTCTTCGATGATCCTAACCCGGAGGCTCCTGCTGAAGCTTCACCTCCCAATATCCCGGAGCAGCCCCGATGGGTAATGTGTGTGGGTAGCGCAATAGTCCTCCAGCCCAATGAGACTACTGCCCACCCAGAATCCTCACAGGGTGACTACGCTTTCCGGAATACTTCTCCCAACCTCAAGAGGCAGTCCAGACGTGCTAGACGTAGAGGCAAGCCGTCACGCCAGGGTCTGTCCTCCCTGAGACCTCCTGACCCCAACCTTGAAGTCCCTACTGAAGCTTCATCTCCCTGTATTCCGGAGAAGCCCCAACGGGTAATGTGCGTGGGTAGTGCTCCGGTTCTCCTGCCCGAAGAGACTTCTGCCCATCCAGACTCCACACAGGAGAACTTCCTGCACCCGGCATCAGATGCTTCACCCACTTTAACCGGTGTGCATGTCCAAGGATGCTCCAAAGCTGTGGTTACCTCTGAGTCTGTGCACCTCTACTACCTGGCAGAGGACCCCCTGTTGCCTCCTGAATCCTCCGGGATACCACTCGATGACAAATGGAGAGAGACTTCTCTACACTCGGTACTCGATACTTTGTCCGCTTCGTCCTGTGAGCCTGACAATGGGTACCCCAAAGTGGTAGTTACCCCCGAGTCTCTACACCCCTCCGACCAGGCGGAGGACCTCCAGTTGTCTCCAGAACCCTTCGGGGTGCTACCTGGTAGCGAAAGGACAGAGACTCTCCTATACTCTGTACCTGATACCTCGCTCGCTTCGTCCAGTGAGTCCAACCTAGTGTACTCCGAAGCAGAGGTTACTCCCGAGTCTCTACACCCCTCCGACCAGGCGGAGGACCTCCAGTTGTCTCCAGAACCCTTCGGGGTGCTACCTGGTAGCGAAAGGACAGAGACTCTCCTTTACTCTGTACCTGATACCTCGCTCGCTTCGTAAAGTGAGTCCAACCTAGTGTACTCCGAAGCAGATGTTACTCCCGAGTCTCTACACCCCTCCGACCAGGCGGAGGACCTCCAGTTGTCTCCAGAACCCTTTGGGGTGCCACCTGGTGGTGAATGGACAGAGACTTTCCTATATCCTGGATCTGATACCTCGCTTGCTTCGTCCAGTGAGTCCGACCTTGTGTACTCTGAAGCAGAGGTTACCCTTGAGTCTCTACACCCCTCTGACCAGGCGGAGGACCTCCAGTTGTCTCCAGAACCCTTCGGGGTGCCACCTGGTGGTGAATGGACAGAGACTTTCCTATACTCGGTACCCGATACCTCGCCTGCTTCCTCCAGTGAGTCCGACCTAGTGTACTCTGAAACAGATGTTTTCTCTGAGCCTCTGCACTCTTCTGACCCGGCGGAGGACCTCCAGTTGTTTCCTGAATTCTCCGGGGTACCACCAGATAATAAAGAGACAGTGACTTTTCCTCATTATGTACCTGATAACCCGTCTATTTCTTCCTGTGAGCTTGACAAGATGTACCTCGAAGCAGAGATTACCCCCAAGTCTCTGTCCCCCTCCAACCCGGTGAGGGACTTCCAGTTGTCTCCTGTACCCTCTGGGGTGCCACCTGAAAATATGTGGAGAGAGACTTCCTTGTGTGCTGTTCCTGGTACTCCACCCGTTTCGTCTGTTGCTGAGGATGGCTGGATAGGAGGTAGCATCCTAGCTAACCAGATGAGATCAGTTTTTCCTGTGGACAGTGGAAGTGATCTCCTTGAAGTGAACGACTGGTCCTCGAATTCCCTGCGGAAGATTCTGGCAGGCCTGAAGAAGAGGGGGCGTAAGGGGGGGGGGGTACTGTAACATACCTGGCGGCGTCCTTGCATGGTGGTCCATCTCCCACTGTGCAAGAGCGCGCACTTGATCTCCAGTCCAGAATGTCTCTCTGGCTTCCCTCCTTGCTGTCTGTTTGTCTGTTTTGGCTGCATAGGGCGACGCCCGCTGAACTTCCTGTTTCTTGTACCTGCTGTGGACACGCCCCTGTTGCACCTTCAGCCTATTGCTGTCCATCTTTGGGTATTTATACCACCTTCTTCCTCAAGATGGCGCCTGAGCATTGTGTCCTGTCAGTCGGCTTTTTGTCTCTGACATGCCAGGTCCTATCCTGTTTTCCTGCCTGTTTTCCAGTTCTGTGTCTGAACTGTGGTCTGTTCTTGTGAACACGCTTCTTGCCTGTTCTTTCGCCTTCTAAGGGCCGTATTCCTAGATCTGCCTGTCTGTGCCTTGCGGTATCTGTTCCCGTCTGAACAGAGTCCTGTTTGTGTCTCTGCCTTGCGGTATCTGTTCCCGTCTGAACAGAGTCCTGTTTGTGTCCCTGCCTTGCGGTATCTGTTCCTGTCTGAACTGAGTCCTGTCTATGTCTCCTGCCTTGCGGTGTCAGTTCCCGTGTCTGAACTGAGTCCTGTCTGTGTACTCTTGCCTGCTGCCTTTCCTGGAGGCTGTATTTCCAGGCCTGTCTGAACACGCTCCTAGCCTGTTCCTCCCGCCTTCTAGGGGCCGATTACCTAGATCCGTTCCTGTATCTTGTCTGTCCTGTCTGAACACGCTCCTTGCCTGTTCGTCCCGCCTCTCTGGGGGCCGTATTCCCAGACCCGCTCCTGTATCCCGCTGCAGTGTCGGTCTCTTTCGTACACTCAGTTCCAGTCTGAACTCTCTCCTATCCTTTACCTGTTTCGCCTCTATGTCCGTTCCTTTCCTTTTTCTGCAGAGTCTGAACTCGTACCTAACTCCTGCTTGATGTCTCTGTACTCCCGTTTGTGAGTTTCTGGTCCACTCGCTACTTCACTGCAAGTACCCTGTGGGTATCTGGCTCTGCCTTTCCCTTCCTGTCTGTTCCGTGTGTACAGAGCCCTGTCCGTCCTGCTCTGACTCCTTGCTCACTGCTCCGGCAGCCTTGCTCCGCTCTGACCCTTTTGCTCACTGCTCCGGCAGCCTTGCTCCGCTCTGACCCTTTTGTTCACTGCTCCGGCAGTCCTGTCCTGCCCTGCTTCTGCCCACTGCTCCGGCAGTCCTGTCCTGCCCTGCTTCTGCCCGCTGCTCCGGCAGTCCTGTCCTGCCCTGCTTCTGCCCGCTGCTCCGGCAGTCCTGTCCTGCCCTGCTTCTGCCCGCTGCTCCGGCAGTCCTGTCCTGCCCTGCTTCTGCCCGCTGCTCCGGCAGTCCTGTCCTGCCCTGCTTCTGCCCGCTGCTCCGGCAGTCCTGTCCTGCCCTGCTTCTGCCCGCTGCTCCGGCAGTCCTGTCCTGCCCTGCTTCTGCCCGCTGCTCCGGCAGTCCTGTCCTGCCCTGCTTCTGCCCGCTGCTCCGGCAGTCCTGTCCTGCCCTGCTTGTGCTCGCTGCTCCTGCAGCCCCGTCCTGCTCTGTTCTTGCCCACCGCTTTGGGCGTTCCCTCTCTGCTGTGGTTGTCTACCGCATCTGCGGTTCTGTGACCCAGTCTGTACTGGGTCTTAACCTTTCTGTGCTCCAGCCCGTCCTTTCGGCCAGTACCTCCCTGCCTGCATACTCGCCTGTATCCACCCATCTGCATACCTGCAGTGTTTGCTTACATCCACCAGTCTGTGCCAGCCTAACCTGCCTGTTCCAGTAATCCCAGTGTGGGTCAACCCCCGTGTCCGGAGTTTGACCTGGAGTAGCACCTGGTCCCTCTGCCCGGTTTCTCCCTGGTGCACTGGCGTCGTATGCCGTCGTGCCACCTTGGTCGGATCGGCCAGATACTTAGTCACGCCCCTCCAGGCACTCTCCGGTCCATGGTCCAGTGGAACCACAACACCCGCACACGCCAGTCAGTCCGGGCGTGTGCATAACACTATACTGTGTTATCCGATTTTATTTTCCCGCACCCATAGACTTGAATGGCTGAGTCTCATCCAATTTCCAAAAAATCCAAAAATCGTGAATGGTGCGATTTTTTTCACATGATAAATCAGTCAGTCAATGAAAAAAATCGATAATCTGCCAAGCCTCAATAAATAACATTGGTCTGAGTACAATCCAGTTTTTTAATGAATAGCACTTGGACTGAAAATACGATTGTGTGCATGAGCCCTAAGATGCTGCATTTTCTGCACAGCAAAAATTAGTAGCTTAAAAAAAACTCAGTAAAAACTAATCATGAGAACTTAAGAGTTAGAAAACTATTCTAGATTCCAAATCTGCTGTACCATAGTGATTATATTCTGCTGACAGCTACATAAATATATTGTTTTCACAGTACTTGTTATCCACTCTACTACATTTATCATTCCAACTTTTATGGAATTGAAAAACTTATTATATGTGCTTTTCAGCATGTAAAGTAGCAAAAACAAAATCTAAGCAAGCATATAAAGAAGAGATAATTCCACCTAAGAGGCTACAATTCCACCCAATGGAATGGCATCACTTCTCAAGGTCAAAGGAATTCATCAGCTGATGAACTCAAGTGACCTCTCTTCCGACACCTCAGCACTATACACTGCAGGAGAGATGACGCTCCTGTCAGTGTATTGCCAGTTGCCAGATAGAGCAGTCACATCTCCGGATGTGGCTGTTCTATCAATGATCCAGTCGCCATGGGACAATCTGAATTATTTCATCACGTCAGACAGGTGAGGGATATGATTGTTTTTTATTTTTATTTTTGTTACATGAGACATAGGCTTCAAATGGAATGGGCGTTAGGTAAGTATAATTGATTTTGGTAAATTAAGAATCATAAATAAAGGAGTCTGTTTCATTATTTTTTTGAAGGGGTCCCCATTTTAATAACCAGTAAAGGCTAAGTATACAGCTGTGGGCTGATATTAATAACCTGGGAAGCTCCAAGGGTGTTACCCTCTTTCCAGGTTATAAGCATCAGCCCCAGCTACCCGCTTTCCCTCTGCTGGTTAATAAAATATAGGGTGATTCCATGTCATTTTTTTTCTAATATTTAATAATTTATTAATAAATTACATGTACACTAAGCAACAAACACAAAGCACTGGTTATATATCTCACTCAAATATTTCTATCTATCTATCCGTCTGTAGATCAAACTTTAAATCCAAATATCTATCTGTCCATCTATAAATCTATCCATTTATCCATCCATCCATCTATCGATCTATCCATATATCTATCAATATACCGTACAGACCAAAAGTTTGGACACACCTTCTCATTTAAAGATTTTTCTGTATTTTCATGACTTTGAAAATTGTACATTCACACTGAAGGCATCAAAACTATGAATTAACACATGTGGAATTATATATTTAACAAAAAAGTGTGAAACAACTGAAAATATGTTTATATTCTAGGTTCTTCAAAGTAGCCACCTTTTGCTTTGATAACTGCTTTGCACACTCTTGGCATTCTTTTGATGAGCTTCAAGAGTTAGTCACCGGAAATGGTCTTCCAACAATCTTGAAGGAGTTCCCAGAGATGCTTAGCACTTGTTGGCCCTTTTGCCTTCACTCTGCGGTCCAGCTCTGGGTGGACCGCAGAGTGAAGAATTCTGGGCACCCTGTGGCAACACTGTCCATGTATATTGACTACCCTGGAATGTGAAAGCAAACAAGTACTGGCAGTCAGGATGTAATGGTACACTGAAAAATGCATTTGCCAAATCGACCACTGAAAAGCAAAGAGAGTTAGAAGGTATCTGTGACAGAAGAGTATGCGGGTTGGGCACAACTGGTGTTAGAAGTTCTGTGGCTTTGTTAACCAACCGGAGGTCATGGACCATTCTATATGCGGCTGGTTGTCCTGGCACACTCTTTTTCTTTACTGGGCACAGGGGAGTATTGCAAGGGGACTGGGTTTTGACTAGGACTCCTCTGTGTAGTAATTTTTGGACTTGCTGGGCTATGGCATTCTCCTGAGCCGAGCTAAGGGGATACTGCCTCTGTTGAGGTAAGATTGCTCCTGGTTTTAATTTTACCATTACTGGTTGAACTCTTAACCTACCAACATCTGTTTTGTCTGAGGCCCAAAAATCATGTGGCACAGCCTGCTCTAATATCGGGGGAAACTCATTTGTCTCTTCTATGCTGGCAATATCTAGTGACATAATTTTGCAAAGGGTACTTGGTTTTAAACCTGGGGTCATGGTGACAGTGCCATCGGGATGATATTCAATATGTGCTTGTAATTGGGACAACACATCATTTCCCAAAAGATTACATTGGCCTCGGGGCGATACCATGAGCTGGCTATGTACAGTAGCTCCTTGAATTTGCAGGGGAATTCTCTTAGTGACAGGGAGCAGGATAGATGGGGAATTGAAGGGGGTGGCAATGACATGATGTGAAAAATCAGTGTCAGAATATGGCCAATCACCTTGCGTAATTACTGAATTGTCGGCCCCCGTATCTACTTGGAAATCGATTTCATGTCCCCCTGGTAGGTTCACCTGCACTATACAACTGGGAGTTGGGGGTAAGGAGATGAGGGGGTTCATGTGCAAGCTACCCTCATCCTATGGGGGCGTTGTTTGGTCGGCTGAAGGACCCGTACTCTGAGCATTTGGATACGGGTTGGTCCTACAGTCCTTTCTAAAATGTCCTGGATTTTTACATTCGTAACATAGTCTCTGTCCTCCTCCTGCAGTCCGTCCTCTGTCTCTGTTGTTTCTAGGGGTAGTCTCTATTATGTGTACTCTGGCAGCTCTCTTTGCCTGCGCTATGTCATGCTGTGCCCCCTGGGCTATTCTAGCTAAATCTTCTGCCTTCACTGATCTCCAGTCCGGTCTACTTGCTTTTACCTTCTCTGCAATCTCCTTCTTTAGTCCATTCATTAAAGCACTTGCTAATACCCTCTCACTAGTCTTATTTTTGGGAATAAATCCCATTTCTGACCAAGTTCTCCTTAGTGGCCAAAAGTAATCTTTGGGGTCTTCTCCCTTACCTTGAACCTGGTCTTCTAGTGTAACCTGCCTCTCTGCCTGTCTGTCTTTACATGCCTTTTCCAACGCTTTTACGTACAGAACCCCGGCTGCTGCATCATTAGCCTCCGCTACATCAGGGCCCGTTCTACTGTCATATTGTTTATAAGTTTCGTCCGTCAGTCTGTCATACCGAGCTTCATCTGCCAATTTCCCCTTAATTACCCCTTGCAGATCTATTCTAGTGGCATGGTACGTATCCTGTATGGTGGTGATCATTCTGGCAAAACCCATAGGGGACTGGGACGGATCTGGCAGCTGGGAGATCAACGCCAACTGCTCTGAGGGACTCCATGGTCTATACATTAACATTATGCAAGTTTCCTGACCTGGAACCACTGCATCCCCCCTGCTGCTGCAGCTGCTCACGGTGCTCCTGGCACAACTACAGTCCTCATTGGGAATAGTCTAGCTGGGTGGGGTCTCGGTCCTCCACATGCCACACAGATGTCTACTGTCAAGGGATTCTGCTGTCCACATCTGGGGCAAACCCAACATTTAGGTTCCTGGGAATTCTGGTACTGGGGTGGGGGTGACGTCGGGAGCGGACAGGGAGGAAAATCTGTCATTCTAGTTTTTGTCAGTCTGTAACATCCGTCTCCTAGTTCTTCAATCTTTGCATTCATCCATACATCCACTGTCTTCAACAGACCCTTATCTTTCAGCCATCCATGATAGGAGTTAAAGAAGGATTTCCATTTCTCTCCATTCATCTCTCCATTCTCATTCATTCCCGCTTTACACAATATTTTGTCAATTCCAATCAGTGCC
Organism: Phyllobates terribilis; assembly: GCF_046119375.1. NCBI lineage: Eukaryota > Metazoa > Chordata > Amphibia > Anura > Dendrobatidae > Phyllobates > Phyllobates terribilis. The sequence goes on along the minus strand of NW_027362761.1, from coordinate 32,036,574 downwards.
TGTTTCCCTTCTCTGCGTACTACTAAGTCTTTGGCTATAATGCCTTCCTTGGCATTTTGGTTCCCCATTCTTTTGGTTCTCCTCACCTAGAAGAGACTCCTCAGTCACTTAGACAATGGTCACTTAGACAATGGGCCACAAAGGTTTCTGAACCATTCCACTACTAGCCTTCCAGGACTTATACGCCAGCCAGAAAAACAGACCAAAAACACCAATTCCGATACACACCCACAACACAATCATTGGATCCATACTTTCATTCTTAAGTTCTCCAAAGGATAGAAGGCAGGACTGTCAATTTATCTGAGGGATTCTACTGGTTCAAAGGGACCTGAGCCAGACAACAATCTGTGAATTACCTGGGGAGCCAACCGCTCTGGGGTGAGGGAGTCTCTTCTATGCAGTGATATCATTAGGTAGAATATAACAGTTATTCTTACCTCAGCGCTGTATATATCACCAACAGAGAGCTTCACTCGTCCCACGTCTCAGACCGGTCGAGCACCCCTGGGTAGATTAACTCAAGGTCCCTGTTCGAGGTGCCAGCTGTCGTCACTGCATTCTGGGTCTTCTATCCTTTGGATTACGATATCGGAGAGAATGAGACACAGGACAAGGATGTATGTGTCTAAACATGCTCTAAACTTTATTACAAAACACAGGGTTGATATACACCCTGAAGGCAGGAAACGGATTTGCCATATATGGTTCGATTATACAGTTTAGCTGAACAAGCGAAAAAGCTAGTTTCTGTATGCTTTAAAATATTTAATTAGACATATCTGGCTAGCAAGGCCACGTTATCTTCTTGCAAGAACACATTATTGCTACAAGAAGAAACATCTGGCCAGGAAGGACACGTTATCTTCTTAGCAAGGACACGCTATTGATACAAGAAGGAACATTTCAGCTTGCTGTTGTTTTCACCTAAAATAACTGTCAGACTTATATAGCATAGATGGGGTCTTTAAACTTGAGGGACTCCATCTTCTGCTATAACATGGCCAACATTGTTAAACCCCATGTTAAGTAGATGTTTACCTGAAATTAAGGAATTCAAATTACCCCCTTTAATCTATTATAAGCGTGCCAAAAATATTAGAGACAAACTAGTCCATTCGAATATTGGTTCCCAGAAAGTATTACTCCAGAGTTCATTAACAGGAAAACGAAGGACTGGATGTTTTCCATGTTTTAACTGTATTAACTATCCCAATATGCTTAAGGGCAATGTGTTTCAACATCTGGGCAATGGAGAGATGTAGTCAATTAATTACTATCTTACATGTGCATCAGATCATATTATCTACTTTTACAGTGTCCTTGTAACCTTTTATATGTCGGTGAGACGACATAAACAAACCGAGCAACAATTGAAGTTTAGGATTATTGACCATATACCTCCACTTAGAAGGGGTGGCGATAGAGTATGTCTACTCAAAATTAGGGGGTTGGAATGGATTACGAGACTAAATCCATTAAGACCACATGGATTGAATGTGGATTTTAAATTTAGTATTATCCTTTAGGAATTGTGGTTTGCCCAAATTTTCATCTTGGCAAAATGTCTTTGTTATCTATGGTATGGTTATTAGGTACTAATTGTATTATGTTTTTCTTTCTTTTTAGATTATTTATTCCTGTGGGAGACTTCAGAAGACATGACTCATCCCTATTTAAAATGTACTAAATATTTGATATATTTACATTTTTTTCTAAGCTAATGTTGCACAATGTTTGTTTAGGAATATGTTAGCATATTTGACTCACCATTATTTCAAAAATGTCATTTATTTGAGATGTAAAATATTAAAGATTGTCATTTGATGACAAATGGGGAAAAGTTGGCATATATGTGACATTATAGTCTTTGTTGGGAACGAAGGTTGAGAGTTGTGCCCATTAAGGGGTGCATATCTCCCATCTTCCTTTTTTGATTTCTGGGTTGCCATCCCCAGATAATGGGGTGCATACCCTTGCCACTTAGACTGAGTTCGCAGCCAGATTATCTTGATGAACCTTCATATGTGCTTAGCCTCTTATGATATATAATATTTGAACCTAGATGTCTCGTCTTTGAGGTATATGGAATCTATACCTGGTTTACACTGCCTCTTATGGATTGTGGAACATAGTATGGACAAGGTTCCCTTTTCCAAGATGGTGATTGACACTATAGATGCCGGTGTGCGCGTGGGCAAAGTGACAATATCGCTAGCGTCATTGGACTCATGCGCAACAGACTTTATGCCCTGGACAAAGATGGCACCGGCATTTTTGGATGCCACTGCGCAGTTGCGGTAGTGTTGAGTTTTTATTACATATTTCTTCCTGACATGTGCAGTTAAAGATATACAGATGCCGAGTTTTGACGCAATAATTATAATGAGATATGAGGTAAGTCATGATATTTTTGAAGTATACACAGCTGCTATGAATAATTAATTATATATGGAAATGGATTATATTGACCTACACTCACTCTCTGAATCCCTCCTCCCTCTTACAAATATAAATTCCTTACACAATGCAGATGTTGCTGCCGCTTTATATAACACCACAATAGCTGCAGCTCTCGACTCGATTGCCCCTCTCACACATACCAAAGCTCGCACAATCAACAGGCAACCCTGGCACACCAACCTTACTAAATAACTGCGACGGGCCTCCAGGGTTGCGGAGCGGAGATTGAAAAGGTCTCACTCCATTGAGCACTTCATCGCATTCAAACAATCCCTCACTATTTTCAAATCCACACTCACTGCAGCAAAACAATAATACTTCTCATCTCTCATATCTTCCCTGTCCCACAACCCTAAACAGCTATTTAACACTTTCAATTCTCTCCTTCGTCCCCCAGCGCCTCCTCCCTCTTCTCTCATCTCAGCCGAAGAGTTTGCCTCATTCTTCAAGCAGAAGATTGACACCATCAGACAAAGCTTTTGCCTAAAGTCCGCACAACCCCTCCTCATATCTACTCAACCTTCCTCCTCCAAACCCCACTTCTCCACCATTACAGAAGGTCAAGTCACCTCTTTACTCTCCAAATCACACCTCACCACCTGCGAACTTGACCCAATCACATCCCACCTCATCCCTAACCTTACCACAGTCTTCATCCCAACCCTAACCCACCTCTTCAACCTGTCACTAACAACCGGTGTCTTCCCCTCATGTTTCAAACATGCCTCAATCACACCCATCCTCAAAAAGCCCTCCCTTGACCCATCCTCTCTGACTAGCTACCGTCCCATATCACTTCTCCCCTATGCCTCAAAACTACTAGAACAACATGTCCACCTTGAACTGTCCTCTCACCTCTCCTCCTGCTCCCTCTTCGACCGCCTACAATCTGGCTTCTGACCGCATCACTCGACTGAATCTACCCTGACCAAAGTCACCAACGACCTACTAACCGCCAAATCCAAGCGACACTACTCCATCCTCCTCCTTCGGGACCTGTCATCTGCCTTCTACACAGTCGACCATTCCCTCTTACTACAGATTCTCTCATCTCTTGGCATCACGGACTTGGCCCTATCTTGGATCTCCTCATACCTAACAGACAGGACATTCAGCGTCTCCCACTCACGCACCACCTCTTCATCTCGCCCCCTATCTGTCGTTGTCCCCCAAGGTTCAGTTCTAGGACCTCTGCTCTTCTCCATCTACACCTTTGGCCTGGGACAGCTCATAGAGTCTCACGGCTTTCAGTATCACCTCTATGCTGATGGCACACAGATATACCTCTCTGGACCTGATATCACCTCCTTACTAACCAGAATCCCACAATGTGTGTCTGCTATTTCATCTTTCTTCTTTGCTAGATTTGTAAAACTTAACATGGATAAAACAGAGTTCATCATCTTTCCACCCTCTCATTCATATCCCTCATCTGACCTCTCCATCAACGTCAATGGCTGTTCACTCTACCCAGTCCCACAAGCTCGCTGCCTTGGGGTAACCCTGGACTCTGATCTCTCCTTTAAACCACATATCCAAGCCCTTTCCACTTACTGCCGACTCCAACTCAAAAATATCTCCTTGATCCGTGCATTCCGCAGCAAAGACTCTGCAAAAACACTAGTGCATGCCCTCATCATCTCCCGACTTGACTACTGCAACCTCCTGCTCTGTGGCCTCCCTTCCAACAGTCTTGCGCCCCTCCAATCTATTCTAAACTCTTCTGCTCGACTAATCCACCTGTCCCTCCGCTATTCCCCGGCGTCTCCCCTCTGTCAATCCCTTCACTGGCTCCCCATTGCCTAGAGACTCAAGTTCAAAACCTTAACCATGGCATACAAAGCCATCCACAACCTGTCTCCTTCATACATCTGTGATCTAGTCTCCCGGTACTTACCTGCACGCAACCTCCGATCCTCACAAGATCTCCTTCTCTACTCCCCTCTTATCTCCTCTTCCTACAATCACATACAATATTTCTCCCGCGCATCCCCCCTACTCTGGAACTCTTTACCCCAACACATCAGACTCTCGCCTACCATGGAAGCCTTCAAAAGAAACCTGAATACCTACCTCTTCCGACAAGCCTACAACCTGCCGTAACCACTGCCCCACCACATTACTGCATGACCTCCTCTACCCCCACCTACTGCATCCTCACCCATCCCTTGTAGACTGTGAGCCCTCACGGGCAGAGTCTTCTCTCCTCCAGTACCAGTCGCTGACTCGTTTTGTTAAGATTATGTAAATGTTTTTGCTATGTATATCCCTATCACATGTAAAGCGCCATGGAATAAATGGCGCTATAATAATAAATAATAATAATAATAATAATATTGCTGTAGGTTTGTAATTACCACAATATTTGCACTTTGTCACTTTACACTGATTATGTACTGAAACACTGTAATATTGTTCATGTTCTATGTGATATTTAATATGAATTTTCTATAATTGTTGCTAATTACTGATGTAATCTGGTTGCCTTAAAATATCTTGCACATGCACTTTGACTTTGCTTGAGAAAGGTCCACAATACTGTACCGAAACGTCGCCACATGGGCTATTAAATAATATCATCTTTTTTTCACTTAAATTGTGGGCTGCCTCCATATTTTTGGATGGATAGATAGATATATGGATAGATGGATGGATGGATATATGGATGGACTTATAGATATATGGATAGATAAATAAAAATATAGATAAACAGATAGATTGATCGACAGATAGATTGATCGATAGATGGATAGATATACTGTATAGATGGACAGACAGATCAATGGATAGATAAATAGATGGATGGATAGATAGAAATATGGTTAAATAGATAGATATGTGTGAGTGAGATATATAATCAGTGTCTTGTGCTTGTAGCTTACTGTACATGTAATTTACTGTATATACTCAAGTATAAGCCGACCCGAGTATAAGCCAAGGTACCTAATTTTACCACAAAAAACTGGGAAAACTTATTGACTCGAGTATAAACCTAGGGTGGGAAATGCAGCAGCTACTGGTAAATTTCCCCATTTTGGTAAGCATTGCCCACTCATCCCCAGTCCTGGTATGCATGGCCCCCTCATCCCCAATGCAGGCATGGATAGCCCTCTCATCCCCAATCCTGTTATGCATGGCCCCCTTATCTCTAATCCTGGTATGCAAGGCCCCCTCACCCCAATCCTGGTATGCATGGCCCCCTCATCCCCAATCCTTGCATGCATGGCCCCCTCATCCCCAATCCTGGTATGTATGGCCCCCTCATCCTCAATCCTGGTATGTATGGCTCCCTCATCCCCCAATCCTGGCATGCATGGCCTCCTCATCCCCCAATCCTGGTATGTATGGCCCCATCACTGCACACATAAAAAAAACACTTATACTCATCTTCCTTCCTCACCTCTGTTCCAGCGCTGCGTCCTGTCTGCCAGCATGTCAGCATCTGAGCAGCGCATGGCATCATAGCCATGTGCTCTCAGATGCTGATGTGAGGTGCCGGCATATTCACTCCTCCCCACGCCGGGACTATGTGCGTGGAGAGGAGCGAATATGCATTCTCTTTGGTAAAGGACACTGTCAGCAGGAGCTGCTGCTCAGAGCTCCTCTGTGCCCGCTATCAAAGAGAATGAATATTCATTCTTCTCCACACCCATGGGAGTGGAGAAGAGGGAATATTCATTTCCCTTTAGCAACGCGCACACATGGTAGCTGCAGCAGCCGGCTACTGAGTGTGCCCCGCTCCTCCGCCGCCATCCACCACCGGAATATGTATATACTAGAGGATATACCCGAGTATAAGCCGAGGGGGGCACAAAAAATGTGCTGAAAAACTAGGCTTATTCTTGAGTATATACGGTATTAATAAATGGTTACATTTCAGAAAAAAAATGGCATGGGATCCCCCTAAATTTTATTAACCAGCAAAGGGAAAGCGATCAGCTGGGGCTGATGTTTATAGCCTAGGAAAAGGGTAATACCCATGAAGCTTCCCAGGCTATTAATATCAGCCCAAGGCTGTATACTTAGCTTTTACTGGTTATTAAAATGGGTGACCCATCAAAAAAATGACGTGGCTCCTCCTATAATTAATAACCAGCAAAGGCTAGGCAGACAGCTGCGGGCTGAAATTAATAACCTAGGAAGGAGCCATGGATATTGGCCCCCTCCTAGGCTAAAAACATTATTTCTCAGCTACCTCAGAAATGGCGCATCCATAAGATGCACCAATTCTGGCACTTAGCCTCCACAGTTCCCACTTGCCCTGATGCGATGGCAAGTGGGGTAATAGAGTTGAGGTTCATGTCAGCCTTGTATTGGCAGCTGACATGAAACCCAGCTTAGTAATGGAGAGACGTCTATAAGACACCCCCATTACTAGTAAAATTGTAAAAAAAAAAAAAAAACACCCAGAATAAAGTATTTATTTGAATAAATGATTACATTTAAGAAAAAAATGGCATGGAATCCCCCTGAATTTTATTAACCAGCAGAAGGAAAGCTGGCAGCTGGGGCTGATGTTTATAACCTGGGAAAAGGGTAATACCCATGGAGCTTCCCAGGCTATTAATATTAGCCCACAGCTGTATACTTAGCCTTTACTGGTTATTAAAATGGGGACCCCCCCAAAAACATTGACGTGGATGTTGGTCCCTTTCTGAGGCTATAAACATCAGCTCTCAGCCGCCCCAGAAATAGCGCATCTGGCACTTTGCCTCATCTCTTCCCACTTGCCTTGTGCGGTGGCAAGTGAGGTAATAGAGTTGGGTTTCATGTCAGCTTTGTATTGGCAGCTGACATGAAGCCGAAGCCCAGGTTATTAATGGAGAAGTATCTATAAGACACCCCTATTACTAACCCAATAGTCAAATTGTTACCAAAAAAAAAACACCCAGAATTAAGTACTTTAATTGAAATAATGACACAGACTCCTTTATTTAAAAATTAAAAAAACACATATATACGGAGAGGCGTCTATAAGACACCCCCATTGCTAACCCCATAGTAAAATTGTAAAAAACAACAACAATCACCCAGAATAAAGTAATGTATTTGAAATAATGACATTGTCCTTTAAGATTCTTAATTTGCCAAAAACAATTATACTTACCTAATGCCTAATCCACTGAAGCCTCCTGTAAAAAAATAATAAAGCAACATAATACTCACCTGTCCAACGTGATATAATAATCTAGATTGCCCCACGGCGATCGGATCATTGATAGAACAGTCACATCAGCAGTCACTGATGCGACTGCTCTATCCAGCAGCCGGTTGATGAACTCGTGTGACCTCTCTCACGGCAACTCATCGCGATACACTGCGTGAGCGATGACGCTCCTATTAGTGTATCACTGGCTGCCAGATAGCACAGTCACATCTCTGGATGCGGCTGTTCTATCAATGATCAGATCACCGTGGAACAATCTGCATTACGTGGACTACAGTGGATAGGTGAGGATTATGGTGATTTTTTTTTTTTTTTACTACAGGGCATCGGGGATTAGGCATTAAGGTGAGCATATGATTTTTTTCATTTTTTACAGGGGACAAGGCCATTGGCGATTAGGTGTAGGTGAGTATAATGTATTTTTTATTTTTATTTAAATAATTATTTGTTAATTTTAACTTTTTTTTTACTTCCACTGCACAAGCGCCAGTTGATGAGACTACTCCTCTCATCAGCGGCACTTGCACTGGCTGTTACCAGTGAGAGTGGGCGCTGATGGGAGAAGTAGTCTCATCAGCCGGCGCCTGTGACCCGTGGTCAGCTGCGGGAACACACTAACATTTGACAGCGTGATCCCGCAGCGCTGTGTCCCCTTGTTTCCTGTGCTGTCACACAGATGACAGCGTGGGAAAGCTACTGATGTTCATGGCCCGATTCTTTGATGTTCAGGTTTAGTAGGCAGTCACTCTGTGTGAATGAAGACTTATGAAACCCCCTGGCAGATGGACTGTGTGCTGCGGGGATTCACCGGTTTCTGAGGGGCGACCTGGGGGGTATGTATGCGTTATACAAACTCCCGGCCAGGGCACATCTAGTGGGAGTGGCCTCACTGCATACACTTGTCAATATAAGTGTATGTAGTGAGACCACACCTACTAGACAGGCCCTGGCAGGGAGTATGTATAACACATATATACCGTACCCTCCGATCCCGGCTCAGAAGCCGGTGAATCCCTGCAGTGCACAGTGTGTGTGCTGGGGGAATTCATAAGCCTACAGTCACACAGATTGACTGCAGATTTATCAATTTGGACCAGACAACCCCTTTAAGGACCCTACACCCTGATAGTTGTGCTGTTTGTGGCAATTTAAGGATCTACACAATATTCATCTGGATACTTTAAAGATATGGCTGATCAGTGTACGTTATATTAAAAATATTTTTAAATAATGAAAAAATAATTATGCCTGTTTCCTGTTACATAAAATAAAGGCATGTAAATAATACAACAGAACTAGAAGGAGGGTGTGAAGGATCCACACCTCGCTACCCTGCCTGATGTCACTATTGCATCAGAAGGATCACGTAATGTGGTCTCCCCACTTTCACCAATGTGATGTTCCGCACCCCCTGGAGACACATAAGGTCAGAATGGTACAGTTTTACACAGACACCCTCTGTCCGCATGGGCCCAGGGAGGCCTGGAAAGTGAGAGGATGTGGCCCACACAGTCACTCACGTGGCACCACACTCGCTCACACCCTTGACAGGCTGAAAGGCCCTTTCACTAGCACAAGTGAAACAGCGCCTGGTCAGCCCAGTATGACTGCCATCAGTTCCTTGTTCGATATAAGCCTGGTCCGTTAGCATGATTATATTGAGCCAGAAACCAGCCCCGGTAGCATGGAAAGTTAAACCGAGAAACGAATGTGTGAATTCGTGGATCAAGATAAACAAGCAGCCCAAGGTTAAATTATATTTTTAATCGCCTTAAGGGCATACTAGATAATACACTATATACTTAATGGTTATACATATACAATGTTCAGATATGTAAATACAAAATAGTGGTAGGACAAAAGATATAAGCAGATGGATCATATCAAGAGATGGGAAAAGGAGATAGTAACCTCTAAGTCCAAAAAATATCAGAGGGACCTTTCTGACTTCGCAGGGAATCATGTATATGACGCGCCCCCTGGGCCTGTGCTGTGCAGGGGGATACCCGGAGCCGGATCGCTGGGGGTTGTAGTCTCCGTGTGGCGGTGACCCGGTCCGTGCCCAGGGTGGTCAAACCAGTGACAGTCTATTTGTATTGTAATTGTCCGACTACGCCACCCGTGGATTGCGGTCAGTAGGGACCGCCGCTGCGCTGCTGACCGCTGAGGCTGATGTTGTATGCGCAGCCAAGTATGGGATAACTCCCCACAGGAGAAGTATTGCCTCAGGGCAGCTAGTGTGGAGGATGGGAGTAATGGTGTGAGCGTCCCAGTACTAATGGTGCTGGTGCGGCGATGAAACACAGAGACGTGTGGTTGCAGTTTCCAATGCTTTACTCACAGTTCTTTACTGGTCCTAGTCACCTCGGTACCGGCGGTAACTGCCCAAGCTGTGCTGCGTCCACCAGGCAAGGGGCTCGACCAACTCCCAGGCAATTCCAGAGCGTGGCACAGGACTCCCTTCCTTTCCTTTCTCTGGCCGTCCCCACCAGTGACCCACCTTTGTCCAGCTTCCTCGGGCCTTCTGTTGGCGAAACTTCTCTCCGGTTTCCCTGACCCTATGTGGTATGCTTTCCTGGTGGATGTAGTGAGGGGTCGCACCAAGATGTGGTCACAACCTCCGGTTTTGGCTGAGGATTAGTCACCTCCACCAATTTGGGTTCCGGTACCCTGCTCTGCCAACCCTTCACCTTGTATCTCCTGGGCATATGGGGTTCCTTCTGTCCTCGTGTCTCTGGGCCTTTCTCTGTGTTCCTGTTCCTTGCTTCCTTTCTTACTGTCCTTTCTGTTCATTCTCCTTTCTCTCTCTCTCAGGCTCCAGCCTCCTGACAAGGCCTGCCTGCGGAGCAGAGCCCATGCAGGGGCTCTGCTTCCTGTCTTCTCCTCTCACTCTTAGCTTCTTCTCTGCACTGCACTGAACACTGTTCTAAGATGGTGCCCACCTTTTATACCTCCTTCTAACACCCGAGCCCAGGTGACTAGCAACCAATGGGCTCCTACCTATGCCCAGAGACCCACCCCTATCTGCTCCTACGCCACTGGGTTTTCCTCCCCCTCCCCACTCCAGCCAGGAACAGATGCTGTCGTGCCTGCACTTCTGTCTAGTGGGAGCACCGTTGAGCTGTCCCTCGGAAATGGGGTGTGTGTGGTGCATGCAGCTTACTGAGTCCTGGTCCACACTCCATCCTAACCAGGGAGTGGAATATCACACCGCTGGTTTGGGGTGCAATACCCCTGTAGCAGCCGAGCCCTCGGGGTGCTACATATATAGATGGAGGAAAAAACAAGGACTGAACAATGTGGTATCTAGAGCCTGCCTATACTCTTTCTCCTCTCTATCCTCTGTGGATGAAGATTCTTCTACTAGTGGTCAACGTGGTAATTCCTATAAAGAGAGGATTGGCCTGGGTAAACAGGGAATAAGTATGGATAAAAACCTATAATAAATGGAAATTGACCCCACCTCAGCCAAAGGAAAAGAAGCCTAAACAGAGTAACAGCTTAGAGGTAATTAATCTATCCGAGCACATACTAACAGAGGCTCAACGCGAAGTGCTAAGTCTGGGTCTTACCATTGTTCCTGACAATAATTTCAATTCTTTTATAGCGATAAAGGATTTACAACTTTTTTTGAGAAAACTGATCTTACGGAAACTTCACACTCGATCGGTGAGTGACCAGGATCTGAATACTTTGGAGGAACAGGAGGCGTTATCCGTATTGGAAGAGTTGGCACGGGAAAGCACTTCTACTGTTACAGGTACCTTCTCATCCTCGGTGGTGCCCAGGTCGACCACATTCCCTCCTTTCTCCCTATGTCCCCAAATAGAAATATTTAATAAACTAGTAATTGAAGAATTCAAAATGATTCCGAATGGGAGGAGGAATGACAACCTAACAGGGACACAATGGAGAGCTCTTAAAGAACTCAGGGGCATGAAGGATGTGGTCATCAAACCTGCGGACAAGGGAGGGAATGTGGTCGTCTGGCCGGCTCTGAGGTATGAGAAGGAGGCCTTTAGACAGTTAAGGGATCGCGAGGCGTACACTCTTCTTACCCAGAATCCCTTGAGTTCTTTCTCCCAAACCCTCTGATATTTTAGAGAGGGCGTATATACAGGGGATCATACCCAAAAAGATTTTTGATGGTCTGGTTGTACAATGTCCGGTGGTCCCTACCTTCTATCTATTACCTAAAATTCATAAGAACGCTTTAGAACCCCAGGGACGTCCGATTGTCTCTGGCATAGGAGGGCTGTGTGATCCTGTATGCAAATTTATTGAGCATTGCCTGCATCCTATAGTAGAGACTCTGCCCTCCTATGTCAGGGACACTATGGACGTCTTGAGGAAAATTGACGGCCTGTACTTGGATCCCGACATGGTCCTAGTGACTGCGGATGTCGAGTCTCTGCACACCAGCATTGATCACTCGGATGTATTGGAACCAGTAGAATTTTTCCTTAGCACAAGTAATCTAGATCAAGCACTGTGGTGCCTTGTTTTGGAACTCTTACAATTTATATTAACTCACAACTTTTTCATTTTCAAAGACTGTTTATTTTTACAGAAGCGGGGCACTGCGATGGGTGCGGCGTGCGCGCCATCGCACGCTAACCTCTTTCTTGGCTATTGGGAGAGGGAGGTTCTCATTTGACGGCACGTGCACTGCCTCCCAGGCGCAGTGCTGGTACAAATATATAGACGACCTGTTCATTATATGGCAGGGTCCTGAGCCTGAGCTTCGTGATTTCATCTGTGAATTAAATAATAACAATCGCAAAATTAAACTTACCTACAAACATTCTATGGAGAAGATTGACTTTCTGGATATTAAAATTATGGTACAAATGGATGGTGCGCTCCAGACTGATATATATCGGAAAGAGACGTCGGTAAACTCACTCCTTCATGCAACATCTGCACACACTTTCCACACTATACGTGCAGTAACAATGGGCCAATTTCTGAGAGCAAAACGCATTTGCTCATCAGATGAGATCTTTAAGGCTCAGGCTCAGGACCTCTCTGACTGCTTTCTTGAATGTGGGTATAGTAGGAGAGTTGTGAAGCAGGGATACCACCGTGCTAAAAAAACACCTCGGGATCTGTTACTTTGTGAAAAAGGGAGATATTCCAAAAAGGATTCTCCTTTGAGTTTTATCTCAACCTTTAATAACCAATGGTCTAAAATGCGGGAGAAATTACAAAAACACTGGTCAATCCTTACAATGGAACCCAATCTGAGGAAAATTCTCTCCGACTATCCTCTACTTACAGCAAGGAAGAGTGAAAATCTGAGAGAAATTCTTGTTAGAAGTCATTATGTCACAAATCCTCCGAGTCTTTTCGGTGCTAGTGTGCACAGATGGGGCTGTTTTCCATGTGGATCATGTCTGGCATGTAAAAATATTGTGCGGGCCACCGGCTTTACATCGGAGATGGAGGTAGGGACTACCGGATCACTCACGATATCTCATGCAATACTAGTTACATAATTTATTATGCTACCTGTACATTCAACCTCCATTATGTGGGGCTCACTTTATGTGCGTTCCGCATAAGGGTGAGGGAGCACGTAAGAGATATTAAAGTCGCAAGTGGGGTAAAAGATGTTTCCACCCTAAGAACCATCTCTCGACATTTTAGACTCCATCATAACTGTAATCCGGATGAAATCAAATTTAAGGGAATTGATAGGATACAGTGTGGTATTAGGGGAGGTGATAAAAAGAAAATTCTGGCTCAACGGGAATGCTGTTGGATCTTCACTTTGGGTACTATGTCCCCTTTCGGGTTAAATGAGAAATTGCCTTTTTCACCTTTCTGGTAATAATATGTGACTCAGTATATCCTCTCTCCTACTGGCTTATTTTAATTTGTATGTTGTTTTTTAATAGTGTTTTAACTAATTAATTTTTCTAATTTTTCAGTTGGATGTGATGTTATTCCTGATATCCCTGTTCTCTTTTCTTATTGCTGGGATGGGCTAGATCCTATATATATCTTTCCATGTAACTTTCGGGAAGAATAGAACACAGATAGAGGGGGGGATTCAACCCCTCATATGGGAACAATGATGGACATATAACTGCTTTCATTTTTGTGCACATGTTATTTTATGATGTATATTGTTAACATCAATGCAGGATTGTTAGTATCTTTTTGCCCATGGCGATATATATTCTTCCCTTCTCTTTCTTTTCTTTTTCCCCCCTTTTTCCCAATTTCAATACTCATGTGCCTCTCTCAAATAACAGCGCTGCAGTGGGTAATGTGGTTCATTTGGGGTTGCCCTGGCTTAATCCCACAAGTAAAATGGCCGATTGGGTGTTCGCACGCGCGCTGGTTCTCCATACTGCTGCTGTCGCTGAAGGCACCCATACGATGCGACGCGGGTGTTGACGTCACAGGAAAATTTTCCCTGACCCGCGCCGTCACTGCGATTGCCGGAAGTGACATGCGGGTGGCTGGGGATCCACTGCGCGTGCGCCGATACCGGCGGAAAACGCTTCAATCACACTGCAAACGGGGACATAAAAGGTCACAAAACACATACACACCACACCGCCCCCCGAGGAAGCCCATCACGTGAAACGCGCATCTGGGCGACGATCGCAGTCGGACACAGACTTGGTGCCATAGGTAAGCTTTATCCTTCTTAAACAACTTTTTGAGAGTATTTTGGTCTGGTACTATCACTTCTATATGTACCATATGTCCCCTCAGTGTACACAAGTCCTATGGGGTACCTCTCTCTATCTCTCTAATTGTCTAGGATAAACTTATGTATAGGAAATACTAAGACACTGTTTTTTGTCACCCTGTTATCTTTATGATCTATGTGGCATATCTATGGACTGTGCCCTTCTGTGATTTTCACATATCTTCATCTTATACCAATTGACTATTTTACTGTTCTATTTCCATTTTTAATATAATTCTAATAAAATTTATATATTTTTTAGCTTTATTCTGAGTTTACTATTTGTCTTTGGGGTTGACTATTCAGATTTATAGGTTGATAAGTGTAGGGAGGTATAGCAACCCCCTTTTTCCCGTATGGGACCATGAGACTGAAATATACCCATAGCATTGGTTCTTTGTTTATACTAATTGTACTGTGTATTTTCACAGCTGTCTTACCTGAACACATGGACTATAAGGCACGTGAGAAAACGTGGCTTACCAAACTAGATGAGGTATTTGGTGAGGAACCATGTGTGGTTTTTAATTCTGGAGAGATTGTGGATCTGATTACTAAGTTGAAACAACTATATAATAAAAAACACGGATATGGTGGAACAAATCATTCCTGGAAAGGTATATCATCAAGGGACTGATACCCAGAGGACTCCGGGTGCAGGTTTTTCCCTCATTTACAATTGAAGAGGAGGGGTTTAAAAAGGAATGGGAAAATCTTTCCTCCAACTGTTCCAGGGGATATATGGAATTATTGATTAAATCTAATACCACTACCCTGGAGACGATAGAGATTGAAATGAATTCAATCCAGGAGACCCTCTTGGACAAATTAAACGCTGAAGCATTGTCCAAATTGAATAAGGACTTGGAGGTAGATTTTGTGAGATGGGAAAAGGAGATAGTAACCTCTAAGTCCAAAAAATATCAGAGGGACCTTTCTGACTTCGCAGGGAATCATGTATATAGATGGAGGAAAAAACAAGGACTGAACAATGTGGTATCTAGAGCCTGCCTATACTCTTTCTCCTCTCTATCCTCTGTGGATGAAGATTCTTCTACTAGTGGTCAACCTGGTAATTCCTATAAAGAGAGGATTGGCCTGGGTAAACAGGGAATAAGTAAGGATAAAAACCTATAATAAACGCAAATTGACCCCACCTCAGCCAAAAGAAAAGAAGCCTAAACAGAGTAACAGCTTAGAGGTAATTAATCTATCCGAGCACATACTAACAGATGCTCAACGCGAAGTGCTAAGTCTGGGTCTTACCTTTGTTCCTGACAATAATTTCAATTCTTTTATAGCGATAAAGGATTTACAACTTTTTTTGAGAAAACTGATCTTACGGAAACTTCACACTCGATCGGTGAGTGACCAGGATCTGAATACTTTGGAGGAACAGGAGGCGTTATCCGTATTGGAAGAGTTGGCACGGGAAAGCACTTCTACTGTTACAGGTACCTTCCCATCCTTGGTGGTGCCCAGGTCAACCACAATCCCTCCTTTCTCCCTATGTCCCCAAACAGAAATATTTAATAAACTAGTAATTGAAGAATTCAAAATGATTCCGAATGGGAGGAGGAATGACAACCTAACAGAGACACAACGAAGAGCTCTTAAAGAACTCAGGGGCAAGAAGGATGTGGTCATCAAACCTGCGGACAAGGGAGGGAATGTGGTCGTCTGGCCGGCTCTGAGGTATGAGAAGGAGGCCTTTAGACAGTTAAGGGATCGCGAGGCATACACCCTTCTTACCCAGATTCCCTTGAGTGCTTTCTCCCAAACCCTCTTTAATATTTTAGAGAGGGCGTATATACAGGGGATCATACCCAAAAAGATTTTTGATGGTCTGGTTGTACAATGTCCGGTGGTCCCTACCTTCTATCTATTAACTAAAATTCATAAGAATGCTTTAGAATCCCAGGGACGTCCGATTGTCTCTGGCATAAGAGGGCTGTGTGATCCTGTATGCAAATTTATTGAGCATTACCTGCATCCTATAGTAGAGACTCTGTCCTCCTATGTCAGGGACACTACGGACGTCTTGAGGAAAATTGACGGCCTGTACTTGGATCCCGACATGGTCCTAGTGACTGCGGATGTCGAGTCTCTGCATATCAGCATTGATCACTTGGATGGATTGGAAGCAGTAGAATTTTTCCTTAGCACAAGTAATCTAGATCAAGCACTGTGGTGCCTTGTTTTGGAACTCTTACAATTTATATTAACTCACAACTTTTTCATTTTCAAAGACTGTTTCTTTTTACAGAAGCGGGGCACTGCGATGGGTGCGGCATGCGCGCCATCGTACGCTAACCTCTTTCTTGGCTATTGGATGAGGGAGGTTCTCATTTGACGGCACGTGCACTGCCTCCCAGGCGCAGTGCTGGTACAGATATATAGACGACCTGTTCATTATATGGCAGGGTCCTGAGCCTGAGCTTCGTGATTTCATCTGTGAATTAAATAATAACAATCACAAAATTAAACTTACCTACAAACATTCTAGGGAGGAGATTGACTTTCTGGATATTAAAATTATGGTACAAATGGATGGTGCGCTCCAGACTGATATATATCGGAAAGAGACGTCGGTAAACTCACTCCTTCATGCAACATTTGCACACACTTTCCACACTATACGTGCAGTAACAATGGGCCAATTTCTGAGAGCAAAACGCATTTGCTCATCAGATGAGATCTTTGAGGCTCAGGCTCAGGACCTCTCTGACCGCTTTCTTGAACGTGGGTATAGTAGGAGAGTTGTGAAGCAGGGATACCACCGTGCTAAAAAAACACCTCGGGATCTGTTACTTTGTGAAAAAGGGAGATATTCCAAAAAGGATTATCCTTTGAGATTTATCTCAACCTTTAATAACCAATGGTCTAAAATGCGGGAGATATTACAAAAACATTGGTCAATCCTTACAATGGAACCCAATCTGAGGAAAATTCTCTCCGACTATCCTCTACTTACAGCAAGGAAGAGTCAAAATCTGAGAGATATTCTTGTTAGAAGTCATTATGTCACAAATCCTCCGAGTCTTTTCGGTGCTGGTGTGCACAGATGGGGCTGTGTTCCATGTGGATCATGTCTGGCCTGTAAAAATATTGTGCGGGCCACCGGCTTTACATCGGAGATGGAGGTAGGGACTACCGGATCACTCACTATATCTCATGCAATACTAGTTACATCATTTATTATGCTACCTGTACATTCAACCTCCATTATGTGGGGCTCACTTTATGTGAGTTCCGCATAAGGGTGAGGGAGCACGTAAGAGATATTAAAGTCGCAAGTGGGGTAGAAGATGTTTCCACCCAAAGAACCATCTCTCAACATTTTAGACTCCATCATAACTGTAATCCGGATGAAATCAAATTTAAGGGAATTGATAGGATACAGTGTGGTATTAGGGGAGGTGATAAAAAGAAAATTCTGGCTCAATGGGAATGCTGTTGGATCTTCACTTTGGGTACTATGTCCCCTTTCGGGTTAAATGAGAAATTGTCTTTTTCACCTTTCTTGTAATAATATGTGACTCAGTATATCCTCTCTCCTACTGGCTTATTTTAATTTGTATGTTGTTTTTTAATAGTGTTTTAACTAATTAATTTTTCTAATTTTTCAGTTGGATGTGATGTTATTCCTGATATCCCTGTTCTCTTTTCTTATTGCTGGGATGGGCTAGATCCTATATATATCTTTCCATGTGACTTTCGGGAAGAATAGAACACAGATGGAGGGGGGGATTCAACCCCTCATATGGGAACAATGATGGACATATAACTGCTTTCATTTTTGTGCACATGTTATTTTATGATGTATATTGTTAACATCAATGCAGGATTGTTAGTATCTTTTTGCCCATGCCGATATATATTCTTCCCTTCTCTTTCTTTTCTTTTTCCCCCCTTTTTCCCAATTTC
The DNA here is from genome assembly GCF_046119375.1 of Phyllobates terribilis. Lineage (NCBI taxonomy): Eukaryota > Metazoa > Chordata > Amphibia > Anura > Dendrobatidae > Phyllobates > Phyllobates terribilis. The sequence continues at coordinate 32,018,311 of NW_027362761.1, read as the reverse complement.
AATACTCACGTGCCTCTCTCAAATAACAGCGCTGCAGTGGGTAATGCGGTTCATTTGGGGTTGCCCTGGCTTAATCCCACAAGTAAAATGGCCGATTGGGTGTGCGCACGCGCGCTGGTTCTCCATACTGCTTCTGTCGCTGAAGGCATCCATACGATACAACGCGGGGGTTGACGTCACAGGAAAATTTTCCCTGATCCGCGCCGTCACTGCGATTGCCCGAAGTGACATGCGGGCGGTTGGGTATTCCACTGCGCGTGCGCTGATACCGGCGGAAAACGCTTCAATCACACTGCAGACGGGGACATAAAAGGACACAAAACACATACACACCACACCGCCCCCCGAGGAAGCCCATCACGTGAAACGCTCATCTGGGCGACGATCGCAGTCGGACACAGACTTGGTGCCATGGGTAAGCTTTATCCTTCTTAAACAACTTTTAGAGAGTATTTTGGTCTGGTACTATCACTTCTTTATGTACCATATGTTCCCTCAGTGTACACACGTCCTATGGGGTACCTCTCTCTATGTCTCTAGTTGTCTAGGTTAAAATTATGTATAGCAAATACTAAGACACTGGTTTTTGTCACCCTGTTATCTTTATGATCTATGTGGCATATCTATGTACTGTGCCCTTCTGTGATTTTCACATATCTTCATCTTATACCAATTGACTATTTTACTGTTCTATTTCCATTTTTAATATAATTCTAATAAAATTTATATTTTTTAGCTTTATTCTGAGTTCACTATTTGTCTTTGGGGTTGACTATTCAGATTTATAGGTTGATAAATAGAGAGAGAGAGCATGTGGCTTTGCGCTAGCCTTTATTTGCTTTGAGTCACTTCCCTCCTGCCCTCTGGGCTGAACCTAAATCCCCTCCCCTTTTCGCTAGCAGCTAAAAACTCCATAACTTAAGATGAACCATAATTCCTTAATGGACGATCATAGGGAGGTGGTGCCATCAGATTCAGCCAGTCCCCTGCTACACGTTAAGGCCAAATACAACTTTGTAAGTGTTGTATACAGCAGGGTAGGAGGTATAATAAAATATAACCTTTAATTTAGACGATTAAAAAGAGCTAACAGCTCAATGAAGACACACAACACAAAATCATATGCTAACTACCTATCTGTACATGGTGAAAGCATATAAAGATATATACAGTAGGTAATATAGATAATAAAGGAACAAACTCACCAATAGTTTGAGGTGCTCTCCTTTCTAATTAGATCCAGGTCTGGTCCCTTGTACCAAGTCACCTCGCTTAATGGTCAAATTGTAGAGAGAAGGATACAAGGGGGAAGGCAATGACCAAAGCCCACACAATACCCTTAACCATTCTCAAAAGAGCCAAGGGAACTTTAAATATCAATGCACAATGACGCTCCATATGCATTTTGCTTACAAACTCATCAGGGGAGACAAGGGGTCAGCATAACAGAAGCATTAGCAAGGGCATCACTCGCCTAAGTGCAAGCGATTGAGTCAAAATACCTGGTCAGATGAAGCATGTATCCAATGTCCTTAAGAATGTTTGGGGCTCGTGTGTCCCATCACTTCCTGTGCGTCCATTAGTGGAATGCACATGTGACCCGAATGCATCACATCCGGTGTGACCGGCGAGCAAGAGATGTTTTTTCAGAAAGCCAATTCTCTCAACCTAAATATCCTATAATAGCACCTTTAAAGAGTTGCAAAAGATCTATATAAAACAGATTACCGTTATGTACTGCAACTTAGAACTAAGGAATAGGAGGGAAAAGCTGTCCCTGCACTGAGACTCAGCTTAACCCTACGCTGGGGTAGGTGCCCTATTCCTTCTGAATGGCCCCACCGAAACTCCTGCAGTGAACTCAAACGAAGACCTGTAGGATGGGGAAAGGGGTCGCTAAAAGATCTCAGGACTGGGAGCAAAAGCAGGAGACCTCCTAACAGAAAAGTTAGTCGCAGAAACAAAAATTAAAGGAAACAAAACTGGTGGAACAAGAAGTCCCAGGATAACAATAGTCCAAAGCAAGAAGAACTAAACAAGGCTACTTAGCCACAGCATGAGCGTTACAACACTGATGTCCAGCAGGGAATGGGAGCCAGGTGCTGGGTAATAAAGAGTGCAGAGATCACGTGACCAAGAAACCCAGCACCAGAGGAAAAGACTAGAAGCCAGCAAACCACAACAAGACGGCCGATAGTAAAACAAAATAGATTCTAACAGTATCTCCCCTTTCACGAGGATTCTCCGGATCCTCTAGGCTGAGCCTTACCAGGAAATCTCCTGTGAAAAGCCTTAATTAGCCTTGAGGCCGTGACTTCCTCGGCCTTCACCCAGGAATTATCCTCGGGGCCGAAACCTCTCCAGGAGAGAAGATACTGTAATCTTCCTCTATGCCACCTGGAAACCAAAATGCGAGAAATCTCAAATTCACCGTCCTCATCAACAGAAGGAACAGTAGGCTTCGTCTGCTTATCAGGCGTGTCAGTCTTCTTAAGTAACAACACATGAAACACAGAATTAATCCTCCAGGATGAGGGAATGCCCAACCTCACCGCTGCTGAGTTGACAATCTGAACCACTTTGAAAGGACCCACAAATTTAGGCTCCAGTTTTTTAGAAGGAATCTTCAAACGAAGATTCGTAGAGGGCAACCAAACCATATCTCCAACAGCAAACAAGGACTCCTTTCTTTTTTTGTCAAAATACCTTTTTGATCTCCTGTTAGCCTCTTTAAGGTTCAGATGTACACTGGTCCAAACCCTCTCCAAATCACCAGAAAAATTGTCCTCCTCCGGTACACCACCCCAACTTTGGAAAATGGACCAAAAGATGGATGCCTACCAGTACAACAAAAAAAAGGAGAACAACCAGCCGAGGAAGAAGTATGATTATTAACGGTAAACACGGCAAGTGGTAGAAATTCTGACCACATTTCCTGATTGTCTGCCACAAAACATCTCAAAAACTGCTCGACATCCTGGTTCTTCCGGTTAGAACCCTCCTGTTTGTTTTTGTTTCTATCTTGTGTTTTGCGGTCACGTGACCATCTTCCTATACACTGTGTTCCAAATAATTATGCAAATAATATTTTCTCAGATTTTCCCAAATTACCTATATGAATTGCAGTCATTGTAATTTTCCAGTCAAATAACTATTAGAGTACAATTGAAAGGTTTTTGTACAAACTGCCTATGATAACAGTATATTTTTTAAAAAATAAAAAACTCAAACTGCACTCAAAATGCATGTTCCAAATTATTATGCACAGCAGAGTTTTCAATCTTTTCATTTTAATAAAGAACAAAAAAATGGTCATTTTTGAAATTATAAGCATTAGCAGGTTATTACAAACTGAAATCAAACAGTTTTCAACTCAAAACTTTATTCTAGGTGATGTTACATTTGCACATAGGACCCCTTGTTCGAAAGGAGCTTCTGAACTCTCTCGTCCATTGAATTTGTCCGGTTTTGAATTGTTTCTGCTTTAATTGTTTTGCATGAGGACAGAATACCCTCCCAGAGCTGTTGCTTAGATGTGAACTGCCTCCCGCCATCATAGACACTCCTTTTGATGATGCTCCAGAGGTTCTCAATGGGGTTGAGGTCAGGGGAGCATGGGTGCCACACCATAAGTTTGTCCCCTTTTATGTCCATAGCAGCCAGAGATGCAGATGTGTTATGTGCAGCATGAGACGGGACATTATCATGCATGAAAATGATCTTGCTGCGGAATGCACGGTTCTTCTTCTTGAACCATGGAAGGAAGTGCTGTTTGAGAAACTCAACATACATTATGGAGTTCATCTTTACCCCTTCAGGGATCCTAAAGGGGCCGACAATCTCTCTCCCCATGATTCCAGCCCAAAACATTACTCCACCTCCTCCTTGTTAGCGCTGTAGCCGTGTTTGCATGGGGTGTCCATCAACCAGCCATCCTCCACTCCATCCATCTGGACCATCGAGATCATTTCATGCATGATAATGCCCCATCTCATGCTGCACATAACACATCTGCATCTCTGGCTGCTATGGGCATAAAAGGGGACAAACTTATGGTGTGGCACCCATGCTCCCCTGACCTCAACCCCATTGAGAACCTCTGGAGCATCATCAAAAGGAGTGTCTATGATGGCGGGAGGCAGTTCACATCTAAGCAACAGCTCTGGGAGGGTATTCTGTCCTCATGCAAAACAATTAAAGCAGAAACCATCCAAAACCGGACAAATTCAATGGACGAGAGAGTTCAGAAGCTCCTTTCGAACAAGGAGTCCTATGTGCAAATGTAACATCACCTAGAATAAAGTTTTGGGTTGAAAACTGTTTGATTTCAGTTTGTAATAACCTGCTAATGCTTATAATTTCAAAAATGACCATTTTTTTTGTTCTTTATTAAATTGAAAAGGTTGAAAACTCTGCTGTGCATAATAATTTGGAACATGCATTTTGAGTGCAGTTTGAGTTTTTTATTTTTTTAAAAATATACTGTTATCATAGGCAGCTTGTACAAAAACCTTTCAATTGTACTCTAATAGTTATTTGACTGGAAAATTACAATGACTGCAATTCATATAGGTAATTTGGGAAAATCTGAGAAAATATTATTTGCATAATAATTTGGAACACAGTGTATATTCCAGCTCCGCCCTTCTGGCCTTGCTGGACTTCAGTGTTGTTTTGACTGTCTCTCTAGCCAGGAGCTTTTGTGCCTATCTATCTCTAGTTTGCTTGGTCCTCTGGGACCTCTAGTACTTTTGTCAGTTTATCTTTTGCTCTGCAACAACTTCTGTTAGGAGGTGTCCCATTTTTTGTCCCAGTCCTTAGTTCTTTTAGGGACCCCTCCCTTTCTCTATAGGTCTCCGTTCAGACTAGCCGAGGACGAAGGCGGGTCTGTTCACAAGGAACAGGTTGCCCGCTACAACGTAGGGACTCAGCTTAGTCTTAGTGTAGGGACAGCTCTCCCCTTCTTTCCCTAGTTTATGTTGCAGATCATAACAGTAAGTCCAGCCCAAACAACAACAAAAAAAAAATTTAAGGAAAGAAATCCGGGGATCAGTATGGTTTCTGTTCAAGATTTGGCTCAACGCCTGTGTAGCGCCCCGAGGGTTCGGCCGCTACAGGGGTATTGCACCTCAGACCAGAGGTGTGATATTCCACTCCCAGGCAAGGATGGAATATGGACCAGGGCTCAGTTAGCTGCATACAGCACACACACCCCATTTCCGAGGGACAGCTCAACGGTGCTCCCACTAGACAGAAGTGCAGGCACGACCGACTATGTCCCTGCCTGGAGTGGGGAGGGGAGTGGAACACCCAGTGCTGTAGGGGCAGATAGGGGTTGGTTCCTGAGCGTAGGTAGGAGCCCATTGGTTGCTGGTCACCTGGGCTCATGGTCAGAGGGAGGTATAAAAGGTGGGCACCATCTTAGATCTAGATTCGTTCGTTCAGTCAGTTCAGCCAGAGGAGAAGACAGGGAGTGGAGGCTCTGTAGGAGCTCTACTCCAGGAGGGCCTAGTGAGAGGCCGAGGAGGAGGAATAGGGGAGCTGGGATTTTGGCTCATCTCAGCTCCAAGAGAACGGAACAGAAAGGAACAGAAAGGAACAGAGAAAGAGAAGGAGAGACAGAGAGACCGAAGGGCTCAGGAACAAGAAGGTGGAAGGGACCCTAAGAACCCACGAGAATCCAGGGTGCAGGGTCAGGCAGATTAAGGGTGCCGGATCCCAGGTTGGTGGAGGAGAAGCTACCCTCAGCCAAGGACCGGTCGTCGTGATCATTTATTGGTGCGACACCTCATCAAACCTGCTAGGAAGGCACCATATAGGACAGCGGAGGACGGGGCCCACGTTTAACCGCACAAGTCCGTGGCAGCTGGACAAAAGTGGGTCACTGGTGAGGCAGGCCAGAGAAAGGATTAAAGGGGTCCTGTGCCATGCTCCTGAACTGCCTGGGAGTTGACCGAGCCCCACACCTGGTGGACGCAGCATGGCTCGGGCGGTCACTACGTGTACAGAAGTGACCAGGAGTACCTGAACTGTGAGTAAAAGACATTGGACTGCAGTGCGTTGTCTGTGTGCTCTTTCGCTCCTCCAGCACTATCAGCACGGGGACTCTCACCACCATCACTCCCACCATCCACTACACTGCCCTGGGGCCGCACTCTTCCCGTGGGGAGTCACACCATCCCAGCTGCATTCCTCATCAGCCCCAGCGGACTGCCTTGCAGCGGCGGTTCCTAATAACCGCAATCCACGGGTGGCGTAGTCGGACATTATCTAAAACATCTAAAAGACTGCCACTGGTCTGACCACCCTGAGCCACGGGACCGGGTCGCCACTACTACCCCCATCGTCTCCCTATTGCCCGGTTCCGAGTGCCCCACGGCCCAGGGGGCGAGTCACCTGCAGGGATTGTCTCTGGAGGTGTCCGAGCTCCGGCAACACGTGAGTAACTGTTCTGGAGCGCATATTGTCGAACCCAAGGTAGGACTCCCTGATATTTTTTATGGTAAACAACAAGATTTTTTTTCCTTTAAAAATGCTTGTTTATTATATTTTCGTTTGAGACCAAGGTCCTCTGGGAATGAATCACAGCGCATTGGGTTTATCATGTCACTTTTCCGCAAGGAACCACAGGGATGGGCCTTTTCTCTCCAACCTAATGATCCGTGTTGTAGGTCAGTGGAGGATTTTTTTTCTGCTATGGGGCTATTGTATGACGATTCTGATCGAGTCTCATCTGCTAAGACAGAACTGAGGCATTTGAATCAGGGGTCAGGTGATGTTGAAAATTATTGTACACACTTCAGAAGGTGGTCCTCAGAAGTGAAATGGAATGATTCGGCGTTAAAATGTTTTTTTCTTGCTGGTCTAAGTGAAAGGGTTAAGGATCTGCTGATTGCATTTCCTGCACCTGAGACCTTGCAAGAAGCCATGCAATTAGCTATACGTGTGGACAGGAGACTGCTTGCCAGGGTTAACGATGAAAAAATTCCTGTAGTGGCAACTCCTTGTCCCCAGAGGGTCTGCTCGGATGGCGGAGAACCGATGGAGGTTGGGGCGATGTCACTCCGCTCTCAGGAAAGAGACCACAGGTTTTCCAAGGGATTGTGTTTTTAGTGTGGTAAAACTGACCATTTGATTAAGAACTGTGAGCTTCGTTTAAGTAAAGAAAAAAAAAAGGTCAGTTACGCCTGTATTGCTTGTCTGAGCTCCAAGGGAGTATTTCTTTCAGGGAGTACCTCATTGCAGGAAGTTTTGATTGAATTTCAGGTATTTGTGGATTGTGGTTCAACACTTAATGTGATTGATAAGGGGTTTTTGGAAAAACTTAAATTGGAATCCAAACCTTTGTCATCACCTATTTCTGTGATTGCAATTGATAACACTCCTTTGAAATGTATTACTCACAAGGTTGCTGCATTTCCCCTCACTATCAATGGCATTCATGAAGAAAATTTGGATTTGGTGGTATTATATAATTTACCCTCTCCAGTCATTTTAGGTTTGCCTTGGTTAAAACTGCACAATCCTTTACTGGACTGGTCTACTAATGAGATTAAGTCTTGGAGTCCTAAGTGCTATGATAAATGTTGTAATGATCGCATTGCGGCTGTGGAAAAAGGGGAATTACCTGTACCTTTTCAGGATTTTTGGAAGTTTTTTCAGAGGAGGAGTCGCAAGTTTTACCCCCTCATAGGGACTATGATTGCACCATTGAGTTTGTTCCTGGAGCTACTCTTCCCAAGAGTCGCTTATTTAATCTGACTATCCCTGAAAGAAAGGCCTTGGAGGAATACATACAGACGAGCTTGGCTGCTGGTCACATTAGACCATCTAAGTCGCCTGTGGCCGTTGGATTTTTCTTTGTTAAAAAAAAGGACGGTTGTTTACGTCCATGTCTGGACTTTCGTGAAATTAATAAGATTACCGTACGTAATTCCTACCCATTGCCGTTAATTCCGGACTTGTTTAACCAGTTAGTGGGGGCCAAGTGGTTCTCTAAAATTGATCTCCGGGGGCATACATTTTGTTACGAATTAAGGAGGGTGATGAATGGAAAACTGCTGTTAACACTCCGGTAGGTCATTTTGAGAATCTGGAGAATCTGGTGATGCCTTTTGGTCTTACCAATGCACCCGCGTTTTTTCAGAACCTTATTAATGACATCCAGAGACCTTTGATTGGTAAGAATGTGGTTGTGTATTTGGATAACATTCTGATTTATTCACCAGATCTGGAGTCCCATTGGCAGAGTGTACGTAAGGTGTTGCAGTTATTGAGTGATAATTCACTTTTTGCTAAGCTGGAGAAATGTGAGTTCGCTGTACAGAGAATTAGTTTTTTGGGCTACATTATCTCCAGCGAGGGCTTTGAGATGGACCCGGTGAAGGTTCAGACTGTGCAGGAATGGCCTAGGCCTATTGGTTTGAAATCGATACAGAGATTTTTGGGTTTCGCAAATTATTACAGGAAATTCATTAAGAATTTTTCTATAATTGTTAAGCCGCTGACCGATCTCACCAGGAAAGGTGCTAATACGGTCCAGTGGACTACTGAGGCCATTGAAGCTTTTGTGTATCTCAAGGAGAGGTTCAGTTCTGCCCCTATCCTAATGCAGCCTGATGAGACCAAGCCTTTTTTGGTCGAGGTTGATGATTCTTCAGTGGGGGTCGGTGCAGTTTTGTCTCAGGAGAACAAGGATGGAGTACATCCCTGTGCTTTTTTTTCGAAAAAATTTTCAGAAACCGAACTTAATTACGATGTTGGTAATCAGGAATTGCTGGCTATTAAACTTGCGTTTGAACATTGGCGTCATTTCTTGGAAGGTGCTAAATTTCCTATTCAGGTTTTCACAGATCATAAGAATTTGATCTATCTGGATGCTGCCAAACGCTTGAATGCCCGTCAAGCTAGGTGGGCACTTTTTTTTTCTTGGTTTAATTTTTCTGTTACCTATATCCCTGGTACTAAGAATGTTAAAGCCGATGCTTTATCTCGCAGCTTTTCTCCCATGGTTGGTACCGAGGAGGAGGAGAGCATTTTACAGGAAGGAGTTGTGGTAGCAGCATTGGACTCCGTTTTGGAAGATGGGATTCTGAAAGCCCAAGAGGATGCCCCATCTAATTCTCCTCATGGGAGGTTGTTTGTGCCTAGAACCTCTAGGAGAGATTTGTTTGTGGAGTATCATGAGTCTCGGTTGGCAGGTCATCCAGGAATTTCTGAGACTAAGAGACTTATCAGTCGCAGTTTTTGGTGGCCTGGGTGGCAGAAGGAAGTCATCAAGTGGGTGTGTCAATGTACTGTGTGTGCTAGGTCAAAGGCTTCACATACCCCTGCTGCGGGGTTGCTTTGCCCTCTGGTGGTTCCTAGTGCGGCTTGGACACATCTGGCAATGGATTTTATTACTGACCTTCCTGTGTCCGAGGGTTTCACTGTCATCTGGGTGGTCGTGGACCGTTTTAGCAAGATGTGTCATTTGGTTCCATTCATTAAGCTACCCTGTCTTAAGACACTCGCTAAGGCGTTTGTTAAGGAAATTGTCAGGCGCCATGGCGTTCCCACCGACATTGTTTCTGATAGGGGACCTCAGTTTGTGGCTCGCTTTTGGCGTGCTTTTTGTGACAGGTTGGGAGTCCATTTGTCATTTTCGTCTGGTTATCATCCTGAGTCTAATGGACAGACTGAAAGAAAGAACCAGGATGTTGAACAGTTTTTGCGTTGTTTTGTGGCAGACAATCAAGAGGGGTGGTCTGAGTTTCTGCCACTCGCAGAATTTGCTCTTAACAACCATACATCCTCCTCTGCTGGGTGTTCTCCTTTTTTTTGTTGTACTGGGAGACATCTGTCTTTTGGTTCATTCTCCAAATTGGGGTCGGCGGTGCCGGAGGAGGAAAATTTTTCCGGTGATTTGGAGAGAGTTTGGACTAATGTACGTTGTATCCTTCAAGAGGCTAACAAAAAGTCCAAGAAGTATTTTAACAGGAAACGTAAATAGGTTTTGTTTACTGTGGGTGACATGGTTTGGTTGTCCTCAAAGAATCTGCGGTTGAGGATTCCCTCTAAAAAATTGAGTCCGAAGTTTGTGGGGCCATTTAAGGTGCTTCAGGTGGTTAACCAGTCTGCTGTTAGGTTGGAGGTTCCCTCCTCCTGGAAGATTAATCCTGTGTTTCATGTTTCCTTGTTAAAAAAGGCTGATGTATCGGATAGGGAGACCACTGTCACAGTTCCTCCGGTGGTGGAAGACGGTGAATATGAAATTTCTCGTATCCTGAATTCCAGAGAGCATAGAGGGAGATTGCAGTATCTCGTCGCTTGGAAAGGTTTCGGTCCCGAGGATAACTCCTGGGTAAATGCGGATGATGTCTCTGCCCCTAGACTTGTCAGAGCTTACCACAGGAGATTTCCGGATAGGCCTGGGCCTGGAGGATCCAGAGGATCCTCATAAAAGAGGGGGTACTGTTAGAACCCTCCTGTTTGTTTTTGTTTCTATCTTGTGCTTTGCGGTCACGTGACCATCTTCCTATATATTCCAGCTCTGCCCTTCTGGCCTTGCTGGACTGCAGTGTTGTTTTGACTGTCTCTCTAGCCAGGTGCTTTTGTGCCTATCTATCTCTAGTTTGCTTGGTCCTCTGGGACCTCTAGTACTTTTGTCAGTTTATCTTTTGCTCTGCAACAACTTCTGTTAGGAGGTGTCCCATTTTTTGTCCCAGTCCTTAGTTCTTTTAGGGACCCCTCCCTTTCTCTATAGGTGTCAGTTCAGACTAGCCGAGGACGAAGGCGGGTCTGTTCACAAGGAACAGGTTGCCCGCTACAACATAGGGACTCAGCTTAGTCTTACTGTAGGGACAGCTCTCCCCTTCTTTCCCTAGTTTATGTTGCAGATCATAACACTTCCTTTCAGTCTGTCCATTGGACTCTGGATGATAGCCCGACGAGAATGACAAATGAATTTTCAATCTGTCACAAAAAGCACGCCAAAAGCGAGCCACAAACTGTGGTCCTCTATTGGAAACAATGTCCGCGGGAACACCATGGCACCTAACAATTTCCTTCACAAAAGCCTTAACAAGAGTCTTGGCGCAAGGTAACTTGTTGAACGGGACCAGATGACACATTTTACTAAAACGGTCCACAACAACCTAGATGACAGAAAAACCCTCCAAAAAAGACAGATCGGTGATAAAATCCATGGCAAGGTGCATCCATGGTGAACTAGGATCTTCCAAGGGGCATAGCAACCCCGCAGCCGGAGCATAAGAGGCCTTCGACCTAGCACACACCGAACACTGACACACCCACTTGATGACTTCCCTTTGCCACCCTGGCCACCAGAAACTCCGACCGATAGACTTCCTAGTTTCCGAAATCCCTGGGTGACCCGCCAACCGAGACTCATGACATTCAACAAACAATGCTCTACTCAAGGCTCTAGGCACAAACAATTTACCACACGGAGTGTTAGTTGGTGCTGCACTCTGAGCTCCTAGGATGCTATTCTCGAACTCAGAATCCAAAGCCGCCACCACCACCCTTCTCTGCAAAATACACTCCTCCCTCTCAGCATTCACCGCTGGAGAGAAACTACGAGACAAAGCGTCAGCCTCAACATTCCTTGTCCCCGGGACAAAGGTTATGGAGAAATTGAATCGGGCAAAAAACAGTGCCCACCTAGCCTGACGGGCATTCAAACGTTTAGCTGCGTCCAGGTAAATCAAATTCTTATGATCAGTGAAAACCTGTACAGGATGTCGAGCCCCCTCCAAAAAATGTCGCCAATGCTTGAACGCGAGTTTAATAGCCAACAACTCACAATTCCCAACATCATAGTTGAGCTCTGTCTCAGAAATTTTTTTTGAAAAGAAAGCACAGGGATGCACCCCATCCTCACCCTCCTGGGACAGAACTGCCCCTACGCCTATAGATGAGGCATCCACCTCAACCAAAAATGGCTTGGTCTCATCCGTCTGGATAAGAACAGGAGCAGAGCTGAACCTCTCCTTGAGATACTCAAAAGCTTCAATAGCCTCAGTGGACCATTGGACTGTATTAGCACCCTTCTTGGTGAGATCAGTGATGGGTTTAGCGATGACAGAGAAATTCTTTATGAATTTCCTTTAATAATTGTCAAACCCCAAAAACCTCTGTACGGACTTCAAACCCTCAGGCCTCGGCGGTGGTATTACCAGGAAAAAATACCCCAGCAGAACGTAAAAACGCAATGCGAAAGGTAGTGTTATTTCGACTGACCATTTTTTTTTCTTTCCTTAAGCGAACCTCACATTGCTTTAAAAAATGATCAGCCTTACAGCAATACAAGCAAAGTCCCTCAGAGAAGCCCTTGTCTCTCTCCCTGGAACGGGATGACATTGCCCCGACCTGCATAGGTTCCCCAGTGTCGGCAGGAATATCGTGAGAAACAGAATCCAGCAATACAGGAAACTTCTCATTCTGTCTAGCCCTCAACCTTCTATCCACATGGATAGCTAACTGCATGGCAACTTGCAGAGTATCAGGTGCAGGGAATGCAATGAACAAATCTTTAACCCTTTCACTCAAGCCTGCCAGAAACTGAAACTTGAGTGCAGGGTCGTTCCACCTGACCTCTGCAGACCATCGTCTGAACAGGGTGCAACAACTCTCAGCATCAAGAGAACCCTGTTTGAGACGTCTGAGCTCTGCCTCAGCTGATGTAACCCGATCAGGATCATCATATAGCAAACCCATGGCTTCAAAAAATGCCTCCACAGGACTCAAACAAAGATCATCAGGAATAGTGATGAATGTGTAAGAAATAAACATTCCTCACATGTATTAAAACTGTCAAACAGTCGCAAATCATGCACACGGGAGTGATTTAAACATAACACCGAGCAGCTGTAACTACTCGGTGCTCACCCGAGCATACTCAGCGAAAGGGTTAACAGAACATACTCACTCATCACTAATCAGGAGACAAGGAAAACGCCCAGATTTGAGGTTCTTTATGCAATAGAGACATAATAATTCCTACATGCAACATGATATCCGCTAACAAATTGTCGGCTCAAATTGTTAGCGGATATCATGTTGCATTTGGAGAGTCCCTGTGTGCCCAAACATTGGAGCTCCCCCACAAGTGACCCCATTTTGGAAACTAGACCCCCCAAGGCACCTATCTAGATGCATAGTGAGCACTTGGAACCCCTAGGTGCTTCACAAGTTGATTCGTAAAAATGAAAAAGTGTTTTTTTTTTCACTTTGTCATTATTACGAATCAATTTGTGAAGCACCTGGGGGTTCCAAGTGCTCACTATGCATCTATAAAGGTGCCTTGGGGGGTCTAGTTTCCAAAATGGGGTCACTTGTGGGGGAGCTCCAAAGTTTGGGCACAGAGGGGCTCTCCAAACGCAATGTGGTGTCCGCTAACAATTTGAGCCGATTTTCCATTCAATTTGTTAGCAGATACTATGTTGCATTTAGAGAGTCCCTGTGTGCCCATACATTGGAGCTCCCCCACAAGTGACCCCATTTTGGAAACTAGACCCCCCAAGGCACCTATCTAGATGCATAGTGAGCACTTGGAACCCCTAGGTGCTTCACAAATTGATTCGTAAAAATGAAAAAGTGTTTTTTTTTTCACTTTTTCATTTTTACTAATCAATTTGTGAAGCACCTGGGGGTTCCAAGTGCTCACTATGCATCTAGAAAGGTGCCTTGGGGGGTCTAGTTTCCAAAATGGGGTCACTTGTGGGGGAGCTCCAAAGTTTGGGCACAGAGGGGCTCTCCAAACGCAATGTGGTGTCCGCTAACAATTTGAGCCGATTTTCCATTCAATTTGTTAGCAGATACCATGTTGTATTTAGAGAGTCCCTGTGTGCCCAAACATTGGAGTTCCCCCACAAGTGACCCCATTTTGGAAACTAGACCCCCCAAGGCACCTATCTAGATGCATAGTGAGCACTTGGAACCCCTAGGTGCTTCACAAATTGATTCGTAAAAATGAAAAAGTGTTTTTTTTTTCACTTTTTCATTTTTACGAATCAATTTGTGAAGCACCTGGGGGTTCCAAGTGCTCACTATGCATCTATAAAGGTGCCTTGGGGGGGTCTAGTTTCCAAAATGGGGTCACTTGTGGGGGAGCTCCAAAGTTTGGGCACACAGGGGCTCTCCAAACACATGGCGTCCGCTAATTATTCAAGCAAATTTTACAATCAAAAAGTCAAATGGCGCTCCTTCCCTTCCGAGCCCTGCCGTGCGCCCAAACAGTGTTTCTTCCCCAAATATTGGGTATCTGCGTGCCCAGGGGAAATTGCACAACAAATTTTGGGGTCCATTTTTTCTTGTTACCCCTGTGAAAATAAAAAAAATTGGGTCTAAAGTAACATTTTTGTGAAAAAAGTTAAATGTTCATTTTTTTCTTCAACATTCAAAAAATTCCTGTGAAGCACCTGAAGGGTTAATAAAGTTCTTGAATGTGGTTTTGAGCACCTTGAGGGGTGCAGTTTTTAGAATGGTGTCACTTTTGGGTATTTTCTGTCATAAAGACCTCTCCAAGTGACTTCAAATGTGATGTGGTCCCTAAAAAAATGGTTTTATAAATTTTGTTGGAAAAATGAGAAATCGCTGGTCAACTTTTAACCCTTATAGCTCCCTAACAAAAAAAAATTTTGGTTCCAAAATTGTGCTGATGTAAAGTAGACATGTGGGAAATGTTATTTTTTAACTCTTTTGTGTGACATATCGCTCTGATTTCAGGGCTTAAAAATTTAAATTTTGAAAATTGCAAAATTTTCAAAATTTTCGCCAAATTTCCATTTTTTTCACAAATAAACACAAGTGATATCGAAGAAATTTTTCCACAATCATGAAGTACAATATGTCACGAAAAAACAATCTCAGAATCAGGGGGATCCGTTGAAGCGTTCCAGAGTAATTACCTCATAAAGTGACAGTGGTCAGAATTGTAAAAATTGGCCCGGTCATTAACGTGCAAACCACCCGCGGGGCTTAAGGGGTTAAAGCAGGAATTGTATCACGTAATTTGAGAATAACTCTCAGTTCGGGTATTTGATATAAAAATCCAGCTCTGGTTGAAAAGTGAGAAAAAGAAGCTACAGGTGCATCTCACTAAATTAGAATATCATCAAAAAGTTAATGTATTTCAGTTCTTCAATACAAAAAGTGAAACTTATATATTATATAGAGTCATTACAAACAGAGTGATCTATTTCAAGTGTTTATTTCAGTCAATATTGATGATTATGGCTTACAGCCAATGATAACACAAAAGTCATTATCTCAGTAAATTAGAATACTTTATAACAACAGCTTGAAAAATGTTTTTAAAATTCGAAATGTTGGCCTACTGAAATGTATGTTCAATAAATGACCTCAATGCTTGGTCAGGGCTCCTTTTGCATCAATTATTGCATCAATGCGGCGTGGCATGGAGGTGATCAGCCTGTGGCACTGCTGAGGTGTTATGGAAGACCAGGTTGCTTTGATTGCAGCCTTCAGCTCGTCTGCATTGTTGGTTTTGGTGTCTCTCATCTTCCTCTTGACAATACCCCATAGATTCTCTGGCCAATCAAGCAGAGTGATACTGTTGCTTTTAAGCCAGGTATTGGTACTTTTGGCAGTGTGGACAGGTGCCAATTTCTGCTGGAGAATTAAATTTCAATTTTCAAAAAGCTTGTCGGCAGAGGGAAACATGAAGTGCTCTAAAATTTCCTGGTAGACGGCTGCGCTGACTGTGTCAATGACTGCCTTCTGGACATCTGTCAAGTCAGCAGTCTTCTCCGTGATTGTGGAGCCTACTGAAACAGACTTAGGGACTGTTTTAAATGCTTAGGAAGCCTTTGCAGGTGTTTTTTAGTTAATTATTGTAATTTACTGAGATAATGACTTTTGTGTTTTCATTGGCTGTAAGCTATAATCATCAATATTAACATAAATAAACACTTGAAATAGATCACGCTGTTTGTAATGACTGTATATAATATATGAGTTTCACTTTTTGTATTGAAAAACTGAAATAAATTAACTTTTTGATGATATTGTAATTTAGTGAGATGCACCTGTACACCTAGTTCATTATGGTTTATGCATTTAGTTTTAGAAGATGAAAAGAAAACTCTCTCTACCCTCAGCAATAACCTTAAGGAACAAATTGATATAACTAATAATTATTTTTGGTAGAGTGATGCCCTTGCTAATGCCTCTGTTAACGCGTAGCAGGGGACTGGTTGGATCTGATGGCACCAAAACCACCTCCCTAGGACCGTCCATTAAGAAATTATGGTCCATCTTACATTTTGGAGTTTTTAGCTGCTAGAGAAATGGGGAGGGGATTTAGGTTTCTGCCCAGAGGGCAGGAGGGGAGTGACTCAAAGGGAATAAAGGCTAGTGCAAAGCCATGTGGTCTCTTTCTCTGATGCATGCGGTCCACTTTGAAATGGGGGTCATGTTGAGTAACATGCTTTGAAGGACCTAGGACCCAGTTGGAAGCCCATACCCGATGTGGCCCAGCACACACATGGTCAAGCATCACACGGGTAATTGATATAATCCATCTACTTATATCTTTTGTCCTACCACTATTGTATTTGCATATCTGACCATTGTATATGTATAACCATTGTGTATATAGTGTATTGTCTAGTGTGCCCTTAAGGCGATTAAATATATAATTTAACCTTGGGCTGATCGTTTATCTTGTTCCACGAATCCATACGTCCGTTTCTCAGTTTAACTTTCCATACTACCGGGGCTGGTTTCTGGCTCAATATAATCCTGTTAACACACCAGTCTTATATTGAATGAGGAAATTGTGGCAGTCATACTGGGCTGACCAGGCTGAGAAGGATTAAGGTGTGAGATCTGTCACTCACAGCCTTTTGACACTTGATCCCCCCTGCTGCTTGTAGGTGTTCTTTTACAGCTGCACACTGAAGGGGTTTTTATAATCCCATGCCAAATAGGACACAAATGATTGACATGAAATTATATCACCAATATTCTTCACAGAGGGCCCCTTTTCAGCTTAAATTCTCATCCTATAGTACATGTACTCCTGAGGTGCACTGCATAGTTCTACTGCAGGGGTGGGAAATTAATTTTCCAGAGGGGTCAGATGAGAGATCTTAACTGTTGTGGAAGCTGAGCCACAACTGAAATGAATTCTGCTCAATATTAACATATTAATTATAACTATTTACCTTTACCCCTTCATGACATTTGATGTAACTATACATCATGATCTGGAAGATGTTCCCAGAAACAAACAGTTACGTCATAGTGATCATGTGGGTGCAAAAACTGTGCCCGCATGATTGCCGACGGGAGCTTGGCCTAAGGTTGTCCTAGCCAGGGGTGGTGACTTTGAGTCCCCCTCTGTTTAACCCCCTAAATGTCTGGATCAATAACGATCACAGCATTTAGAAGGCTATGAGAGGGCAGTGGCTCCCGCTCCCATTTCATTGGCATTCCTGTGACGTAATCGCAGGCTGTCGATGGTAGTCATGGCAACTGGAGGTCAAATAATAACTTCTGGTTCAGAGTAATAAATGTTAAAATCCCATAGAAGGACTGAGTAAAAAGGTAAAAAAAATTGTAAAAATATTTTTTTAAAAATTACAAAATAAAGAAAAAAAAATAAACAAATATTATACCAATAAATATGAATATTTATGTAAAAATAAACAAAAAAAAGTACACATATTTCGAATTGCCATGTAAGGGGATGAATGAGTGACAAGACACATTCAGTAATGCCTAAACCAAGTGTCTGCAATTGAACATCGCCATCTGCTGACCAAAGATGATAAGAAACGAGAAGGCAGAGAGAACTACATTAGTAGGAGCTGAAAAGTGAATTACATTTGCCCGAGGGAAGATATTTGAGGATACACCAAGTCAGGTGACAGCTGTGGTGCAGTTAATTATAAAAGACTCGGGAAGGCAGAGAAGGGGAGCAGTCGGTGCCTGGACCTGTAGCAGGACGGTCGTGTGAGCAGCGAACTTGGCTTATAACCATCATTATGAGAGACCAGACCCGAGTAAAGAAACCGAGAAAACCAGACTCGAATGAAGACTCAAGAGACCATACCCAAGTATATCAACAGAGAGACCAGACCTGAGTGGAGATCCAAGAGACCAGACCTGAGTAAAAGAACCAAGAAATCAGACCCAAGTAAGGGAACTGAAAGAGACCAGAGCTGAGAGAGCTGAGCCGAGTGAGCAGAGACAGGGCCGAAAGTGAGACGACAAAGCTGCAGCAGAGGGACGTTCATGTGAGCCGTTGCTTCCAGTGTAGACTGGGGCCATGCTTCAGGGAACAAAGATGGCCAGCATGACGACTGTGCCGAGTAACTCACCAATCTAGAACTTGCACCCTAGAGGGCAGGGCCGGCTCCAGGTTTTTGTGGGCCCTGGGCAAAAGAGTCTCAGTGGGCCCCTTTAGCACATACCACGATTCATGATGCACAGATACCACAGAGAAATATATATATATAGTACAATGCAAAGATTTCACTTACTACATTACATGAGCGATATCTATTGTAAATTCTGCAATAGCTCAGAAACCGGCGAATCCTCACAGCGCACAGTGCAGACCGGACAGTATAGTCCTCCATACAGTAAAATGGACCCCATATAATGCTCCATACAGGATACTGACCCCCATATAACGCTCCATACAGGATACTGGTCCCCATATAAAGCTCCATACAGAATACTGGCCCCCATAAAATGCTCCATACAGGATACTGGTCCCCATATAAAGCTCCATACAGGATACTGGTCCCCATATAACGCTCCATACAGGATACTGGTCCCCATATAACGCTCCATACAGAATACTGGCCCCCATAAAATGCTCCATACAGGATACTAGTCCCCATATAAAGCTCCATACAGGATACTGGTCTCCATATAACGCTCCATATAGGATACTGGTCCCCATATAACGCTCCATACAGGATACTGGTCCTCATATAACGCTCCATACAGAATACTGGCCCCTATATAACGCTCCATACAGAATACTGGCCCCCATATAACGCTCCATGCAGGCTGTTCCCCCCTTATAATGCCCCATGCAGGATGTCACCCCCCCTTTTAATGACCTATGCAGGATGTCACCTCTCCCCCCTCCATATAATGTCCCATGCAGGATGTCACCTCTCCCCCCCATATTATGCCCCTTGCAGGATGTCAATTCCCCCCCTTTAATGCCCCATGCAGGATGTCAGACCACCCCTCCCTTATAATGCCCCATGCAGTATGTCACACACCCACCCTCCTTATAATGCCCCATGCAGGATGTCACCCCCCCCTTATAATGCCCCATGCAGGATGTCACCCCCCCCCTTATAATGCCCCATGCAGGATGTCACTTCCCCCCTCCCCCTCTTATAATGCCCCATGCAGGATGTCGCACCCCCCCTCACCTTATAATTAATGCCCCATGCAGGATGTCACCCCCCCTTATAATGCCCCATGCAGGATGTCACCCCCCTTATAATGACCCATGCAGGATGTCACTTCCCCCCTCCCCCCCTTATAATGCCCCATGCAGGATGTCACCCCCCCTTATAATGCCCCATGCAGGATGTCACCCCCCCTTATAATGCCCCATGCAGGATGTCACTTCCCCCCTCCCCCTCTTATAATGCCCCATGCAGGATGTCGCACCCCCCCTCACCTTATAATTAATGCCCCATGCAGGATGTCAACCCCCCTTATAATGCCCCATGCAGGATGTCACCCCCCTTATAATGACCCATGCAGGATGTCACTTCCCCCCTCCCCCTCTTATAATGCCCCATGCAGGATGTCGCATCCCCCCTCACCTTATAATTAATGCCCCATGCAGGATGTCACACACCCCCCCTCCCTTATAATGCCCCATGCCGGATGTCACCCCCCCCACCATATAATGCCCCATGCCCCCATACATGAAAAAAAAAAAAATCCAATACTCACCTCACTTCTTACCTGCTGCTGGCGCTGCTCCGGACTCCAGCGTCACCCGCGTCTTCCCGCTCTGCACTGTGACAGGTCAGGAGAGAGCGCGCGCGGTGTAAAGACATCACCGCGCCCTCTGACCTGAGACGTCACAGTCAGAGGACGTGAAAGACGCTGCGGAGGCACGGGGAGGGGCAAGTATTGTGTCGGCTGCCGGGGCCCTGAGCAAGCGGGGGGAGTGGCAGGCGCTGACACCGGCACCGCTCACGGATCCCATAGCGCGGCGGGTGCCCAATGGCAGTGGGCCCCTCCGGCTGCTCAGGGGCCCCGGCACTTGCCCGGGTGCGCCGGGTACTGACGCCGGCCCTGCTAGAGGGTAGTATCATATACTCCCATTAGGGCCCGTGTAATGTTTTTGTGTTGTCTAGAAAAGTGCCAACGATGAAGTGCCCAGTAGACCCCCTTTTGGTTAGGGTATTGAGACTAAGACCTCACTGATGAGAACATTTGTTTAATTGTAATAATAGAACTATAGTGTGCAAATAGCATTGTGCCAACATCCTGTTTATCCAATTTGATGTATTCTCCTAGTGACATAACTTGCTGCCTTTTTTCTGTTTGCATTGTCCCCTGATATTGTGCTAAAGGCAGCCCCCTTAATTGTGTTAATTGAATAAATAGTTTTTGGTTTAAGTACCACTGTCTCATTTTCTACCCTGTTGCATCCATGTACCTGTTAACAGCCGCATACAGAACGGCTCGACCTATAAAATTGTCACACTAGTTAACCCCTTCAGTGAACATTGTAAAAAAAAGAAAAACTTTGGCAAAAAACGATGCTTTTTCATCATACTGCCGAACAAAAAATGGAATAAAACGCGATCAAAAAGTTGAATGTAGATAAAAATGGTATCACTTAAAACATAATGTTGTCCTGCAAAATTCAAGCCACCATACAGCTCCATCAGTAGAGAAAGAAAAAAGTTATATCTCTCAGAATAAAGCGATGCAAAAACAATTCTTATTCCTATAACTTTGTTTTTATTGTGTAAAAGAGGGAAAACATTAAAAAATTTTATAAATGTTGTATCAATGTAATCATACTGATCCGAAGAATAAAGCTGTCTTATCACTTTTAGGACTGTGAACAGCATAAAAAAACATCCAAAAATAATTCCTGAATTGTTGTTTTTTTTTTCATTCTACCTCCCAAAAATCAGAATAGAAATCGATCAAAAATGTTATGCTACAAATAAAAACTTCAACTTACAGTTGAAACCAGAAGTTTACATACACTATATAAAAAGACACATATGCATGTTTTTCTCAATATCTGACAAGAAATCAGAATAAACCTTTCCCGTTTTAGGTCAATTAGGATTACCATCATTTTTAATATTTGCCAAATGCCAGAATAATGAGATAGAGAGAATGTTTTAAGGCATTTTTATTACTTACTGCAAAGTCAAAAGTTTACATACATTTCATTAGTATTTTGTACTATTGCCCCTAAACTAAATGACTTGGGTCAAACGTTTGGGAGATCCTTCCACAAGCTTCTCACAATAGTTGGTTGGAATTTGGGCTCATTCCTCCTGACAAAACTGGTGTAACTGATCCAGGTTTGTAGGTCGCCATGCTCGCACCTGCCTTTTCAGCTTTGTCCAAAAATTTTCAATAGGATCGAGATCAGGGCTTTGTGATGGCCACTCCAAAACATTGACTTTGTTATCCTTAAGCCACTTTGTTACCATTTTGGCAGTATGCTTCTGGTCATTGTCCATTTGTAAGATCCATTTCCACAAAAGCTTTAACTTCCTGGCTGATTACTTGAGATGTTGCTTCAGTATTGCCACATAATCTTCTTTTCTCATGATGCCAACTATGTTGTGAAGTGCACCAGTCCCTCCTGCAGCAAAACAACCCCACAACATGATGCTGCCACCCTCGTGTTTCACAGTTGAGATGGTGTTCTTAGGCTTCAAAGCTTCTCCCTTTTTCCTCCAAACGCAACGATGGTCATTATGCTCAAAAAGCTTCAGTTTTAGTTCAGACCACAGGACATTTCTCCAAAAATTAAGGTCTTTGTTCCTTTGTGCATTTGCAAACATTAATCTGGCTTTTTTATGTTTCTTTTGGAGTAATAGCTTCTTCCTGGCAGAGTTTCACTGTGGATATTGACACAATCTTACCAACTTCCGCCTTCATCTTCACGAGGTCTTTTACTTTTGTCCTTGGGTTGATATGCGCATGTCGGACCAAAGCACGTTCATATCTGGGACACAGAACCCGTCTCCTTCCTGAGCAGTATGATGGCTGAACATACCCATCTTGTTTGTACTTGTGTATAATTGTTTGAACAGATGAATGAGGCACCTTCAGGTGCCTTGAAATTGTACCAAGGATGAGCCAGACTTGTGCAAGTCCACAATTCTCATCCTGATATCGTGGCTGATTTCTTTAGACTTTCCCATGATGCTACACATCTTGCTTTTCCATGATGCTACATGCTGTATTCTCAAAGCAATGACTAAACCGGCACCGGGCCAGACCCCATGACTGAAACCAAATGCTCCCCCATCCTGATATATGCTCCCCCATCCTGGTATATGCTCCTCCATCCTGATATATGCTCCCTCATCCTGGTGTATGTGCCCCATCCTGGTATATGCTCCCCCATCTGGGTCCCCCATCCTGGTAAATGCTCCACCATCCTGGTCCACCATTCTGGTACATGCTTCCCCCATCCTGGCATATGGTCCCCTTATCCGGGTCCCCCATCCTGGTATATGCTCTCCTATCTGGGTCCCCCTTCCTGGTTTATGCTCCCCCATTCTGGTATATGCTCCCCCATCCTGGTATATGTTTCCCCATCTGGGTCCCCCATCCTAATATATGCTCCCCCATCCAGGTCCCCCATCCTGGTGTATTCTTCCCCATCCTGGTCCCCCATTCTGGTATATGCCCCCCCATCCTGGTATATGCTCCCCCATCCGGTTCTCCCATCCTGGTATATGCTCTAACATCCTGGTATAAGCTCCCCCATCCTGGTATATGCTCTCCTATCCTGGTACAGTATATGCTTCCTCATCCTGGTATATGCTCCCCCATCCTTGTCCCCCATTCTGGTATATGCTCCCCCCCATCCTGGTATATGCTCCCACATCCGAGTCCCCCATCCAGGCATATGCTCCCCCATCTTGGTCCCCCATCCTGGTATATGCTCCACCAACCTGGTTTCCCATCCTGGTATATGCTCCCCTATCCTGGTATATGCTCCCCCATCCTGCTTCCCCATCCTGGGGGAAAAAAACACTCCTACTCACCTTTTCCCCTCTCCTTTGCAGCACGTCCTCGATCTCTGGGTCTCACAATCTATATTTCCTTATTATTATGTATGTCTTTGGAGTGTGGGAGGAAAGTGGAGAACCTGGAGGAAACCCACACAAGCACGGGGAGAACATAAGAACTCCTTGCAGATGCTGTCCTTGGTGGGATTTCAACCCAGGACCCCAGCGCTGCAAAGCAACAGTGCTAACCACTGAGCCACCGTGCTGCCCACATATTCTGATTCTGACGCCATACTCCTTCCCCGGCCTCCGGCCCGAACAGAGATGCCGCGGCCACACTCCTCCCGGGCAGGTATGTGTTTATGGTACCGGGGATCGTGATATGCGTTCAGTGCCTACGCATACCGCGATCTCTGGCGCCACACTCCTCATCCCTGTCTGGGATGTGGATGTGTTCCCTCTGTCTGGGACCAGACTGCTCCGGCGCAGTCTATAGAGGCTTCGGACAGACGGACATTTCCCTGGTTATATTATAAATATGAGATTTTCATATACTCCCTATTTTTTGTTGCTGTTCTGTACTTGTTCGATTACATTGAGGCACTTTTACAAATAACGTCTCTTATATCTTAACTAGAGATGAGCGGTGTTCGACTAGAACTGTTCGCCAATCTCAAATTCGAGCTGTTTTGGGCGGTGTTCGAGTTGTTCGACGAACCCGAACGATTTGCAAAAAATTCGGCTGTTCGAGGTTATGTTCGATAACTGTTCGTGCACCAAAAGCGTGTCCTGCATGTCTGGCGCTATTTAGAGCACCAATCATGCAGGGATTGTCTGCCACTCACTGTAATGCCACAGCCATGGTGGTTGTGGCATTACAGTGATTGCCCAAATCGATGGGAACAGTGCCAACAGTGAAACATGAAAAGCCGGCAATTCAGCAGCGGCATACACCTGTACCCGACAATTTAGAACCGAAAGAATAGAGCTTCACACATAGATTAGATAGATATAAACATGTCAGCCACATATATACGAAGTACAGTGAAAGTGCTGCTTACTGTACTTGTCATTTAGCGTAAAGGATTTATCAAAAAAAATAATAGTGTTTTCATGCACCGTCTCTTTAAAAAAGCCGGCCGGCAATTCAGCAGCGGTACCCGACAATTTATAACAGACAGAATAGAGCTTCACACATAGATTAGATAGATAGAAACATGTCAGTCACATATATATGAAGTACAGTGATAGTGTTGGTTACTGTACTTGTCATTTAGTATTAAAATAAAGGATTTATTATTAAAAAAATTGGCGTGGGGTTCCCCTTAATTTTAGGCTCTAGCGGAGGTTAAGCAGACGGCTGGGGCAGATGTTTGAAGCCTGGGAAGGGGGTAATACCCACGGAGCTTCCCAGGCTACTAATATCAGCCCCCAGCTGAATACATAGCCTTTACTAGCTATTAAAATGGGGGACCCCCCAAATAAAATGACGTGGGGTCCCCCCTAATTTAATAGCTAGCAAAGGCTAGGCAGACAGCTGGGGGCTGATATTAATAGCCCAGGAAGGGAGCCATGAATATTGGCCCCCTCCCAGGCTAGAAACACCAGCCGTCAGCCGCCCCAGAAATGGCGCATTCATAGGATGCGCCAATTCTGGCACTTAGCCTCGCTCTTCCACGCTGCCCTGGTGCGGTGGCAGGGGGTAATAGGGTTGGGGTTGATGTCAGCTTATAATGCCAGCTGACATCAAGCCCAGGTTAGTAATGGAGAGGCGTCTATAAGACACCCCCATTACTAACCCCATAGTCAAAGTTAAAAAAAACACAAACACCCAGAATAAAGTCCTTTAATTGAAATAAAGACACAATCCTTTATTGTTCTAAATTAAACCATACTTACCGTCACGCCCATTCCAGCTGAAGCCAACGATCTCCTGCAATAAAAGAAAAATAATAAAGCAACCTCATCCTTACCTTTCCATGGTTCCCACGACAGCTTCATCTCTGCTACATCGAGATGACAGGCTGGACCGCAGCAGAACGCTGCCATCCAGCCTCTCATCCCGCAGACACTGAGAAGCGCAGGCTTGCTTGCGCTGCTCAGCGTCTCTCTGTGACGACATCCAGATGAGCCGAGTTCATGTCCAATGAACTCGGCTCACCTCATGCACGTCACTGACAGCGTGGGAAAATTCTCACGCTGAAGCGGTGAGTGCAGGAGAATTCTCCCACGCTGTCAGTGACGTGCATAAGGTGAGCTCATGTCCAATGAACTCAGCTCACCTCCTGCACGTCACTGACAGCGTGGGAGAATTCTCCTGCACTCAGCGCTTCAGTGTGAGAATTCTCCCACGCTGAAGCGCTGAGTGCAGGAGAATTTTCCCACGCTGTCAGTGACGTGCATGAGGTGAGCCGAGTTCATTGGACATTAACTCGGCTCATCTGGATGCCCTCACAGAGAGACACTGTGGAGCGCAAGCAAGCCTGCGCTTCTCAGTGTCTGCGGGATGACAGGCTGGATGGCAGCGTTCTGCTGCGGTCCAGCCTGTCATCTCGATGTAGCAGAGCTGAAGCTGTCATGGGAACCATGGAAAGGTAAGGATGATGTTGCTTTATTATTTTTCTTTTATTTCAGGAGATCGTTGGCTTCAGCTGGAATGGGTGTGATGGTAAGTATGGTTTAATTTAGAACAATAAAGAATTGTGTGTTTATTTCAATTAAAGGACTTTTTTCTGGGTGTTGTGTTTTTTTTAAATACTTTACTAGAAATTCATGGTGGTCATGTCTAATATTGGCGTGACCCCATGAATTTCGGGCTTAGGGCCAGCTGATAATGCCAAGCTGGCCCTAACCCCTTTATTACCCAGTGAGCCACCGCATCAGGGCCCTGGATGAGTTGGGTACAGCGCCAGAAGATGGCGCTTCTATGAACGCGCCATTTTCCGGGGTGGCTGCGGACTGCAATTTGCAGCGGGGGTGGCCCAGAAAGCTTGGGCCTCCCTGCGCTGCGGATTCCAGCCCCCAGCTGCCTAGTTGTACCTGGCTGGACACAAAAACAGGGCGAAGCCCCACGTCAATTTTCTTTAAATTATTTCATGAAATAATTAAGAAAAAAAGGGCTTCCCTATATTGTTGTGTCCGGCCAGGTACAAATAGGCAGCTGGTGGTTGAGGGCAGCCCGTTCCTGCCTGCTGTACCTGGCTGGACACAAATATAGTGCGAAGCCCCACGTCAATTTTTTTTAAATTATTTCATGAATTTCCTGAAATAATTTAAAAAAATTGAAGTGGGGCTTCGCACTATATTTGTATCCAGCCAGGTACAGCAGGCAGGAACGGGCTGCCCCCATCCACCAGCTGCCTATTTGTACCTGGCCGGACACAACAATATAGGGAAGCCCTTTTTTTCTTAATTATTTCATGAATTTCATGAAATAATTAAAAAAAATTGAAGTGGGGCTTCGCACTATATTTGTGTCCAGCCAGGTACAGCAGGCAGGAACGGGCTGCCCCCATCCACCAGCTGCCTATTTGTACCTGGCCGGACACAACAATATAGGGAAGCCCTTTTTTTCTTAATTATTTCATGAATTTCATGAAATAATTAAAAAAAATTGAAGTGGGGCTTCGCACTATATTTGTGTCCAGCCAGGTACAGCAGGCAGGAACGGGCTGCCCCCAACCACCAGCTGCCTATTTGTACCTGGCCGGACACAACAATATAGGGAAGGCCTTTTTTTCTTAATTATTTCATGAATTTCATGAAATAATTAAAAAAAAAGTACGTGGGGCTTCGCCCTATTTTTGTGTCCAGCCAGGTACAACTAGGCAGCTGGGGGCTGGAATCTGCAGCGCAGGGAGGCCCATTCTTTCTGGGCCCCCCCCCCGCTACAAATTGCAGTCCGCAGCCACCCCGGAAAATGGCGCGTTCATAGAAGCACCATCTTCTGGCGCTGTACCCAACTCATCCAGGGCCCTGGTGCGGTGGCTCACTGGGTAATAAAGGGGTTAGGGCCAGCTTGGTATTATCAGCTGGCCCCAAGCCCAAAATTCATGGGGTCACGCCAGTATTAGACATGACCGCCATGAATTTCTAGTAAAGTATTTAAAAAAAACACAACACCCAGAATAAAGTCCTTTAATTGAAATAAAGACACAATTCTTTATTGTTCTAAATTAAACCATACTTACCATCACACCCATTCCAGCTGAAGCCAACGATCTCCTGCAATAAAAGAAAAATAATAAACCAACCTCATCCTTACGTTCCATGGTTCCCACGACAGCTTCAGCTCTGCTACATCGAGATGACTGGCTGGACCGCAGCAGAACGCTGCCATCCAGTCTGTCATCCCGCAGACACTGAGAAGCGCAGGCATGCTTGCGCTCCTCACTGTCTCGCTGTGACGGCATCCAGATGAGCCGAGGTCATGTCCAATGAACTCGGCTCACCTCATGCACGTCACTGACAGCGTGGGAAAATTCTCACGCTGAAGTGCTGAGTGCAGGAGAATTCTCCCACGCTGTCAGTGATGTGCATGAGGTGAGCTCATGTCCAATGAACTCAGCTCACCTCCTGCACGTCACTGACAGCGTGGGAAAATTCTCCTGCAATCAGCGCTTCAGCGTGAGAATTTTCCCACGCTGTCAGTGACGTGCATGAGGTGAGCCGAGTTCATTGGACATGAACTCGGCTCATCTGGATGTCGTCACAGAGAGACGCTGAGCAGCGCAAGCAAGCCTGCGCTTCTCAGTGTCTGGGGGATGACAGGCTGGATGGCAGCGTTCTGCTGCGGTCCAGCCTGTCATCTCGATGTAGCAGAGCTGAAGCTGTCGTGGGAACCATGGAAAGGTAAGGATGAGGTTGCTTTATTATTTTTCTTTTATTGCAGGAGATCGTTGGCTTCAGCTGGAATGGGCGTGATGGTAAGTATGGTTTAATTTAGAACAATAAAGGATTGTGTCTTTATTTCAATTAAAGGACTTTATTCTGGGTGTTTGTGTTTTTTTTAACTTTGACTATGGGGTTAGTAATGGGGGTGTCTTATAGACGCCTCTCCATTACTAACCTGGGCTTGATGTCAGCTGGCATTATAAGCTGACATCAACCCCAACCCTATTACCCCCTGCCACCGCACCAGGGCAGCGTGGAAGAGCGAGGCTAAGTGCCAGAATTGGCGCATCCTATGAATGCGCCATTTCTGGGGCGGCTGACGGCTGGTGTTTCTAGCCTGGGAGGGGGCCAATATTCATGGCTCCCTTCCTGGGCTATTAATATCAGCCCCCAGCTGTCTGCCTAGCCTTTGCTAGCTATTAAATTAGGGGGGACCCCACGTCATTTTTTTGGGGGGGTCCCTCATTTTAATAGCTAGTAAAGGCTATGTATTCAGCTGGGGGCTGATATTAGTAGCCTGGGAAGCTCCGTGGGTATTACCCCCTTCCCAGGCTTCAAACATCTGCCCCAGCCGTCTGCTTAACCTCCGCTAGAGCCTAAAATTAAGGGGAACCCCACGCCAATTTTTTTAATAATAAATCCTTTATTTTAATACTAAATGACAAGTACAGTAACCAACACTATCACTGTACTTCATATATATGTGACTGACATGTTTCTATCTATCTAATCTATGTGTGATGCTCTATCTTTCTGTTCTAAATTGTCGGGTACCGCTGCTGAATTGCCGGCCGGCTTTTTTAAAGAGACAGTGCATGAAAACACTATTATTTTTTTAAATAAATCCTTTACACTAAATGACAAGTACAGTAAGCAACACTATCACTGTACTTATTATATATGTGACTGACATGTTTCTATCTATCTAATCTATGTGTGAAGCTCTATTCTTTCTGTTCTAAATTGTCGGGTACAGATGCTGAATTGCCGGCCGGCTTTTTTAAAGAGACGGTGCATGAAAACACTAATATTTTTTTTAATAAATCCTTTACACTAAATGACAAGTGCAGTAACCAACACTGTCACTGTGCTTCTTATATGTGTGACTGACATGTTTCTGTCTATCTAATCTATGTGTGATGCTCTATTCCTTCTTGTCTAAATTGTCGGGTACCGGTGTATGCCGCTGCTGAATTTGCCGGCCGGCTTTTTTAAAGAGAGTGTCTTCTGAGCAGTTTGTCAGCTTTTGGACACCTTTGCAGGTGTTTTCTATGTGTTTCTATGTGTTTTTTTTGCCTGCCATTGGTTTTAACGGTGTTCGACGGTGTTCTAAGGTGTTCGACGAACAGTTCGACGAACAGTTCCTCGAACATCCCGGTGTTCGACGAACCGAACCGAACCCGAACACTACGGGGGTGGCTCAACACTAATCTTAACACAGTTTTATTTATTTGCATTTAAGGCATTCATTCCTTTTTCCTCACCACAAGCTGCTGTCAGCACATACTGAGCATGCGCAGTTCCGGCGCTCTGAGGAGGCGCTCTCCTTTGTGACATGTCTCCTGGACAACTGGTCATGTCATCACACGTTGTCACGTGTTTGCATGACGATCAGATTGAGTGCTGGCCTCACAGTATCGAGGCAACATGACAGGCACGCGCAAATGCACAAACATGACATCCATTTGATAATCTATAACACTATTTAATGCGAGTTCAAATGCGCTCAATTACCTCCTGACGAAACTGCAGGCGACGGGGAAATGAGCATCGAAGTGTTCATTCAGCCCATTCATACAACATGGCAACAAGTAATTATTATTTATAGTGATATTCATTAATCATGGCTATGCTCATGCATATGTGGCCATTATGGTGGTTTTAATATGCCTATATTTAGTTACATTGACACTCTCTGTACCTTCACATATATGCCTATACATATACATATGAGAGTTATGGTACTATAGTTATATATGCAGTAATTATATTGGAGGTTATCATACATCTATATACAGTGATTTGGGAAAGTATTCACCCCCTTGGCTTTTTAACTATTTTATTACATTACAACCTGTGTTTAAAAATTTTTGTAATCAGATTTGTGTGTGATGCATCAGCACTAAATAGTCTAATTTGGTGAAGTGAGGAAAATATACTCATAAATTAAATGGGATCAAATAACTAAAAATTGATATGTACATATGTATCCACCCCTTTTGCGATGAAGCCCCTAAACATTTCTGGTGCAAGCAATTACCGTCAGAAGTCACTTGCTTAGTGAAAGGAAGTCCACATGTGTACAATCTAAGTGTCACCTGGTCTGTTAGTATATACAGTACACACCTTTTCTGAAAGGCCACAGAAGTTGCAACACCATTAAGCAAGAAGCACCACTAACTCAACAACACCATGAAGACCAATGAGATCTACAAACAAGTCAAGGACAAAGTGTTTGAGAAGTACAAGTCAGGGTTGAGTTATAAAAAATATCTCAATCACTGATAATTCACTGGAGCACAATCAAATCCATTATCATGAAATAGAAACAACATAGTATCACAATAAACCTGCCCAGAGAGGGCCGCCCACCAAAACTCTGAGCCCAGGCAAGGAGGGCATAAATCAGAGAGGCAGCACAGAGACCAAAGGTAACCCTGAAGGGGCTGCCGAGTTCCCAAGCAGAGACTAGAGTATCTGTCCAAACGACTGCAGTAAGCCACACACTCCATAGAGGTGGCCTTTATGGAAGACTGGGCAGAAAAAAAGCCTTTACTTACACACAAAAATTGTAAGGCTCGTTTTGAGTTTTCCAAAAAGACATGTGGAAGACTCCCCAAATATATAGAGGAAGGTGCTGTGGTCAGATGAAACCTGAGACCAAAATTGAACATTTTGGCCACCAAGTTAAATGCTATATCTGGCGCCAAACCAACACAGCTCATCACCCCAGGAACACCATCCCCACAGTGGAACATGGTGGTGGCAGCATCATGCTGTGGGGATGTTTTTCAGCAGCAAGGACAGGGAAAATGGTCCAAGTCGAGGGGAAGATGGACAGTGATTTGAGACTGGGATGGAGGTTCACCTTCCAACAAGGCAATGACCAACAGCAACATTGCTATAGCAACACTCGAGTGGTTTAAGGGAAAACGTGTAAATGTTTTGGAGTGGCCTAGTCAAAGCTCAGAGCTTAATTCAATTGAGAGTCTGTGGTAAGTCTTGAAGATTGCTGTTCATCAGAGGAAATAATCTAACTTGAAGGAGCTGGAGCAGTTTAGCCTTGAGGAATGGACAAAAAATCCAAATGGCAAGATGTGGAAAGCTTATACAGACTTATCCAAAGCGACTTGCAGCTGTAATTGCTGCAAAAGAAGGCTCTATTTACATTAACTCTTCTATATCAAAAGTACTGACTTTAGGGGGGTGAATAATTATGCACACTGAAGTTTTCAGTTATTTTGCCCTAGTTGTTGTTTTCTTCACAATAAAAAGAAAACCAAATGTTCACAGTTGCAGGCATGTTCTTTACATGAACTGATGCCAACCGTTAAAAAAAAACTATGAAATTAACGCTGAAATTCTACGTTGTGAGGTAGCAAAACATGAAAAATTCCAAGAGGGGTGAATATTTTCGCAAGCCACTGTATGTCTTTTGACTTAATACATCTGTTAGAATGTTTACCACTTTTGGATTTTATAATATAGGTAATCATAACAGTGTTTAGCTGTACTACTATCCCCCATTTGGTATCATTCCATATTTTAGGGCTTACAGTTTCTGTTTTTTCTGCTTAAATCTGCTTCAGACTCACCAAATTTTCACCGTTATGCGACTATATGTCACAATTGCCTTATATTTTAGGGGGAGAGGTGACATCCTGCATGAGGCATTATATGGGGGGAGAGGTGACATCCTGCATGGGGCATTATATGGGGGTGGAGACATTCTGCATGGGGCATTATATGGGGGGGAGAGGTGACATCCTGCATGGGGCATCATATGGGGGGGAGAGGTGACATCCTGAATGGGGCATTATATGGTGGGGAGAGGCGACATCCTGCATGGGGCATTATATGGGGGGGGAAGTGACATTCTGCATGGGGCATTATATGGGTGGGGAGAAGTGACATTCTGCATGGGGCATTATATGGGAGAAGTGACATCCTGCATGAGGCATTATGTGGGGGCACAGCTTGCATGGGGCATTATGTGGGGGCCAGTATTCTGATGAAGCGTTATATGGGAGCCAGAATCCTGTATGGAGCATTATATGAGGGCCAGTATCATGTATGGAGCGTTACATGGGGACCAGTATCCTGTATGGAGCGTTATATGGGAACTAGTGATGGACGAGCACTAAAATGCTCGGGTGCTCGTTGCTCGGGTCGAGCACATTGGAATACTCGGGTGCTCGACCCAAGCAACGAGCCGAATATAAGTCTATGGGAAACTCGAGCATTTTTCAGGCGACTCCCTCCGGCGGTCTGCAGAGGGCCTTAAAATTGCACAAATCGATGGGAACAGTGCTCAAATGGCATGGGAATAGCATGGGGAAGACCCCTGGAAGTATTTCTGACTCCCAGGTCACTGCTGTCAACAATGTTGTCAGAGGTATTATGCCACTTTTACGGACTCACAATAAAACATACAAAACCGAAACCAAAATGGATTTTCCTGGGAAATATGTTAAGGAACATCCTTTCCAGGGTAATGACTTGTATATATGGCAAAATAAATAACCAAAACACAAATACTCCTCCACACCTTGGGCTATGTTCACACGTAGCGTTTTTAATGCATTTTTGCACTTTTGCATTTCTTTCAACCGTGACAAATGCATTCACCGGGAAATGTAATTTTAACATTTTACAACCTTATATGTCCATGTGGTGTGTGAGACATGATCAGACACTTCCTGTTTCATTTATAAAGGAGGGACTCTGAAAGTCACAAAGCCTATTTTTATAGGGCCATCATGCGGCCTTTACTATTCTTAAAGGGCCAGCAGTCGGCCCTTACTATTCTTAGAGAGCCATCAGCCGGCTATGCTGTGTTGTTCACATTACTAAAGATTGGGTCTCCTATACTGTTATTGCGTATGCAGTGAGTGGCAGGTCTGCCCAAAATTTGGACGCACCCCAATACCCCTTTGAATGAAAATTTGGATGCACCCCAATACCCCTTTGAAGAGACTTAGAGGAGGGCCTCCTGAAAACAATGTTCCCATTTTTAGGAAGTGGGTCTCCCATTCTGTTTGTCTATGCAGTGAATGCAAGGGTTGCCAAAAATTGGGAGGCACTTCAATGCCCCTTGGAAGAGACGTGGAGGCCAGAGGGCCTCCTGAAAACAATGTTCCCATTATTAGGAAATGGGTCTCCCATAGTGTTTGCCTATGCAGTGAATGCAAGGGTTGCCAAAAATTGGGAGGCACTCCAATGCCTCTTGGAAGAGACATAGAGGGCCTCATGAAAAAATGTTCCCATTATTAGGAAGTGGGTCTCCCATAGTGTTGGCCTATGCAGTAAATGCAAGTGCTGCCAAAAATTGGGAGACACTCCAATGCCCCTTGGAAGAGACGTAGAGGGCCTCATGAAAAAATGTTCCCATTATTAGGAAGTGGGTCTCCCATAGTGTTGGCCTATGCACTGAATGCAAGGGCTGAAAAAAAATTGGGAGACACTCCAATGCCCCTTGGAAGAGACGTGGAGGAGGGCCTCGTAAAAAAATGTTCCCATTAGAAAGGAGCGGGTCTCCTGTACTTGTAATGCCCATGCACTATGTGTATGGGCTGACAAACATTTACCCCTGGTGGGGTATACATAAACATACTGTATAAAAAAATTTTTTACGGGCATCATAAAGACCCTTTAAAAAAATTATGTGGGTGTTGCATCATGGACCACGGTCACCGTGGTGATATGGTGGTGGAGGATGAGGAGAAGGAGGAGGACAAGAGCAAATAGACAAAATCAGGAAGCGCATGTGTGGGTGTGAAAAGGTGCATGGGAATACACCTCCCAAAAAAAGACACTGGATTTGAATCTATGTTACGCTGCTATAATTCGGTGGTGTTGAGAAGTCTGGCCCAATCCAACCCTTCTTCATTTTTATAAGAGTCAGCCTGTCAGCATTTTCAGCTGACAGGCGGATGCGCTTATCAGTTATAATTCCACCAGCGGCACTAAAAACACGCTCTGATAAAACTCTAGCGGCAGGGCAGGCCAGGACCTCCAAGGCGTAGAGAGCTAGTTCATTTCACGTATCCAGCTTGGATACCCAATAATTATAAGGCACAGAGGAATCACGGAGGATGTTGGTATGGTCGACAAGGTACTCCCTCAGCATCTTCCCAAACTTTGCACTCCTTGTGAGATTACCCCGTGCCTCAGGGCCTGTGCGATGGGAGGGGCTGAGAAAATTCTCCCAGAACTTTGACAGTGTTCCGCTGCCTTTGCTGGATTGGAATTGTGTCTCTCTCGCCTGTAGTCCTTGGTTGTCCAACGACCTGTGACCTCTGCCGCCAGCGTTTTCAGATATGAATTTTTATAATAGTTCTGAAACAAGGGCCTTCTGGTACTGCCCCAATTTTGTAGACCTGTCCGCCTCAGGAATAAGAGATATAAAGTTGTCCTTGTTGCATGGGTCTAGAAGTGTCACCAACCAGTAATGACTGCCAACCAAAATTTTGAGAACGCGAGGGTTATGGGAAAGGCAGCGTAACATAAACTCAGCCATGCGTGCCAGACTTCTAACAGGCAAGACTTCCATGTCTTCACCAAGAGGATGACTGACCATGCTCTCCTCCTCCTCCTCTCTGTCTTCAGGCCATCCATGCTGAACAGACAGTATGACAGTTGTGCAGGTAGTACCGTCTATAGCGCATGAAACTAGCTCCTGTTCTTCCTCCTCCTCCTCCACTTCCTCATTGTCACCCAATCCACATTTGGATGAGATGAGGCTGGGCTGTGTGTAATCACCCTGTATGGTTCCTTGCTCCATCTCATCGTGCTCCGCCTGCAATGCATCCTCTTTGATTGTGAGCAGAGAGCGTTTCAGAAGACAGAGAAGTGGGATGGTGACGCTAATTATGGTGTCATTGCCGCTCACCATCTTGGTGGAGCCCTCAAAGTTTTGGAGGATGGTACATATGTCTGACATCCATGTCCACTCCTGAGGTCTTATGTGTGGAGTCTGAACTGAATACCGACTGCCTTGTTGATGCTGATACTCCATGTGAGGAGCTGCCCACTTACCAAAGACTATGATACTTTTCTTTTTTTCTAAACAATGTGTTTATTGAATTTTGCACAAAAATCAGAACATACAATCTATAGGGCCAACAGATGCCCAAATCTGTGCCCCAACCTCTGGGCTTACAAAATGTACAAAATGAACAGTATAAAAATAAAATAAAAGGAAAATACATATACATAAAAGAAAACAAAAGAAAAAAGAATGGATTAATTACATTAATTTCCCCATATATTCGATGGTTGTGAGAAATAATTTATATCCGTAAGTGCTGTGAATGTCGCATGGCTCATATTTACACTATTGCAAGATCAGAGGTGCAAGGTAGGGAGAGGGGCCCAGAATTGTCCCGCGCGTCACCCAAACTCAGAACGGCACACAAAATATCCCGCTTCCTCAACGTTCCCCATGTATAGACAATGGGCTGTTTGACCAAGGTTCCCATATTTTATCAGTTTTCTTCTTTGCCTTGAGTGTGTGCCAGAGCCCTTTCATATTGACAGTTCGTGTTCAGTCTGGTCACTATCTCCCCCACCGTAGGTATGCCCACTCCTTTCCATTTAGCTGCGATAGCTGATCTAACTGCAATCAGAATATGTGAGAAAATTCCTGTTATTTCCCAGGGGACATCCATTAATCCTATCTGAAGTATTCCCATACTAGGTGTTATCTCTAGGTGAGTCCCCAGTACATCCCATATCAAACTATCCAATGCCCCCCATAGTGATTGAAGTTTTGGACAAAACCACCACATGTGGCCCAACGAGCCTTCCCCATTGCATCCTCTCCAACATAAAGATGATGATTCAGACCCGAAGTGTACCATCTGTGCCAGGTAGTAGTACCATCTCATGTGCATCTTTCTAAGCTGCTCTAGGTGGTTTAAACACGACGAAACTCGCTGGACCTCATCCAAACCATTCCGCCAGTCCTGAGGGTCCGTCGAAATTCTTAGATCCCATTCCCAACGAGTCATATACGTCAATTTATCATCCAGATCTGGGTCGTTTAGAGCCCTATAAAGTATAGAAACCCCCTTAGAACTGGTCTTAGAGTGGAGAAAGTAACCCATAGCTCTTTTATCCTTAGGTAGAATAAAAAAGGGGGATGTCTGTGTAGAGTGGAGTAAATGCCTTATTTGCAAATACTGGTAAAACAAGGGCCGTAGGTCCGGGAATCTCATAACTAGTTTATCAAAAGGAATTATTACATTGTCCTCCAACAGGTCTGCTAGCGATTGAACTCCAGCTGTCACCCAACGTTGAAGGTTAATATATGGAATATGATATTCTAGAGCTCGTAAAGAGATCTCAGTCCTGGGGAGTAACAACAGTTTGGATGCCAAATTCCTCCAACAATGCATAGTAGCCTCCGATGTTGGTAACTCGGCGACCATAGTGCTTTGCTTAACTACTTCTGTCTCCAATATCAATCTGGTAGAATGGTTTTGGGCAAGTAAGGACTCTATTTGCAACCATTTATGGCCGCTGTCCATGTTCCACCAGTCCCTGATTCCCGTCAAGACCGCCGCTCTATAGTAGGCTATGAGATTGGGCATGACCATCCCCCCCATGTCATATGGATAATACAGAAGTCTACTAGACACCCTCGGTCTCCTATTGTCCCAAACGTAATTATTAGCCAGTCTTTGAAGGGTATTTATGATTTTAGAACGGATTTTAATTGGGATACACCTAAAATAGTATAACATTTTTGGAAGGACCTTCATTTTAAAAATATTTATCCTGGCTATCCACGATGCAACAACATTTTGTAATACCGCCAGCTCCTCCCGCACCGTATTTATCAGTCTAGTAAAATTTACTTCCACCAATTGTTTTGAAAGGGTTAAGGTGATACCTAAATACGTCATTCCTTCCTGCGCCCACTAAAAAGGGTATGCCCCTTCCAGTCTTTGCCTAAGTGACAACGGAACAAGAATCGGCAGGACAACCGTCTTAGCTGCATTCAGTTTATAATACGAGATGTTTGTAAACATTTTGAGATCGGACATAATGGCAGAGAAGGACCTGTCCAGATCAGTGCACGGGATAACCACATCGTCTGCATATAGACCGATTTTGTGGGAGGACCCCCCCACCGAGATGCCCGAAATCTCTGAGTTATTTCTAATCTTTTCAGCCAAGGGCTCCATACATAAAGCAAATATGACTGGAGATAAGGGGCAGCCTTGCCGTGTCCCGTTTGTTATGAGGAAGGATTCAGAGAGGAAACCAGACGTCAAAACCTTAGCGGAAGGAGTGGAGTACAATGCGTTAATCGCAGACAGAATAGGTCCTCTTAGTCCAAATTTAAGCAAAACACTTTTAAGGTATCCCCAGTGCACCCTATCAAACGCTTTCTCAGCATCTAGCGACAGGAGTGCACTGGGGAGGCCGCTCAACTCTGCCACTTTAATCAGATCCAACATCTTCCTCGTACCATCTTTAGCTTCCCTACCAGCTACAAAACCAACTTGATCCGAGGATATCAGGGAAGGAACGACACGATTTAGTCTAACAGCCAAGAGCTTGGTAAAGATCTTTACATCACTATTCAAAAGTGCTATTGGGCTAAAATTACCTGGAGAATCAGGGGTCTTTCCAGGCTTAGGCAACGTGACGATCGTAGCCTCCAAATTAGGTACTGCTACCTTTCCCGAGTCTCTCCAGGTATTGTATAACCTGATAAGGTATGGGGTAAGAATTTTTTGGAAATCACGATAGTACTCGTTAGCTATGCCGTCTGGGCCAGGGTTCTTATGACATTTGGATGACTCAATAACATCTTTCAGTTCTACTTCTGTGAAGGGGGCATTCAATAATTGTAACTGTTCCCGGGAAACCTTCGGGAGCTTCAAATCACTCAAATATTGATCAATATCTGACTGTTGTGGCTGTGGGGTATCAACATCATCTTTTAAGTTATATAAAGATTTATAGTATGCAGCAAAGACTGCAGCTATGTCCTTCGGACTTCAGGCTATCAACCCTTTCGAGTCCCGTAGATGATCTATTCTGGATTTAGCCACCCTTTTCTTGACCCGCCTGGCCAAAACGGCTCCCGGCCTATCTCCCATGGCGTAGTGACTAAGTTGGAACTTGCGGAGGTTATATTCATTTACTGCCAGCAGATCAGAGCACAGTTTAAATCTGAGCTGATATATGGCCTCAGTGGTAGCCGGGGAGGGGGAGGTTTTATTTAATATTTCTAGCTTTTTCAACTCAGTCAGGAGGTCAGTCCTGTGTTGCTCCCTCTTTCTTTTCAATTGTGACTCTTGTTGTAAGAAGACTCCCCGTATCACCGCTTTGTGCGCTGTTCATAAAGTCTTGTCGGAAACTGTGCCACTGTCGTTTAATTCAAAATAAGATGTCAATTCTGCTGTTGCTTTTGTCATTATAGAGTCATTCAATAATAGAGAGGTGTTTAGTCGCCAGTGTGGTGTTGGGTTGAAATGGTGTGCAAGATGTACACGTAGGTAGATCGGTGCGTGGTCAGACCACGTAATCGTTCCAACCTCCGCAGATATACATCTATTGAGAGCTCTATTGTCTACTAGGAATAAGTCAATCCTACTATATGACCTATGTCGGAGAGAATGAAAAGTATAGTCCCTTTCACTGGCGTGAGAGTATCTCCAAAAATCGTGCAGACCAAATTCATGGACCAACTTGCCCAATTCTCTCCGAGGACGACGCGATCTAGATGAGCAGTCTAAAGTACCATCCATTGGCATGTTAAAATCCCCGCATACAATAACCTCCCCTTGTTTAAGTGTTGAAATGGTAGAGAGGACTTTTCGCACAAATGGGAGCTGGGCAGAATTTGGGGCGTATAGTGCTGAAATCGTATGAGGGGTCTGATTCAATGTACACACCAACACCAAGTATCTACCCATGGGGTCTGTACACATCTGAATGTTCTGGAAGGCCACCGAATTTTTTATCATAATACAGATTCCTGCTGTCTTAGTCTGGGCATTTGCAAAGAATATATGGGGGAATTGTGGCTGATGCAATCTATGATTATCAGCTGCCAATAAATGCGTCTCTTGCAGACACACAATGTCTGCCTTCGATTTCCTCACCACCCTCCACAACATAGAGCGTTTGGCAGGTGAATTTAACCCTTTAACATTCAACGAGAGAAAATGTATACTCATAATTACACATAAAGGAGGAAATTGTTATGAGCCGCATACAAAAATCCAATTTTTCTCTTCCCCCCCCCACACACCACCCCTCATGAGCCATTCCTTAGAATGATCAGCAGTAACGTCAATAGAGGAAATATACCTCAAGTTAAATTGAGAAAAAAAAACAGATAAAAAACAGTAAAAAGAAAGAAAAAACAGCGGAAAAAAGTCTGCAGAAAAAACCATAGAGAAAACTTCAGTCAAAAAAGTAAATTCTTCAGACATAAATCTGACCACGGGGTCCCGTGAGATTTTCAAATCTCGCTGTCACTCAGCAAGATTTCTCACAGTCCAGAGGATCACCAACCAGACGGCTTCCGCCGAACAACAGAGAACCGTCAGTCAATAAGCCAAAAGGCGCTCAGAGTTCAGAAAAGAACAAAGGGAAAAAAAAGGTCAGCAATCCTCTAACAGCTCCATCTCAGCCAGGATAGCGTCCTCGCCTCTCTTTCAGGTCTATACCCATTCCTGCGCAATTTTCTTGCCTTTAGCAGGTTGTCTAGGAGCATAGGCAATCTTCCAGGATGCCAATTTCTCTTCCGCTTGTTTAGGGGTAAAACACGCTACCACACCACAGTCACGGTGTATTAGTAGTTTTAC
Source organism: Phyllobates terribilis (assembly GCF_046119375.1). Classification (NCBI taxonomy): domain Eukaryota; kingdom Metazoa; phylum Chordata; class Amphibia; order Anura; family Dendrobatidae; genus Phyllobates; species Phyllobates terribilis. The sequence goes on along the minus strand of NW_027362761.1, from coordinate 31,978,134 downwards.
TGGGTTGAATCCCCCATCTATACCGTATGCCAGCCTCTCTCAAAGCCCTGTACACATGGGCAAATTCTCTTCTCTTTGCCAGGGTAACCGCAGAAAGGTCTGTGAAGACCTGCAGATTTTGAAATTCCTCAGGCAGCCTGGGGGTTTTCCTTAGTTGGTATAGGAACATGTCCTTCGTAGTGAAGAAATTAATACGTGCCAAGGTATCTCTAGGCAGGGTAGGGTCTACGTGTCTGGGCTTCGGTGTTCTATGAATCCTGTCCACCAGTAATTCATTAGGGGCAACCTGAGGTAATGCAGCCACCAAGAAGCATCGCATGAACTCAGATAGATCTTTATCTGGCACTTCTTCAGGGATTCCCCTAAGCCACACATTGTTACGTCTGGATCTATCTTCTAAGTCATACATTTTATCAGTGACCCAAGACATCTCTTCCCTGAGTGCCTCATTTTCATCTACCAAGGCATTGATCATTCTGGCATATTCTTCCATCTTGTTTTCAATGTGGGAAGTGCGATCCCCAATGGAAGTAATCTCCCCTTTTATCTCCTGCAACATTGCCTGCATATCTTCCTTCATGGAGGAGCGAATTGCAGCCAGAAATTCTTGCATATCTGCCCTTGTCATTGGTGCTGTGAGCTCATTATCCCTGCTGCTGTGTTTCACATTCTCTGCTTCCCCTCCCCCTGTGCTTCTGGAGGAGTGTGAAGAAGTTGCAGGGGAAGCAGGTGCCATCTTACTCACTGTTCTTGTGGTTTGTCCCCTCTGGAAGAAAGCCTCCAATCTCGCCAGGGATCCTCTTTTATGGGACCTTCCCCCGGTCATCATGGGCCCTGGGTGTTCTGCCGCCACCGGGTGTTAGGGAATAGGCTGTAGGACGATGCTGTGTGCTGCTTGTGCTGGTTTTAATCCTGGCTGGCTGGAGCTATGCAGTTAAGCTGCTGCCACCTTGTCTTGCAGGCCACACCCCACTATGATACTTTTCCAGCAACGGACCACCATTTTTGTCAATATTATTATTGTGTTTTATTAGTGATTTACTTGTTATGTTTTATAAAGTTCTGCTTACTTGTCAGTATGTAAGATTCACTTGTAAAATGTCCAGCATTCCACTAATCTCATCTTTATCTCAGGAGTCCATTGTTTCAACAGCCAATAATCTCATTAGGTGAGTGTAGATTGAGACACAGTGGAGCCATAACCACAGTGGGTCTTACAGGCAGTCTCAGATGAAGGCTTCTAGAATATGCTTCATTGTTTTAGCGAACAGTGAATGTTTAAGGGGGAGAGTGTGATCACTTCTGATCTGGCAGGGGACTGATCCGAGTGGAAGAAAGTGGAGACATGTTTTAGGGAGATGTGTGGAAGGATTGAAGGAAGACGATGGAGACTGTGTACTTGGAAGGATGAATGAATAAACATGTTACCATTATGGATTATGTCGTTTGGATTTACACTTTCTTAAAAGGATTGCTGCTACTGGATACCCGTGCTTTCATCATTTTATCTGCCGTCTACATGATCACGAACTGTGGCTACAGACTATACTGGCTGGAGATACAAAATCTGTGGGCCAACCAAAAGTTGGGAGACAGTGAGTATGGCCTTATACAAAGCCAGTGGAACTACTCAACCCAGATTGAGAACTTGAGGACAGAGAGAACTGTATTTTGGCCATTTACCTGGAATTGCTTTATTACCATGGCTGTGATCAATAAAATATTGTTGCATCGTTAACCTGCCTAGGTGATTACTTACAACTCACAACCTCATATCTTTACACTCCACAGCTGCCCTTTTCTGCTCAGAAATCCTTCCCAACATCTGCAGTGTAGAATTCCAATGCGTGGGAACATCACACACCAGTCTGTGAGCTGGAAGCAGCAAACGCTGCTGAAACACGGCAAGGGTGGCGAAGCTGTAGGTGACTTTCTAAAATGGGCACACAGGCGGCATACTTTAACAAGCAGATCTGGCAGCTCCGGGTAGGATTTGAGAAACCCCTGAACCATGAGCTTAAGCACATGGGCCAGGCATGGTACATGTGTGAGCTCACCTCGCCTTAGAGCCGCCACCAGGTTCCAGCCATTGTCACACACAACCATGCCTGGCTGTAGGTTCAGCGGTGTGAGCCACAGATCTGCCTGCTCTTTCAGGGATGTCCACAACTCTTCAGCATTGTGTGGTTTGTCACCTAAGTATATTAGCTTCAGTACAGCCTGTTGCCGCTTGGCCAAGGCAGTGATGTAGTTATTCCAGATTGTGACTGATGTGGTCATATCGGAGATTGAGGCTGAAGAGGAGGAGGAGGCTGAGGAGGATGAGGTGCAGGAGCGGTAGACTGTGGGGGCAACCCTGATTGACCTAGGGCCTGCAATCCTTGACGTCGGGAGGACGAGGTCCAACTGGGTCCCGGCTTCCACTATGTTAACGTAGCGTGCCGTCAGCTAGATGTACCATCCCAGCCCACAAGCACTTGTCCACGTGTCCGTGGTTAGGTGGACTTTCCCGGTAACTGCGTTGTTGAGGGCACTGCTAATGTTTTGGGACACGTGCTTGTGTAATGCGGCAATGGCACACTGGAAGAAATAGTGGCCGCCGCCATCAGGTTGCGGAATGCTTCCGCCTCCACGAGCCTAAAAGGCAACATTTAGAGTGCAAGCAGTCGCGAAATGTGGGAATTTAGTAGTGTGGCCTGTGGGGCGTTGGCTGCTTATTTGCGCTTGCGTTCCAAGGACTGGGGTATGGACAACTGAACGCTGCGTTGGGACAAGGACTTGTGACGGACAAACCACAGTTTTAAATAGCTTACCTGTAGGTAACTATTTTGAACAGCAAACTGGTGTCAATAGCTTCACTGACACACTGAAACAAATTTTTAATGGAAGCCAGAAATGGCAGTATTTTCCGAAAACGTATATGTGATCCGTGTGACAGAGAAAACACAGTTTTAAGTAGCTGGCCTGTAGGTAACTATTTTGAACAGCAAACTGGTTTCAATAGCTTCACTGACACACTGAAACAAATTTTTAATGGAGGCCAGAAATGGCAATATTTTCTGAAAAAGTATATGTGAGCCGTGTGATGGAGAAAACACAGTTTTAAATACCTGGCCTGTAGGTAACTATTTTGAACAGCAAACTGGTGTCAATAGCTTCACTGACACATTTTTAATGGAGGCCTGAAATGGCAGTATTTTCAGCGCAATTATATGTGATCCGTGTGACGGACAAACCACAGTTTTAAATAGCTGGATTTTTAGCGCTGTAACATGGAAAGGACCTGGCTGTATTTTGCAGTGCCAACAAGCAAATGGCGCCGAAAAACGGTGTTCTCTGGATTGCTTTTTAAGCAAACAATGAGGATTAAGATCCAAAAAAAAATTATTCCTGACCCTGAGACCTGGGCCTATTTCTAGAAATATCTAACAGCAGCAGTAGCAGACAAAACTGGAATGGAGCCTCTTGTGCTATATGCACTGCAGTCTGCTATATACACTGCCTGCCTGCCTGTCTATATACACTGCCTGCCTGATATCTCTGCAGATGGATTATTCCTCAGAAGGACTGTTTGTTGAGATGGATATGTGTCTCTAATATAGTTTGGTATTCCTACACTAACTAGAAACAAGCAAATCTCTCCCTAGCTCAGCAGCACCTCTCCCTACACTGTCTGATTCTGGACTGACTGTGACGAGTACAGCGGCGCCAGGTCTGATATAGACCTGATGACGCTGTGCGGCCAGTCAATCACTGTAAAGCCACAGCCAACATGGCTACGGCATTACAATGAGTGGCAGACAATCCCTGAATGTTTATTGGCTCTGTAAAGAGCACCAAACAAGCAGGGAGGGGACCTGAGCTCCCACCAAGCAACCCTGAAATACTCGGCATGCGCCGAGTATCTCGAGCAGTGAGATGCTCGGGTGAGCACCGAGCAGTAGCGAGCATTCTCGCTCATCATTAATGGGGACTAGTATTTTGCATGGAGAGTTATATGGGCACCAGTATTCTGCATGAAGCATTATATGGGGACCAGTATTCTGCATGGAGCAATATATGGAGCCGATAATACTGTATGGAGGACTATGTGGTGCCAATAAAACTGTATGGAGGACTATGTGGGGTCATTATTCTGTATGGAGCAATACAGTACAGACCAAAAGTTTGGACACATCTTCTCATTTAAAGATTTTTCTGTATTTTCATGACTATGAAAATTGTACATTCACACTGAAGGCATCAAAACTATGAATTAACACATGTGGAATTATATACTTAACAAAAAAGTGTCAAACAACTGAAAATATGTCTTATATTCTAGGTTCTTCAAAGTAGCCACCTTTTGTTGTGATGACTGCTTTGCACACTCTTGGCATTCTCTTGATGAGCTTCAAGAGGTAGTCACCGGAAATGGTTTTCACTTCACAGGTGTGCCCTGTCAGGTTTAATAAGTGGGATTTCCTGCCTTATAAATGGGGTTGGGACCATCAGTTGTATTGTGCAGAAGTCAGGTGGATACACAGCTGATAGTTCTACTTAATAGACTGTTAGAATTTGTATTATGGCAAGAAAAAAGCAGCTAAGTAAAGAAAAACGAGTGGCCATCATTACTTTAAGAAATGAAGGTCAGTCAGTGTGAAAAATTGGGAAAACTTTGAAAGTATCCCCAAGTGCAGTTGCAAAAACCATCAAGCGCTACAAACAAACTGGCTCACATGAGTACCGCCCCAGGAAAGGAAGACCAAGAGTCACCACTGCTTCTGAGCATAAGTTTATCCGAGTCACCAGCCTCAGAAATTGCAGGTTAACAGCAGCTCAGATTAGAGACCAGGTCAATGCCACACAGAGTTCTAGCAGCAGACACATCTCTTCAACAACTGTTAAGAGGAGACTTTGTGCAGCAAACCTTCATAGTAAAATAGCTGCTAGGAACCACTGCTAAGGACAAGCAACAAGCAGAAGAGACTTGTTTGGGCTAAAGAACACAAGGAATGGATATTAGACCAGTGGAAATCTGTGCTTTGGTCTGATGAGTCCAAATTTGAGATCTTTGGGTCTAACCACCATGTCTTTGTGTGACGCAGAAAAGGTGAACGGATGGACTCTACATGCCTGGTTCCCACTGAGAAGCATGGAGGAGGAGGTGTGATGGTGTGGGGGTGCTTTGCTGGTGACACTGTTTGGGGATTTATTCAAAATTGAAGGCATACTGAACCAGCATGGCTACCACAGCATCTTGCAGCGGCATGCTATTCCTCCCGGTTGGCGTTAAGTTGGACCATCATTTATTTTTCAACAGGACAATTACCCCAAACACACCTCCAGGCTGTGTAAGGGCTATTTGACCAAGAGGGAGAGTGATGGGGTGCTACGCCAGATGACCTGGCCTCCACAGTCACCAAACCTGAACCCAATCAAGATGGTTTGAGGTGAGCTGGACCGCAGAGTGAAGGCAAAAGGGCCAACAAGTGCTAAGCATCTCTGGGAACTCCTTCAAGATTGTTGGAAGACCATTTCCGGTGACTACCTCTTGAAGCTCATCAAGAGAATGCCAAGAGTGTGCAAAGCAGTCATCAAACCAAAAGGTGGCTACTTTGAAGAACCTAGAATATAAGACATATTTTCAGTTGTTTCACACTTTTTTGTTAAGTATATAATTCCACATGTGCTAATTCATAGTTATGATGCCTTCAGTGTGAATGTACAATTTTCATAGTCATGAAAATACAGTAAAATCTTTAAATGAGAAGATGTGTCCAAACTTTTGGTCTGTACTGTATATGGTGCCCATAATACTTTATGGAGGACTATGTGGTGCCCATAATGCTGTATGGAGGACTATACTGTCCGGTCAGCACTGTGCGCTGCGAGGATTCGCCGGTTTCTGAGCTATTGTAGAATTTACAACAGATATCGCTCATGGAATGTGAGAAGTGAAATCTTAGGCATTGTACTATATATATATTTCTCTGCGGTATCTGTGCATCATGAATCGTGGTATGAGACTCTTTCACCCAGGGACCACAAAAACCTGGAGCCGGCCCTGAGTACAGAGATTAATCTGCTGACAACAGGTTATGGGCCCAGAGACCCAGAAACCCAAAAACCCAGAAAACAGCCCAGAGAGAGAAAACAACAGTGTGCTAAGAACAAGAAGCAAAGATTGCCACCAGCAGCAACTTTGTGAAGTTCACCTTGCCAAATCTGACTAACTAGAGCTACCAATCCTGGAGATTCAAAGTAAAGATGCTGCTGATAAGAGAAGGTACATGGAAATACACACAGCAGTCTATACCTGATCCACTACCAAAAGACTGGGTAGTGAAGGATCAAAAGCACAAAGCACTATCTCATACAGTATAGATTATGATCAGATTGTGCATGTAAATGTGAAACTGCAAAAGAAATGTGTTAACAGCTGCCGAAAGTGCATGAAAGGATAAATCTCAGCAATAAGTTTCATTTAATCAGAAAGCTGTATCAGTATAAGCTAAATAAGCTAAATATTGTTGCTACACTACTACTAAGCAGTCTGCCAGAAAGCTATGACACACTTGTAACTGTACTAGATGCGGCCCAGATTATGAGCTTACATTGGAGTATGTCAAAGGAAAGCTTGTAGATGAGTAAAAGCGAAAAAACAGAAAGTGTAAGCAGCAGTGGGGTATCCAAAGCTGAATGCGCTTTAAAAACCCAAGCTGTAACCAAAAATAAAAGTAATTCAAAAGAAATACATGAGTGTTTTGTCTGCAAGAAATCTGGGCACCTAAAGACTGACTGCAGAGTCTGGAAAGCTAGAATGAATCAGTTGAAAAAACAAAACAATCATCAAAGGGTTAAAAGTGCTATTACTGAAGAATATTACACTTGAAGTACTGAAGCTGTGTTTACTGTTAATGCAAGTACATCAAAGTATGCATGGTGTATAGACTCTGGGCAACTAGTCATATGACTAATGACAGAATCTTCTTCTCTAACTTTGACCAAAGTAAGTCAGAGAAAGTGATCTTGGCTAATGGTCAGTATATGAATTTAAAAGGAAAGATCAAAGATGAGTTGTAACAGGTAAAATGCAAGGAAAGTGTACACACTGTGTAAGGCAGCACTAGTCATCATAATGGGGGATACTCGCTGCATCGGGTAAATTAAGCACACGTGCAATGTCCTTCCGGTATTTCACAATTCAGCAGTTTATTATGTTATCATAAACCGCTGTTCACACACATAATGTCCACGAGCCTTTCCAGTGGCAGCTATGCCCACTTCGCTCCAGGTAAACTACAACACTTGGCTTCAGCAAACTATAACAATGTCCATATATCACAATGTCCATATAACGTACCGCCTTTACCTTTTGCCGGGTCTTAACGGTTTCAGGTTTAGTTTGCTACCACTTCAGCTTTTAGGCTTCCCAGGTGGGGGTCTCTAGCCCTCGTACCTTCGAAGGCTATGGGTATGTTCTCACTCACATCCAGCCTGCGCCTTTCAGGACTCTTCAGCAAGCCTCTGCCTTCCAAGGCTACTAGCATCCACTCACAGGATCCAGTCTCGGCCTTTCAGGCTGCCAGGCTTCACTCAGCCTCACTAGGCCTCACACGAACGGTGTCCCACACACATGGGGAACAGGCCTCATGCCTCTCACACCAAACACACACACACACAGACAGGACCTTGCTGATGTCACAGTCATGTGATCAGACAGACATTCTGTGCGCGCAGGACCTGTGCTATGTCACAGTCATGTGACCAGTCACCTGAGGGGGAAGGTACATGGTCAGGTAAAACACATCCTGGACCATTACCGTAATGCCAGCAAGTCGCTGCATTACAACTGCTAAACATGAACAGCACAAGAATTGCATCCATATATGGCAAAGGCATCTTGCACATAGAGACCCAGAAGCAATAAGAAAGTTAGTTCAAAAACAACTTGCTAATGGTATTACAGTCTATCTGTGTAATCAGACAATGAAATGTACTAGCTGTCTTAAAGGGAAATTGTAAAAAAAAAAATCATTTCCTAAGAATAGTACTACAAAATCAGAACAGCTTCTGCACTTAATACACACAGATGTTTGTGGTCCAATGAGTACTCAAACTCCTGGAATGAAAAAATATTTTCTTACATAGAAAGCAGTGTATAGTGTCAGTGTAAGGTAATACAGTGATCACCAATGACATTATAAATAAGTGATCACCAGTGATATTATACACAGGAGCTCTGTATATAGTGTACAGGTAATACAGGGATCACCGGTGACATTATACACAGGAGCTCTGTATATGGTGTCAGTGTACAGGTGATACAATGATCACCAATGAAATTATACACAGAAGCTCTGTATATAGTGTCAGTGTACAGGTAATACAGGGATTACCACTGACATAATACACAGGAGGTCTGTATATAGTGTCAGTGTACAAGAAATACAGGGATCACCAGTGACATTATACGCAGGAGCTCTGTATATAGTATACAGTGTATAGTGTAAGTATACAGGAAACACACTGACTCATCGGTGACATCTCTAGTTGAAGTCCTTCTTCTTCGCTTTTCTCCTTCATCCAGTGCAGACCGCCATCATTTTTTCCAACCAGGACTCGTCTCTGCAGAAAATAGCGCACAGTTATCTAGAGCACCGCTTCCAGAGCATATTCCACACTTTTTCCACAATTCTACACTACACAGCTGAATACAGACGTGCACCCAACACTATTGTATAATTAGTTATTATGCAACCCACCATTCCAAATATAAATTGTAATCCACCACTGTGCCTGCACTAACTGTAAAAAGTCACTTCCCCCACCTAATAAATATATAAATTAATTAGAACCTGTACTCTTTCCCCTAATTCATTATCAGTCTCACTCAGTCATCCTCCACGCCCCCCACTCTCCCGATTCATTATACTTACATGCCCCCTCTCCGCCCCAATTTATTTTGTCATGTCCTCACTCTCCCCCACCCCCAATTCATCATCATTTGTTGTCCCCATTTGTTGTCCCCCACCCTCAATTCATTATCATTTTCTCTCCCCTTCTACCCTCAAGTCATCATTTGCTCTCCCTACCCTCACCCTCAATTCATCATTTGCTCTCCCCATCTTCAATTCATCATTTGCTCTCCCTGCCCTCAATTCGTCATTATTTGCGCTCCCCACCCCCCACCCTCAATTCATTTTTTTCTCTCCTCATACCCCACTCCCAAATCATTTGCTCTCCCCACTCCACACTCCCAGTTCATCATGAGCTCTCCTCACCCCATCAAGACCATTTAATTAATTGATGGTCCTTACAGACAGTATGAACACCGTGGCCCCCCTATATACAGTATGATTGCACACACAGCCCACCCCACAATTGGGTATGATAAAACACACAGACCCCCTATGTACAGTATGATCGACACACTACCATCTACAGTATGAGCCCACACAAAGCCCCCTATATACCATATGAGTTCACACAGCCCCTGCATTTACAGTATGAAAACAGTGGTCCACCTACATATAGTTTGATCCCACACACAGCTCCCCAAATGGTATGATGCTCCTAAACATTCAAAAAAATATATATACTCACCTTGCTCCTATTCCCTCAGCACTCAGTCTCACATGCCAAATTGTGGAAGAAGGAGCTGGCAGCCCCCTTCTCCACCGATATATTCACCGCTCTCTATCCTCAGGATGTAGAGAACGGTGAAATCAGAGTACTGGGTGTGGAGGGTGGCTGCATGGTGCGGCCTGTGTGCCACTGTTTTCAGCCTTTCGGTTGTCTCTGTCTGTGGGCCACACTTTGCCCATGTCTGCTCCATTGGATACTCACCCTTTTGTTGCATTGCTTGGGTTGCTAGTCCCTGGGGCAAGGTAAATATTTTGCTCTCCCTAAATTGTGGACCCGTAATTTTAAAAATAAAGATATACACTGATTTGCAGTTTTTTTTTTACTTTCTATTTTTATTACATTTTTGTGGCGTGCTTAACACGTCACTCTCCGCAAGGAGAAATATTACCCCTAGATATTACCCCTAGATACCGGTCTGACGCCTCTCTCCCAGCCAAACCACAACTCACACTTTACACTGATGAGGGGCAGTAACCCGAAACACAGTGTCTGCTATTTGAGGCTCTGGTCTTCGCTTTTTATCCTAAGTCATGTGATAAGGCTCATTAAATGGTCACTATTGACTTCTAGGATTGCTACTTCCTGTATGTGGCACTAGAGTTCTAGTCCTCTTCCTCTCTGAAGAGACAATTTGTGTTTTTTATGCAATTATTCTATTAATCTGGCCTTTAGCCTAACTCTATGTCTAAGGCTAGCATTATCCTTAACTCTAGTCTTAGCATTAACTCTAGCCCTAACCCTAGTCTTATTCACGTTACTAGTCTTAGGCTCCTCTTACATTGTGTTCTTGCCCACATTCAGTATCCCCCACAAAACAGAATTTGGGCTTATGCGCCGAGATGACCATAGACTATAATGGTGCCGACAGAGTCAACGTGTACTCTGACGTGCATCATTTTCGGGCATATACGCCTACTGGAGGCGGACACTCAGACATAGTAGAATGTGTCTGGGTGTCCCCCTCCAGTAGGCGTATACGCCTGAAAATCTGCACCATTATAGTCTATGGCCCCCGTCGGCGCATATGCCAAATCCTATTTTGCTGGGGGTTTGGACCCAAGCCCCGATGGTACCACTGAACATGGGCAAGAACAACGTGAAAGAAGCCTAAGTGTAAACCTAGTCCCAACCATAGCCCTAGTCCTTTACCTAACACTAATTGAGATAATAAAAGTTATGAAAGACGTTAGCTCCAATTCATCAAAAAAATTTAGACAAAATTATTTGTATAATTATGTAAATGATGTTAATTGCTTTGAAAAGTCACAAAATTTTGCCTCAACTCAGAGTTGTACAAAAATTCTGCGACTTTTGTTGCTATCATGCCCATAGGCGGATTATAATGAGGGCAATTCGGGCTACCGCCCGGGGCCCGGATCTCCGGGGGGCCCATGAATTGCTCCCATTATAATGCGCAATCTTTTTTTTTTTTGTCACCGCCGCGCTGGCCGAAGGTTCAGATCACCACTGCTGCGGGTCCGCAGCCGCAGGCGGCTTGAATCATGCTTTGCCGCCCTGCCAGTGCCACATGACGTCAGGCAGGGCAGCCACTCACAGACACGCTGGCTGCATCACGCGGCCGCTCCCATCCGGCCACCGTAGCTGTATATTCACTAGTGCGGCCAGTTAAATGATGTTGGGACTGCCTTGCCTGACGTCATGTGGCAGGGCGGTCCCAACATCGTATAAACTGCCCGCGCTAGTGAATATACAGCTACGGTGGCCGGATGAGAGCGGCCGCATAATGCAGCCAGAGTGTCTGTGAGTAGCTGCTTTGAAATTTCGGTCATGCCCTGCCTGACGTCATGTGACATGATGTCAGGCAGGGCAGGACCCAAATTTCAAAGCAGCCACTGACAGACACGCTGCATCACGCAGCCACTCCCATCCGGCCGGCTGCAGATCCACCAGGGCGGGCAGTTTACATGATGCCGGGACCGCCCTGCCACATGACGTCAGGGAGGGCCCAGCATACACAGCGCGGGCGCTGGTCTATTAAAAAGAAGAAATGGCTGACATGAAGAGGAGCCGCCTGCTCCTACCCCACGCACCATGACCCAGAGCTTGCCTGCTGCCTCGTCTCCTGCTGAGCCCTGCTACTCCAGTGTCAAAGTGTGTTTAAAAAGTATGTGTTTTGTGTATATCTATCAATAATGTTCCCCTGCCGTTTTATACAGAGTGCTTGCTGGCTGCCTTCTAGTGTTCCAATGCCACTTGCCGCAGACAAACATTAGCTTAAATCGTCGTGTGTCTCAGACAGTGTCTGTGGCAGTGGAACTGGTGGGCAGCCAGCAGCACTTTGTATAAAAGGGCAGGGGACCATTGTCACTTTTCAAATTTCTAATGTTGGGGATGTGTAGTGAGCTGGCAGGCTCTGGCTGTTCTGTGATAATTGAAATAGAGCCTGTGACAAAAATGATTACGCAGGATGGTGCTGCCACCTTGTGGCCAGAGGTTGCACCTGCGCAGGGTGTGATGACAGAAAAAGACTGAGTCTCCTGTGTCCCGCCCTAGAGAGTCACGTGACCAGAGTGAGAAGCAGGAAAAAGCGCGCAAAGAGTGTGAGAGAGTCTGTGAAAAGAACCAGGATGGTGTGCAGGTCCTCGTGTGTGCCTTAGAGGATACTCTCAACTTGGCTGCTGTTATCTGACATCTTTTCCTCAGAGCTTTCCCCAGCTTCCACACTGCTGAAGGACTCAGCTGTTACACTCCCCACTACTGGAGTGTGGACTACACAAGGGAATCCACAGGAGCTGCTATCTGGATCAGAGAGACTGTAAGCGGGACCTCTGGCGAGAGGCCGAAGTATTCCCTCCTTTCAGCGAAATTTGTTGTTCCTGTTTTTTTTCTTCGGCTGGGACGCCTTCCTGCAGAGACAGACAGGCCTGCGACGGGGGACACATCCTTCTGGAGTAAAGGACTGGTAACGTGTGAGTAGGGACAGTGAGGGTCAGCTTATAAGTACACGTTATTGCTGTGAACATTTACGGTTGTCATTTATTGTGTTCTGCTATGTTAAAAATGTATACAAGTAAAGATACGGTTATCAAGATAGAGTCTGTGTGTGGGGATCTTGCTGGGCCAGATCATGGATACCAACGCGCGGCCTTGCCCGCGGTCACTTCAGATGGGAGAGGAGTGGACTGAAACTACATAAAGACAAATGCCCCTTCACACTGTCTACTCCCTCCCCCCCCATCATCTTAGAATTTTTGCTTGCATCATGTATTTCATTATTTGTATAAATGTATGATGCAATGCAAGCAAAATCTCCAAGGTGGACAGCGCATAGTGTGCCGGGGCATTGGTCCCATGTAGTTTCAGTCCACTACCATCTCCATATTTTTTACACAATAAAAGGCTCCTTGCCCTTAGATACAGAGCCCCACTGCAAATTCTGCTTGTACATGCCCACAATCAGGAATGGTAGCGTTTTGAATGCAGCATATTTCCGCTGCATCCAAAACACTGCATTGTAATTACCGCACTTGTGTTTAGTTACATGCAGATTTACGGCATCTAATGACATGCTATTGATCATACACTGAAGACACTGGTCTTTGCCACAGAAATTCACATGCAGCCATGCTGCTTCTTGTAAACCCCCGTAAACTCACCTCACCCGGGTGAGATTACATAGCATTAGGCTGGTTTCACATGTCCGGCTATTTCCGGTACTGGAAAAACCGGTACCGGAAATATCCGTGTCCCGTGTGGCAACCATTTGCCACATCAGGACCGGCGCCTAGGAATAGAGGTACAGTTAGCGCTGTTCCCAAGCGCAGGTGCCGAACGCTGCCCTCATAATAATAATAATTTTTATTTTTATAGCGCCAACATATTCCGCAGCACTTTCCAATTTTAGGGGGGACATATACAGACAATACAGAATAAGCATTTCTCAAATCAAAAGGAGTGAGGGCCCTTCTCGCAAGCTTACAGTCTATGAGGAAATGGGGGAGACACAAAAGGTAAAATGTACATATATTGTATAATGCAGCCTTGATATACTAAATAGGATAAATAATAATACATGGACTGGTCGCCTGCCAGTATGTGTACAGTACAGACAGAGGCTATTAAGTGCATGGATGGTATGAATCTGAAATTGAAGAAGATTTTAATACGGGCCAAAACTGGGACCAATAGATAAGTGTGTTGAGGCGATACGCCAGTCTAAAGAAATGGATTTTTAGGGTCCGCTTGAAACTGTGGGTTTGGGAATTAATCAAACTGTCCTGGGTAGTGCATTCCAAAGAATAGGCGCAGCACGTGAGAAATCTTGGAGACGGGAGTGGGGAGTTCGGATTATGAAGGATTTTAGTTTTAAGTCATTGGCAGAACAGAGGGCACTTGTAGGGTGGTAGACTGAGACAAGGGAGGAGATGTAGGGGGGTGCTGAAGGATGGAGTGCTTTGTGGGTAAGCATGTTAAGTTTATATTGAACTCTGTATTGAATGGGCAACCAATGCAATGACTGGCACAGGGAAGAGGCATCGGTGTAGCGGTTGGCGAGGAATATGATCCTGGCTGCTGCGCTAAGGATGGATTGGAGACGGGAGACCGATTAGTAGAGAGTTGCAATAATCGAGACAAGAATGAATAAGAGCAACATTAAGAGTTTTTGCTGAGTCAAAGGTGAGAAAAGTCCTGATTCTTGAGATGTTTTTGAGGTGTAGATGACATGAACGAGCGAGTGATTTGATGTGAGGAGTGAAGGAAACATCTGAATTAAAAATGACCCCAAGACAGCGGGCTTGTTGCTGGGGAGTAATGGTTGAGCCACAAACGGAAATGGCAATATCGGGCACAGGTAGGTTAGTGGAGGGAGGAAATACGAGTAGTTCAGTTTTTGACAGATTCAGTTTTAGGCAGAGGGAGGACATAATGTTAGACAGAGCAGAAAGACAATCACTGGTCTTTTGTAGTAATGCAGGGGTGATGTCCGGAGAAGAGGTGTATAATTGGGAGTCATCAGCATAGAGATGGTACTGATAACCGAATCTGCTGATTGTTTGTCCAATAGGAGCAGTGTATACGGAGAAAAGAAGGGGGCCTAGGACCGATCCGTGAGGAACCCTGACAGTAAGGGGAAAGAGAGAGGAGGAGGAGCCGGCAAAAGACACAGAGAAGGAGCGGCCAGAGAAATAGGAGGAGAACAAGGAGAGAACAGTGTCCTTGAGGCCAATAGAGCAGAGCATAGTGAGGAGGAGCTGGTGATCATGATTCCTTGCTAGTGCTGCGATCAGCGCGAGCAAGGGACAATGATGAGGGTAGTAGTAGTCTGCTCCCGCAGTGTCCCTGTGTATAAATAAGATTAAAATAATAAAATCCATATACTCACCTTTCCTAAGTGTCCCACGCTGTAATCCTCTGACTGCTGACAGAGGAGCCGGTGAAAATGAGCCGGTCCAGCGAGCGGCTCCCGAGCTGCACTCAGGAGCAGTGTCCTGTCACTCACAGAGCGCAGCTACGGAGCGGCTCATTTTCTCCGGCTCCTCGGCAGCAGCGGTCGCATGGATTACAGCAGGGGACACCTAGGAGAGGTGAGTACATGGATTTTATTATTTTAATCTTATTTTTGCAGGCGTGGACACAGCGGGAGCAGACTACTACTCTCGCTATTGTCCCTGCCTGTGCTGATCACAGCACCGGCAGGGATCCATGATGAGGGCAGTGCTCAGCCCCCGGTGCTTGGGGACAGCGCTAACTGTACCGCTGATTCCCAGGCACCGGTACGTGTCACACTGATGACAAACGGATGTCATCCGTGTGTGTTCAGTGTGAGAGAGTTTTGTGGACTGTGTATCTGCAAAAAAACAGACATGTCTCCGCGTGGAGCACACGAACACACGGTCCATGGAAACACACTGACATGTGCGCAGACCATAGACAGTTTCCGGTACGTGTGGAAACTGTCACCACTCGTAGAGACTTGTTTACATATTAAAGTTGGTCTGTTCAAAACTATGGCTTAAAGTATTTGTTTAAGTGAAGGTAAATTTTAGATTAATGGATGTTTTTTATGTTATAGTTTCACCCAGCAGCTATTTTTTTCAGAAATAATGTTTCAGGTATATGGTGAACCCTGACCCGTCACGTGGGGTGGTGGAGGGGCCCATGCAGTCTCAACTGCCCGGGGCCCTGGCTATCCTTAATCCACCCCTGATCATGCCTGTCTCTCCCTGCGCTGCCAAAATGGGTGGAATTAGGACAGCAGGGGAGAGACTCCACAGCTCATCTAATTCATGATGAAATGTTTCATTCCTTACACCAGAAATCTTACTCCATTGTGGAATAAGATTATTGGCAAGGCACAAGGAGGCACATGCCGCTCATCAGACGCTCCTGACTTATTAGGAGATGTGCATCTCTTAATGAATCAAGAACGTCTGACTCCAATATGCCCCCTCATCAAGGATGGTGAGAAATCATCAATCTTGGTAAATCGAGGATTTAAAGTTTATTATAATGTATTTTTTTTTAAAGGGTACACATTTTTACATTTGGGACAGTTTCTCAAGCAGGTGTCTGTCTCTCCTCTCATAAAATTATAAGCGTATAAGTGAAAGAAAATATAAGGAGCATAGTGCAGCTTTTGTCATCTAAATTGCTCATGCAGAGCGCAAGAGTCGAAAAGGGAATGTTGGCTGCTGTGCTCTAGATAGGGCAGCCACCAAGATAACAACGCTCACTTAATCATACTGAGAGTTTTGTTACATTTGTTGGAGCCTATGCAGAATGAAGCAGCCTATGACAAACTCAACAGATAATAATTGGCAGCACCAACCTGGATGTGAAAGCAGCTAGAGGCTATTTTAATTATCTACTTTGCCAGCCATCAGTTGGGCACACACTGGGGGTAAAGAGCTCTCCAAGAAGTGGCAGCGGGGGTAGTTAGTAAAATATTGCATGCCTATAGAATTTGGCACCCGGGACAAACTGCCCCTGCCCCCCACACAAACCATGCTACGTCATTATCATATGGTCCTCCTACTTTGAATAGATATAGCACAGTGACAAGCGAAAGATTAATCTCTGTTTAGCTCTATTACATTGACTGGACTTGTATTGATGCTCTGAGGAAGCTGTAGACACACCTTGTATTTGAGATTGCCCACATTTGTCTAAGGCTGCGTACCTACTATGCGTTTTTCAAGCGTTTATGCCGCGGAATTTCCACAGTGAAAACGCTTAAAAAACTCTTGGTAATACGTGCCCCATGGTCCCCAATGATAATCCGCATGTGCTCTGTACATGCTGCGGAAATTTCCGCTGCGGATTATCATAGCGGAAAAATACGCACTATGTCCATTCATTTTGCGGACACACAGCGTAATTGCCGCCATTGACTTGAATTGAATCGCTTAATATCAGCATGACTACATGTGCACATTCGGATATTAAGCAATTCAATGTGCGGATGGTACCCGGGTCTGGAGAAGAGGAGACTCTCCTCCAGACTCGGTGTAGCATCGGCGTCTCTGTCCCCTGCTAGGCAGAGATGCCGTCCCACTCACCTCCTCGCTCCCCGCGCAAGGGTGCCCGAGCAAAAGTTGTTGCACAGTGTTTCTGACCTCTGCTTCAGCCCTCTGGTCCTCCTGCTAGCCTGACTACCAGTCTTGCCCGCCAGCCTGTTACCTGCCTGTTACCTGCCAGCCCGCTCACCTGGGAGCACTTGCCTGTTACCTGCCTGTTACCTGCCGTGCCTGCCAGTCCGCTCACCTGGGAGCACTTGCCTGTTGCCTGCCTGTTACCTGCCGTGCCTGCCAGCCCGCTCACTTGGGAGCACTTGCCGTGACCACCTAGAGACTCCTGTCGTCACTTGCCGTGACCACCTAGAGACTCCTGCCGTCACTTGCCGTGACCACCTGCCAGCCCACCTAGAGACTCCTGCTGTCATTTGCCGTTTCTACCTGATAGCCTACCTGGAAGCTTCCGCTCGCCAGCCTGCCTGTTGTGCCTACCTGCTATTCCAGTCAGTCCCAGCCATCTGTACCGTGGGAGTCACCTGCTCCCTTACAAGGTCGTCCCCACAGTAGCACCTGGTCCCTCAGCTCGGTCCCTCCCTGGTCACGGAGTCGTTAGCCGCCGTACGACCAGTGTCGGTCCGGGTTGATACTTAGTTACGCCCCTCTGGGTCCCTCCTTGCACCGTAGCACAGAGGTTCCACCCCCCAGACCCGTAACAGTTTGCTCGGGCCACGGAACCCGGTGGCCCCCAAAGCCCCCTCGCTTACGGACCTGTGCCAGGAGGTTTCTCGTCAGAGATCCCAAAAGGAAACCATTCTGAACTACCTGAGGAATGTCAACTCCCGTCTAGACACGCTGTCTGTCCCACCTGTATCCACCTCGAGTCGTGTGACTTCCGCTCCGGCAGCACCGCTGCCCACCAATACCACGGCATCCAGCCCAGGTCCCCGGCTTTCTGCGCCTCCCCTTTTTGGAGGTGACCCCGTCTCATGTTGCGGCTTTCTGAACCAGTGCACTTTGAACTCTTGGCACATCAGTTAATCTCCGAGCGGGCCAAGGTGGCATTCATCATGTCCCATCTCACTGGGGAAGCACTGGCATGGCTAAATCTCCTGTGGGAGAGAGGGGATCCCCTGGTGTCCGACCTATCGTCTTTCCTCGCTGCTTTCCGGAGAGTCTTCGATGAACCAGGACCGAAATCGTCTTCAGCCTCTTCTCTGCTACGTCTCCGCCAAGAGAGTCTCACCGTGGGCCAATATGCCATACGGTTCCGTACCCTCGCTTCTGAGCTTGCCTGGGACAACGAGGCTCTGGTGTCCGTCTTCTGGGAGGGTCTTTCTGGTCGGATTAAAGATGAGTTAGCCGGTCGGGACATTCCTACCACCCTGGATGACCTGGTGTCATTAGCCACCCGGATTTACATCCGCTTCCAATAACGTACCAAAGAGACTACCCGGGAGAGATAGTTTCCTCGCCTTGCTCCTACTTTCCAGAGACCTGCCTCTCAACCAGTCACTCCCCGGGCGCACTCGCCCGAACCTATGCAGATCGACCAGACCAAGATGGTCAAATCTCGCCAAGAGTCACTCCGATCCGAGGGGAGCTGTTTCTATTGTGGCAGTAAGGAGCACTTCATCCGTTCCTGCCCGGAGAAGCCGGGAAACTCCAGTGTCTAGGACCACTCGGAGAGGTCGTCCTAGGCAAGAGTAAGCCCTCTCCGTCCCTGACTTTGTCTGTCTCTATCTCCTGGGGAGAGAACCGTCACTTTGAAATTGCTCATCTGGATTCTGAAGCTGCTGGAAACCTCATTTCCCAGTCCCTGGTAGAGAGATACCGGATTCCCACCAAACCTCTGGCTGAAACATTGTCAGTTGCCTCCATGGATGGAAGGCTCCTTCCGGTGACCATCCTGCTCATTACTGAACCCATAACCCTGCAGGTGAGAATGCTGCACTCTGAGAAGATCTCCTTCCATGTGCTGTCCGGACTCTCTCACTCCCTATTGCTAGGTCTACCCTGGCTCCAGACACATGAACCCGTGCTGAACTGGCAATCCGGTGAAGTACTCCGGTGGGGGCAGGATTGCCATAGGACCTGCCTGGTTCCAGTTCGCCCGGCTCATCCTCCACCTACCCCGGCTAATTTACCTGGTCTACCGGCACCTTACTGGTCCTATGCAGATGTGTTCGGTAAAAAGGAAGCAGAGACACTGCCATCTCATAGGCCATATGACTGTCCGATCGACCTGGTACCCGGCGCCACTCCACCCCGTAAGCATATCTACCCGTTGTCGTCGGCCGAAATCCGGGCCATGTCAGAGTACATCGAGGAGAATCTGGCCAGGGGATTCATTCGGAAATCTACCTCCCCGACTGGAGCCGGATTCTTCTTCGTTAAGAAGAAAGATGGTTCATTACGCCCCTGTATTGACTATAGAGGTCTCAACCAAATCACGGTAAAAAACAAATACCCCCTGCCGCTCATCTCCGAGTTGTTTGACCGTCTTAAGGGAGCTAGGATCTTTACTAAGCTAGATCTACGTAGGGCGTATAATCTGGCCCGAATCCATCAAGGAGACGAGTGGAAGACGGCATTCAATACCCGGGACGGTCACTATGAATACCGTGTGATGCCCTTCGGTCTCTGCAATGCTCCTGCCGTCTTCCAAGAATTGGTCAGCGACATCTTCCGTGATCTTCTTTACTCTTGCGAGGTGGTGTACCTGGACGATATCTTTGTCTTCTCTCCGGATCTTCCCACACACTAGAGGGATGTTCGTCAGGTCCTGCTTAGGCTCAGGCAGAATCACCTCTATGCAAAATTCGAGAAGTGCCTCTTTGAGCAGACCTCTTTTCCATTCCTGGGCTATGTTATCTCTCAGACAGGCCTACGGATGGATCCCGAGAAGGTCTCTGCTGTCCTAAAGTGGCCCCGTCCGGAGGGGTTGAAGGCGATTCAGCGATTCCTGGGATTCGCCAACTACTATCGTCTCTTCATCCCGCACTTCTCTTCCCGGACTGCTCCCATATCTGCGCTCACCCGTAAGGGAGCAAATCCCAAGGAATGGTCGCCCGAAGATGAGGAGGCCTTCCTTTCCTTAAAGCAAGCCTTCTCCTCTGCCCCAGTGCTGCACCGTCCGGACTGCAACAAACAGTTCTACCTGGAGGTTGATGCTTCCTCCTCTGGAGCCGGAGCGGTGCTCACCCAAAAATCTTCATCCGGGAGAATGGTAACCTGCGGCTTCTTCTCCAAACTCTTCTCCTCGTCTGAGCTCAATTACTCCATAGGAGACCGAGAACTCTTAGCCGTTAAATTGGCGCTGGAGGAGTGCCGCTACCTGCTTGAAGGGGCTCTATACCCGGTGATCATCTATACGGATCACAAAAACCTGGCATATCTCCAGAATGCCCAAAGACTCAAACTGCGCCAGGCCCGGTGGTCTTTGTTCTTCGCCCGCTTCGACTTCGTCCTACATTTCCGCCCGGCGGACAAGAATGTCAAAGCCGACGCCTTGTCCGGATCCTTCCTGTCCTCCGATCAAGAGGAGGAGTCTATGCACATCATCGACCCCTCCAAGGTGATGAATGTGGCCCCCTTGTATCTGACTCGTCTTCCACCCGGTAAGACGTTTGTAGCGGTACCAGATCATGAGAGGGTTCTTCACTGGGGTCATGCATCTAAACTAGCTGGCCATGCTGGCCAAAAGAAGACCTTCCTACTCATTACCCGGCATTACTGGTGGCCTATCCTGCGCAAGGATGTGGTAGACTTCGTCTCGGCCTGTTCGTCCTGTGCCCGCAACAAAGTTCCCAGACATCTTCCAGCTGTCGCCTCCTGCCTCTTCCCGTACCTACTGCCCCATGGCAGCACATTGCCATGGACTTTATTACTCATCTTCCTGTTTCTGCCGGTTGTACAGTCATTTTGGTGGTCGCCGACCGCTTCTCTAAGATGGCCCACTTCATCCCTCTGCCTGGTCTCCCATCTGCATCGGAGCTGGCCAAGGATTTCTTCCGTCATATCTTCCGTCTCCATGGCCTACCCCTCCACATTGTGTCGGATCGAGGGGTTCAGTTCACCTCACGTTTCTGGAGAGCTACCTGTAAGCTACTGGATGTCACCCTGGATTTCTCCTCCGCGTACCATCCACAGTCCAATGGCCAAGTGGAGCGTATCAACCAAATCCTTACCAGCTACCTCCGGCACTTTGTTAACGCTCACCATACCGATTGGGTGGAGCTCCTACCATGGGCCGAATTCTCCTACAACAACCATGAGAGCGAATCTACTTCTAAATCCCCGTTCTTCGTGGTCTACGGTCAACTTCCTCGGATTCCGTTTCCCATCTCCGCCTCGGTGGACAACCCTGCCACGGAGGCTCTTGTCAGCGAATTCTCCACCATTTGGGAAAATACTAGGTCCGCACTTCTTCAGTCCTCCAAGCGGATGAAGAAACATGCTGACAAGAGATGTCTGGATCCACCTCAATTCCACCCAGGAGATAAAGTCTGGCTCTCTTCCAAGCATGTCCGACTCAAAATACCCTCCTATAAGTTGGGTCCTCGGTTCATCAGTCCATTTGAAGTTCTCAAACAAATCAACCCAGTGGCCTACAAGTTAAAACTCCCGGCCACCTTACGGATTCCCAACTCCTTCCATGTATCTCTCCTCAAACCAGTTGTGTTTAACTCTTTTTCCAACAATCCAGGTACTCCCCCTGCTCCGGTTTCTGCTGAGGACGTTTTTGAGGTAGAGAACATTCTGGCCACTAAGAGGGTAAGAGGAAAAAACTTTTTTTCTGGTGGATTGGAAGGGGTTTGGCCCAGAGGAGAGAACTTGGGAACCCAGGGAGAACATCCATGACCCGCTTCTCCTTGAAAAATTCCTTTCTGGCCTAAAAAAGAGGGGGCATAAAGGGTGGGTACTGTAGCATCGGTGTCTCTGCCCCCTGCTAGGCATAGACGCCGTCCCACTCACCTCCTCGCTCCCCGCTCTGCGTTCTCCAGCGCTCCTCTTCCTGCTGCTGGCGCGCGCAGCTCCCCGGGCACTGTGCTTAGGGAGTGCGCTCCCTCCCTCTTAAAGGGGCCGCGCGCACCGTCCTAAGGAGTCCCCGGCCAATAGCCGAGAATCCTCCCATATATAAGGCACCTCCTCCAAAATGGAGGTGCCCGAGCAAAAGTTGTTGCACAGTGTTTCTGACCTCTGCTTCAGCCCTCAAGTCCCGCTGCTAGCCTGACTACCAGTCTTGCCCGCCAGCCTGTTACCTGCCTGTTACCTGCCTGTTACCTGCCAGCCCGCTCACCTGGGAGCACTTGCCTGTTACCTGCCGTGCCTGACAGCCCGCTCACCTGGGAGCACTTGCCTGTTGCCTGCCTGTTACCTGCCGTGCCTGCCAGTCCGCTCACCTGGGAGCACTTGCCTGTTGCCTGCCTGTTACCTGCCGTGCCTGCCAGCCCGCTCACCCAGGAGCACTTGCCGTGACTACCTAGAGACTCCTGCCGTCACTTGCCGTGACCACCTAGAGACTCGTGCCGTCACTTGCCGTGACCACCTGCCAGCCCACCTAGAGACTCCTGCTGTCATTTGCCGTGTCTACCTGATAGCCTACCTGGAGGCTTCCGCTCGCCAGCCTGCCTGCTGTGCCTACCTGCTACTCCGGTCAGTCCCTGCCATCTGTACCGTGGGAGTCACCTGCTCCCTTACAAGTTCGTCCCCAGAGTAGCACCTGGTCCCTCGGCTCGGTCCCTCCCTGGTCACGGAGTCGTTAGCCGCCGTACGACAAGGGTCGGTCCGGGTTAGTTACGCCCCTCTGGGTCCCTCCTTGCACTGTAGCACTGAGGTTCCACCCCCCGGACCCGTAACACTCGGGTACCATAGAACCTGTTAAAAAAAGAATTTAAAATAAAAAATAAAGATTATACTCACCTTCCGATGGCCCCCAGTCTCCTCAGCGATGCGTCCGGTGTGTTGGGCGTCTCGTGATGGTCTAAAAGGACAGCGGTCGCGTGACCTGTCACATGACTCAATGATGTCATGAAAGGTCCTTTCACACCACCCCGAGCCGCCCAACACACCGGACGCAGCGGAGAAAAGACCAGGGGCCATCGGAAGGTAAGTATAATCTTTATTTTTTATTTTTTACCATTCTTATTCTTTTTTTTTTAAGTATTACTTGGTCACACTATATAAATCCATGCTGGTTGCATGGATTTATATATTGTGACCAAGTTGTCAAGCACTTTTCCAAGTGATGCTAAAATCGCTTGGAAAAGCGCTTGATAACCCGCATGCAGAAATGCATGCAAAAATGCTTGACAAACGCTTCTACTTGGCAGGAAAAACGCATGTAAAATTAGCATGCGTTTTTCCTGCCAGGGAGATGCGGAAAAAATATGCAGCATTTCTGCATCATGGGCACTTAGTCTAAAACAATTTCCGACTATTACAGCTGACTACTCCTCCTGACAGCATTCTTAAAAACTTCAAGATGACAGATTGACTTTACCATAAGTCTTTGTATCTGGATGCACACAGCAACTGACAGCAAGCATAAATAGATTAAAATCAGCAAGCTGACCATACACCAAGGATATCAGATTTTTTGT